>NW_024070200.1:66335771-67038315 GCF_014754425.2 Oryx dammah | reverse complement strand
CATAGCCGTGCTGGGTCTTCATTGTTGCGCAGGCTTTTCTCTAGTTGGGGTGAGCTGGGGCTGTTCTCTGAAGTTGCAGTGCAAGGTCTTCTCTTTTCTGTGGCTTCTCTCACTATGCAGGCTGACTCGGGGGCATGTAGGCTTCAGTTTTCTCTGTTCCTGAGCTCTAAAGCACAGGCTCAAAAGTTGTGGTGTAGGGATTTAGCAGCTTCATGGTCTATATGCAGGATCTTCCCATACCAGGTATGAAACTTGTGTCTTCTGCTTTGGCAGGTGGATTCTTTACCACTGAGCCATCAGGGAAACCCCCTTTACTCATTTTAAAATTGTTTTGTTACTATATTATTGAGTTGTAAGAGTTCTTTATATCTCTCTAAATTAGAGTTCTTTATATCTGGAGGAGGAAATGGCAGCCCACTCGAGTATTTTTGCCTAGAGAATCCCATGGACAGAGGAGCCTGGCGGGCTACATGTAGTCCATGGGGTCGCAAAAAGTCGGACACGACTGAGCGACTAATGTTAATACTATATATATTCTGGATAAAAGACTTCCATCGCATATATAATTTGCATACCTTTTCTCCCATGCTTCTAATTGTTTTTCTTTTGAAGCAAAAATTTTTCACTTTTGGTGAAATCCTATGGATTTCTGTCTCCATTAGGTACTTTGGGTGTCATAATCTAAGAAAGCATTACCTAATCAAAGGTCCAAAGGTCAAGGGGATTAGCAAAGGTATTTTTTTTTAATGATCTTTTCTACTGCTTGATTAGAACATTAAAGTTTTTGAAGCAAATCCAGGGTTATTGGTAAACTCTTGTTTATTTTGCATAATCTAATATGAAACCTAAAATAGCATGGGTTCAGGAAATTATCTTTTGGAATGTGTCCTTTGAAATCTGCCTGGGAAACTGCTTGTGTAAAATGCCTTTCCTTATCTCTGTTTTGAGTTGACATTTTAAAATTTCAGTTCCTGTAGTTTCTAGTCTGTGACGCAAGTGCTGAACAGATTTCCTGTTCAGATCCTTTGAGCAGCCATTTTGTGAGCTATTCTGCAGATTATACTGTCAGTGACTATGTTTTTTTTTTTTTCTTAAGCATTTTTTAAATTTCTTGTTTCTCAAATCCTAAGAAGGAAGCATTCACACAAGAGATTGCTTAGACACTTTGTAATTTAAATTTTATACTTTATTCCACTATACAGAAGGATCTATTATAATAAAATATTTTTCAAGTCATTTTTGGAATCATTGTTGCCATTTTTTTCAGGGGTATGTACATTTATTTGTATGTAAATATATCTAAATATATAGTGTTATATCTGTATATGTGAGTATATGTAGAAATATACAGTTTTGCTTAACTTTTTGATATTTTTCGTTTGAAGTTTTCCACTGTCAAGGGGAATCTAAAGGGAGAAAGTAATTTTGGGCTAGATTCTGACCATTGACAGATAAAGATCTTCTAATATTTAATTCTACCTTTGTCAGTTTTATTGATTTGTAATTGGCATACATCACCATACCTTGCTTTAATTAGATTAGATGGAGTTTAAAAATTCCATTTTACTAGATATATGTATAATCTTTATTAAATAAGTGGTTATTTCAGAAATTGATGAATTCTGTAAAACAAATCCCCTTTCTACCTCAGGGACCGTTTACACTTGAGACGGACTACAGAACAGCACGTACCAGAGGTGGAAGTCCAAGTCAAACGTAGAAGGACAGCCTCACTGAGCAATCAGGAGTGAGTACAGTCAGGCCCTGAGAACCAATTTAGGGCATTTTCAAATTGGAACAAAGTATGCTGCCACGGGGAATTTAAATAAATTTAATTAATGAAAGAAGCTTGTGCATGTTATATTGATATAGTAAAAAAGCAATTAAATTATCCATAACCATGTTGTCCTAACTTATGCTAAAATTTTAGTAACATGTATTTCCTTTTGTCTGTCCATGTGTAGGTAACATGGTATGTTCATAAAGTTCTACCTTCTTCAACATATTAAAGTTGTTTCTGCTTTATTATTTGTTACACTTTTGTTGTACTTGCCAAATATTCTGTGCTTTGAAGAGATGTAAATTTATGTATTCCTGTTTGCTCTGCAGTCTTTAGAATATTTTTAGTTAGTGCATTTGAAATGTATGCATTTTTCTCTTAATTTAGGATATGAATGTGTTTCTAGAAGGAGCATTTCAATTAAAACTATATTAACATTTCTAAAGAGTCACAACTTAGCAGCTAAAACAATAACAATGACATGATACATACTGAATCTGTATTGGGTCTTGTGCATTTTGTTATTACCACAAATCTTGATACTTATGAGTGGTAAAATTGTTTTTCTTTCCTAAAGCTGTTATTTTTCAAATTGTATTGCTATTACTAATACATGAATATAATTTTCTCATAAAAACATGTAATTTTGAGATACACAGTGAGTATCAAGTATCACCAGTCCATTCCCCTCCCTGTGTCTCCCCAGAGATAAATCCTTTGGTAGTTGGATCTCTTATCATTTCAGACCTTTTAATATGCATTCATGTATACACATATGGAGTGTGTGTGGAGGCATGTTTGTTTATATACAGAAGATTTATTGTGTAACAATATGCCTTGGGAGTCTTTCCATGTCAGGCATTCTTACTAATGGATGTTTACATTGTTTGCATTTCTTAGTTATTGCAGTGAAGAAAGGCGCAGTCAATCTGAAAATTAATATTATAGTTGTCTCTTGAATAACGAGGGAGTTGGGTTGCAGTCCCCCACATAGGCAAAAATCCCCATGTATCTTTTGAGTCCCCCCAAATTGAACTATAAATTGCCTCTTGTTGACTAGAAGCGTTACTGTCTATATTGACAGTTGACTGAACAACATTTTTATGTTAAATGTATGTCTACATATATTTTACACGTTCACGACATACCTTTCTTTTTTTTGATGTTTCTAGGCTCTGGTTTGCCTGCAAGTTTTTCAAATTGTCAAAAATTTCAAAAAAAAAATCCCCAATATCTATTGGGGGAAAAACATATATAAGTAGACCCACACAATTCAAACTCCTATTTAAGGGTCAACTGTTATTAATATTTATTTGTATTTTATTTCACTTCTTCAAATATGAAGTTTTTACATGGGTAGCATTTTGTATCTTATTTTTGTTTTTTGCTCATTTAATATGTGGGAAAATTTCAGTATTTTGCATATTTAAAATTATTGGCAAGGAAAAAGATTTCTCTATTTTCCCATGTCTGTTTTACTTTACTTATTCTTCATAGTTCATTATTCTTTCCTTTATTAAATTCACTTTAATATTCACTTTGAATATTTTATATAATTTATGATAGGCATTTCCCTGTTTTCTTTTACATGGTAATGCTATTTTTTTTCCTCCCCAGAATCTTTAGAAATGACTTGAGGTAGATTAGAGATTGTGGCAGAGGTATGGGTGGAGGAGATTTCTTGGGAGAGATCTTTGTTAGTGAGTGAAAGTTCTATTACATTTGTTACATTTTTTTAGAGCCTTTATCCAGTGGAACATCAGTGTGAATCATCAGTATAACAGGTGGTCGTATGCTAATCTTCTAAAAGCCTGCTTTAGGTTTCATTCATTTGTCCATATCTATGGAAATACTTTATTGCTTTTGAAAAAGAGACAACTTCATTTTCCTGATGTCTGTTGTATATGTTATGTATAAATACTAGGAGGTGCTGAACTAGAATCTGAGGGTAATTTTTAGTTGGAAAAACAATATAATTTCCCCAACCAACCACCTTTTTCCGCTTTGATAATAGGTGGATTATAGAAACAGGTAAGCAGCATAAATATTCTGTTCTCTAAGCCCAGGTTTTAACCTGAGCCATCTAGTTAGATTTAACTCTGGTGTGATCCCAGAGGCCCACCATGAATAACAAAGACACTTCTATCACTGGTTAAACTCAAAGGATTAGAGATTACCTCCTAGGAACCATGGACAAAGTCCAACCTGATTCTTTATGTTGTTGTTCAGTTGCTTAGTCATGTCCCACTCTTTGTGACCCCATGAACTGCAGTTAAAAATCTTAATTTAAAAGTATAGAAATAGTGGAAAACCATTTATCACAGTCCCATTTTCAATTCTAGCTGTTACTGAGTATTTTCATACATATGTACTTATCAGCTGCTTGCTAGTGCAGGAAGTAAGAGAAATGGGTTCCATCCCTGGGAAGATCCCTCGGAGGACACGGCAACCCACTGCAGTATTCTTGCCTGGAGAATCCCACGAACAGAGGAGCCTGGCGGGCTAAGGTCCACAGGGTCACAAAAAATTGGATACAACTACAGTGACTTAGCATGCAAGCACATACTTATAATGAGGGCAGTTTGTTGGCTGGTGATTTATTTATGCTTGTCTTGTTAGCCAGCAACCTGTGTAATTTCCTGTATCTCTTATCCTCAGGATCAGATTCACAGCCAGATAGAGTCCTACTCATAGGTAGGAATATGTTGAGTATTTTTCTAGAATTCCCTGATAACTAAAGGATGGTAGATTTACATAGTCTGAGAGCCTAAGTAGCTTGGAAGTTCTTTGTTTCAGTTAGTAACTTCTTGTCAGCATAAATAACTATCTTAAAATGTCTCATTGGAAATGCCTTAACCAATATCCTACCTCCTTAGGGGTTAAAGAGTTGTTTCCAGATTAGAAATGGTTATTATACTCTTGGTTCTTTTATAGGGCATTTTAAACCAAAAGAGCTCTTTTTTTTTCCTTTAAGTTCCTTGGTAATATCACCAAAGAGGCTAAGTATCCATCAGTTCTTGTACATTCCTATGTGCAGAGAATCTCCTCTTTTATAATTTGTTCATAATGTAATGGTGTGCTCTGAACCTTGAGGATTAAATGTAAGGGTCTTTTCATGCTTGCCTTGTTAACTATATAGGGAAATGTCTTTTCATTTATGTGTTTTGTGCTCTTGTCTTAGGTGTCACGTGTACCTGAGGCGATCTCAGCAGCAGCAAGTACCTGTGGTGGATTTCCAGGCAGAACTGAGACAGGCATTCTTAGCTGAGACACCAAGAGGTGGTTAAAGCAGTATTGGAACACCAAGGTAGCTGATTTCAAGAGAAAAATAAAAACAGGTTATAGCTGATGAAATCATGATCAGGATTAAACAACTGATTAAAGGGTAGGATGTTTGGAGGTCATTTAATTATTTGGGATATATTAGATTTCTTTTCCTTAAAGGCTTCATACAAATATAAACACATAGCAGAAAATTTTAAAAAATAAAAGCAGTACCTTAATGCTCTCACCCTGAAAGACTTTTGTCATGAGTTACTTTCTAGACAATGTAGTCTTTGCTTTTTAGGTATTTTATTCATATTTAACTTGTACTGCTTTTCACCTTAACATAAGAAAAGTATTTCATTATAAATAGTTGCTGAATATCCTGCTAATATGTTTTAGAATTCCTTTCTGTGAGAACATTATCTTTTCTGCTGATAGTTTGAAATGAAGTTTCAGCGATTTGCTTTTTGTAAAACATTAGATAGGACCATTTCCTTGGATATGCAGATGTGAAAATAAATCAAGGAATTTGAAATTAAGGTTCATGTTCTAAATTATATTATGAATTATTAGTGTTCAATTGCCATGAGAAAGTATAGTGCCAGGTACACTTTCATCTGCATTAATTATGTAAATTACATATAATTTATTTTTATTAAATTAGAAATATACATCACATCCATTAGCAGATGAGAAGCTAAATATTTTCCCAGGCTTATTTACTAGTTATTTCTTGTTTTCTTTCCTCATATTTTGTTACCCATTTGTTTGAGTCATCTGACAATGTAACAAAACTATTATTAACTCATGATTTGTCAGTGTTATGTAGATTTATTTACAGTGTCTTTGTGTTAGTTGCTTAGATTTTTAGAAAATTGCAATTAATGTTGATTAAATACTTTATTTTTCCTTTCTTAAGTTTAAGATTTGAATGACCTAAGTTCAAAGGGTTTAATATGTACTTTTCAGAAACTAAGGAAAGAAGTTTATAGATGAGTTTTCTTCTAGATTTTCTTTATTTCTATTTCAGAGTATAACCCTGCAACTCAAATTAATTCGGCTTATGGCCATCATTTCAAAAGGAGAAATCCTCCCCTACTGAATTCTTTACCCAGCATTCTCCAGTAATTGCCTGGACTTGATTGCAAGACAGTAGAATTGATTTCAGGCAGTGGAATCTGATAATTGTCCTCAGTTGTCCGCCAGAGTAAGAACATTTTTACATGAAAAAGTGTGCATAATTGATTTTTTAACCAAGAATTTCTTGGCCCTTTAGTATAGTTTAGATACTCTGGCAAGTTCCTGTATAGTATTATTTAAATCATAATTATGATCTACAAGTAGACTAATCTAATTTTCTAAGTTTTCAGTGCTAGTATCATCTGAATAGTACTAGTTACTAGAATTATTTTACAGCAAGAGTTGATAAAGTGACTCATTTATTGCCTGTTTTTATAAATAAAATTTTGTTAGCACAGAGCCATATCCATTTATTTACATATGGCCTGTGGATATTATTGACAGTACAGTGGCAGATGGGAGTATTCATGACAGATTGAATGGCAGGCAAGGCCTACAATATTTATTATCTTTCCCTTTAAAAGAAAAAGTCTGCTAGTCTCTTAGAGAACCACTTTCAAAGATGAAAACATAAGGTGGAGCCAGTAGGGGAGTGTTGATACTATAGAATGTGGTAAAGGAAAAGTATTATAAGGAGAGTAGATGAAGCAAACATTACAGAGTAGAGAATCAGATGAATTTGGTGATAAGGGTCTTGTTAAAGTCTGCTATACGTGGAAATGGGTAAAGACATTTAAACAATTGATATGTTTTCTTTTTCATTATAAAAATGTAAAGCATATGAGTGATAGCCAAGAAAAATGGGAAAGTAAACCACAGATTTTAAATAGCCATGTTTCAACCATAGTGGCATTTTTTTTTCTTTCATTTTACCCATTTGCTTTTCTTTTGAAAACATAGTTGTAATCATATTTTTAAACTATTCTACTTATGTATATCATTAATGTTCCTTCATTTTATTACATAATCCTCAATATCATTTGTAATGAATAAATGATGGTCCTTTCATGATTTACTTTTTCTTTGTACTTGTGTTTTTTTCCCCCTAGTTTGCTATGCTATTATGAATATTCTGCATTTTTAAGATATTGTATATTAGGTATTTTATATTTATTAGGATGAGGATTCAGTTTGGGTATGCAGGGTATAAAAATCAGTAATTTTTGAAATGTTTTGTTATGGTGCTTTCTAATAACACAATAAGCAGTATTGATTACCATCAAGAATTATTCAGTTGAGTCGCTCAGTCATGTCTTGATACTTCGCGACCCAGTGGATTGCAGCACACCAGGCTTACCTGTCCGTCACTAACTCCCGGAGTCCACTCAAACTCATGATTATTGAGTCATAATGCCATCCAGCCATCTGATCCTCTGTCGTCCCCTTCTCCTCCTGCCTTCAGTCTTTCCCAGCATCAGGGTCTTTTCTAATAAGTCAGTTCTTCACATCAGGTGGCCAAAGTATTGGAGTTTCAGCTTCAGTGTCAGTCCTTCCAATGAATATTCAGGACTGATTTCCTTTAGGATTGACTGGTGGATCTCCTTGCAGTCCAAGGGACTCTCAAGAGTCTTTTCCAACACCACAGTTCAAAAGTTGAAGAATAATTACTACAGTGATAATTTCTTAGTACCACCTTCGATGTCTCTTTTTTTCCCCTTTGATAAACACTTTCCAAAATGGAAAAATTGTTTTCCTCTGGTTTAAGTGGCATTGCTTTGTGGATTAATAGTTCCCACTTACTTGTGTTTCTCACATTAGACTTGTGTGCATTTTTTTTTTTCGGTGAAGGGTCTATTTTACCAGGTGAATGGAAACTAATACTATACCATTGTTCTGTGACTTATCATTTTTTGTATGTTATTTGGCCAAGTCCGACCATCAGATCTTTTGATTAAGGAAGCTTTACATATCTACATAGTTTAATCATTTCAGAGTCTACCCTTTTCAAAAATTTGAGAACTCTTCTTTCTGAGGAGTCCCAGGATGTAGTCAGGTCCCCTGGACCATTTATTTGTTTATGTCCACTTCCATGGGAAATTTATTATAACTGCTAATTCCTTAGTGCAGTGTAATATTGCTGCTCTTGTTTTTTTTTCCTCTTAAAGCATTTTGTTCTTCTTTGCTGTGGAGATAACATTTGATCACTCTACAAAGTAAAATATCTCCTTTCCCTCACAAGGATTCATGGTTAGAGTTTGCTGAATTTAGGAATGAGATATAGCTTTCTAAATTTCAAGTGCATCTCATTAAGAGAAGCCCATTCTTAACCTCTCCAATTAGTCAACCCCTATTCTGAGTGAAATGTTACCTCCTATTTATATGGATTATTTTATACATATTACATATTTATGTCCCCAGTTCTGTAGGTCTCCAGTTCTTAGTCCATGATTCAGATCCCCAGGTGCATTTTTATACTTGGTAATAACATAGTGGTTGTGGGAGGAGTTAGGAACCTCAAACAGGTTAGAGGGACAGATATAGGCCTGACTGGCTTCCTTTTGTGTTCTGATCTATTATACCAGGAAATCTTTGTTTACATTTGTTGATCTCTTAATAGCTAAGCTGTATGAACCAGGTTTGGTATGTGTTCACTGAAATACCAAGCAGGATAAAACATTTGGAATGGGTCTGATTGGGAAATCTGGACTCTGAAATCTTTTGGCACTTGAAGGTAAAATCCCTGACTCTGAATTATAAAATTCCATTTGAGGGGTGACTGACTACAAATTTCTGCCTTAAATGCCCATTTGATACTGGTTCCCACTGAAAAGTGAAAGTGTTCATTGCTCAGTTATGTCTGACTCTGCAACCTCATGGACTATTGCCCGCTGGGCTGCTATATCCATAGAATTCTTCAGGCAAGAATACTGGAATGGGTAGCAGTTCCCTTCTCCAGGGGATCTTCCTGATGCAGGGATTGAACTCAGGCCTCCTGCATTGCAGGCAGATTGTTTACTACTGTCTGAGCCACCAGGGAAGCCTATTATATTAATCTTTATTTCAGAAACCTTTCTGTGATTGCATTTCTTTCCTTTAAGTGAAATTTTGAAAAGCCATATCCAGCGCTGTTTTTTTCACCCGGTAATCACTGTCTGTGGCTCATTGTCTAGTAGCATCTCTCCATTTGGGAATAAGGGCCAGGAATACTGTCTTATTGAACATTCAGCTGTTTTTGTTCTTTGGAGGCACTAGTGGCAATATTAACTATAATCTTAGCAACTTTGAAGATTATTTGACGGTTCTGACAATTTACTGTATAAGAACAGCTTTATTGGTTTATGTTGTATATACCATAGAATTTGCCCAGTTATAAGCAGATTGCTGTTCAGCCATTGCCACACGTCCTTTTAGGGTTTTCTGTTGCCCAAGTAAGATCCCTTTGTGCCATTTAATTCATTCCCCAACTCCATCCCCTATTTCAGATAACCACTTAACTTTCTGTCTCCATGGATTGCTGAAGATCTTAAATCTTAGCTATACTATCATAAAAGTGGAAATTGCTACTGGTTCAAACATATACCAAGGTTTCCTGAATTTATAGACTGCTCTTTTATAGAGAATCATGTCAGAATTCAGAACATTTAAATTATAGGCCTGAAACTTTTAATGTGGATTTGGATTAAAATTACATTCTTCCTCTGCAATTTTCTGGAAGAGTTTGAGCAGGATAGGTATTCTCTAAACTTGATAGAATTTGCCTGTGAAGCCATCTGGCCTTGGGCTTTTGTTTGTTGGAAGATTTTTTATTACAGTTTCAGTTTGCATGCCTGTGATTGGTCTGTTCATATTTTCTGTTTCTTCTTGGTTCGGGTTTGGAAGGTTATACTTTTCCAAGAATTGGTTCCATTTCTTCCACCTTGTCCATTTTATTGGCATGTAATTGCTCATACTATTCTCTTATGACCCTTTGCATTTCTGTGTTGTCTGTTGTAACTTCTCCTTTTTCATTTTTCATTTTGTTGATTTGAGTCTTCCCCCTTTTGTTCTTGATGGGATCATCAGTTTTATCTTCTCACAGAACCAGCTTTGCAATGAATTTTGCTGTAGTCTCCATTTCTTTTTCATTTGTTTCTTCTGATCTTTGTGATTTTTTTCCTTCTACTAGCTTTGGGGTTTTTTTGTTCTTTTTCTAGTTGACTTTAGGTGTAACATTAGGTTGTTTATTTGATGTCTCTTTTTTCTTGAGGTGGCTTGTATATCTATAAATTTCCCTCTTAGCACTGCTTTTATTGCGTCCAATAGATTTTGAGTTGTGCTTTCATTGTCATTTGTTTCTAGACGTATTTTGATTTCCTTTTTGATATCTTTAGTGATCTGTTGGTTATTTAGAAGCCTGTTTAACCTCTATGTGTTTGTGTTTTTTATAGTACCTTTCTTGTAGTTGATACCTAATCTTACAGCCTTATCAGAAAAGATGCTTGAAATGATTTCAACTTTTAAAAATTTAACCAAGGGTTTGATTTCTAGCCCAGGATGTGATCTATCCTGGAGAATGTTCCATGTGCACTTGAGAAAAAAGGGAAGTCTATTTTTTTGTGGATGAAATACCCTGTAGATATCAATTAGGTCTAACTGATCCATTGTATAAGTTAAAACTTGGGTTTTCTTATTGATTTTCTGTCTGGATCATCTGTCCATTGGTGTGAGTGGGATATTTTAAGTCCCCTATTGTGTCACCCTGTTACCAAAATCAGACAAAGATGCCACAAAAAAGAAAATTACAGGCCAATTACTGATGAACATAGATGAACAAATCCTCAACTAAATGCTAGCAAACAGAATCCAACAGTGGGCTTTATCCAGGGATGCAAGGATTCTTCAGTATACACAAATCCGTCAATATGATTCACCATATTAACAAATTGAAATATAAAAATCACATGATCATCTCAGTAGATGCAGAGAAAGCCTTTTACAAAATTAAACACCCATTTATGATAAAAACTCACCAGAGAGTAGGCATAGAAGGAACATACCTCAACATAATAAAGGCCATATATGACCAACTCAGAGCAAACGTTATCCTCAGTGGTGAAAAACTGAAAGCATTTCCTTTAAATTCAGGAATAAGATGAGTCCACTCTCACCACTCTTATCACTATCATTCAACATAGTTTTGAAAGTCCTAGCCTTAGCAGCCTGGGAAGAAAAAGATATAGAAGGAATCCAGATTGGAAAAGGAGAAACTACGTTTACTGAGGGTAGGATTGACTTACAGAAAAAGCTGCACACAGGATGGGATACGCATGGCAGTTTGCATGTGGAGAACAAAGCTTTGGAGAGAGTCTGAGTATGGTCATTTTATTTTATTTTTTTAAGAAAACCTAATACCCTCCAAGTTCTCTTTAAAATGTAATGAACTGACACAAAATCTTTCTAATTGTAGGGAAGTACTGCCTCTACGTTTTACCATCCTTACTGAATTATTTGCATAACTTTGTTAAACTCTCTTCTAATCTATTATAGTTTCACACACACCATTCTTTTTTGTTGATGCCATAGATCTTAACCACTATTTAAATGATTTTATTTTCACATAAGAAAATAGATGATTGTAAATTACTTAACCAGCTTACTGTTTGTAAATTTCTCTATTGAAAACAATGGAGACGGCAATCTTCCTTGAAATGTTTGTATTGTTGAAAGTACAATTATACTAGATTTGTTTATGATACCGAGTTACTTTTATATGTAAAAGCAAATTGCCATTCGTGGAGAACATAATGTGTATGTTTGCTTTTTAAATATAATTAGCAGTTTGATACCACTTACTAGTTTTGGCTAGGTTTGGTTTATACTTATTAGAAGCATTTTTTTTAAGTATATCTGGGGAAATGATAGTATTCTAATGCTTGTTTCTTTGATTACTAAGAAAGTTGACTGTACATACATGTAAGCATTCGGTAGTGGTATGTCGCCTTTTGACAAAGGTCATCTTAAGCAGGTACGTGATAATATATTACATTCTTAGTGAAGAGATATTTCTTAGCATTATTCTGAAGGGACTTTGGCGTGGTGCGGGGAGGTAACACTGAGGTTGAAAGCATTTAGGTGGTTTAGCCAAGGAGCAAAATCTGGGCTAACTCAGGAGGAATTCAAATGGAGAAACTTAGGAATACCAAAATGTTGAAGTTGAGATTACTTGGTATTAATTTGTGACCAGAGAATTAAACACCTTAGAATAAGGATGGAAAAAGAGAATACTACATTTTGGGACTATTAATAGAAAATTAAGCTTATTTTTGAAACTTTTAAGAATTTCTGTGTAAAATTACATTCAACAAACTGATAACTTACAGGTGTGCAAAAATGGGAGATAAGGTGATCAAATAGTGAAATTTGGTGTTTAATTGGTGGATATAAGAATGAAATGGAGTGATTTAAGTTTTCTGCCTGTTTTAAACCATGGTAGATGTGGTGCAGCTTGATCATGCTTTCCTCTGCAGGCTCCATCTACTATTTGAAGCTTCTGCCTCAGCTTGCATTGTTTGTAAGAGAACCTGCGTCATACCTTTATCTGTAGCCTTCACTTAGGTCTTAAGGATCCTGAAACTTTCCTGTGGACATTGAATTTGGTGGAACAGCAATCATGGTAAGATGTTTATTAGGGTAGAGGGGAAAGCAGCTACTCTCTCAATATATTGGATTTCCAGAGTGTGGGTGTTTTGGGATTCTTAATAGGGAATTCATCTATAGTGATGATACCTCATTGCATTGAATAAAAACTGGAGAAAACCTCAGTATGTTGTCCTGTTATAGAGATCTCGCATTGTGAAGAAAAACAGAACAGAATTTTTGGTCATATTTACAGTGGTGAGGCATCACCTGCAGATAGGGGACTCGAGGTGAGATTTTAATAGATTGAAAAGTCTACTTTGAAAATGGATGGTCCAGCAAAACCACAGCCGAGGAACAGGCTTGGAATCAGTGGGGAAGAAAAATGGAGGTCTTTGAGGCTTGATTGGTACAAAGGAAAGCAGTCTAGAGAGATACAGCATCCCGATCTGTTTCGTAGTTCTGTTTAAGTTTAGGTAACCAAGAACATACATTCTTAATGGGAAGGATATTCAAAGGAACTGAAAATTAGTTTTTGAGGAATGAGAAGAATCTTAGATTTTTACAGTGGTTTGGGATCTTCCAGAGGTCCAGAGTATGTATGTAAATAGTATTTCTATTAATAGCATATTAAATAGCATATATATTTATATATATATATAGCATATATTTCTATTTAATAGCATATTAAAATTTCAGTGGAGTGGTCACTTGGGATGAAAATCTTTTTAAAAGGTGCCTTAGTGGCACCTTTAAAAAAAATAAAAGTTTGAGGATCACTGATGAAAGTTCTGAATGATATAAGAGGTAGGATGTAAGCTAGGATAGAGGCCTTTAAAAGAGAACTGAAAAATAATACATTGTCTTTACATTGGGTTGACGGAAACTGCAAACTTTTTGATGGAGATAGGAATTTCCTACCAATTGTCTCGGTGTCTAGTAGGAAAAGAAATAGTCCTCAGGATCAAGTACTCTGCAGGAGAGTGAGATTTGAGATTCAGATTGGGAAAGGACAGGGATTAGAATGATGGTATGCTAAAAGGGAGAACTGGGTTTGGGAATCTGTTGGGGATGTCATATATTTAGGGCAGTGGAAAACTACATAGGGATTCTGAAAAGCAGACCATTCCATAGAGGATTATAAGTGGTCCTGGGTCCAAATTTAGTATCCTAAAGGTAAGGTAAGAAAAGGTTGACTGCATGATGTTTTTGATAAGAAAGCAGCCAAATTTGGATTGGTATAGGAGTGGGGAAGAAACAGGAGAGGTTTAGAAAGTAGCTGCAGACAGTGATGACTAACTCTTACCTTACTCCTTCCAGACTGTGGGAAAGAGTAGCAAGATGCTGCAGCACATTGACTATAGGATGAGATGTATCCTGCAAGACGGTCGTATCTTCATTGGCACCTTTAAGGCTTTTGACAAGCATATGAACTTGATCCTCTGTGATTGTGATGAGTTCAGGAAGATCAAGTAAGGCCACTTTGGATTTGGGCAGCGGGGTCCTGAGGGAGAGGCAGAACAGTTTAAGGGTAAAGGAGGGTAAAGTAAGTCATTAGGGTACCTGCTGAAGGAGACAGGAAAAATGGCAGTCCTGTCCTGGTCTCATCTCTGAACTGGATGAATCTCCCAGTATTAGAGTCACCATATCCACACTACTATTTTATTATTTTATTTTATTTTAATTTCAAAAGTACAATTATGAACTAAAACTGAGGGAGAAAGCTGTATGCTACTCTCAGAATAACAATTTATGTTTATTTAGAAAATTGAGATCAAAGGAATTGTAAGAGTCACAATTACTCTTCATGGTTGAGTTGAAATGAGAATAGAATAGTTCAGGCCTGGTCTAGCAGTTGTTCAGCCAGCCTCTTTGCCTGCCTGTTGTTTTGTCTGAACTCACGTGGTCAGTGTTGATTTGGTGTTGGCCTCTAACCTCCCTTGCTTATTTGTTTTGGGGGTTTGTCCATGCTGTTTCTCCAGAAATAACTTCAATATGCTTGTGCCTTACCTACGATGCAGTGCTCTTTGCACCTGTGTTTGAGGAACTTTAACAATGAGAGCGTGGCACTTGGTAGATCCCAGAGCTATTATACTCAGTTGGCTTTTCATTCAGAGTATTTGAGTCAGTGCTTGTAATATCTCTAGATGTTCAAAATGGTTTTGTATCAGGCTCTTATCTAGGGGCAGAATTTACATTGACCATTGGCTTGATTTCTTCTGTTCCCACAGTCGATGATACATTGTCCAAAAATTTAATTTGACCAATTCACTTAGAATTTTCTGTATTAAGAGAAAGGTGATGATGCTTTGCCTGCCTACTATACACGTCTGTTCTCAGATCTTAATAGAATCTATAACATATTCCTTGTCTTTTTGTTTTTATTTATTCTTAGTTTTCTTCCTGCATATGAAGTTGGATCATTTCAGAAATTCTGGATGATGAATGCTAAGTTAATGATCAGTGTTAAGGTTTTGTTTAATCTACATTTTTACTGAAAATGATTTTTAAAAAATTACAACTTTGATAAATACGAAAGACAATTGAGAGTGCTTTATCCTTAATTTATGTCTCATTCTTCAGTAGTTTTAGGGATAATTTCACCTAAATAAGGCACTATCTATATGGTAGAAGTTGTATGCATATATGATTTTTGCTGCTGACACATGAGGAAGTTAGACTAACAGAGGTTCAAAAAGTTTTCAGAAAGATTTCCCTTGATTATATCCCTGCATACTCAGTCACTTTGGGTGTGTCTGACTCTTTGCCACCTCATGGACTGTAGCCTGCCAGGCTGCCCTGTCCATGAGATTCTCCTGACAAGAACACTGGAGTGGGTTGCCATCTTCCAGGACTCAGATCCACGTCTCTTATGTCTCCTGCATTGACCGATGGGTTGTTTACCGTTAGCATCACCTGGGAAGCCAGTCCCCATGGTTATACAGTATGTGGTCAGTCTAGGAATAAGCAGGTGTCTGCTATTAGGCTGTTATTGCCTGTTGCTGTTCTCATCCCTATTTCACTTGTCTGTCATCAATATTTACTTATTTAGTTAAAAATGATTTAAATCCATTTTAACATAAAAACTTGGTTTCAGTGTTTCCTGTCTTCAAAGTCTTAGCCAGTGTTAATAACTTTATAATGATCTCCTTATAATAGAAAGAATTCAATTACTGTGTAGTGCATTAGAAAATAATGTAGTGTTGTAGGTCTATTATACTTCAAAAACAAACTCAGAAAACGAGATCAAATTTGTGGCTGCCAGAGGCAGAGGGTGGTGGGGTGAATTGGATGACAGTGGTTAAAAATTATGAGCTTCCATTTGTAAGATAATTAGGTGCAAGGGATGGAATGCAGAGCATGAGAAACGAGAGGAACAGTGCTGTCTGTTATATATGAAAGTCATTAAAAGGGTTTTCATCACAAGGAAGAACATTTTTTCTTTTCTATCTGTAAGACATGTTGGAGGTCCACTAAAATTGTTGTGGTAGTCGTTTCATGAAATAAGTAAGTCATTATGCTATATACCTTGAAGTTAACACAGTATGGTTTGTCAGTTGTATGTCAGTAAAACTGAAAGGAAAAAGATAAAATTCCAAGTTTTGCTATCAGTAAAGACCCTTATGCTGGAAAAGATTGAGGGCAGGAGGAGAAGAGGGTGACAGAGGATGAGATGATTGGATGGTATCACTGACTCAATGGGCATGAGTTTGAACAAACTCTGGGAGACAGTGAAAGATAGGAAAGTATATTGTGCTGCAGTTCCTGGGGTCGCAGAGTCGGCATGACTTACAGTTGAACAATAGCAACAACTATTAAAAGAATCTTAGCAATGTTATTTGCATCTATGTTTCACAAAGAAGAAGTTAGTTTTGCTATAGTACAACATTGAGGGAATATTCTGAAAGTTTGATGTATGGTAGGAAAAGAGCTCACCTTTATATATCGAGTCTAGTTTTCTTTGTTTTTGTCACACCTCAGTAACTGAGCATGACTATCTGGGCATGGATTACTGTCTTGATAGGTAATTATCTATAAAAATGTTAGTGAGTCAATCCATAACTTATCATACTAAAATTTTCTTCCTGTTTATAGGCCAAAGAATGCTAAGCAGCCAGAGCGTGAAGAAAAGCGAGTTTTGGGTCTGGTGTTGTTGCGTGGGGAGAACTTGGTTTCCATGACTGTGGAGGGACCACCCCCCAAAGATGTAAGAAAGATGTAGGACAGGACAGAACATTAATGTGGGAGGGAATCACATTGTTTGAATGATGTGCTCAATGAGTGTACAACAGAGACGAAGTACACTATACCTTTGTCAAAATGTGCCTGGCACTTGATAGAAGTTCTTGTTTGTTTATAATGGGAGATTAAGCATATTCTAATGAGTTATGCTGACTACAATCTAGTTAAGGGTAGGACTGCTGATTTATTTTCTCTTGATAGGATCGTGAAAATATATGGGCTCCCAATTTGACTAGTGTACATCTAGTCTGTAGGATGCTTCTCTTGATGCTGTTTTCAATATAGAACCTCATATGAGATAGGGTATGTGGGAATATGTTGGAAAGAGGTATTTAGGAATGATTATTGATAGATAGCTTTCATAAATTTGATTTCAAGCTATATATGTATTTTTTTGTTTCAGACTGGCATTGCTCGGGTACCACTTGCTGGAGCTGCAGGGGGCCCTGGGGTTGGCAGGGCAGCTGGCAGAGGCGTTCCAGCTGGTGTTCCAATTCCCCAGGCTCCTGCTGGATTAGCAGGCCCTGTCCGAGGGGTTGGGGGACCATCTCAACAGGTGAGGAACCAGGAATGTTATTGAGAGAAAGTACCTGGAATCTGATATTGAGGAGATTGAAAAAACTGAGTGAACATCCTGTACTGTGTAAAGCAGTATATGCTGTAGAGGGAAGAGAGGTAAAAATATACGTTATGAAGCCACCATGATAGCAGTAACTCAGCACTGATGAGCGAAGAGGAATATGGATGGATAAACCAGAGTTGAGAATGCAAAGGGCTGATGAGGTTAAAAGTGGACATGTTCATTTTAAAGGTAGTGTGATAGTGGTGATAGTGTGCTTTAAATGAGAAAAAATGGGAGAAGTGCAGAATTACTATAATTACTTTGTGTTTAATAAATAGTGTATGATCAGCCTTTTATTTTCTGTATTTGAATGATGTGAGGAAGTGTTTATATTTACTGTCTGTCTGTGTGTTCTTTCTCAGGTAATGACCCCACAGGGAAGAGGCACTGTAGCAGCTGCTGCAGTTGCTGCTACTGCCAGCATTGCTGGAGCTCCAACTCAGTATCCACCAGGACGGGGGACTGCACCTACACCTGTTGGTCGAGCAACCCCACCTCCAGGTAAGGAATTGATGGAGAATTTGGTTCTAAAAAGAATTCTAAAAGAATTTGGTTGTTAGATACCAGTGTGGATCTGTGAAATAAAATCATGATGACCAAAATCACTCTTTAAGAAGATACTGAATTAAGGCCCAGCCTAACTCCCTAACTAGGAACTTGGAATATGTTTTCACTTTTGGCCATTGATTTTTAATGAAAAGCTATGGACTCTTGAATTGGGATGATCTGACGTAGCAATGGTCAAGGAGAAATTTGTTCAACTCTTTACTTACTACCTGGCTTATTTTTTTAACTATTATCTTGTGCTTTATGCTACCATCTTAGCTGATTTATGTGCCTTTTTTTCCCTGCTATTTTTCTTTCTAGGAATTATGGCTCCTCCACCTGGTATGAGACCACCCATGGGCCCACCAATTGGGCTTCCTCCTACTCGTGGAACGCCAATAGGCATGCCCCCTCCAGGAATGAGACCCCCTCCACCAGGGATAAGAGGTGAGTGACTATTAATAATTTTCTCAGTGGTACTAGCCAGGCCCCTGAATATTTATGTTTGTCTATTTTTTTATGATCTCATGGAATTTTGCTTTTTCTTTTCAAGGTCCACCTCCCCCAGGAATGCGTCCACCAAGACCCTAGGATACTGTTGATCCTTCTTAGTCACTTTTTGTTCTGCAATGCAGCTTGTGAAATGTGTGAAATGTTTGTGAGCTTTTGTCCCCTCTGCTCCAGTAATATTAGCTAATAAATGCATAGAGCAATTAAACTGTGAGGTACTGTTGTACATTTTTTGCCTTTTGATGTTTTTTAGAGGTCAGAGTTAAGATTGGGATTTTTCTGGTCTTGAAGTTTATGAGGTAAATCCTGTTAACCAACTCATTTAAATAATTTTGTCTTTATGTCGTATGGTAAAACTGTTGTGATACTTGTTTTAGCTTCACAACTTTGACTTTGTGCACTGGCTGGTATCATATAATAAACTTTATACTGACCCCTCTACTTTACCATGCCAATATACTTGAAGGAAAGTAGGGATGTGATGCCTTGTAAGGCCATCTATAGAAGGAAACTGATACTGAATTAGATTTTGTTTCTTCAATCAAAGTATTTGAATGGGAAGGTTCTCCCTTCCTTGCAAACTTACTTCAGTTGATGACCTTTTTGGACATAGTGTCTTGTGCCTTTCTGGTCAGAGAGACAACGTGATCCTGGAGTAATCATCATTCCCTACCAGTGAGTAAGTATTTACAAATTTTAAAATGAATGGTAGAATATGGGTCCTGGGAGACTTCCTTTAAATTTTACTTTTAGGCTGCACCGTGCACCATGTAGGATCTTAGTTCCCTGACCAAGGATCAGATGCACACCCCCTACGTTGGAAGCATGGTGTCTTAACCACTGGACTACCAGGGAAGAACCTAATTGACTGTTAAGTACCAGTTACAATCATATCCAGTGATGTATGGGAAGTTCAGAGAAGTAGACAATATCTTCCAAATAAATAATTAACAAATGCCCAAATATCTAGGTCTAGTTAGAGTTGATAAGGAACAGTGAAATCTTTTAAAAGGAAGAGGTTGGAGGTTTTAGGTTTTATGGCTAAGGTTTCAACTAGACAATAAATGAGTGCTTATTGATTGTAGCAATTAGCTTGTAAAACACCACAGTTCAAGACTCGTAATAACTCCTTAGTAATTTAAGACTTGTAGACTAATTTGTCTTCTGCTTCGATTTTATCAGCAGAGATTCTATCTGTGTTGCCTTTTCCAGCTTTTAAATCATGGCCTTTCAAATAACAGTCTGTGGAAGAAGAGGGGCATTCAAAATGACTACAGGTGCTGGCCCCAACTTTATATGATCTATCCCAAAGTAATTTTTAAGATTAATGGCCACTTTCAGGTAAGAAACAAAAGCAGCCAAGCCTTCCTTGGTTTAGGAGATTTTATAATACATGAGATAACTTTTTTTAGAGTTTGTGAATGTTACAAAGAAACTTTGTGATAACTGAGCCCCAGGCATTTGGATCTCTGTAGGCAAAACCATTCTCTTAGGAGAAAATTTACCCTGATATATATGACAGATATACAACCCTCATTTTTAAATTTTTTTATTTTTTTCAACCCTCATTTTTTAGAGAAAAAGTATGTAAAGAGTTTTATTTTCTAAGAAGCTTGCTCTCTGGATCAGCTTTAAATAATTTGTGGTACATTTTTATGTTTTTGGAAAGAAAATACTCATCCTTGTATAGATCTGCTGGTGTGCATAGCGTTTGCTACTACTGCTAAGTCGCTTCAGTCATGTCTGACTGTGTGAGACCCCAGAGATGGCAGCCCGCCAGGCTCCCCCGTCCCTGGGATTCTCCAGGCAAGAACACTGGAGTGGGTTGCCATTTCCTTCTCCAGTGCATAAAAGTGAAAGTGAAGTCGCTCAGTCTCCTCCATCCATGGGATTTTCCAGGCAAGAGTACTGGAGTGGGGTGCCATTGCCTTCTCCAGCATAGCCTTTAGATATGCATATTTAAAGACTACTTGTTCTCTAATATTAATTAAAGATGGCCTCTTTTGCAAGTTAGAGGTGAATGGCAAGAACCCTAGATTATGCAAAAAGCTTACTTCCATTATTTTTGCTTGGTGATAATAGTATTTTTCTCTGCTTAGAACTTGAATTTTTTTTTCCTTTGAGAACTCTTCATTGTAGAACACATACAAAGAAAACTTAGGTGTAAGAGAAGTATGGGTATTTTGTTGTGGATTGCTAGGTCTGCTTCTACAGAGTTCTTTTTTGGTCACATACTAATACCAACATAGTCAGTTTTTAGACACTCATGAAGTAAATACTTGGCGTCTCTAAGAGTTTCTCCTACATACCTGCATTTGAATGAGTGCATGTTTCACCTAAAACATAGTTGGACAACAACTTCCTGGTTTCCTGTTCACATTTACTGTAATTTAATGTAATTTACTGTAATGTTCACATTACATTCACTGTGGCTCCATAAAGATATACATATTGTATAGCAATGTATATTTTTATTGTGGTTTACAATTTTCATTAGAATTCTGGGACTTTTGAAAATTGAGGTAAGAAGTTGGTATTTAATAATTATACTACCTTTCTGGTTTTGAGTTGTTTGTGCTATTCTGTGCTTATGTGATAGGCAAACTGGACTTGGTATAGAAGCATGTGAGATGTGACATAGTTCCCTGCTTCCATAGACTCATTAGTACTCACTTGTGTAATCATGTCTAATTTTAGAAGTCTTCTAATTTTTCCCAACTTCACTGATAGCATTGTATAAATTTAAATAAATTCATAAATAGCATTGTATAATTTTAAAGTACACAGCATGATGTCTTGTAATAGGTATATATTGTGAGATTACCACAGTAAGATGAATTAGCACATCTATTGCCTTATGGGTTATTTTTTGGTAGTAACATTTAAGATCTATATGTAAAATTTGTCATAGCAGATTTTAAGTGTACCATATATTAACTGTAGTCATCATGCTCTACATCAGATCCTTAGAATTTATTCATCATATAATTGAAAGTTTATTACCTTTGATCAGCATCTCCCCATTTCTTCTACCCCCTAAGCCCCTGGCAGCAATCACCATTCTAGTCTTCAGATTTTTTAGATTCCATATTTAAGTGAGATAGAAAATTTTTAACTTTTGTAAACAGAACTCATGTTTTGTTTTTTATAGGTCTTTACCTAAAGGAGTAATTTATGGGATTATGTGAAAATGTTAGAATTTTCAAAATCCTGCAAATATCACAAAAAAACACTTTATTGTTATTACTCATTTCAGCAAGTAGTCAGTTACAAACCTCTGTTGTTATGAAATGTTCAGATACATGTTATTGAGTTTATAATACATTGCCAGATTCTGTTTTATTCATCTTTGCATTCTAACTCCTTTGGGATGTGCCATAAATATAAAAATGTTCAAAATTTGAATTTTCTTAGATAAAGCAAATCATCTTATGGATTTTTTTTTGTCTTGAAACTTTTTCAGTCATATGCAATACCTTTTTGCCCACATAATTGATGCCTCTGAAAGGAAGAGAGAGTTTGGTTACTGAATTTTCTGATGTGTCAATGTGGATCCTACCCAGTAATGTTGCAACAAGGCTAAAAATCTTATGTAACTACGTTTAGGACAGAACAAACCACACCAGGTAAAATAATCTTGTTTTTTTAAAAAAGATCATATTGCAGAGGCCTTGGCTAGGTTTATGATGACATAGGACCTTGTCTGAATATGATGATTTCAAAATTTGAGCTTAAAAGGACACTCTGAAATCTAGTCAATGTGCCTCAATAGACTTTTCAGACATTATTCTTGGCAGAAAATGTTGTCTTGACATGTGAAAGCTGAATAACTAGAATTGGCAGGTGTAGTAGTACACTTTGTGCCAGTTCTTTAGACATCCCTTGTTTTCTTTTCGTAGATTTTTGTAATTATTTTCTTTTTTTTCTTCCTTTTTTATATGTGCACACATATATATATGTGTGTGTGTGTGTGTGTACCACACACACTGTTCAAAGCAAAAATGGAAGCTCATCTTTGGATCTCAGAAGGCACATATGTGACAAGGTGGAAACAAAGACAGAAACAAGATCAAAATAAAGGAAACTACCACATCTTGGATCAAACATTGGAAACCAGTTCTAGGTGTCTAAGTGATGTCCAGAAAGAATGTTTATGGGACGTATTTTATGAAATGCAGTGTGTGTGGTAAGTGCTGTCACATGGATGTTGGTGTTTAAGGACAGTTTATTTCTCTTCAGTTGTCTGCAGTTGATCAATGGGATCAGACCCTATCACAGAGTAAATGCTTAAGAGAGATGCCGTTACTGATTTTTTAAAAATTTTATTAGATACTTATATTAGTGAATATTAACTTGGATTAGTGACAGATTAGAATCTAGGGCTATCTGATATACTCTTAATACTCAGTAGTCAGTAAGTTTGGCTCCTCTCTGGGAATAGCTGTTTAGTAAATAGCAGGATTTATTGTAGAGAAGCTAAGTACTTTGTCATGAAGTTTACAGGGTATTCATAGGGATACATTTTAGTCATTTTTGTCAGAAGTGGAAATACGTGCAATTTGAGTTCAGAAGAGTGAGCATATCTTTGTTGCTTAGTGAGATGATGAAGTTCTACTAGAAGAGCAGTATTTGAAATCTACTTTTGCTTGTTCTAGATTTGAATGTTGATAAGTAGCATCAGCTATTCACACAGCCAGTGTATCTTTGCAAACAGTGCATAGGGTCAGTTAGTACAGGGGAGCTGCTCCCTTATTGCTACAGGATACTTAATTCAGCTTTTTAAATGGTAGATGAAGTCTTCTTTCTGTGACTTCTGCCCTTCAGTCGTAAAAATGACTAATAAAAAATTCAAAGAAATAGTAGGTGTTTTAAATATTTCTAAGAATAGAAACAATCTGAGTGAGTAGTATGTTTTCTTAGACATGGTAATTTCTACCTACAGTGGCAACCCACTCCAGTACTCTTGCCTGGAGAATCCCATGGAGGGAGGAGCCTGGTAGGCTACAGTCCATGGGGTTGCAAAGAGTTGGACACAACTGAGTGACTTCACTTTCCCTTTACCCTGTCTGGTGAACTTGGCTGGAACACTGGCTTTGAATTTTAAATAGACTGAGCAGTTTTTTTGACTAAGACAGTGAATTGTGGCCCTAAGTGATGTCAAAGTAACAATACAAATATTCCATCACCCCAAATTGCTGAAGTCACAAAGAAGAAACTTAGGAAAGTCTTGTTACAGAATAATATTTTTGTTGTCTAAGATTATAACATGGCAGGTTTTTCTAATATTGGAAATATTTCTAATACCGGAAAGATAGATTTTTCTAATATTCTTCCTTTATTAGAATGAAACATTAACGGTTCACTGGAGGACTTGGTGTCATTATGACTTTTATTTCACCAAAGCCTATAATAAAAATTGGGATCTAGTAGGTTTTTGATAGGAATTTTTGTTACACTATTGTCTTAATTATTGGTAAGTACAAAAAGTTGGGCATGGAGTCGCAAAGAGTCAGACACGACTGAGCGACTGAACTGAACTGATAGGCAAAATTTGGTTTTCAGTTTAATGTTTATTTTTTGATTATTTTTTTGTAAGGATTGAGTCAAGAAGTAAGAAAATTTATTGTGCCAGCCAGAATCTAAGATCAGGGAATTGTGTAGTACAGTTCCCCCTGCCCCTGGCTGCACCTTGTAGCTTATGGGATCTTAGTTCCCAAACCAGAGATTGAACCCAGGCCCTCAGTAGTCAAAGTGTGGGCTCTCAATTGTTGGACTGCCAGGGAATTCCCTAGGTAATACTATACTGTCTTAAACTTACTTATGTGAGAGTTCCAAATTTTGATTAGGGGCTTTTGTGAGGAGAGAAATGCGTATCTCTTACTGAATGTCTTTATGTGTTTCAGTCTGGCTCACTGGGGAATAAAACTTCTGTGTTTAAAAAAAAAAGTCATTTTTTATTGTAAAATAATTAGTCTCCAATTAGAATAAATAAACTTAAATTTTTAAAAAGGCATTTTTTTAAAAAATAAAATCTGTTATTTATGGCTGCACTGGGTCTTTGGTGCTGTGTGTGGGCTTTCTCCAGTTGTGGCGAGTGGGGGCTGCTCTCCTTGTGGTGGTTAGGCTTCTCACTGCAGTGGTTTCCCTTGTTGCAGAGCACAGGCTCTAGGCGTGTGGAGGCTGTAATTACAGCTCATGAGCTCTAGAGCACTGTCTCAGTAGCTGTGGTACACAGGCTTAGTTGTCCCTCAGCATGTTGGATCTTCCTGGACCAGGGATTGAACCTGTGTCTCCTGCATTGGCTGGTGGATTCTTTACTACTGAGTCAACAGGGAAGCCCCCAAAGACATGTCTTTATTTAATTTATTCTTAGAGCAAATCTTAAAAATCAAGAGAGCATAGTTTTTGAGGCATATACAACAGAGTTTACTTATTAGTGGCTAACAGTAACTTGAACACATAAAGATATGTGAAAATGCATATGTTATATTTAGGTTAGCAGAATACATTGATTATTCTCTTCGTTTTTATAATGTGCCATAAACAACATCCTACAACTCATTATAAAAGAAAAGACTTTGAATAGTTGTTTTTAAAATTGAAAACACGTGTACAGATAATTCAAAGAGGATAGTGGCAAATAAGCAGGAAATAATTCATAAACATCCTTTAATCATTGTGTAATACATATTTAACTATCAATTTTACAGAGATTTGAAACATGATGTCAACTTGAAGGTGATTGGCTGTCATTCATGGACATGAATGGGGCCTAAGAAAGATGGACAAGGATTTCATCAAGAAACTTAGAATCTTTTTTGCACAGTAGCTACTGTGTGATATAGATGGCTGTTTTGGAGCTGCTTTTCATATTGAAACTTCTAACTGGTCCCCTTACTTCCAGCTTCACATTCTGTAATTTATCTGTTGGCCAGAACAATCTTTGAGAAAGATGATGAAACCACATCGTGTTCTTCATAAATCTGCAATTGACATGTTTCAGAAGTGTTAAAAATAAGCAATAATCGGAGAAGAGGACAAAGGTTTATATAAACTGATAATACTTTGAGTATTTTTTGCCACTGTGAAAATTGAAAATTTTCCAGTTCTAGTTACTGAACATTTGGATTCATAAATTTCAAACTCCTTTCCTCTTACCCTTTGGTCCACAAGAGTCTCAAGATAACTTTGCACAGCAAGATATAATGTGCAACTCAGGATGGTTTTAGGGTAGTTGTGCAAACTTTTTTTTTCTATTAACATATATGAGCAGATTTTTCTGAAGTATCCTGAGCAATTTTACTTACGGACTGATAAGGAATTCTATACCTCTTGCCAATTTAAAGCGTCTATGGCCAGGGCGCTTCTGTATAGATACTTTGTAGATCCTTAACTCTATTGATTTGCCTGATCCAACAGCATCAGGACAGCAACTCTCATTCCAGATTCTCTCCAATATTCAAGTATGTGAAGGGTGTCTACTAAATTGAAAATTATATCAACTCAGTAAAACTTCAAGTGTTGGCTAGTCTGGACAATATCAAGTACACAAGCTAACCCTATAGGAATAAGAGGCTAGGAAGGGAAGAATAGTGCTTCTTGATTTCAGTTAGAAGCTTCACCATCTACACAGTTATAGACAAAATAAGAGTTTAATACTGGCCCGAACTTCGTCTTGGTTCTGAAATATTGATATTTCATTAGCAGTCTTTGGATTGGTGAGGAAGAGTAATTTCCTTGCTGTGGATTATCACAGATACCAGTGAAAGCCCTATATATATGGCATTTGTGTATACTTATTATAAACAGATCTTAACTGCATTTTAAAACAACTAATCCCATTAATTTATTTGACATTTCTAGGTTATGAATGTTTTTAAATACTTAGGAAAATTGTGTTTGGGTAATGATATTGAGATATAAAATACTCTGAATGATGAACTGTTCATTGAATGTTAGGAGAGGAAGAGAATGAAATTCAGCATGTAAGAGCTTAATTGTATTCTTTCTTTGCTTAATCTTTTGGAATCTAATATTCAAGTAGATAGGTCTACATTTATAATCATCAGTATATTATTTTTATATAAGATAATACAGCTTGTTTCTTAAGAAAATTTCTAAAAATATGTTTGGTAAAATTGTCTTCTGGAAAAGACTTTTAGAAAGGGATTCTGAGGATATTTGTAAGCTGTACAGAATTCTGTATTCTTTATGGCTGGCAAAAAGAGAAGGACATGGAAATGTCTAATATTAATATATCATAAAAGCAAAAGAAGGTACTGCTATTGTTTATATGCATTTTAAAAATACTATGTATGACATAATCAGATATAATTGCTTCGTGACAATTCTCAGTGTGTTGCAAACATGAACAGTTTGTTAATATATATAGAATTATGTTTAATACATGATTATAGAAATAAGGATTGTTAGAATACCTCTGAATGATGTATACATTTGAAATCATTTGATTGGATTATTGCAATGGCTTTTTGGGATGAGAGAGATTGTTCTGTATTCAACTGTCACCTAAGAAATTCTATTAAGGGTGTTCTATCAGGTTGTAGACGTTATCCTGTAAATGGCATTTATGTTAACAGTTTTTTATGGTATGAGATTGCCTTATCATGATGGAATTTTTGCACCAGAGAAGAGCTTCTCAATGCTTACATAATCAGGGTTGATTGGGATTTTTTTTATTGCTTTCTACATGATAGAAAAAGTACTGTGCTTTATCATCCTATCATGCATAGAGATGGTTGACATTTTGGGCATTTCAATTACTAGAATATAATGTTGGTTACTGAGGAATTTCTAGACCACTTTGTGTTAGGTAAATAAAAGCTGAATTTAGGAGACAGAGAATAGGGAGTTTTGGAAGATAGTATATGTAAATGCATATGCATAAAGAGTGTTCTCAAACAGCATCCAGACTTTGCTCCTTGATCAGATGTTGGGAATCTAAATGTATTTAGTCAATATTCTAATTGCCAATCAATATTAATTCATTTCTGGTAGAAGTTGTTAAACAGTTTGTTGTAAGCAATGTTAAATTTTTTGTTTAGCTTGTTATTGTCTATCATTGTAAATTCATATCAACCTAATAGGATAGAAATACTTTTGTTTGCCAAAAGAAATGTTCCTTCCAGCCTCTCAGTATGTTCATTGGATCCTTAGACACAATTTTTAGGTTGTGAGAAATATATAGTATGGAGTATCTAATGTAAATATATCATTTTATTATAGGATTCATCATGGTGGAACCATCACTGGACTGCTTTTATGTTTTTCAGATGTATTTGTATACAGAAAGAACACAACTCTTTATATAACTTAGAGAAATCTTCACATATGGTAAAACAGCATAGGTTACAAAAGTTTTCATTTGCCAGTGGCATTTGACTTTTAATGAAAATAGTGAATTATTGTTTTAATGTACTTGTTTATAGTTGTATAGACAATATATAAGTTTTTATGGGTGATGTTAGTGATAGTATATCAGACCTGAGTTCATAGTTGGCTGATCAAAGGAATGTTTTTATATTATGTGTATTTAATAGTAGTATTATATGTTTTTAGGCATATGAGCTCTAATTTATGCATGTTTTATAAAATGTTAACTGCAGAGAGTGAAAATTTTGCCTATTTTCAGACCATCTGAGTAAATAATTGGGCAATTAAGGGATTCTTTTAGATGGTGGTCAATAAAATAGAATATGTGGTCGTTTGCTCTAAACATTTCTTCCACGTTTTATAGGGATGTTTTTACATACATGTGTATAAAACTAGTGATAGTAAAAGTCATAGAATGGAAATATTTTGGGGGCCAGTTATCATTTGGCTTTAGTCTTAGGTTCTTTGGGTTGTTTGAGGGTGGATAATATAGGAAGCTTTAGTTTATGAACTTTATTGCTGGAGAATATAGTGAGGCTGTTAGATACTTGGGAAGCAAATGTGAGTTTTTTAAAATGACACCTACATAGGATTTGCCTGGTAGGCATGTATTTTGTGAGTACCAAACTGATAGACAAAAGTGAAAACACTATTTTGACAAATTGAATTGCTAAACTACTTGTATTTGGGATGTATTTGATTGCTAGGGATTACTTTTCATAAAATATTTTTAATTTCTGTCAATAATTTTGGAATACCTTTTCATTGAAATGTTAAAAGTTATGGTCATTGTTTGATCTTAGATATAGTAGAGGGACCATCTTCATGAATTAGGCTTGAATTTTGATGGTTTTTTGTTTATTATTGTGTTGAGGCTTTTTTCCCTAGACATTATTTGTTAGCGTGTAGAAATTATCATTCATATTTTTAAATATATAGACTTGTATATTTTTCCTTTCCATCTAAATTTTGAGTTTTAAATATTGGAACAGAGTAAAGACACATTCCATACTTGTCTAACAAGCAAGCTCTTCTTTAACAAGTTCCTAGGTGTTCTGAAACCACATGCACGCACACACACACATACACACACACACATGAAATCAATATATTAATGTTAAACTAATGGTGAAAAATATATATTATGAAGAGAAGTGTTGCATGACCATTATGTGTTTATACTTAATCTATATGGGGGGACAGTATTATTAGGTGGTTGTGTGCCTGTGATCAGATTTCTGTTTTTTATCCATATAACACTAGATGTTCACAAATTTCTGTCATAGTTTTGAATACATATTTACCTAAGATTCATAGCACATAAGCTGTACGCTTGTTGAAATGGAATGGTACATTAAGTCTCACTGTTCTTGAGTGATTTTTAGAATGCTGTGTATGCATTTAAAAACATGTGTTCTTTCTAGATACAGGCATTTCTTATATAATTTTACCTCTAATTGTGGGACAGGTATGTGTAACTTATTTTCCCAGATGTGCTAAGGTTCCTGATGGAATTCATTTTCCTAAAGAAAATTTTATAGAAATGTTTGTTCACTTGCTAACATGACAATAGCCAAAACAATTCTGTAAATAGGAGCAAAAGTAATATTTAGTTTTAAACATGTAATATTTCTAAATGTATTCAGAATCTAAAAAGTTTAACTTTATAACTATTTCATTGTAAATGTGTTAGTATTATCTTTTAAAATCAACATAGCAATGAAGTTGACAAACAGGCCCTTGGAGCTATGAAAAAGTTATCATATATTACTTTGGTTGTTAAGTGGAAACACTGACAAGATCACACATTTACCCTGTTCTCATATAGAAGGAGAATTGGCCATTGTATCAAGTACGTATATTTAAAACTTACACCATGTAAATTCTTTTGGTATATCTAATTCAAACCAAGATTCCTGATATATTTCATTTATATAATTTTTATTAAGAGAAGTTTCAGGTTCACAGAAAACTTGAAGGCACAAAAGATTTCCCATGTACCCTCTGCCTGAACACTTGCATAATTCCCCCCATTATCAACCTAGTACATGTATGAAAATCCACCTCCATTATCAAATCCTCTATGAGAGTTGTACATTTGTTAAAATTGACGAGCCCACATTGACACAATCACCCAGTGTCAGTAGTTTGTACACATTATGGTTAACTCTTGCTCTTGCACATTCTTTGGGTTTGGAAAAATGTATAATGACATGTATTATCATCTTCCTATTGTAATGGCCCTAAAAAACCTCTGTGCTCTACTCACCTTTCTTACATTTTTTATCTTTATTTTTTTCCTCTTAACATTCAAATTAAAATATGACTTTGTCAAATAAATTTTATACTACCTCTTGGAACAATACACAGTTCTGTATGTGTTCCCTTGGTTGCATGACAATATTCAAGACAGCTTTGTAAATAGGCAGATATAAGGTTTTAATTTTTAACATCTAGATTTTCTAGATGTATAGAGTCTCATAAAGTATAATTTTGTAAATAATTCATTGTAAAGTTCCACTGTTTTCTTTAGAAATCTCAGCAGTGAAATTGATGCTGTTGTGGGTTTCTTGAGCTATATACCTGTTTAGGGATCTGCTTTCTGAGTTATGGAAAAGCAAGAGTTAAAATGGTACTTTTTCATTTTTGGATTCTTATCTAAAAGAAAGTTTTATATTTTTAGTGCTTAGATTTTAGTACATTAAAAAAGTTAAGTCGTAATTTGTAGTTGTACTGCTGATAGGGTATTATATATTTTAATCAAAGGAAATGTGTCTTATAAGATTTTATTGTCTTTGAATTATACAGTGTTGTATTTAATTGGAATGCATGACAACATACAAGACAACATTGTAAATAGCAGTAAAAGAATCATTAAAAAATCTAGGTTTTCTAGACCCATGGGATTTCACTAAGTATAAATTTGTAAATATCTCAAAATATCACGAGGTGGCTTCTATGAATGTATTAGTGTAATAGAACTCATAATTGGCTTTTAGGACTGTGTAATATTTTGGTGTTCAGTTCAGTCGCTCAGTCATGTCCGACCCTTTGCGACCCCATGGACTGCAGCGTTTCAGGCTTCCCTGTCCAATACCAACTCCTGGAATTTACTCAAACTCATGTCCATTGAGTTGGTGATGCCATCCAACCATCTCATCCTCTTTAATTCCCTTCTCCCACCTTCAGTCTTTCCCAGCATCAGGGTCTTTTCAGATGAGTCAGTTCTTCGCATCAGGAGCCAAAGTATTGGAGTTTCGGCTTCAGCACCAGTCCTTCGAATGCATATTCAGGACTGATTTCCTTTAGGATGGACTGGTTGGATCTCCTTGGAGTCCAAGGGACTCTTGAAGAGTCTCCTCCAACACCACAGTTCTAAAGCATCAATTCTTTGGTGCTCAGCTTTCTTTATAGTCCAACTCAAATCCATACATGACTACTGGGAAAACCATAGCTTTGATTAGAAAGGACTTTTGTTGGCAAAGTAATGTTTCTGCTCTTCAATATGCTGTCTTGGTTGGTCATGACTTTTCTTCCAAGGAGCAAGCGTCTTTTAACTTCATGGCTGCAATCACCATCTGCAGTGAATTTGGAGCCCAGAAAAATAAAGTCAGCCAGTTTCCACTGTTTCCCCATCTATCTGCCATGAAGTGATGGGACCAGATGCCATGATTGCAGTTTCTGAATGTTCAGTTTGAAGCCAGCTTTTTCACTCTCCTCTTTCACTTTCATCAAGAGGCTCTTTAGTTCCGCTTTGCTTTCTGCCCTAAGGGTGGTGTCATCTGCATACCTGAGGTTCTTGATATTTCTCCCAGCAATCTCGATTCCAGCTTGTGCTTCCTCCAGCCCAGCGTTTCTCATAATGTACTGTGCATATAAGTTAAATAAGCAGGGTAACAGTATACAGCCTTAACGTACTCCTTTTCCTATTTGGAACCAGTCTGTTGTTTCATGTCCAGTTCTAACTGTTGCTTTTTACTTCTACAGTGGAGCACGTTTTTCCATAACTCTCCACCATGACCCATCCATCTTGGGTGGCCCTACACAGCATGGCTCGTGGTTTCATTGAGTTAGACAAGGCTGTGGTCCATGTGATTAGTTTTCTGTGATTGTGGTTTTCATTCTGTTTGCCCTCTGATAGAGAAGGATAAGAGGCTTATGGAAGCTTCCTGATGGGAGAGGCTGACTGAGGAGGAAACTGGGTCTTGTTCTGATGGGCTGGGCCATATGCAGTCCATCTTTAATCTGATTTTCTGTTGATGGGTGGGGCTGTGTTACCTCTCTGTTGTTTGAGTTGAGGCCAAACTATGGTGGATGTAATGAAGATAATGGCAACCTCCTTCAAAAGTTCCTGTGCACACACTGCTTTACTCAGTGCCCCAACCCTGTAGCAGGCCACTGCTGACCCAGGTGTCCACGGGAGACTCCTGGACACTCACCAGCACGTCTGAGTCAGTCTCTTCTGGGGGCACTGCTCATTTCTCTTGGGTCCTGGTGCACACAAGGTTTTCTTTGTGCCCTCCAAGAGTCTGTTTTTCCAGTCCTGTGTAAGTTCTGGCGGCTCTGTTGTGGGGTTAATAGTAACCTCCTCCACAAGTGCTTATGCTATACCCTGATCTGCTGAATCCAGAGCCCCTGCCCCAGCGGTAGGCCCCTGCTGATCCATGCCTCCACAGGAGACACTCAAACTCAAAGGCAGGTCTGGCTCAGACTCTGGCATCCTTGGTGAGCCCAAGGTTTTGTTTGAGCCCTTTGAGCATCTCTGGCAGGTATGGGGTTTGAGTCTAAATGCAATTTCGCCCCTCCATCCATCTTGCTGGAGCTTCTCCTTTGCCCTTGGATGTGGAGTTTCCCTTTTTGGTGGGATCCTTCATTCTCCTGTCAATGGTTGTCCAGTAGCAAGTTGTAATTTTGGAGTTCAGAGGAGAAGATGAGCCCCTGACCATCTGCTCTTCCATTTTGGGTCTGTCATTACAGTTGGTGTTTATGCAGTGAGTTTTTGGGCATAGGAATACTTAGATTGTCTCCATGTCTTCAGATTGTTAGATTCTCATAGGAAAAGATTAGATTGTACACTTTAACAAAGAAAAATGACCAGAGGATTTTATCTTTATCTATAGGAAGAAAGGAAGACATTAAAAGGGAATTGGCATGTAAGTCATAACTATTTTCAAAGCTAACATAAAGTAATGGTTATTTTGCTATAGTATATAAACATACTGGTTGAGAATTTATATCCATATACAAACATACTGTAAATGTATATACATACACATGTAAAATTGGTTTTAGGGATATAGATAGGATAATTTCTTTTTAAACATCTATTCATTGCTTTACTTTTTTTCTTTTTAGGGAAAAAATGGAAATGGAATTTCAGTTATAAGCTTAACTGTGTAGAAACCTGCTTCATTTATATCTAAACAGATGTTAATGTTTCTATTTATACTTCTGTGAGAACAGAATTTCTGTGATTTTGAGGTTTTTTTCTGAGAGCTTTTGAAAGTTTTCTGGTGGGTAGTTAAATTTGTATATTATAATCAGTAACAAATGTCAGGAGTATTCTCAATTGCTTATAATGTACATAATGAAAATTTGTTAGAGGTATCATTTGTATATCATATTTTTTGTAGCAGTTTGGCAATGACAATCAAAATTTGAATATGTAAAACATTTGAAATGATAAAACTTGCTGATGGGATTTTACCTGTTACTGTTCTCAAATTCATAAAGAAGAAAATATGTTAGAGATTGTAACACAATTTGAATGTCTGAAATATGCATCATTAAAAGAAGAATTGTAATGATAGCTTATTTGTATGACTGTCATTCAAATACTGAAAAAGTATTCTGATATTGAATGTTTTAAGTTGATTCTTTTAAATGTCATTTTTGAACAGATAACAACTAAATGTGTATGCTGAGATATGTCCATATGCCTCTGTTTTTTTCTATTTGAAATATTAATGGTTACTATTCCTAAGGAGTGGGTTTATTCTGACATAATAGAGTTAAATAATGCTTACTCAGTAGTGTTAACCATATTGGTGATATTTTAGCATTCTTTTTGAAACTTTTGCACATGTGTAAGTTCAGTACTAAAACATATGTTGCTACATGACAATGTAAAAGTGCAGATGTGAATTATGGAATAGAAAGTTGTCTGGAAAATCATAGCGAAAATTTAACGTTACTGTATAAACATACCAGGAAAAAAGGGACAGCTGCTATTTACTGCCTTTAAATTTTTAAATGTATTTTGAAAGCAACATCTAACAACCGAAGGAACTTAAAGGATACAGCCAGTTTGTACTCGTCTTCATTGTTACCTGTTGACATTTTTGGAGTGTTGGGCTGTTGTATCCAGCTTTGTATTCCCAGCGACTGTTACGCATAGTTTTTGAGTGATCATGAAGAGCGTGTGACTTAGATACTAGTGCGGCAGAGAGTTTTAAACAGTGAATTAAAGAATATTTGATTACCCTCGGAAAGAAGGGAGAAGATGGGATTTCAGGTAGGTGCTATACAGTTATATTTGGGTTGACAAACACATGAATGATAAAAGTAGTCATTGAAAGTTTCTATAAAGGGTAATTTTATAAGACAGTGCCATATTTGTGGCTAATTGTTGAAGGAAAGTCTCTTGAAATAGCTTCGGAATTACTCTTAATTAATGGGCCTAATTGGAGAATGGATTATTTTCTTTTACAGTAGTTTGAATCTGTTGAATGGATTGATCATAGGTTTTTATGGCTTTTTAGATTATTCAGAATCAGCATGAAAAATTTCAGTAGTCTCAACATTCATGCTGAAAGTACTCTGAGAAGGTATAAGTAAAAAAAAAAAATTCTGTTTGGGCTAGTCTTATCTGCTAGTTTTTTAATTTGCATTCACTATTCCTGTCACTTCTAAAGGCATCATAATCAGTGTCTCCTGGAGTTTCATTTGTATCTGACCTTGGCTTTATTGTATACTTGCTTCTCAGGTAAATATGGTGAAAGAAAAACATAACATGAAGATAATCTGAGGATATATGAGATCATCGGAACATTCCAGTGGAGTTCCTTAATTTATAAATCTCAACTGTAAACCACAAGTAAGACGGTTCTGGATCAAGAAACGCTGTATTAGGACAAGATTTTGGCTAGGCTCAGGAAAATAACACTGGTGCAGACTTGGAATTAGCAGATATTCCTGAGAATCAGTAAGTAAGCCAGTTACTTAAAAATATAATTGTGTTAAAGATGGAGTCCATGAATACTGTAGGCGATGGCCTGCCTTTAATTAATTTAACACCAAACACTATAACTAACATTGCAAAACAAATGATGATCAATATTGTACTAATTCTAAATTAGGGAATAGACCAGCTATTTTTGCATGTGTAGTTTGGTGGTAGGATAATGGTAGAGGTTCATGGCAGCCTAAGAAAGGTGCTAATATAGAATAATAGTAGTAGTAAAGTCATGTTGGACAGTTTAATCAGCTACAGGATTGATAAATGAAGAACTGTTTCTAAGTGTTTGTTCAACATTAGCCTCCACTTAACCTGCTGCTTCAGTGTTTGGTCAGAATTGCTATGTGCTTTACCATATTATGTTTCTTGTTTTTCCCTGTATGGAGGTAGTAGTTCAAGAAAAGATACTTTGCCATCTTTGTTTTAATCTCAGTAATTGTTGTCACCAGACCAGTTGCATTATTGCTCATTCTAGGTATTCTTCACTCCCATCACTAGGCTCAGGAAAACCCCTTGGTGATAGTGATTGTAAGGGCAGTCTGCATGCTTATTTGATTGAGGGCAGGGAACTTTGGTTACACAGGAACTGATATTCTACTTTTCTTAAGTTTGATGGAATTTTGGTGGCAGCTAGTGTTTATTGTTCAGATAACATATAGGTAACAAATTATCCTAAACTTGGTTAATATATAATACATTATTGTGCTATTTCTACAGATTCTGTGGGTGAAGATTTCTGAGAGTGCCAGAATGTATGTGAAATCAACTGGGAAGACCCAGTTCAATGGTTGAGAGTGATTCAAACCACTAGAGTCTCCTGGATACTTTTTCACTCACATCTGGCACTGGTTTTAGATGACTTGGAAGGTTGGGCTTAGCTAAAAGGCTTTTAACCATCACACAGTCAGGTTCTCACTTGAATCATAAAAATAAGTGTTGGAAGTGGCATGGCCTTTTTTGATTTAGTTTCAGAGGTCATGTAACATCATTTCTGCCATATTCTGTTGGCTAACCTTGTCATGGAGAAGTCAATGGCACCCCACTCCAATACTCTTGCCTGGAAAATCCCATGGACAGAGGAGCCTGGAAGGCTGCAGTCCATGGGGTCGCTAAGAGTTGGACACGACTAAGCGACTTCACTTTCACTTTTCACTTTCATGCATTGGAGAAGGAAATGGCAACCCACTCCAGTGTTTTTGCCTGGAGAATCCCAGGGACGGGGTAGCCTGGTGAGCTGCCGTCTGGGGTTGCACAGCGTCGGACACGACTGAAGCGACTTGGCGGCAGCAGCAGCAACCTTGTCATACGGCCAGCCAGAATCTCATAGCGTGGTGGGATAGTGCCAAAGTGACTGCAGGCACAGAGAGCTTGAAGACAGTACAGTAGGTTAAGAGCTACAGATGTGGAGCTTCAGTAGTTTTTTGTATTATGTTTGAAGGGGTCCTTGATTTTCAGAATTCCACTTTTCTCACACTCAGAATCTCTTTTTAGATAATTTTTGGCAAATATTTTACTCATTGCCTGACGTAAAGTCATACTGAATTGTTTTGTGATTTGGGGAGTTAATTAGGCAAAAGATAAAAAATTAGAAAAAAAAATTTTTGGATTAAGTCACTTGGGAAATGCAAAATAGAAAAGATTCAGGTCCAGTGTGTAGATACCAAAATGTAGACTCTTAGAACTCCTGAAGCTGTGGAACTATAGGAAGAATGAGGGGATAGTTGTTGATGAAGTCAGTAATGCAACAGATGCTGAATTCCTGCCCTTGACACTGTAGGAGCTTTTCCTTCATTTCCCGTTCTACCTTGCTGTAGGATTACTTCATGGGATGTGCTGGCAAGAACTGAATCCTGACAAATTCCTTAAACATTCTTTCTCAGAGAGCCTTATTGCCTACCTGCTGTCCATGGGATAACCTTGAAAGTAAAGGTTTTATTCAGAAAATGTTTCCTTTTTCCTCAGGGATAAATCATAACTTAAGAGACGATTACAGGCTTCCCTCATAGCTCAGTTGGTAAAGAAGATCCACTGGAGAAGGGATAGGTTATCCCCTTCAGTATTCTTGGCCTTCCCTTGTGGCTCAGCTGGTAAAAAATCCACCTGCATTGCAGGAGACCTGGGTTTGATACCTGGGTTGGGAAGATCCTCTGGAGAGAGAGAGGCTACCCACTCCAGTATTCTGGCCTGGAGAATTCCATTGACTGTATAGTCCATGGAGTCACAGAGTCAGACATGACAGAGCCATTGTCCTTTCATTGTCTTTCAATTTTTCAAAGAGGAGATTAATGGTTTTTTGAGAGGTGCCTGCTCAGCAATTTTGATGGGGCCTATAGTGCATTAGGAACTAAATGGTTTCCTAAGTTCCTTTGTAGCCTCTATATCTTTAATATAGTTACTATTTTTCTTATTAAATGGACTAAGTTTGTTGGTTATTTTCATTGCAGTTTTAGGTATTGGTATGTTTCTCATACAGAAAGCCATGTAGATTGTATGATACCATGAGTGAGTGATCTGGAGATGAAAGAGTAATAAAAAGGAGACATAGACAATGTGAGGAGAAAGTTCAAAGCATCAGTTCATAAGATATAAGAAGCAAGATATAAGAATACCAATACCTGGTTTTCTCATTGTTAAAAGAATTCCAAAGCAAATTTTGATTCACTTGTTTTTTCATGTTAGAATAGCTATTTATTGCATTTCATTTTATGTAATGAAATGACGTATGCTACTAATCTTTACCCTTTTTTTTCCCCAGTGTGTCCTCTCAAGTGATGACTACATAGGAAAACTGATACCATTGATTCTGCCACCATCTTCCATAAAACCAAAAAATAGTCTTCATAATGTATGGCAATTCCTCATTATTGTATTGCAACAGACACTCCTGTAGATCAGAAAAACAGGCTGAGAAGGCTCAAATTAAAAGGGTGATATTGGAGAGAATTGTAACCAGGCATGTGGACTGTTTTCATTGTTGCTTTTGGACTGAATCTCAGGAGCTTGAATGATGGAGACATTGTTATGCTCAGGACCTTGTAATGTCAAAGCTTCATTTCATTGCTCCCAAAAGTATTAGTGCATATATTTAAATTTTTCATTTATCACAGGGAAATTTAAAATCGATTCATAAAAAATCACAATTTTCAAGATTTCAAAGGATATGGAAAATTTTAAGTGTAACATTTTACTTCTTAAATGCTGTTTTTCCTCCTCTGATTCTGCCACCTCTGTCTATGTTATCTACTTATTGATGAAATTTTGTGCATATCTTATGGGTTTATTGATCAGTTAATACTCATGGCATTTGGGGGGATCTGTATATACTAGCCACAGATTTTTCTATGCAGTAAGCATTGTTTATATAATAATTGTAAATTTATCCAACTAATTTGTTGAAATAATTCCAATGAAACTGTGAAGACTAAGGATACCCAAAATTTATAGTTTCGAGTCCAAAGTAAAATAGATTTTCCTCTATTATATAGACAGGATTTCATCAATCTTATCTACAAGTGTTTATATGGATATATTTCCTAAAACTGTATAAATGTTACATTTTTATTCTTTGGCAATATGATGTTACAAAGAAATTGCCTTTTCTTCTGTTATTGTTGAGTCTGTCATTTTCATATATGCTTAGTCCTTACCAGTCTTATATTATTTCATTTTGCTCTGTTTTTTTTTCCCTTTCATTTTCCTTGGTATATCAATGTCTTAGTGTAGTGCAAATGAAATACCATATTTTATTGCTGTCAATTTACTTTGTTTTGTATTTTGGTTGTGTATTAAAATATAATCAAACTATGTTTTATGCCTTTTGAGTTTTGTGTTTTTCTTTAAAACACGTTTGTATTAGTATCATTTCTTCATCTGTGTTTTTTTTTCATCAGATGTTTTGCCATTTTATTTCTCTTTCATTTATCCTTACTGTGGTTTTAAAGCATTACATATTCAAATTGTTTACCTTGACTTAGGTAATTACCACTCATCTTCACTTCTACCATAATCATAGAAATTCTGACATATAATTGATTGAATTTCCATTTATTTGTCTGCCTTACTTTCTATTGTTACTTTAAAATTACTGATGAATCTTTTCTATTCCATTGAGCTCTATCTCATTTCTCTTCTTTTTCAGAATATTCCCTGTCTACACTTGCATTTTTTCTCTCAATTGATGCTTAACATTACTTTGCAAGTTGGAAAAAATAATGCAGTTTTTATTTCATTTGCAACAATTTAATAGATTAATTAGGAGAGACTAGATCTCTTTGAGTCTTCCTGTCAAACAACCAGGTATGTCTTTATATTTTTCTAAAATCAAATTGTTATGTTGGAATACTGCTAGTTTAGCTTTTCTTTTTAAAATTCATTCCCAAGCATTTCATAGTTTTGTTACTGTAGTGATAGGGATTGCAAAACTAGTTTTTTTTTTCATATTAATATATGTAAATCAGCTTTAATATTTTTTAAATACAATTTCATTGAAACTCATTATGATTTTCTTTAATTTTTAAATACAGATCATCTTACGAACTTTTTCTCCTTTTAATTAAGAATTTTTATCAAATTTGGTGACAGGTTTAATAAAATGTCTTTTGTTTTCAAGTTGATATTTGCCATTTTAATTATTAATTAAGATAAAAGAACTGAATTTTTCTAAAAATGAAAATTTTTGTATCCAATGAATATGTGAACTACAATTTGTTTATTTTTATATTATCTCTCCCCTATTATAGCCATCATTATTTTATTGACACTTTCTGAGAAGATAGTCCTAAACACAGAACTTTATTTTGTGTTTGCTTTACTAGCTCTGTCAAAACTGTTCTGAGTGTGTTTTCATGTAGACTGGAAACAGGAACTACTAGCCTTAGGTAGTTTCTAATTCTATGTTGATACATGACTTAACACTTCCACGAATGTTGCTTTGGTACTACATAGGCTTTTGTTGTTGTTCGTTTGTGTTTTTAATATTTTCCAATTACTTATCTAAACATCTTTCATTGCAGTATACAGTTATAAAAAACAGTAAATGTCTATTGATGTGCAATTATCAACTGATAATTTTATACATCTGAAGTGGTATCCAACATTGCATGTAGTTGTCGAAATCTGCTTAATCTCTCATTTTGGATGGCTGTTTAGTTTGATTTAATTGATTTTTAACACTTGGAGAAACTACAAAATACCTGAACCACGTGCATCTGGGTTTGTGTGCTTTTTTTTTCTTTCCTTTGAGTTTGAAATTATACACTTGGCAAAAATACTATGGAAGTGATGTAGTTCTCAGTTCACTGCTTGCTGCTGCTAGCTGCTAAGTTGCTTCAGTCGTGTCCAACTCTGTGGGACCCCACAGCCTCCCACCAGGCTCCCCCGTCCCTGGGATTCTCCAGGCAAGAACACTGGAGTGGGTTGCCATTTCCTTCTCCAAGGAAATCATTAGGGATCATATAATGTTGACAGTGGGCTTCCCTAGTGGCTCAGTGGTAAAGAATCTGCCTGCCAATTAGGAGACCCCCTGAAGGAAGGCATGGCACCCCACTCCAGTATTCTTGCTGAAGAAATCCAATGGACAGGAGCTTGGTGGGCTACAGTCCATGGAGTCACAAGAGAATCAGATGTTCTAACCAACAACAAATGTTGATAGTGCCTTATGACTAGTGATGTAGCTTTGCTTACTTACTGTTGTAATTAATAAGTATCTTTTGTGAAAGATAATGCCAGTACTCTTATACTTTGATATGCTAATTTTAGTGTATATTGAAGTTTCTTGTCAAATCATAATTTTAAGAAAATGTCAAGTCTACATTTTAATTTTATTTTTTTAATTTATTTATTTTAATTGGAGGCTAACTACTTTACAGTAATGTAGTGGTTCTTACCATACATTGACATGAATCAGCCATGGGTGTACATGTGTCCCCATCCTGAGCCCCCTTTCCCACCTCCCTCCCCATCGCATCCCTCTGGTCATCCCATTGCACCAGCCCTGAGCACCCTGTCTCATGCATCAACCCTGGACCAGCGATCCACTTCACATATGGTAATATACACATTTCAATGCTACCCTCTCAAATCATCTCACCCTCGCCTTCTCCCACAGAATCCAAAAAGACTGTTCTTTACATCTGTGTCTCTTTTGCTGTCTTGCATATAGGGTCATTGTTACCATCTTTCTAAATTCCATATATATATGTGTTAGTATACTGTATTGGTGTTTTTCTTTCTGACTTCATTCTGTATAATAGGCTCCAGTTTCATCCACCTCAATTAGAACTGATTCAAATGTGTTCCTTTTAATAGCTGAGTAATATTTCATTGTGTATACATACAACAACAGTCTTATCCATTCGTCTGCTGTTGGACATCTAGGTTGCTTTCATGTCTTGGCTGTTGTAAACAGTGCTGTGATGAACATTGGGGTACACATGTTGTTCAGTTCCGGTTTCCTCTGTGCCTACATTTTATTATGTGAAGTTGTCTGATTGGGAGTTGTCCATTCTCCCCCATTCAGTTTTTCAGTTCATTTCAGTGTAGACTCATGGATATTTTCTTTACCCTATAGATAAAGATGGATCTCCACTACACTACTTTTTTTTTTTTTCCTGAATTATCCCACATTTGGCCTCTGTCTTTTCAACATGTCCCTATCCTTTCTCTAGTAACAGTATCCAGGTTCATTTTGTTCTAATCTTAACCCTGGTGTGAAACCCACCATTTCTCCTAGGATCCCTGGTTCCTTAAGGGAAATAAGATTTGAGAGCAAGATATGTATCAGAACTTCATTTTCTTTTTATGGCTTTCTGTGGGTAAACCACATATTTTCTGTTGATGAACTTGGGTGTTTCTGCTCTTTTACTTTGAATAACAGGGCTAGTGGCTATCCACATGGAACAATGATTCTATGAACACTGGTATAGAAATGTCTGAATCTCTGTTTTCATATCTTTTGAGTAGATACTTAGAACTAAAATTGCTAGGAGTCATGGTAATTCCGTGGGTAGCTTTTTGAGAACTATCCAGTTTTTGTTATAAAAAGTTTCAAAGACAGAAGAGAGCATAATAAACTTTCACATATTTAGCAACTAGAACTAATAGTTATCAGAACATTGCCAAATTTTGAAAATTAGAAATACAGCGATACTTTGGCCCTATGTATGTGTACAGAACACATTTTTAAATAACTACAATTTCATATCCCTAGTATTCACTAGAATCCTTTAATATATTTAAAATAAATCCCCATGTAAATTTATTACTTGTTCCAAAGATAACTATGATAGTTGGAAGAAATCTGAATCTAAACTGGGAATGCATTTTTATCTAGGCTACTTTTAGCTTAGTTTGGCAAATTTATTAATTTATTTCAGCTCAGTTCAGTTGCTCACTTGTGTCTGACTCTTTGCGACCCCGTGAATCACAGCATGCCAGGCGTCCCTGTCCATCACCAACTCCTGGAGTCCACTCAAACTCATGTCCATCGAGTCGGTGATGCCATCCAGCCATCTCATCCTCCATTGTCCCCCTCTCCTGCTGCCAAACCCTCTGAGCATCAGAGTCTTTACCAATGAGTCAACTCTTCGCTTGAGGTGGCCAAAGTATTGGAATTTCAGCCTCAGCATCAGTCTTTCCAATAAACACCCAGGACTGGTCTCCTTTAGGATGGACTGGTTGGATCTCCTTGCAGTCCAAGGGACTCTCAAGAGTCTTCTCCAACCCCACAGTTCAAAAGCATCAATTCTTCGGTGCTCAGCTTTCTTCACAGTCCAACTCTCACATCCATACATGACCACTGGAAACACCATAGCCTTGACTAGACGGACCTTTGTTGGCAAAATAACATCTCTGCTTTTTAATATGCCATCTAGGTTGGTCATAACTTTCCTTCCAAGGAATAAGCGTCTTAATTTCCTGGCTGCAGTCACCATCTGCAGTGATTTTTTAACCCAGAAAAATAAAGTCTGACACTGTTTCCACTGTTTCCCCTTCTATTTCCCATGAAGTGATGGGACCAGATGCCATGATCTTTATTTTCTGAATGTTGAACTTTAAGCCAACTTTTTCACTCTCCTCTTCCATTTTCATCAAGAGGCTTTTTAGTTCCTCTTCATTTTCTGCCATAAGGGTGGTGTCATCTGCATATCTGAGGTTATTGATATTTCTCCCGGCAATCTTGATTCCAGCTTGTGCTTCCTCCAGCCCAGCGTTTCTCATGATGTACTCTGCATAGAAGTTAAATAAGCAGGGTGACAATATACAGCCTTGATGTACTCGTTTTCCTGTTTGTAACCTGTTTGTTGTTCATGTCCAGTGCTAACTGTTGCTTCCTGACCTGCATATAGGTTTCTCAAGAGGCAGGTGAGGTGGTCTGGTATTCCCATCTCTTTCACAGTTTTCCACAGTTTATTGTGATCCACACAGTCAAAGGCTTTGGCATAGTCAATAAAGCAGCAATGTTTTTCTGGAACTCTCTTGCTGTTTCCATGATCCAGTGGATGTTGGCAATTTGTTCTCTGGTTCCTCTGCCTTTCCTAAAACCAAGTTCATGGTTGACGTATTGCTGAAGCCTGGCTTGGATAATTTTAAGCATTACTTTACTAGGGTGTTAAGTGAGCGCAATTGTGCAGTAGTTAGAGCATTCTTTGGCATTGCCTTTCTTTGGAATTGGAATGAAAACTGACGTTTTCCAGTCCTGTGGGAACTGCTGAGGTTTTCAAATTGTCGGGTATATTGAGTGCAGCACTTTCACAGCGTCATCTTTCAGGATTTGAAATAGCTCAACTGGAATTCCATCACCTCCACTAGCTTTGTTTGTTGTGATGCTTTCTAAGGCCCACTTGACTTCACATTCCAGGATGTCTGGCTCTAGGTGTGAGTGATCTTTGTGATTTTTTGAGTTTAACGTCAGATTTTTGAGTTGTCTCTTGTTAGTGAAAAACACTTAATGAAGTCACTAGTTAAAATACAAAGAGTTTCCTTGCAGTTACGACCATCAGAAGTTGCACCAGCAGGGAGAATGTGGATATTTTGATAATGGGTTTTGATTTTGGAGAGATTTCCATGAAATACTAAGGAATTCATAGAGCACATTATTACCTTTTGGTTGTGCCATTGTCTTTTTATTTTATTTTTAACTCTGAACTGGTCTATAAATTAGCAGTAAGAAGTTATATTGGAAATGATATTTCAAAGAATACATGTGTGGTTGAATGGCATGGAAATAATTTTGAATACAAGATGGTACCAGGGTCTCAGTAAATGAGTTGAGGAAAAAACTACAGTTTCATCATTTTTGTACTTATACCTGGTATTTGTAGCCAGGAGATAAATTTTTGTAGTTAGGATGATGGGAGTTGTTTTCCATGGAGTACCAGCTAAATCTTGACATAAAGATGATACTCCTCTGTCATGAGGCCTAGCTGTGTGATAACCTGATGTTTATTTTCATTTGCAGTCTCTCCCTCTCTACTCTCCCAGGTGGTGAACTTGTGGACAAGAGGATCATAGATATCTTCTGCAGTGGTTCCATCCACAGCACCCACATGTTGTCATTATTTCCCCCCTTTGGACATTATTGCATCTTTGTATCCCAAAGGGCACAATTTTATATATGTATACTCAGGAAGAGAATTGCCATGCTTTTGAGAAGTAACTGCCTGAAGTGTTGTTTGTACTTCTCTGTGCTCTGAATTTATCTCGTGTTTTTCTTTATTGTTGTATTTACATCGTTGGATTTTTTTATCCATGTTTTACTTTACAAACGTGAGATTTGTGTCTGATAAATGTAATTAATGCAACCCTATGGACACCTTAGTCTTGTCCCAGGTGATAGCCAGGCTTTCTCTCCAGCCCAGTGCCTCCCATGTGCCAGTTTTGGTATCATTTATAAGATTCTTTGTTTCTTATTGGAATCAGAAGCTCACAGTTTTTAGAGGGGTCCCAAACAAGATCTTGTTAAAATATTTGTGTTATCTGCAAAGCCTCTCTAGTTTTCCTCTTTATTGAGTCTGTTAGGTCTCATCTAGAACAGGATCTGATTCTTGATCATAATTGTCATCTTTCCCATACATGAATTTAAGATCTTGATCCCATCACAACTCTGGTTGTGTAAGGAGAGCCAGATCCTTGTGTTGACATTTTGAGCCATGGTAATGCAGTCTTGTAGAAAAATGGTTCCATAATTTTCTTGGCTATACTGGCATTTTCTTCTTTGGGACTGGACTAGAAAAAACACATGAGGTTTTCCTTTTAAGTCCACATCACTCTGACGTTCACCTAAGTGGGCTTAATATAGATAGTTGTGTTTACGGAAAGTTTTGTCTACTTCTGGAACATCAGATGCACTGTCTTATCAGGGAACTGCTAACTGCATTGCCCAACCTCTCTCACTATACAAGCCTGATACCTAGTGTGTTGAAACTGGGCATCCAAGAATGAAGGGTTATTAAACAACTTAGACTGTAGTCATTTATCCTTCATCCTACATTCCTACTTTCTAGGAGTGATAAGAGTTGACTGTTTGAGGTATAGAGGCCAGTAATTTGTCTAAATTTATTTAAGTTTATGTTGAGTTTATAAGTATGCCATCATTATGAAATTTGTTGTTTTACAACTTTTTATTTAATATTTTGCAGTAATTTTCCAAACCAATAAATAGAACTTATCTGCAGTTTCCACTGGCTATATAAGTACATATTATAATTAATTTTCCATTTCTTTATTTGGAATTGCAGGTTAACTTTGTTTTTATTGTTGCATATAATTCTGTCATGTATATAATTTTATATATAAAAATTGGTCTAATTCTGTGATAGATTTTCAGATGTGGAATTGTTAGACCATCAATTCTGCATATTTTAGTTTTAGTGGATATTGTAAATTTGCTCCTGAAATGTTTTCTAGGACAGCAAACATAAATGGAGAAATGGTAGTGCTAATTTCCATAAAAACTGAACATGGTGGATATTATCAGTCCTTTAACATTTTAGCCAATCTAATAGGTGAAAATAGTATTTAACTTAAATGTAAATAGTAAGTGGCCATGAATAAAAAAACAAATAGGGACAACTCTATTCACAAGAGTTGTCAGAGGTAGAAACCGTTGACCTCTTCTAAATGTAGTGCTTCATGGGGGTTTACAGACTTCCTAAGTATATCTTATACCAGTGTTTATTTTTTCCGAATTTATTTTTGAAATAATTTCACATTTAGAATTGCAGAGCTCTATAAAGAACCTCCATATACACTTCACCCAGATTTTTTCTACATTGTTTTGTTCTTTTCCTAGTTTTTCCTCCCTTCATCTCCATCTCTCCTTCCCTGTTTCTTTAACTTTCTGCCTGCCCAATTATTGTTCTTATATTAAGAATCCCTTATGAGTAAGTTCCAGATATGCCTCAGTTCAGTTCAGTTCAGTCACTCAGTCGTGTCCGACTCTTTGCGACCCCATGAATCACAGCACTCCAGGCCTCTCTGTCCATGATGTCTAAATAACCCCAAATACTTCAGCATTCACTTTGTAAGATCCAGGGCATCCTTTTAAATTAACCTTGGTACGTTTCTCAAAATCATGAAATTGATCAGTAGTACAATATATTACACTAAGACACAGTCTATATTCAGATTTCACCATTTCTAAAATGTTTCTTTCTGTAATTTCTCCACCTTCGAGGACCTAGGAAAGGATCCTCTGTTACATTCAAGATGTTCACCTGTTTTCTTGAACTGAGTGAGGAGTCCAGGTTCAGATTTGCTATAGATCAATATTGCATATAGACGGTACATTCCCAGTGTTCCTCTCTTCTTTTGTTTGCTTTGTTAGGCTTCCATAACCTAATCTAGTGTCTGAGCCTGATGGCAAGTGAACTCCAGTCTTCTGTGGTACTGTGTATAGATTGCTACAGTGATTATGTTGGTTAAAATCTTATGTTGCTAAATTCTATGTTATCTGTAAGTAACCAAGGAACTATAAGCAATCTACCAGTCATAATTCCAAATTTTATGCCAGAATAAAGATATTCTGAGGTTTGAAAAATGGCCTGGTTGAATTAATGAAATGTTCTTAATCATCCTGAATATGATGAGTTTGAAAATCTGATTCTTTGGTGCTGAGGCACAAGTCAGGAATGGAAATGTCATACCGATTTATAAATTGTAGACCAATGCAGTATATTTACAGAGGTATCATGACCTAAGGCATTGGTTAAAATGGTGACATGAGTATTCCCTGCTCTCTGTTTCTAACTTTGTACTTAGTCTCTGATGACAGTCTTAAAGCGGAGGCTCAGTAAATGTCCTTATGTGTTTTAAGGGAATATGCAAGGGAAGCCAAATTACTGATTGTAAACAAATGAAGTATGAGCTAAAAGAATGTGCAGAATAAACAGGCAAATGAGTTACCATTAAAGAAAATTGTCATCTAAAGAAGGAGAAACAATTGAAGACAGTCCAGGGACTAAGGACATTTCGTTATTATTTTAATGTAAATATGGGGCTTTCAAACCTATAACAAGAGTATCTTGGAAAATTTGAAATCTGCCTGACTAAAACACATCCTCTTCCATTTTTTTTTTTTACCAAATTCATAGATTCAGCCTCAATGTAGCAAAACCTTAACATTTCCATAGAATGAAGGGAGTTTTTAAAAATTAAATAGGAAATGATAATAGGAAAGCATTTTACTATTTAATTATTCTCTGGGATGTTAGCTGTGCTACCAAACACTTTTTAATACATGAAGAAATGAAGAGGCGTCCCAAAGAGAATTCATTCTCTGATTTAAAAGTAAATGCAATGTCCTTACCTTGGAGAAGAGGGCAGGGATGCAACATGGCTGGATCTTTTTCATGAGGAAAAGTACTCTTCAAGGTAGCTGCTTGAAAACATGGAATGAAGCTACAAAGAAGAGTAAACCACATGGGTGCCCATAGCACACAGGGGCTCCTCATTAAAAACAGGCACAGCAATTACTTGAGTCTCCAGTCACAGTGGAGCCTCTTCCTCCCATACAGTGCAGAATGAGTTAGTCCTAGGAAAGTTCAAGGAGAAGATCGTAGCCTCTCAACTCTCCATATCTCTTGACTTTTACTACTCTCTGATAAATCATTTATGCAGAATTCCATGACTGTGATTCTTGGGGTATTTGGTTTAACAAACATAGGACACTAAGTTAATTTCAAGGCAGACTATATAATTGGTTGAAGATACTGCCTCCATATTTATTTGGCCATTTAAAATATCCTTGGGAATTCATCATATAGGATTATAAAATAAATCCTCTTGTTTTTATTTAAAATTTTTGCATAATTAAGTCTTAATATTTATTTTCAAGAATTATAGACTAAAAATTTCTTCCCATAATGTCTCATTTAGTATTTTTCAAGATAGAATGTTTTCACATAGTCCTTGAGGCAACAGTCATTGCATGGTTCAGTAGCTGTATTTTATTACTAGTTAATACCAACTGCTTTTGTCTTTCAGATGTTTAAAATTTTGACTTCTACAGTACTTAGGTTTTCTGTATTTTTATGTATTCAAGCATGGTAGGTAGCATGAAGATCACTGTGGTTAAAAAAAATGGAAATAAAGCAAATTACGTGGTTATTTCAATAACATGAAAGGTGGTGTGGTAGGCATGTTGACATGGAAGTGTTGTGAAGTACTGAGATTTAGGATGTGTTTTGCAAGTGTTGATAAAATATTGAATGATTCTGGGTGGGATCAGAAGAGAATTCTTGCCTTAGCACCTGAGTGAACACCATTTACTATTCTAGAGAACATTGGGTTTCTTGAATGCATGATAAGAAAGAGATACATTTGCCAGCCTTATATTCATATTAATCTCACAGGTTAAGTTATTGGGTTTTGTGGTAGAAATAGTATTCTGGGGCTTAGGGAGGAATTGGGGATTGAGATGTTACTTTGGATTAATCAATACAAGATTGTTGCCTATGGCTGCAGGGAAGGAGGAGTCTAGTCATGAAGCATATGTAAGAATAGGAATGTATTCACCTGAAGACTGTGCCTTTTATGCGCTAGCATTTAGATACTGAGTTAATGAGGGCCATCCAATAAAGGAGATTGTCAACAGTGGCTAGAGTCATTGAAGACCAAAAGATTGTATTGTCCATGAAGGGAAACAAAGATTGAATTTGTAAAAGGAATACCAGGGATAGCAGTTAGCTTTACATGGCACTGAAAGGCACAATTAAGTTTGGAAATGAAGTAAGAGAAGATCACTGATTTTTACTGAAAGTGCTGTATGGAAAGAGAAAGGTAAATAGTATTTTAATATTGTCAAGGCCAATTCAAAGGATCCCCCAGCATGTACCAACAATTTGCCCGGTAGTACCAGTGTCAGTCTGGTACAGACACATGCTGATATCCTGTGAATTGGTTGCTTGAATCATGATAAAGTAAGGATGTATGTCAGTTGTACAGGCTGAGATCCCTTCAGAATTCTATATTATATACATATAGAACTGATTGTCTTCATTACAAGCCCTCAGTATTACCATAATGACCTTCATGCAACTGTAATCTTGCAGTTCCACTTGTGTGTATCTGTTCCCGTATCCTCTGGCCATGGAAGAATATCTCATCAAGGCAAGGCTGCGCAGTAGTTTCAGAGATTTTGACTAATGTGAGATACTGAGAAAAGACTGCTGGAAACAGGAATAATGGGTAAGGGCCAAGTGAATAAAAGATGATGCTAAGAAATCAAGGAAGCAAAGTCAGATGGGATGTAGAGAAGGTAGAATTTTGAAGGGAAAACCTACAAGGCCAAGGTTAAGGTGTCCTGAACCCACCTTGTAGATGATGGTTCTAGAGCAGCAGTCCCCAACCTTTTTGGCACCAGGGACCTATTCATGGCAGACAGTTTTTCCATGGACCAGGATTGGAGGGACGGTTTCAGGATGATTTCAAGTGCTTTACATTTGTTGTACACTTTATTTCTAATCTAATGTTGATGCCAGTCTGACAGGAAGTACTAGTTCAGAGGTTGGGAACTCCTGTTCTAGAGGATAGTAAGTGTTAGTAACATCATTAACGTCGAACGGACAGGACTCTGGATGATGATCTTTCCCAGTTGAATCTGGAATATTTCCAGAAATTTATTGTATTACTAACTAGTGGTTTGGAAATGAGTCTGAAATTTTTTGGCCCAAACTGTCTAAATTACTACCATTTAATACACAGCATGCTTTATTAGGTCTCTTAACATTTCATTACTAGATTTTGTTTTATTGTTGTGTCTGCTTAAGTAGACTAGAAATATTGAGCTCCTTTTGACAGGGATGTTTTCCTATTAATATTTTACTTTCCATTTATTATCTCATAGTCTACCAGATAACAGGTGTATAATTGTAACTGTGGTGTTTAAAGTACTTTCGTGCTTGGATGAATGAAAGTTTGATGATTTAGCCAGTCACTTAAAGGGCAAGGAAAGTAAGAGTTTATAGAGAACCCCACATGAGGCAGCTCTCTGAGAATGTTTTTGGGAGTATGATAGTGATGGATGAGGAAATCATAGGTATTGTATCTTATGCTGAGTAGGAATGCACAAGTACAGATTTAATATTAGGGAATTGAGCATCTGCTGAATTAGACTTTATGTTGAAAATTGCATGTTGAGTTATAAATCCCCATTCATTGTTGTGGAGTAGTATAATGCAGCCTTTTGTTTTTTTCCTTTCTGCTTCTGTAGCATGTACCAAGAGGTATCCTGTTTTTTTCCTACCATGTTCTTTCAAACAAAAACAATCCAAATCTTCCAAAGAGGAAGCTTTATAGATAGTAGACTTTTTCCTCTGGATAGGATCAACATATTTTGTAATATTGCTCATTTTAAGCAGTATATAATATTCCTAAAAATATTCATTTTCTCTGTAATATAGACATTTCTAGTTTTAAAGTTTCCTTGAAAGTGAGAAGCTCATCTTGAGGAGGGATCAATACTAAGATAGTAAATTGTAGCATGTCGTCTGTTATTGATGGTTGTCAATCATGAGAAGGAACAATACAGTACAGTCTATATGGCTGATTTCAGTGAGAACTTTTAATATTTATGTCTTTGAACTTCTAACTTTAAAAAGTCCTTCCCTTTTGTATCTGTATCCCATGAAGTATATGGGTGTTTTCTCCAAGTATGATAGTTATATTCATCTTTGTGACCCAGTTCATTTGTTTAGTGTTGAAATTTGAGGAGTGCTGAACAAATGTATACAGACTATTGATAGGCAGGGAAGAAAAATCTTTGACTTAAATAAGAGACCAAGAAAGATAATAAAGAAAAGAAAATGGGGATTGAATGTGAGCTTTTTGCCACATTGCTGTTAGGTTCACAGAGTCCAAAAGCATAAGAAAATTCGCCTTTATGGTGATTGTGAAGATGGGGAAAATGCCCTGTCAGCAGCGATCTGACCAAGTTGTCAGAGACTGTTGATTTCTAGAAGGACACTGAAACAGGAGATTTCCCTCCTCTTATTTTACTTTTGACTTACTCAGCTGTTCTGAGTAAGTTTAAGAATTCTTCTGACCTTATTACCTTCAGAAAAAGTATTCCTGTTGATTCACTTTGGGATGGCAATAGTAGTGATAGCTTCAGTCAGAGTCCTGTTAAATTGTCTAGTTGATGCATAGTTACTGACATTTATAATGTGAATTCATAATTCCTACCCAAATCCCCTTCTCTTAGTGGATAAAATGCCGTTTGGAGAGAGTATGAGAATGGATCATGATAAAATGGTAAGTTGGGCATGAGAACGGTGTTTTCAGATCTGAAGTATCTCAGGATTGTTCAGTGTGCCTTAATGTAAATAGCTGCAGGTATTGAGTCCTATTTGCTTTAGCTTCCCAATTTACTCTTTTTTAAAAAAAAAAAAAATTTATTTTAATTGGAGGTTACTTTACAATATTGTATTGGTTTTGCCACACATCAACATGAATCTGCCACAGGTATACACGTGTTCCCCATTCTGAACCGCCTCCTTCCTCCCTCCCCGTACCATCCCTCTGGGTTGTCTCAGTGCACCAGCCCCAAGCATTCAGTATCATGCATCAAACCTGGACTGGCTATTTGTTTCATATATGATAAATTTATAATTGTATCATTATCAGTACACGTACCAATTCTGATTTATGTCTTATGCTGTCTCTTTTTCCTGAAATGTATATAATGAGCTCCTACTTGACAGGGATTTTTTTTCTATCACTTCGTCTTATCCTGCAGTGTCGGAAAATAAGAGTTTCATTGGTTTGTGAAATAGACACATTTATGAAGGAATGAGTGAAAGAAGTCACAAAAATGAGAGAATATAACAATGAAGTGATAGTGTTATTTTAGATAGACATGTGATCCTATTTGAGTTATTTGGCAATCTCTTGTGTTTGACAGTGTTGAAAGGAAAGAACATGGAATTTAATGATTTTTTTTTTGAGATGTAGGCATATAGATAGTAACTCTTTCAGTCTGTTTTAAAATAAGTAATAGCAAAACCCATAAAAATAGCCAAATTGGGGAAATTAGAAAAGGATCACTCTCTGGATCCTCCCTCCTATGTTGGTTCTATGTGAATGTTGCATAAATTTCAGTTAACCATGACTTCCACTTTGTTAACCCTTTTGAATTTGAGTAGGAAAGCACAGGGAAAAGGCAAAGGCACCCCACTCCAGTACTCTTGCCTGGAAACACCCGTGGACGGAGGAGCCTGGTGGGCTGCAGTCCATGGGGTTGCTGAGGATTGGACTTGACTGAGTGACTTCCCTTTCACTTTTCAGTTTCATGGATTGGAGAAGGAAATGGCAACCCACTCCAGTGTTCTTACCTGGAGAATCCCAGGGATGGGGGAGCCTGATGGGCTGCCGTCTCTGGGGTCACACAGAGTCAGACACGACTGAAGCGACTTAGCAGCAGCAGCAGCAGCAGCAGGAAAGGACAGAGGAGCAGCACTAGCACTGATAGAAGTCTAAGTCTGTCTTCACGTTTATTGATGTGCAGGGAAATGAGGTCAGTGGGCCAGGAAATGCTCTCTGTTGCCTGTAGAATCATAAGGGATTAGTTGTGCTAGTTGCTGCTACTTTTGTTTGATACTGTTTAAGAAATCTATATTCCTGAAGTTTTTCCCAACTTTATGGAGTTGTAATTTACAATTGAAATGGTAAGTGATATTTAATATGATTTGATATATGTATACAACATAAAAGTATTCCCCCCATTGAGTTAATCAGAACACCATTACCTAACATACTTATTTTTTTGTATTTGTGTGAGAGAGAGCATTTAAATTTTACTCTCTTCACGAATTTTAATTGTACAGTAAATAGGGTGTTGCCTGCTATAATCACCATGTTATACATTAACTTCTCAGACTTTATTGTTCCAATTGGAAGCTTGTACATTTTACCAATGCTCACTATTTCTCCCACCCCTAAGTCCCCAACAACCACTGTACTCTGTTTCTATGAGCTTGACTTTATTATCTTTCAGAAATGAAACCATGATTGATTTGGCTTTCTGTCTGGCTTATATTACTTATATCACTTAGTCCTCCAGGTTCATACATGTTGTAACAAATGACAAGAATTTCTTCTTTCATAAGGGTCAGTAATATTGCATCAAATATGTGTGTATATATACACACACACACACACACATATATATACATACACAGCCTGTATTTTCTTTATCCATTCATGTCATTGAACAACTAAGGTTGTTTGCATATCTTGGCTATTGTGAATAATGATGCTATAAACATAGTATAGATGACTCTTTGAGGTGATATTTTGTGAAATTTTATGTGAATTTTTTTTCCTTTGGCTATATACCCAAAAGTGGGATTATTAGGTGATACGACAGTTACATTTTTAATTTCTTGAGGAACCTCAGTATTATTTTTCATGCTGGTTGTACCAGTTTACATGCCTACCAGTAGTATCAATATAAGGATTCCCTTTTTTCTTTATCCTTGCCCACTTTTTGTTATTTCTTGTCTTTTTGATAATATAAGTTTTAATAGGTGTGGGATGATAGCTCATTGTGCTTTTGATTGTGCATTTTCCTCATGATTAAAGATGTGGAACACCTTTCTATATACTCATTGGCTATTTTTATTATGTCTTCTTTGAAAGAAATGTCTACTTACATCCCTCATTTTAAAATTGTTATTATATTTTTGCTCTTCAGTTCTGTGACTTCCATGTATATTTGGAATATCAACCCCTTATTGGATATGTGGTTTGCAAATGTTTTCTCTCATTTTATAGGTTGACTTTCACTTTGTCGATTTTTTTCATTGTTGAGCAGAAACTTTTAGTTAGATGTAGTCTCGCTTGTTTTGTTTAGTTTTGCTTTTGTTGTATTTGCTTTGGGTATCAAATAAAAAATATTACTGCCAAGGAGTCTACCTTCTGTGTTTTCTTCTAGGAGAATTATGATTTCAGATCTTATATTCAGGTCTTCAATCCGTCCAGAGTTGATATTTGTATATTACCTGTGACTGTCCAGTATTCCCAATTTACTGAACATGACTGTCCTTTACATGGTGTGTATTCTTGGCTCATTATGAATAAAATTCAACAGTGGGCATCCATGTGTTATTCCTGATCTTAGAAGAAACGCTTTCAGCATTTCACTGTTAGGTATGATGTTTGCCATGGACTTGTCTTTTATGGCCTTTAATATATTGAAGTACATTCCCTTTGTACCTTGAGGTGTAGTGTTAGTTTGTTTGATGTTTTTCTCCCTTAATGTAGGTGTTTATCACAATAAGTGTCCTTCTTAGAACTATTTTTGCTACATTCCATAAGCTTCGGTATATTGTTTCCATTTTGTTTGTGTCATTTTTTTGATGTCTCTTGAATTATTTACAGTTTTTCTGGAGCACATGACTTAATATATATTTTAAGAATTTTTCAATTTCTGTAGTTTCATATCGTTGTGGTCAGAAAAGATGCTTGAAATGATTTAATTTTTAATTATTAAGACTTACTTTGTGACCTTGCATATGATTTATCCTAGATAATTTTCTATGGATTCTTGAGAAAAATGTTTATTCTAGTACTGTTAAAAGGAATATTCTGTAAATATCTACTAAAGTTCATCTGATCTAATGTGGTGTTCAGTTTTTTAACTCCTGTCTGACTCTTTGTGACCCAATGAACTGTAGCACGCCAGGGTTCCCTGTCCTTCACTATCTCCCAGAGTTTGCTCAGATTAATGTCCACTGAGTCACTGCTGTCATCCAACCACCTCATCCTCTGTCACCCTTCTCCTCTTGCCCTCAGTCTTTCCCAACATCAGGGTCTTTTCCGATGGTTGGCTCTTTGCATCAGGTGGCCAAAGTATTGGAGCTTCAGCATCAGTCCTTCCAAGGAATATTGAGGGTTGATTTCCCTTAGAATTGACTGGTTTGATCTCCTTGCAGTCCAAGGGACTCTTAAAAGTCTTCTCCAGCACCATAATTCAAAAACATCAATTCCTCAGTGCTCAGCCTTCTTATGGTCCAACTCTCATATCCATACATGAGTTCTGTAAAAACCATAGCTTTGACTATGCAAACCTTTGCCAACAAAGAGATGTCTCTGCTTTTTAATATGCTGTCTAGGTTTGTCATATCTTTTCTTCTAAGGAGCTAGTGTCTTTTAAATTTATGGCTTGCAGTCACCATCTGCAGTGATTTTGGAGCCCAAGAAAATAAGTCTGTCACTGTTTCCACTTTTTCCCCCATCTATTTGTCATGAAGTGATGGGACCAGATGCCATTATCTTAGCATTTTCAATGTTGAATTTTAAGCCACCTTTTTCATTCACCTCTTTCACGAACTTCATCAAGAGGCTCTGTAGTTCCTCTTCACTTTCTACCATTAGAGTGGTATCATCTGCCTATCTGAGGTTGTTGATATTGCTCCCTGTCATCTTGATTCCAGCTTGTGGTTCATCCAGCATGGCATTTTGCATTAAATTCTCTGCATATAAGTTAAATAAGCAGGGTGACGGTGTACAGCCTTCACATACTCCTTTCCCAATTTTGAACCAGTCCCATTGTTCCATATTTGATTCTAAGTGTGCTTCTTGACCTGCATATAAGTAAGATGATCTGGTATTCCTGTTTGTTGTAATCCACATAGTCAAAGGTTTCAGCATAGTCAATGAAGCATAAGTAGATATGTTTTTAGAATCGGCTTGCTTTGTCTATTATCCAGTGGATGTTGGCAATTGGATCTCTGGTTCCTCTGCCTTTTCTAAATTCAGCTTGTACACTTGGAAGTTCTTGGTTCACATACTGTTGAAACCCAGCTTGAAGGATTTTTGAGCATTATCTTGCTAACTTGTAAATGAGCACAATTGTGCAGTAGTTTGAACATTCTTTGGTATTGCCTTTCTTTGAAGTTGGAATGAAACTTGCTTTTCCAATCTTGTGTAAGGCCTAATATGTAAGGTCTAGTATAAGTCTAATGTTCTTTTTTAGTGATTATTTCCATCTGGATGATCTATCCATTGTTGAGAGTGGGATATTGCAGTTCATTGCTATTATTGTATTGCTGTGTAATTTTTCCTTCAGATTTGTTAGTATTAGCTTTATGTATTTACATGCTTTCTAGGTGGTGCTAGTGGTAATAAAACCCACCTATAGTGCAAGAGACACCAGAGATGCAAATCCACTCCAGTATTTTTGTCTGGAAAATCCATGGACAGAGGAGTCTGATGGGTATAGTTCATGGGGTCGCAAAGAGTTGGACACAACTGAGTGACTGGAGCATGTACTGACACATTTAGGTATTCCTATGTTGGGGTTGAAATAGTTGAAATTGTTATATCCTCTTGATGCATTGACCTTGTATGTAGTGACCTTATTTTTCTGTTCTTACAACTTTTGGCTTAAAGTCTGTTTTGTATATGAGTACAGCTATTCTTTGTTAGTTTTTTTTTTTTTTACATAAAATATATTTTTCTATCCCTTTGTTTTCATTCTATGGAAGTTCTTTAAAGCTTAGGTGAGTCTCCTGTAGGCAGTATGTAGTTGGGTATTTTTTTAAATCCATCTAGCCAGATTTTCATGGCAGCCACCTGAGGGACAGACCCCAATAACACCTAGGTCATTTTTTTTGGCCATGCCTCTAGCCATGTGAGATCTTAGTTCCCCAACCAGGGATTGAGCCTGTGTCCCGTACATTGGAAGCATAGAGTCTTAACCGTAGACTGCCAGGAATGTCCCCTCCCGTAGCTTTTGATTGGAAAATTTGGTCTATTTACATTGAAAGTCGTTGTTCCTAAGTTTGGACTTATTGCCATTTGGTTAATTGTTTTCTGGCTGTTTTGTAGTTCCTTTGTTCCTTTCCCCCTGTCGTGGTCTGTTTCTTTGTGAGTTGATAATTTTTGTGGTATAGTATTCTTTGATTCCTTTCTTTTTATCTTTTGTGTATTTAGTATAGTCTTTTGTTTCGTGGTAACCATGAAGCTTATATAAAATATCTTTTATGTACAACAGTTTACTTTAAGTTGATAATATCTTCAAATGCCTATCCCTTCATGTTATGTTTTTGACGTCACAGTTTACATCTTTTTACATTGTGAATCCAGTAAATTTTTTTATAGTTACTTTAATGTTCTGTTCTTTAAACTTTATTCTAAATTTAAAAGTGATTTACCCATTACCATTGCAACAAAAGAGTAATCTGATTTTAACTGAATGTTTATCTTTGTTGGTGAGGTTTATACTTTTGTATGTCTTCCTTCTAATTAATATTCTTTCATTACAGCTTGAAGAACACCCTTTAACATTTCTTATAAGATTGATTTAGTAGTGATGAACTCAGTTAACTTTTGTTTGCCTGGAAAACTCCTTATTTCCCATTTAATTCTAAGGAAGTAATTTGCTGAATAGAGTATTCTTGGTGTTTTTTTCCTTTCCTCAATTGGAATGTATCACTCTATACCCTTCTGCCTTTCAGGTTTTCTCCTGAAATGTTTCCTGATAGCGATACGGGGTTTCTCTTGTACATAACTTGTTTTCTCATGCTGCTTTTGAGATTCTCACCTGATATTTAGCATTTGACAATTTCATTATGTGTCTTGGTGTGATCTCTTTGAATTCTCATTTTTTCTTTGTTTTGGGGGGGGTGGTGGAAATTATTTTCTGGGATTCCTGAATCGGGATGTATCTTTTTTTCCTAGATTAGGCAAGTTTTCAGCCATTATTTCTTTGAATAGGCACTGGTTCTCCTTTCTCTCGATATTTTTCTGGGACCTCTGTGCATGCCAAGTCGCTTCAGCCATGTCCGACTCTTTGTGACCCTGTGGACCGTAGACCCCCAAGTTCCTTTGTCCATGGGATTCTCCAGGCAAGAATACTGGAGTAGGTTGCCATTTCCTTCTCCAGGGAATCTTCCTGACCCAAGGATTGAGTGGGCAGGTTCTTTACCACTAGTGTCACCTGAGACCTCTAATAACACATGTAGTTAGCTAGTATCCCGTAAGTCCTTAATGCCATTTTCACTTTTTAATTCTTTCTTCTGACTTATCTGAGTGGATGAATTCCACTTCACTGTCTTTTAAGTTTTCCAGATTCTTCCTTTCACTTGATCTAGTCTACTGTGAAACTCTCCTATTGCATTTTTTAGTTTGGTCGTATTCTTTGGCTCTGTGATATCTGTGTGGTACTTGTAAAAATTTTCCTGTGTGTTAGTTAAAATTCTTATTTTGTTCATACATTTCTCTCTTGTTTTTGCTAAGCATGTTTATGATCGTTGTTTTGAACTCTCTCTCAGGAAAATCACTTATCTTCATTGTTAGTAAGATCTGTTTCTAGTTTCTGTTATTCTTTTATTTCAGATGTTTTCCTGTGTCTCTTCATTTTTCTTGGCTCTCTTACGTTGTTTCTGTGCCCTACTCCAGTATTCTTGCCTGGAGAACCTCATGGGCAGAGGAGCCTGAAGGGCTGCAGTCCATGGGGTCAGAAAGAGTCAGACACGACTGAATGACTAAACCACCACCACATGTTGTTTTGACTATTTGGGTTTGTTTGTTGTTTTTTTTTTTTAATACAAATTTTAAAATTATTTGTTCTACCCAAAAAATCCCATTGATATTTAGATAGGAATTGCATTATATCTGTAGATTGCCTTGAGTACTGTGGTCATTTTAACGATGTTAATTCTTCTAATCCAAGAATGCAGTGTATCTTTCTATCTTTTAACAGTATGCAGATAAAACCCTTTCAGGGAAAGGTTGGAAGATGAGTGACTTTGCTTACTGCTTTTGCACTGAGCCTATGGGAAAGCCAGCTAGGAATTGCCCCTTTGTTTTCTATAGTCTGTGAAATTTGTGAATGGAACCCCCTTTATATGACTGATGGTCTTGAGACCTATTTCTTGAGTAGAACCTATAAAATCTTGGGTATAGACATGTGTACAAGGTCCTTCCAGGGAGATACTAGGAACTTAAAGCCCTGTGGAGTGTGGAGGAGTGGTGTCCACTTCCACGTTCTCTGAGAGGATCAGAGCCAGCCCCTGGTACCTGCTAAGTTAGAAGACTAACCTTCAGGCAGCAGCTATTAAAGTAAGTGTGTTAGTCACTCAGTCGTGCCTGACCCTTTGTGACCCCATGTACTGCAGCCTACCAGACTCTTCTGTCCATGGGATTTTCCAGGCAAGATCCCCTGGAGAAGGAAATGGCAGCCCACTCTTTAAAGCAAGCAGATACTCTTTCAGGGGAAAACTGAACTATGCAATTTTGTTTGTTCCCTCTGTGCTGATAGCTGGGATGATATCACCTTGGTGAGTGCTTGCATGCTTGTTAAGAACTGTTTCTTTGTTTGCTATACTGTTTTGTCTGATTTACACAAGCTCTATTGGTTTTTAGAGCAAGGGATTTTGTTAATCTGTCCCTCTTGTGAGTCTTAACCCCCAAGACTGATTTCCTTTCGGATGGACTGGTTGGATCTCCTTGCAGTCCAAGGGACTCTCAAGAGCCTCCTCCAACACCACTGTTGCTAGATCAGTCCTTTGGTTTTCAGGGAGAAGCTAGAAGTTGGGACTTCTCTCCTGATGGTAAGGCACTATGCTGAGGGTGGAGTTCATGCCAAGAATGTGTAAGGAAACAGCCTTTCCTACCTGTTTTGATGTATTTTCTCATTTGTCCTACTTTCTGAAAGTGTCTGAGTCTCTTTCAGAGTAAATTGTTCTGTGTGTAGCTGTACATTTTGTGTGTCTGTATGAGGAGGGGAGCTCAGGCACCTCCTTTGTCACCATCTTGTTGCTTCTGAATTTCTAAAGTTTTAGATCTTTTCAGTCAAAACTTTTACCATTGCTTTAATATTGTTTTTGAAATGTGAAGTACTTAATAATTTAATCTTAGCCTTGGATAAGCAGTTTAGTCGCTCAGTCATGTTCGACTCTTTGCAGCCCCATGGACTGCAGCACACCAGTCTTCCCTGTCCATCACCAACTTCCAGAGCTTGCTCAAACTCATGTCCATTGAGTCAGTGATGCCATCCAACCATCTCATCCTCGTCATCCCCTTCTCCTCCTCCCTTCAATCTTTCCCACATCAGGGTCTTCTCAGATGAATCAGTTCTTTGCATCAAGTGGCCAAAGTATTGGAGTTTCAGCTTCACCATCAGTCCTTCCAGTGAACATTCAGAACTGATTTCCTTTAGGATGGACTGATTTGATCTCCTTGCAGTCCAAGGGATTCTCAAGAGTCGTCTCAACACCACAGTTGAAAAGCATCAATTGTTTGGTGCTCAGCTCTCATTATAGTCTAACTCTCACATGCATACATGACTACTGGAAAAAAACATAGCTTTGACTAGACAGACCTTTGTTGGCAAAGTAATGTCTCTGCTTTTGAATATGCTGTCTATGTTGGTCATAGCTTTTCTTCCAAGGAGCAAGCATCTTTTAATTTCATGGCTGCAGTCACCATCTGCAGTGATGACTCCTTTTATTCTTCAAAGGTATTTTATTGTATGGATTTCTAATTTTCATTATGATCAGTGAATATATTCTATATCAGCTGAGTTATTTTAAATATCTTTGGCTTGATACATGGTTTTTCTTGGTGAATATGCCATAGACACTTTTAAAGAGTGCATTTATTCTGAAGTTGTTGACTATAGTGTTTTATAAATGCCCGTTGGGTTTAAGTGGTTGATAGTATTGTTCATATCATCTGTGATTGATATTGTGCTTTATTCTGTAAATTACTGAAAACGTAGAGTTTAAAGTCACCAACTGATTTGATTTGTCTGTTACTCCCCTTTATTTCTGTCAGTTTCATTTCAGGTAGTTTGTAACTTTTATTTGTCATACAGACTTTTGTAGTTGTTTATAAATTGACCATCTTATATTTTGAAATGTCTCTATCTTTGGTAATAAACAGACATGATGTTTGCATTATTGAAAATTAAGATAACTGCTCTAGCTTTCTTTTGCTTTCTGTTAGGATGGTGTTATGTTTTTATCTTTTCAACCTATAACTTTATGTATAAAATATTGTCATTAGATGGTGTATAGCTGTTTAGTATGTTTTAACCATTAATTGAATGTTTATTCGTTGTTCATTTAAATATTGATAAAGTGGATTTAAGTCCACCTCTTTTATTGTTTCTTTGTTAAGTGTGTCCACATCTTTTATTGTTGCTTTGTTAAGTGTATACTCCCTATCAGTGTCTATCTTCTGCTTTCTATTCTTCTGTCTCTTCTTTTCTGCCTTCCTTTTAATTTTTTTTCAAAATTCGTTTTTCCTTTACCTTTTTAGCTATACTTTTTTTTAGTGGTTTTCTAGGGAATACTATATATATTTGCTTTAGCCTTTTAAGACTATTAAATCATTTCCCATAAAAAGAAGAATCTTGGAAATATACATACCTATTTACCTAGTCTTTACCCCTTATATGCTAGGGTTGCCATATATACTACAAGTAATATAGACAATGGAATAATTGTTTTAAATAGGTATATTTATTTTTAAGAATTTAAGAGGGAAAATATTTCATATATAGAAAATTATAAAACACTGGTGAAAGAAAGAGGACACTAATAGATGGAGAAACATACCATGTTCATGAATCAGAAGAATCAATATAGTAAAAATGAGTATACTACCCAAAGCAATCTATAGATTCAGTGCAATCCCTATCAAGATACCAACGATATTTTTCACAGAGCTAGAACAAATAATTTCACAATTTGTATGGAAATACAAAAAACCTCAAGTAGCTAAAGCAGTCTTGAGAAAGAAGAATGGTACTGATGGAATCAACCTACCTGACTTCAGGCTCTATTACAAAGCCACAGTCATCAGGACAGTATGGTACTGGCACAAAGACAGAAATATAGATCAATGGAACAAAATAGAAACCCCAGAGATAAATCCACGCACCTATGGACAGCTTATCTTTGACAAAGGAGGCAAGAATATATAATGGATTAAAGACAATCTCTTTAACAAGTGGTGTTGGGAAAACTGGTCAACCACTTTTAAAAGAATGAAACTAGAACACTTTCTAACACCATACACAAAAATAAACTCAAATGGATTAAAGATAAATAAGTTTCTGTTGAAACAGAAATACTCAGTTTTGAGAAACACTTTAGTGTTGTAATGTCTTTTATTAGTGATTCTAAAGTTCTCCATTTTACTCTATCAAAAACCTGTCATCTATCCATAGATCTATCATCTATCACTTTTATCTACCATAATTTATCTGTCTCTATCATCTGTTTAGCTTATTAATATACAAGTTATTCAAATTCCATTATCTTTCTTTTGTGTATCATCTATCCATCCATCCTGCTATTAAATATAATAGGAAGAAGAGCATGGCAATGGAAAAACAAGGGCTTTACCTCCCATGTGAAAGGACAGTGATGACAGTGGTCTCTGAGGTGATGATGCATAAGGAGAAAACGAGAGCATGAGGACGGAGGGCCATTAAATTAAGGGACTCATCTAGCAGGAACTCTTGACTTATTACTATGCTCAAATTTGGAAAATCAGAGTAGAGCTGCCTCCATTCTGTGCCAGCTTTCATGAGAAAATGTAGTCTAAATATGGCAACTGCCTTCTTAGTCCACTTATGCTTTAGTGTCTTAAAACTAAGTTTTAATTGTATGAAGTTACTACCTCAGTCTACATTAAAGTAGACCATGGATTGGTAAGCCTTTTCTGTAAAGGGTGAAATAACAAGCAGTTTCAGTTTTGTAGGATGTATCATCTCTGTTCCAGCTGATGCTCTCTGCACTTGGAGTGTAAAAGCAGCCAAACACAGTATGTAATTGAATGAGTATGGCTGTGTTTCGGTAAAACCTTGTTTACAACAGCAGGCTTTGTGCTTCAGTACCACATCCTGAACTAGAGCATTGGCTAAACCAGAACCTGGAAAATAATCAGATTAACCCCAGTACATGGTAAACGTATCTGAAAATTATTTTTCCATTTTACTTTCATGAAAATTACTATTAATAATACTGCTAAATCTCATTCACAAGAGAGGGCTCTAAGTGAATAGTATATGCCATCATAACCTAAGCAATGTAAAACCAATGTAAGTGACTGGAGTGATATGAACCCCTTTCCAGTTATAACCAATAAATTATATTTTAAATTTAGCATATTTTTCCCACAAGTTCCCAAGGATTGTGACCAGAATCTTACCTGCTTTCTTTTCCTCTTCAGTACATTTCAGGTCAGAATATTGTCTCTCAATTCCTTGGTGGTATCTGGTCTCCTTAGGCTTTGACTTCAGTCTATTTTGACTTCACCTGAGCAGTTTTTGTAATTGTTTCAACATCTCATAATAGGATTTGTATGTTCCAAAGCTATCATGTAATCTTGTTTATAAAAATGTGAAAGATTCACATTTTCATAAATAACTAATGAACATAATCTTTAATCCAATTAAACTGTGTTTTCCAAATTTTCTCCATGTTGTCTACATTGGAGAGTTTACAGGAGAGAAGGAATATCTAAAACCTGCTAGCGTAAATTTGGGTTATTACTTTTTCTGCAGTCATTTGAAAATGTACCTTTATGTTTACTTGAAACTACCAGGTTAGTGTTAATATTCTATTCTATTAAAGGCTCACCCAAATCAATAAAAAGACAAGTATTCCAGTACAAAAGTAGGAATACATATAAATGAACAAATCAGAGAAGGAAGGTACCATGAATGGCCAAGAACACATAAAAATATACTCAACCAGGCTGCCGCACAAGCCCTCTGCAATGGCCCACACGCTGGAGTGTGTTCGTTTCTGGATAAATCTACTTCTTACCTAAAAACAAAAAAAAAGCTCAACCATATTAATCTTGCAATGAAATAACTATATACTAAATAATTATCAATTATTATAAATATATAATGAAATTAATATTTGTGTGCGTCTTTAAACATAGTCATTAACACACAAATCAGCAATTACTTTTTTCACCTATTAGATTAATGGTACATTTATTAGCAAAGTATGGAAAATTTAGAACTCCTTGTGTGTTAGTCTGTCCAAAAGACAGTGAAAATATGTATTAGATGGAAATTGGCACATTTTGACAATTTTATATTTAGAAATTTACCTATAGGACATAATAGGAAGTGTTCAAATTTGTATGTAAACTCAAGGGTACTCATTACAGCCTTAGTTATACTTGTAAAATTATAAATAATCTGTTTATCAAATCATAATGCTAGGGAAATTAATAATGTACTTATCCAATTTAATTGTATTTAATATATTGAAATTAATTGACATTAAAATCTAGCTTTTTCAAAAGATTGGCCATTAGTTCCTGAGTATCAACTATGTTTGAAATATTAATATTGTATTTTATTCACATAAAATGAAATATTCATGTGCTTATTTGGATATGGTCAATAAACTAATTTTATAGGAAGACTGTTCAAAAACTGTTGATGATGAGTTTGGATCATTATTTTACTATTGTGTATGCGTGTGTGTGATGTGTAGTCTCAAATTTATATATTTCAGTTATATATAGCATTTATTGAATTCTTAGTATGTGTGCCACATGCTGAAATAAACACTTTTTCATGAATTATCTCATTTAATACAATAACCATACAGTATAGGATATTCATTCCTTTTTTTAAGATAGAGACTCGTTAGAAACTAAATTTGATTGTGCAATTAATTCTGTTATTCAGAACTTAAGAAAAACACAATCACTGTCACAGCCTTTGGAAGATGAAAATAATACTTATATTTTGCTACATTTCCTCTTGTTTGGGGGGAAAGATACACATTTTTGAGGTCATCTTTATTTTCTCTGTATTGTTAAGGTCAGAGCCATGCAAATTCTCAAGTTTAGTTCTTTAAACTTAAAAGTGTTAAATGTTGAGATACTGCAGGAACAGGAGAAAAAGATGAATAGGACATTGGTTTGTTGGAAATTCTGTGGTATAAACTTAGAAATTGTAGAATGACTTGTTGAAATAGGGGTGCCAGTGCTGAGGAGATGAGGCAGTGTTCCTTGGGAAACTATTTCATAGAGACTGGTATGTCATGGGGGCACAAATCGACATCCAAAAAGAAATGGCCAATAAGAGGGGTATCACTAAATGGAAAAAATCAACTTTAACGCAGAATTGATGACAGGTAACACCAAGAGAAATACTATAAATAGCAGGGAAAGGACCAATGAGGATCTTGGAGTTGAAGGTACAATCCCTAACTGCTATAGATTCAAGTGTCGTAATGTTCTAATGAAATATTTTTCAGATTGTACTTTATGACCATATGGTATAGATTATAAACTACTTCATATGAATATGTGTTCCATAATCAATTCAATTTCTCCAGTTGTCTGTATTCATTCTAACACTTTTCTAAAGACAGTACCTTGTGTCTTGCAAGTACCATTCATTAGTAATTCTGAGCTAGTAGCTAAAATGTTGGCCAGAATGATAAGCAGAGTGAATTGCGACATAAAGTTTTGCCTGATTGTGCCATAGCAGTGGCTAAAGTACATTTAAAAAATTGGATAGTTTATAGCAAGAAATGTGTGTTTACCTTCTTATTTTCTGGTATCTTGAGGAGAACTGAACCTGTATAAGATGTTCACAGTTGAGGCCCTGGAACAGAGAATACTGAAGGAAAAAGCAGTCATAGTTAATTAAGTAAGGCTGCATCTGTCATGGAGGACTGCTGGACACAGAGCTGCTCAGCCTCTAATTTTGATGGATGCAAGTTGGGGATGTTTGAATATGGTAAATCTCTTTAATGATGGTAAAGTGTTTATAATATTATTAAACCAACATGTGAATGAGTGAATGAATTAATAGGGTCAGAAGTAAAATACTACAGAAAGTTGTGATAAACATATAAGAATGACAGGATATAAAAACTCAACACTTGGCAATAATCATAATAATTGTTTCAACCAGGGAAATCAAAAGATGCTAAAACTCACTGGAGAAAATTTGAGGGGAATCGATACATTTTAAAATGTTTTTTAAAATATTTTATTGAAGTATAGTTGATTTACAACTATAAGACTTTTAAGTTGGAAGTTTGATCAAAATGAATATAAAAGAATATAAAAGAATATGTAGGGCAGAATATCTTGAAGCACATGGTTTCAGGTGTACATACTCAGGAAATATGAAAGTGTGAAATAAGAGCATGAATACTTTGATACCAGTGGGTTTTATCTGTATCTGGATTTGAACCATTTATAATAGAACGTGTTTTTACTCACAGTTCCTTCACTTAGCATGATTTTTCAAAGTTCAGCCATGTTATAGCATGGATTGGGACTCCATTTCTTTTTATGGGTGAGTAATACACCGTTTATAGATCACATTTTGCTTGCTTATTCATTCATCAATTTATGGCATTCTACTAACTTATTTCTGTTCTTTGGCTGTTTTGAATAATCTTGCTATAAATATTTATGTGGAGATTTTTGTGTATATGTATATTTTTAGTTCTTTTAGGGATAAGAACACGAGAAGTTGTCTGACCAGGATTTTATGATCATACTTGCTTCGTTTGAAGGTGTACAAGTCTGCACAGTGAACATTCGGTTGAATATTGGTGGAAACTCTTACTGTAGAAATAAGTAAATTGAAAAACCAAAATAAACACAGTTGAAGCCCATTGCCTCATACCTGGTTCATTCAATTTGAATGTATTTAATTTTTATTATTGTGCATTTCTGTTTTTGTGTTCTTGTTTTAAATATGGAATCAATGTTGGTTTGCATACAAAGCATTTCATTGTCTTACAGCATTAATTATGATGGATAAAGGGCATCTTGAATAAGAGAATTAAATATTCAAGGATAGTAGGACATTCAAATCGGTAGAATTCTGCCACAGAAATAAATTGATTTTACTCATAATGTTCATGAAGAACTAAAATGGAAAAACCTCTTCTCATTGGTTTAATAGCTGGTGTAGCCTCCCATACTCATTTTCATCTATACTTTCCACATGTAAATTAAGTGGCTTAGTATGTTTCTAGGATTATGGACGCCTGTATTATTTCTTGGGTGTTTTCAGGATCTGTCCTTTCTCACAGGCGAACAGCAAAAGGTGTCTTTAAATGAATATGTCTGGATCATGTATTTATACATTGTGAAAAATCTGAAGAAAATGAGAAACAAATGACTGTTGTTGAACCGTACTATGTTTCTATTCTAAGCAAGTAAGGGAAGACTTTAACTTACTCATTTTTAGTGTTATTCACAGTTTGGGTAGTTTTGAATGCTACCAGTTCTGCATGTATTCAACATTTGATATCTGAATATCTGATATCTTACTAAATGGTATTCCTTTGAGTGTGTGCCTACTAACACATATATAGACTCAAAACATGAGAGAGTAGAGAGGATGCATGAACACTGGCCCAGTGTTCTGTGCTAGCATTTTTCCAATATTATATTTGTACCTCTTACATAACTTGAATTTTATGTACCTTAAAATACACCATTTGTCACGTGTACTTCTATGGGTTTGGCAAAAGTATAGTATATCTAGCACCACAATCATGATGTGTGTCGGGGAGGGGGGTGTCCATTACCCCTAAAATCCCCTTGTGTTTCTCCTTTATAGTCAATCTCTCCTTCTGCTCTTCAGTCTCTTGTAATCACTGTTTCTGTAGTTCTGCCTTTTGTTTTTGTTGTTCAGTCACTTAAGTCATACCCAGCTCTTTGCAACCCCATGGACTATAGCATGCCTGGCTCTTCTGCTCTCCATTATCTCCCGGAGTTTTCTTAAATTCATATCCATTGTCTCAGTGATGCTATCTAACCATTGTATCCTCTGCTGCCCCCTTCTTTTGCCTTCAGTCTTTCCGAGCCTCAAGGGCTTTTCCAATCAGTTATCTCTTTGTACCAGGTGGCCAAAGTATTGGAGCTTCAGTTTTATCAACAGTGCTGCCAGTGAATATTCAGGGTTGATTTCCTTTAGGATAGACTGGTTGGATCTCTTTGCAGTCCAAGGGACTCTCAAGAGTCTTCTCCAACAGCACAGTTCAAAAGCATCAATTCTTCAGGTACTGGGATTCTTTATAGTATAACTCTCACATCCATACATGACTACTGGAAAAACTGTAGTTTTGACTATACAAACCTTTGTTGGCAAAGTAATGTCTCTGCTTTTTAATATGCTGTCTAGGTTTGTAATAGTTTTCATTCCAAGGAGCAAGCATCTTTTAATTTCACGGCTGCACTCACCATCTGTAGTAATTTTGGAGCCCAAGAAAATACTAGCATGTGAGATGAGTGCAATTGTGCATCAGTTTGAGCATTTTTGGCATTGCCTTTCTTTGGGATTGGAATGAAAACTGACCTTTTCCAGTCCTGTGGGGACTGCTGAGTTTTCCAAATTGGCTGACATATCAATTGGCACTTTAAACAGCATCATCTTTCAGGATTTTAAATAGCTCAGCTGGAATTCTATCACCTCCACTAGCTTTGTAGTGACGCATCCTAAGGTCCACTTGACTTCACAGTCCAGGTTGTCCAGTTATAGGTGAGTGACCACACCATCATGGTTTTCTGAATCATTGACACTTTTCTTGTACAGTTCTGTGTATTCTTATCACCTTAATCTCTTCTGCTTCTCTTAGGTCTTTACTGTTGCTGTCCTTTATCTTGTCCATTTTTACGTGAAGTGTTCCCTTGATGTCTCCAACAAGTATTTTGTTGAAAAGATCTATGGTCCTTTGCATTCTATTGTTTTCCTGTATTCTTTGCATTGTTCATTTAAGATGCTGGTCTTACCTCCTTGCTCTTCTCTGAATTCTGCATTCAGTTGGGTATATCCCTTTCTCCCTTGCCTTTCACTTCTCTTATTTCCTTAGCTATTTGTAAAGCCTCCTCAGGCAATCACTTTGCCTTCTTGCATCTTTTTCTTTGGGACAGCTTTGGTCACTGCCTCCTGTACAGTGTTATGAACCTGCATGCATAGTTATTCAGGAACTCTGTCTACCACATATCCCTTGAATCTATTCGTCGCCTTCACTGTATAATCATAAGATATTTGATTTTGGTCATACCTGAATGGCTTAGTGGTTTTTCCTACTTTCTTCAATTTAAGCCTGAATTTTGCAGTAAGGAGCTCATGATCTGAGCCACGGTTAGCTCCAGGTCTTATGTTTACTGACTGTATAGAGCTTTTTCATCTCTGACTGCAAAGGACATAGTTAGTCTGATTTCAGTATTGACTATTTGGTGATGTCCACGTATAGAGTCATCTCTTGTGTTGCTGGAGAAAGGTGTGTGCTTTGAGGGCTACTCCATTTCTTCTAAAGAATTCTTGCCCACAGCAGTAGATTTAATGGTCATCTGAATTAAATTTGCCCATTCCCATCCATTTTAATTCACTGATTCCTAAAGATATTGATGTTTAATCTTGTCATCTTCTGCTTGACTATGTCCAGTTTACCTTGATCCATGGACCTAACTTTTCAGGTTCCTATGCAGTAATGGGTACAGCATCAGATTTTACTTTGACCACTAGATATATCCACAACTGAGCATTGTTTCTGCTTTCACCCAATTGCTTCATTCTTTCTGGAGTTATTAGTAATTGCTCTTGGCTCTTCCCCAGTAGCATATTGGATACCTTCCAACTTAGGGGGCTCATGTCCTGGTGTCATATCTTTTTGCCTTTTCATACTGTCCATGGGGTTTTTCAGGAAAGAATAATGGTGTCGGTTGCCATTTCCTTCTCCAGGGGACCAAGTTTTGTCTTTCGGTTCAGTTCAGTCACTCAGTCGTGTCCGACTCTTTGCGACCCCATGAATTGCAGCACACCAGGCCTCCCTGTCCATCACCAACTCCCAGAGTTCACTCAAACTCACATCCATCGAGTTGGTGATGCCATCCAGCCATCTCATCCTCTGTCGTCCCCTTCTCCTGCCCCTAATCCCTCCCAGCATCAGAGTCTTTTCCAGTGAGTCAACTCTTTGCATGAGGTGGCCAAAGTACTGGAGTTTCAGCTTTAGCATCATTCCTTTCAAAGACCACCCAAGACTGATCTCCTTTAGAATGGACTGGTTGGATTTCCTTGCAGTCCAGGGGACTCTCAAGAGTCTTCAACACAGTTCAAAAGCATCAATTCTTTGGTGCTCAGCTTTCTTCACAGTCCAGCTCACGTCCATACATGACTACTGGAAAAACCATAGCCTTGACTAGACGGACATTTGTTGACAAAGTAAAGTCTCTGCTTTTAAATACGCTGTCTAGGTTGGTCATAACTTTACTTCCAAGGAGTAAGCGTCTTTGAACTTCATGGGTGCAATCACTATCTGCAGTGATTTTGGAGCCCCCAAAAATAAAGTCTGACACTGTTTCCACTGTTTCCCCATCTGTTTCCCATGAAGTGATGGGACCAGATGCCATGATCTTTATTTTCTGAATGTTGAGCTTTAAGCCAACTTTGTCACTCTCCTCTTTCACTTTCATCAAGAAGCTTTTTAGTTCCTCTTCACTCTCTGCCATAAGGGTGGTGTCATCTGCATATCTGAGGTTCTTGATATTTCTCCTGGCAATCTTGACTCCAGCTTGTGCTTCTTCCAGCCCAGCATTTCTCATGATATACTCTGCATATAAGTTAAATAAGCAGGGTGACAATATACAGCTTTGATGTACTCCTTTTCCTATTTGGAACCAGTCTGTCATTCCATGTCCAGTTCTAACTGTTGCTTCCTGACCTGCATACAGATTTCTCAAGAGGCAGGTCAGGTGGTCTGGTATTCCCATCTCTCAGAATTTTCCCACAGTTTATTGTGATCCACACAGTCAAAGGCTTTGGCATAATCAATAAAGCAGAAAGAGATGTTTTTCTGGAACTCTCTTGCTTTTTCCATGATCCAGAAGATGTTGGCAATTTGGTCTCTGGTTCCTCTGCTTTTTCTCAATCCACCTTGAACATCTGGAAGTTGACGGTTCACGTATTGCTGAAGCCTGGCTTAGAGAATTTTGAGCATTACTTTACTAGTGTGTAAGATGAGTACAACTGTGCGGTAGTTTGAGCATTCTTTGGCATTGCCTTTCTTAGGGATTGGAATGAAACCTGACCTTTTCCAGTCCTGTGGGAACTGCTGAGTTTTCCAAATTTGCTGGCATATTGAGTGCAGCACTTTCACAGCATCATCTTTCAGGATTTGAAATAGCTCAACTGGAATTCCATCACCTCCACTAGCTTTGTTTGTTGTGATGCTTTCTAAGGCCCAGTTGACTTCACATTCCAGGATGTCTGACTCTAGGTGAGTGATCACACAGGTTTTGTCTTTTAAAGAATGCCATTTAAATGGAATCAAACATTACATAATATCTAGGGTCTCGTTCCTTTTACCTTGCCGTTTGCTTTCCCCAGTTTACTTGCAAGCCTTTGTCCTTCAGAGACCTCTGTTCAGTTATTGATGTACCCCTCCTAAATTCCATGTTGAGAAAAGACAGGCCAATATTACTCCATCTTAATTCTGCTTATGTCTTACCCCTCTCTAAAGTCTTTTTCCATTTGATTCTTTTTGTAAATAATTTCCATTTATCTTATGAAGTGTCTCCTCTATTTTTCTATTCTTGCCATTGGTCCATTCGTTCAACATGTTTGTAATAGATTTTCAGAGTTCTTATCTCTTCCAGAATATGGGTCTCACAACAAACATCCTTTTTATTTGACCCATCACAAAGCATTTCATAAAATCCTTATTTGATGTAAATACAACTTTAGAATTTCTCAGTTTAAAAGATAAGTGCTATGTTACTAATTTACATAGAGTGGTAGAGAGGATTATTGACTATTTGCAGAATGAGTTCAGAGAGTGAAGAAATTAAATGACAAAGATGATAAAGGAGCAAGGAATTTTGATTTGTTTGGTGAGGACTAGAAATGTGAGGATGCCTGTACAATAAATAATTATTATAGAACCAATTGTTCTGTTGATTTTTAAAATAATGTCATGCATTTTTCTGATCTGATTTGTATCCTGTGTGATGTTTTGCTGCAGGTCAAAGGCTAGAACAAGTTATCATACTTCAGGGAGGAAAGGTGAGCAGCTACTCTGGTGCTATTGAAATTTTGGTCTGTGTTCTGGCCAGTGATGTCACAAATTCAAGTTTTGTGACCTCATTTTTTGAGGTGCCCAAGGAGCACATTTTTATAAATTTTCCCTCATAGGTATATCTACTTTGTTAATGGACTCTTCATTATGTTTCCCTCTATTAAAGAAAATAACTTGGTTAACATTTAAGAATCATTGATAAATTTCCTTTTTATACCATTTTATTATGTGTGAAAATAACCTTTTAGTGAAATTTAAATGTGCCAAAATATTTATCTTTTTGTTACTAGCATTTCAGGATTCAGATATTTCTACTCATATTTCGACTATAATCAAAGCTTATATGCTACTTCATTTACAAATGCTACCCCACTATAGCTCAGATGAGAAAGAACCTTCCTGCTATGCAGGAAACACAGATTTGATCCCTGAGTCAGGAAGATCCCCTGGAGAAGGGAATGACTACCCACTGCACTGTTCTTGCTTGGAGAATTCCCTGAAAAGAGGAGCCTAGTGGGCTACAGTCCATAGGGTGTCAAAGAGTCAGACTCCACTGGGAAACTAACACTTTCACCTCAACTACTCCTCAAAATTTTAATTGACTTAGTTGTTTTGGATATTCTCAATAGATTTTAATTTTAGAGAAATCTATGGTTGTGTGCCTTTTGTGCTATGAGGGTTCTGTTGTATAATACTAAACAAATTGTGTTCTGTATATGTATTGTTTTTTGTTAACAACACAGTATGTAAGCCTGAAGGAAATGAGCCTGGCTATGGAAATGCTTATTTGTTGGGAGGGTGCTTGTCTGGATCGATGATGAGAAAAACTGTCTGAGGATGCTGAGGGACTCATTCCAGATGTCAATCTGAGGTCCAGATGAATGCCCCTCTAACTGGACAAATAAGAACCTCAGAGCCTTGCTTTGGCTACATAACACTGCTGTGAGCCTGCCTTTTCTTTCTTCCAGAGCAAGTCATCCTATTCTACATACTCATGCCTCTTATGAGGCATGTAGATATGCTAAGTGACCCAAGACTTGCTTCATTTTGAACACAGTTGTAGATAGAACTTTTTAAAGGAATTGTTCTTGAGTAATAAATGAGGGGGAAAAAATGTTGAAGTAAGAAGGGGTTGAGCAACTGTAATGGATACTGAAAGCATCATTTTTGGTTGGGCTGGAAGAAGGGAACATTGCATGACTAATAAATTTTGACAATGAGTTTTGACAGTATTAGTGCTTTGTTATTTTTACTGTTGAATATTTTTGAGACTGTGTCTTTTTTTTCTTTTTGTTTTTGTTTTTTTCTGCTATGCTTTTCTGAGATAGAAGGACTGAAATGAGGGCCTCTACTTCAGAAAATAGGGGTGAGTAACTACCAGGATCCTTTAAAATTCATATGTCTTGTGCACTGTGCCACATCCTGAAGTCTTAAGTGTTCATCTGTTCAGTGGCTTACTGGATAATATCTTCATGATGTGTCCTTTTCTTTAGTGATTGCCTCTAGCCTCATTTCCAAATTTTAAGTTTTATTTTATCTGAGTTTTAGGTAAACTGACAAATACAGAATCTTGGAAAATGGTTGTTTTATATATTTTCTTAAATTAAATTGTGCTTGGGAGTTTTCTTAACATATTATGGTTTCAGAATGTTGACCCCCATGATTGAGATCATCATTGTTAGATCATTTTGGTCAGATCCGTAAGATCATTACAGGTCATTATTACTATTCTTCTAAATGTTGAAAGTGAAAGGTGCTCAATTGTGTCTGATTCTTTGTGACCCCATGGACTATACAGTCCATGGAGTTCTCCAGGCCAGAATCATGGAGTGGGTAGCCTTTGCCTTCTCCAGGGGATCTTCCCAACCCAGGGATCAAACCCATGTCTCCCACACTGCAGGCAGATTCTTTACCAGCTGAGCCACATTTGACTTTAATTAGGATTTTTCCTTTTTCGATCTGAAAAATTATACTTTATACTTTCTGAACTCTTTCTAAGGTCATGAAGATTTTAAATGATAAAAAGCTTCATTTTATGGTAACAAAAAATTTCAATTTTCCATATTGCATTAATCTCACAAAACATACTAGGTTGGGTTAATCAAGTGTAAAATTTCATATATTAAATAATCATTATTTATTGTTAAAATTGAAACATCCATCAGTTAAGAAAAATAGTCTATATTCCTTGGCATGATTACACAGGTTTTGTGTTACCTAGGGCCTGATGTTTAATACTTTTGAAATGAGTAAACTCTGTTTTTCTCTTGACAAAGATCTTTTCACAAATTCTTTAATAGTTTTCTTATTTATTTATGAATTGTAATTTATATATTCACTTCTCTATAAACTAGCAACGTCATTCATTTCCTCTGGTCAGTTTAGCTAAAATATTCTGAATTTTGTTGAATTTTTCAAGAAATTGATTTTTGGTTTCATTGATTTTTATTTTTTGTTCAGTTGCTTTTTTCAATCTTTAATCTTTATCATTTTCTATACTAATCTTTCTGTTCTTTCTTGCTTGCTTTATGTTCGGTTTTCTTTTCTTTTTCTAGCTTCTTAAGGTAGGTTACTGATTTGAAATCTTTCTTTTTTAAATGTAAATCTCAACAGCTATAAAATTTTCTCCTCAAGTACTGCTTTTGGCATGTCATAAATTTTGGAATGTTGTGTGTTAATTTTCATTTATCTCAAATAATTTAATAATTTTCCCCGAGAATGTCATACTTGATTTTTATTAGGAACTTGTTTCTTAATTTCTACTTATGTGTGAAATCATCCAAACTTTTTTATGTTACTGATTTCTAGTTTAATTCCATTGTGATCAGTGAACATAGTCTGTATGATTTCAGTGTTCTGAAATTTATTTAAACTTATTTTTGGTGTTATATCTGGTCTTTTATGGAGTATGTTCCTTATGCACTTGAGAAAAATGTATAATAATTTGATTTTAGGTGGAGTGTTCTGTGTAAGTCTGTTCACTGTAGTTGGTTTATGGTTGTTCAAGTATTCTATTTCCAGAATGATCGTTCTTCTAATTGTTCTATTGCTTATTAAAAGCAAGACATTAAAAGTATCCAAATATTGTAGAGTTGTCTGTTTCTTCAGTTCTGTGCAATTTTGCTTCATATATTTTGGGACTTTGTTGTTAGGTGTGTAAATGTTTATCATTGCTTTATCTTCTTAATGTATTTGACTCTTTTATCAATATTTAATTGACCCATGTAACAATTTTTGTTTGAAGACATCTTTTGTCTGATATTGGTTTAGTCACTCTAGCTGTCTTTTGGTTACATGTTATATGAAATATTTATTCATGCTTTAATTTTTAACCAATCTATGTTTTTGAATGTGAAGTATTTCTCTTGCAGATAACATATAGTTGGATCATGTTTTTAATCCATTTTGCCAGTCTCTGCCTTTCACTTAGAAATTTTAAACCATCTCTGTTTAAAGTAATTACTGATTAAGGAGGACAACTGCTATTTTGCTCTTCATTTTTTTCTGTAATTTTTTTTTCTTGGTCTTCAATGTTGCGTATTTTCTGTGAAATAGATATTATTGAGAGTCCATTTTAAATTCTTTATTTCCTTGTTTTTACTATATATTTTTAAGTTATTTTCTTAGCTGTTTTGCTAGGGATAACAATTTCTTAATTTATAATAAAGTAGTTATGATTAATAACAATTTAATTTCAATAATGCATAAAATTTTTGTTGCCACATTGCTCCATTTCCCCTATATGTTGTCATTGTCACACATTATGTCTTCATACTTACGCACTCATCACCATAGGCACATGGTTTTTGTTTTATGCCTTTATTTAAATACCATATAAGAAAAGAGTTACAAAGATATGTTAATACTGGCTTTTATATTTGCCTGTGTAGTTACCTTTACTGATGTTATTTATTTCTTGATGCACATTTAAGTTCTTGTATATTGTACATTCATTTAAGATTGACTCCCTTAGACATTTCTTGTGGGGCAAATTTACTATTAAAGAACATTCTCAGTCTTTGTTAATCTGAGAATGTCTTAATTTCTCCTGCATTTTTTTAGAGCATTAGTATCAGATGAAGAATTCCCAGTTGAATAACATTTTGTTTCAGAACTTTGAAAGTGCCATCCTACTGCCTTCTGAAACCATGTGGTATGATGAGAAATCACTTTTGTTTTTCTGAAAATCACTTCTGTGTCTTCTCTATTGCTGTTTTGTCTATTTGAACAGTTTCATAGTGATGTGTCGCACTGTGAATCTGTTTGAATTTATCCTATATGGACTTCTTAAGTTTGTGATTTTTCATCAACTATGGGCAGTTTTGTCTATTATTTCTTGAAATATAGCTTCTGCTCATTCCTTTCTTTTTCTCTGACTCTTGCTATGTGTATGTTAGTACACTGGCCTCATATTACTTTTAGGCTGTGTCTATTGAAAAATAAATTTTCTCTTCCTATAACTGGATAATTCGAACGATTTATATTTTTTAGTTTTTTTTTTTTTTGTCAGTTCAAATTTGTCATGGAGGCCTTTTTGTGAATTTTTTAATACTTGTAATTATGCTTTCAGCTCCAGAATTTCTACTTGATTTTGTTTGAAAATTGTATGTCCCATGATTGACATACCTATTTCATGAGATAGTGTTTGTGGGAATCATCTGGTTCTTAAAACTACTTTCCATTACCTTTTGCAGCATATTTAAAGTAACTGATTTAAAATATTTCTCTGTTGAGTCCAGTGTCTTGACTTTGAGTTCCTGTTGCTTGTTCTTAATTTTTCCTTCTGTGTGAGGGACATGCATATTTCTTTGAATGTCCAGTATTCTAGTACTTTTATGTTGAAAATTGAACATTATGCATATCATAATTTGGCAACTTTGGAAGTCAGACAATCCATTTTCCCTATATTTGTTGTCCTTGTTGATGAAGTTGTTTGTAGTAGTGTTCATTGAAGATTTTTTCATTAGATTCAGTTCAGTTCAGTCACTCAGTTGTGTCTGATTCTTGGTGACACCATGGACTGCAGCACGCCAGGCTTCCCTGTCCATCACCAACTCCCGGAGCTTACTCAAACTCATATCCATAGAGTCAGTTATGCCATCCAACCATCTCATCCTCTGTCGTCCCCTTCTCTGCCTGCCTTCAATCTTTCCCAGCATTAGGGTCTTTTCCAGTGAATCAGTTCCTCACGTCAGGTGGCCAAAGGGTTGGAGTTTTCAGCTTCAGCATCAGTTCTTCCAGTGAATATTCAGGACCAATTTCCTTTAGGATTGACTAGTTTGATCTTCTTGCAGTCCAAGAGACTCTCAAGAGTTTTCTCCAACACCACAGTTCAAAAGCATCAATTCTGTCCATAATTCTTCAGGCACTCTATCAGATCTAATCCCTTGAATCTATTTGTCTCTTCCATTGTATAATCATGAGATACTTGATTTAGGTCATACCTGAATGGCCTAGTGGTTTTCTCTACTTTCTTCAGTTAAGTCTAAAGTTTGCAATGAGTTCATTTTCTTTCTTCCTTTCCTTTCTTTTTTTTTTTTTTTTTGAGTTCATTTTCTGTGTCATAGTCAGCTCCCGGTCTTGTTTTTGGTGACTGTCTAGAGCTTCTCCAACTTCACCTGCAAAGAATGAAATCAATCTTATTTCATATTTGACAGTCTGGAGTTGTCCATGTGTAGAGTCTTCTCTTGTGTTATTGGAAGAGGGTGTTTGCTATGAGCATTGCGTTCTCTTCGCAAAACTGTGTTAGCCTTTTCCCTGCTTCATTTTGTACTATAAGACCAAACTTGCCTGTTATTCCAAGTGTCTCTTGACTTCCTTCTTTTGCACTCCAGTCCCCTGTGATGAAAAGGACATCTTTTTTTGGTGTCCTTTTAGTTCTAGAAAGTGTTGTAAGTCTTCATAGAATCATTAAGTTTCATCTTCCTTGGCATATGTGATTGAGGCATAGAGTTGGATTAGTGTGCTGTTGAATGGTTTGTCTTAGAAATGAACTGAGATCATTGTGTTGTTTTTGAGATTGCACCCACGTACTGCACTTTGAATTCTTTTATTGACCATGAGGGCTATTCTGTTTCTTGTAAGGGATTCTTGCCCAGAGTAGTAGATATAATGGTCATCTGTATTATTCACCCATTCCCATCCATTTTAGTTCACTGATTCCTAAAATGTCGATGTTCATTCTTAACTATCTCCTCTTTGACCAATTCCAATTTACTTTGATTTGTGGATCTAATATTCCAGGTTCCTTTGCAATATTGTTCATTACAGCAGCAGACTTTACTTTCACCACCAGACACATCCACAATTAGATGTTGTTTCCATTGTGGGTCAGCCTCTTCATTCCTTCTGGAACTATTTCTCTACTCTTCTACAGTAGCATATTGGGCACCTACTGACTTGGGGAATTCATCTTTCAGTGTCATACCTTTTCCCCTTTTCGTATTGTTCACTGGATTCTAAACACAAGAAGCCAAAGCAATTTATCATTTTTTTTTTCTCCAGTGGACCACATTTTGTCAGAACTGGCCACCATGACCCATCCATCTTGGGTGGCCCTACAAAGCATGGCTCATAGTTTCACTGAATTAGATAAGACTGTGATACATGTGATCAATTTGGTTAGTTTTAGGTGATTATGATTTTCTTTCTATATGCTCTATGATGGATGAAGATAAGCGGCTTGTGGAAGCTTCCAGATGGGTGGGACTAACTATGGGGAAAACTGGGTCTAGCTCTGGTAGGCAAGACCGTGCACAGTAAAACAGTAACAGACTTCACTTTCTTGGGCTCCAAATCACTGTGGCTGGTGACTGAAGCCATAAAATTACAAGGCACTTGCTCCCTGGAAGAAAAGCTATGACAAAATTAGACAGGATACTAATGATTAGAGACATCATTTGCTGACAAAGGTCCATATACTCAAAGTGATAGTTTTTCCAGTAGTCATGTATGGATGTGAGATTAGGACCATAAAGAAGGCTGAGCATTGAAGATTTGATGCTTTTGTACCATGGTATACTCATGAGAGTCCCTCAGACAACAAGGGAAAAACCAGTGAATCCGAACGGAAATCAATCCTGAATATTCACTGGAAGGTCTGATGCTGAAGCACCAATAATTTGGCCACCTAATGAGAAAAGCTGACACAATGGAATAGACCCTGTTCTGGGAAACATTGAAGGCAGGAGGAAAAGGGGACAAAAGATGATGAGATGGTTGGATGGCATTACTAACTCGATGGACAAGGATTGGAGAAAACTACAGGAGATGATAAAAGAGAAACCTAGCAAAGAGCATTTCATGGGATCACAAAGAGTTGGACATGACTGAGTGACTGGAGAGGAGGCCAGCGTGGCTGCAGGTAGTAGGAGTCAGAATATCCCAGCCATGAAGGCAATGGCACCCCACTCCAGTACTCTTGCCTGGAAAATCCCATGGATGGAGGAGCCTGGTGAGCTGTAGTCTATGGGGTCACTAAGAGTTGGCCACGACTTCACTTTCACTTTCACTTTCATTCATTGGAGAAGGAAATGGCAACCCACTCCAGTGTTCTTGCCTGGAGAATCCCAAGAACAGGGGAGCCTGATGGGCTGCCATCTATGGGGTCGCACAGAGTTGGACACGACTGAAGTGACTTAGTAGCAGCAGCAGTAGCAGCATGCAAGTGGGATCTGGTTTGGGTAGGTGTATTTTTGATGCAGTTATTGCTCTGAGTGCCATAGTTGGGGCTGTGCTGATGTCGAGGCCGAAGTGAGGAAGCTTTGGTTTCTAGTTGGAGCCCCAGGCCGTATCTGAGGACCTTGCCATTGCAGCCCTTTGATTTGGTGAGATTCCTGAGTGCCTAGTGGGTTGCAGTGGTTGCGGAGTCCTGGTGGACTAAAACCAGGGGACAACAGCAGTAGGACTCCATGGAGATGGCACGTGTATTCAGATATCAGGGCCTTTGCATGGGGACTCTTAGGCACAGAGATACCTAGATGGAGTTCCAAAGGACACTCAGCCCCACATCAAATCCCCCACCAGTCATGCACGCTCAGTCAGACGGACACCCACTGGCACTTGAACCTAATTTGCTGCACTCTATTGACAGATATGTATCCAGTTATATGTAAGGGATCAATACAGTTGGGTAGCAGATACAGGCCTTCCCCCCATGAAGCAAGCGTATCGATGTTGCCCAGTGGGAGACCGGGTACACGTGTGAAGCCTGCCTGTGCTGTCTGTCCCTTTGACAGGTGAAGTTGCCAGGCATGACTGTCCATCACCCAGGAGATGAAGCCCTGCCCATAAGGTGGTGACTCGAGGTGCAAGGGAGTCGGCGAGAAGTGTGGCGGGCCCAGGTTGCTGCCAATTCTTTTTGGATCATTGAGCACGGTACACCTTCCCCTACCCCAAGACGTGTCATGGATTTCGGCTTTCCTGGGAATGCCTGAGTGGCTGTAAGTATGGGGGGACTGTTCCTCTTGCTGAAAAGCCTGGGGGCTCTGAGTTCCTCCGGGTTCTGGGGGAGACTCAGGTCACTGGCTCCTCCTGGGATCTGTGTTGCCTGCCCTGTGGAGGTCGGCAGCAAGCCAGCACGTGCTCAGATCAATGATGACACCCTCACCTGCATTCCTTGGAAAATCTGAACAAAATGAGTGAGAACTCACTACCGTCTCCTCATCGAAACTGAGGTCCAGCACGTTGCTGCCCCTGTGGCTACGGGAGGGCTAGTTAGCATGAGGGCCAGCTACATCTGTGTCATACACATGGACACAGCACCCAGGTCACCACAATTTGTGAGGCTCCCATCTGAGGGTGGGCTGTGGACAGGCATTTGAGTGGACTTCAGAGTGCCAGGTCCTTGGTAATGACTGGGGGGGGCAGAGGAGGCTGCCAGCTTGGCAGCTGGTGGTAGGAGGTGCAGTGGACCCTGGCCTAGGCCCATGGAGCTCTTGGCTTGGACAGGTGTGTTCCGCCCCAGTTCCTGCTGCGAGTGCAGTCGTTGGGACTGTGCTGATGTGGAAGCCAGAGCAAGGAAGCTACAGTGGCTTCTTGATTGCAGCCCCAGGCCAGAGTTGCGGCCCTCGCCATTGCGGCCCTTTGGGTTTTTAAGGTTCTCGAGGGCGTGGTTGGCTGCAGCAGGTGCAGTGACCTGGTGGACCAGGGGCACTGACAAAAGGCAACAGGCCTCGTTTCTGCAGTTGGCAGCTCCTATACTGTGACTCTCGGCACAGTGCTCGATCTGTGGGGGCCACTGGAGTGTGGTGAGGCACCAGCTCTGCATTCCTTCTGTGGGTTAGCCAGAGTACCTAGGAAAAGCGTACTGCAGGTGAGGAAAGTTGCAGTGTGATTTCCTGGGAGGAACTGCCTCCCTGAGACTGCAGGCACTGTCTTTGTGTTTCCAAGGATACCTTGGTCCCCTTGAAGGTGCCCTTGGCTCCCTGCAAAAGAGAGGGCCCGCTGGTCCTCAGAAGACTTCTGTGGCCTTGGTGGCCTGATACCTGAAGAGGGATACTCAAGGTTATCTTGCAGGGGCTTTGAAGAGTTCCATGTACTGAGGCCTGCCTGCCAACCAGTCTGGGTAGAACTGAGGTCTGTGCACATGCCTGTTGGTCCCTTTGGCTCTTGGGCATGGAAATTTCAAGTTGTAAGAATTCCTAAGGGATGGGGCAAGGTGGCCAGCCTGGGTGGGACTCAGGTGTTTTCTACCCTGCAGAGAAGTATCATCACTGAGACAGTGGTTGTGGTAGAGGTTGGGCCTTGGTTGGCATGCCTAGCCTGCCTCCACAGTATAGCCAGTGGCTACCCTGGCACGGTTTTAGGAAACCTTGCACAGCAAAGCTTTTCTCCTGACACTTCTTCTCAGGTCTTGGAAGCAGCCTTCGTGTCCTGGGTGGACTTGGTAGTTTTACTCTGGTGGAGAAGAGGTGCCGGGCAGAATGGTGTGGGTCAACTAATCAAGGCCTTCTTACTTCTGTGGGTCTTTCTGGGTGCTGATTGTCCCTTGTTTGAGCAGGGCACCTTAAGGCTTCTGATACGGTTGAGAAGCCTTGGGGGCAGGAGCAGTTCAGCTTGGACCAGGCCCTGGACTAGGGGAGCTTTTCCTCAGGTGTGGTTGGTACCCAGGGCTCTGCGGGATGTGGATTTGAGCATAATCTGACTGCTAAAGGGTCCCAGTTTCTTTGAGAGTGACCCCTGAACCCTGATACCTGAGGATGACCACCTCCCATCTTCACTTTCCAGCGGAGCACTGGAGAGTGATTGGACACAGTCAGCCAGACAAGTTTCATTCCCTGAGTTATTTTAGCATTTTGAGGGTGTGTTGGGCCTTTTCTGCTCTGGGGCCAAGTTCATGGAATTGTCTGTCTTCTCAGGAAACTTCACTTGTACCTTGAGGAGCTGGGACTGGTGAGAAAGGACAACTAATTGTAGTAGTACTGGCATGGCCTCCAGATACGTGGCAGTTCCACAGAGGCTCCACTTGCTGATTTTGAGCAGTCAGGTTCCTGTGCTTTGGTCAGAGGGCGTGGGTTTTGGAAATCAGGAGCCCATGCCCTGTGTGAACAGCCCCTTAGGGGGAAAGTTTGCATGGGGCTTATGGAAGGTGTCAGGCGTGATCCTGCCGTATTGTGAGAAGGCTGGATGTCAGGGCTCTGTAGACAAGGCACACCTTTTCAGGCAATGAGGCCTTTACAAAGGGGCTCAGCCTTTAAGGAGACAACCAGGAGTTCCAGATCCACGCCCAGAATCCTGAAAGCTCATCTTTGTACACAGCTCATTTTTGTACACTGGAACACACACACACAACCCAACATCAAGCCCCTCACCACACTCAGCCAAACAGACACACACAGATAATATATCCTAACTTCCTACTGATGCATGTGTATCCACTGGTATATAAGGGATTGAGGCAGTTAGAAAGCAAATGAAGGCCTTCAACCGGGGAACTGTCAGCGTGGATGTTATTCAGAATGGGATGCACATCTGAAGCATGCCTGTGCTTTTCAGTTTTCAGGAACAGTTGTCGGATATGACTGTCCATCACCCAGGAAAAGAGGCCATGTGTGGTATGCATTGACTTGAGGTGCAAGGGAGTCTGGTCAGAAGTGTGGCGGGCCCAAGTTGCTGCCACAGCTTTCTCAATCACTATGGAGGGTACACCTTCCCCCTTTTGGATTAAGGGTTCTGTGGGTTCCATGAGATTGCCTGAGTAGCTGTAAGTGTGGATGGACTGATCCTCTTACCGAGAAGCCTGGGGGCTTTGAATTGCCTAGCTGCTAGAGGACTCCCAGGCTCACTGGCTCCTCCTGGGAGCTGTGCTGCCTGGCCTACTGTGGTGTACAATGAGCCACCTGAAACTTCTTGGGGAAAGTACCCTTGTTCCTGAAGGGACGGGGACTTGTGGGCAAGGACACCTGAGCTGTAGTAGAAGCTGGCATGGTTTCAGTCTAGGTGGCAGTCACACAGATGCTCTGCAGGGCGACCTTGAGCAGTCAGGTCAATGTGCTTTGATCAGAGGGTGGGTGTCATGGGGATCAGGAGCCCAGGGCCTATTTCAACAGGTCCTCTGGATGAATATTGCATGGGGCTTGTTGAAGGCGGCATGCTTCATCTGCCATTTTATGTGACGGCAGGGCTCTGTGGAGAAGTCATGCCTATTCAGACACTGAGGCCTTTGCAAAGGGGCTCTGACACAGAGACCCCCAAGAGTTTCAGAGGCACACCCAGAATCCTGAGAATATATCTTTGTTGGTAGACCAGAACACACGCACTCAGCCCCACATTGAATCCCCTGGCCACACACGGCTTTCAGAGAGATAGACACCCACAGGCATTTGAAACTAATTTCCTACATTCCTGGTGACAGATAGGTATCCAGTCATATGTAAGGGATCAAGACAGTTGGGGCTCAGATCCAGAACTTCCCCCAGAGAACCATGGGCATCAGTATTGTTCAGCAAGAACAAGGGAACACATCTGAAGCCTGCCTGTGCTTTCTGTCCCCTTGTCAGGTGACATTGCCAGGTATGACTGCCCGTCACCCAGGATACAAAGCCCTGCCCGTGAGGTGGTGACTCAAAGTGCAAGGGAGCCCAACAAGAAGTGTGGGGGGCCCAGGTTGCTACCTCTACTTTTTGGGTCACTGAGCATGGAATGCCTTCAGCTAACCCAAGATGTCTCATGGATGTACAGTTTCCTGGGACTGCCTGAGTAGCTGTAAGTTTAGATGGACTGTTCTTCTGGCCTTGAAGCCTAGGAGCTCTGAGTTCCCCCAGCTGCTGGGGGACTCCCAGGTCACTTGCTCCTCCTGGGGGCTGGCCTGCCTTCCTGGCTAAAGTACACAGTGAACCCACAGGTGCTCAGATCGATGATGGCACCCTCACATGCGTTCCCTGGAAAATCTGAACAAAATGAGTGAGAAATTGATATCATCTCCTCATCGAAACAAGGTCTAGCACATTGTCTCCTCTGGGGCTAAGGGCAGGACTAGTTACAAGTGCGGGCAGCTTCAGTTGTGCCGCACACATGCAAAGAGCACTGGCGTCACCCCCACTTGCGAGGCTCCTGTCTGAGGGTGGGCATATACAGATGTTTGAGCAGTCTTCTTGGAATGTGAGCTGCATGGTGAATGCCACTGAAGAGCAGAAGAGGCTTGTCCAATGGCGATAGGAGTCGCAGTAGATCCTGGCCTAGGCCCATGGAGCTCTTGACTTGAAAAGGCACATTTCACCCTGGTTCCTGCTATGAGTGCACTAGTTGGGGCTGTGCTGTTGTGGAAGCTGAAGCGAGGAAGCTTCTGTAATTTCTGATCGGAGCTCCAGGTCAGATCTGAGGCCCTCGCCATTGCAGCCCTTTGGGTTGGTGAGATTCCCGAGTGGCCTGGGTACTGTAGCAGTTGCAGGGACCTAGTGGAGCATTGGCAGGGGCAAAAGGAAATAGGTCTAGTTTCTGTTCTTGACAGTTCCTGTATTGCAGCTCCTGTCACAGTGTTGAGCCTTGCAGGACACGGTGGACTGGGAGGTGATCCTAGCCATACATTCCTCCTGTGGGTTGGCCAGAGGCCTAGAGTAGAATGGTTGTGCAGGTGAAGAAAGGTGTAGTGTGATTTCCTGGGACAATCTGTCCCCTGATATTCAGGCACTGTTCTGTCTTCAGTGATACATACTGTGGTCCTTTTGGAGCTGCTCGTGGCTGGGTGCAGAGGACAGGGCGTTGCTGGTGCTTGGGAGGCTCGGTGATAGTGACCTTGGTGGCCTGATGCCAGAAAAAGGTCTTTCGAACTGTATCTTTGGTGCCTTGAAAAGTTATAATAACTAGGCCTAGCAGCCAGCCCTCTGGGTGGTAATAAGGTATGTGGACATGCCCCTTGGCCCCCATTTAGCCCTTGGGACTGGAATTTGCAAGGTGTATGAGTTCCTGAAGAATGGGGCCAGCAAGACGGCCCGGATCCCACCCCGGTGTTCACCACCCTGGCAGTGACATATCAACCTCGGAAGACCATGGCTGTGGTCGAGATCTGGCATTGGCTGGCATAGCACGCTGCTTCAGTGTAGTAGCCACTGGCTCCCCTGACATGATGGTGGGAAACTGGCAAATCCAAGGTCTTCCCCTGCCTGATTTTCTGGAGTCTTCCTGGAAGCAGCCTTAGTGATCTGTGAGCGCTTGGTGGTCTTGTGTGGTGGGGACAAGCTGCCAGGCAGGATGGCATGGTGTTACCGTAATCAAAGCCACCTTCTTCCGGTGGGTCTTGCTGAGTGATGATTGCCCTGTGTGAGTAGAGCCCTTGGAGGCTTCTGATGTGGGTGAGTCACCCTTGGGGGCAGAAGGAGTTCAATTTAGACAAAGTCTTGCTTTATGGGAGCTTTCTCTAGGGTGTGGTTGGTACCCAGGGCCCTGCAGGCTGTGGATCTGAGCATAATCTGCCTAGGAAATGGGCCCCGTTTCTGTGGGAGTGACCCCTGGATCCTGGTACCTGAGGATGACCACCTCTTGTCTTGCACTTTCCAGCAGAACCCCAGAAACTGACTGGACTAATTGCACAGGAAGAGGTGCATGCCCTGTATTCTTTTGCTCTGCGAGGGTATGGTGGGCAGTATCTGGCCCAAGGCCAAGTTAACCACACTCTAGGCTTTCTCTGGAAAGTATCTTTGTTCGGGGAGGAGGTGGGACTTGTGGCAAGGACACCTGAGCTGTAATAGTAGCTGGGGTACTCTCACGGTGAGGGACATTCACACAGATGCTCTGCAAGGGGACCTTAGGTGGTCAGGTTCCTGTGCTTTGGTCAGACGGCATGGATCATGTAGATTGGGCCCCAGAGCCTATGTCAACCCCTTAGTGTAATTTTGCATGGTGTTTTGTGGGAGCATGGGAGTTCAGGTCTCCATGGAGAAGATGTGCGTGTTCAGACACCAAGGCCTTTGCTCAGGGGTTCTGAGACATGGAAATACACGGAAAGAGTTCCAAAGGCACCCAGAATCCTGAGAGCACATCCTTGTTGGTACACTAGAACACGAGTACTCAGACCCACGTCAAGTCTCCCAACATGCGTGCACACTCAGTCAGACAGACATCCACAGTCACATGAACCTAATTTTCTTCACTTGTGCCAACACATAGGTATCCAGTCGTGTATAAGGGATACTACAGTTGGGAAGCAAAAAAGGCCTTCCCTCAGGGAACCGTGGGCATCAGTATTGCTTAGCAAGAAGCTGGGTACACATCTGAAGCTTGCCTGTGCTTTCTGTCCCCTTGTCAGGTGAAGTTCCCAAGTGTGAGTGTCCGTCATTCAGAAAATGGAGCCCCGCTCGTGAGATGGTGACTCGAGGTGCAAGGGAGTCCGGTGAGAAGTGTGGTGGGCCCAGGTTGCTGCCACTGCTTTTTGGATCACCGAGCACGGTATGCCTTCCCCTGCCCCAAGACGTGTCATGGATTTCGGGTTTCCTGAGACTGCCTGAGTGGCTGTATGTATGGAGGGACCATTCCTTTTGCTGAGAAGCCTGGGGGCTCTGAGTTCCCCTGGGTGTTGGGGGACTCCAAAGTCACTGGCTCCTCCTGGGAGCGGCCCTGCCTGCCCTGTGGAGGTGGGCAGCGAGCCAGCACGTGTTCGGATCGATGATGACACCCTCACATGCATTCCTTGGAAAATCTGAACAAAATGAGTGAGAACTCACTACCGTCTCCTCATCGAAACTGAGGTCCAGCACGTTGCTTCCCTTGGGGTTAAGGACGGGGCTAGTTAGCAGTGAGGGCATCTCCCACTGTGTCACACACACACATGGAGGAGCCAGGTCACCACCATTTGCGAGGCTCCCGTCTGAGGGTGGGCCGTGTACAGATGTTGGAGCGGCTCTTGGAATGCGAGGTCCACTGAGGAGCATAGAGGCATTCAGCTTGTCCAGTGGTGGCAGGAGTCACAGTAGATGCTGGCTGAGCTCTTGAGCTCTTCACTGAAAAAGGTGTGTTTCCTCCCTGTTAATGCTGCTAGTTGTGCTCGTTGGGGTAGTGGTGATATGAAATCCGAAGCAAGGAAGTTTCTGTGGTTTCTGATCGGAGCCCCAGGTCAGATCTGAGGCCTTCGCCATTGTGGCCCTTGGGTCGGTGAGATTCCTGGGTGCCCTGTGGACCTGCAGCGGTTGCAGGGACCTAGGGGAATGGTGGCAGGGGCGAAAGGCAATAGGCCTTGTTTCTGCCCTTGGCATTTCCTGTATTGCAACTGTTGTCACAGTCCTTGAGTTTTAGAGGCTGCCATGGACTGTGCTGTGGTCCTAGGCCTGCATTCCTCCTGCGATTGGCCTGAGGCCTAGAGCAGAGTGGTTGTGCGGGTGAGGAAAGGTGCAGTGTGATTTCCTGGGACGTTTTCTCCCCTGAGGCTGCAGGCACTCTGGTTTTTTTCAATTATACATACTGTGATCCTTTTGGAGCTGCCCTAGGCTGGGTACAGAGGAGAGGGCATTGCTAGTGTCTGGGAGGCTCAGTGATAGGTGACCTTTGTGGCCTTGGTGGCCTGCTGCCAGAAAAAGGACTCTACAAGCGTATCTTTGGTGCCTTGAAGAATTGCAGTAACAGCAGCCAAGGAACCAGCCCTGTTGGCAGTAATGAGGTGTATACACATGCCCCTTGGCCCTCCTGTGGTCCTTGGGTCTGTAATTTGCCAAGTGCATGAGTTCCTAGGATGGAGCCAGCCAGAAAGACCAGATGGCACTCAGGTGTTCACCACCCTGGCAGTGAAGTAGCAGCCTTTGAGCCCTGTGGTTGTGGTAGATATTGGCATTGGTTGACATACCAAGGCTGCCTCAGTCTAGTAGCCAGTGGCTCCCCTGGCACTATGGTGGTGAAATGCTGTTGCTGAGTCGTAAAAGACACCAGGATTCTTGGCCTTCTGGAGGAGAGGAGTTCAGTCCAGGCCAGGTGATGATGCTTAATCGCTCAGAGTTTTTCTGTGATAAAGTTTTATTAAAATATAAAAGAGATAGCAAAACTTCTGACATAGACATCAAAATTGAGTAGAAAGAGTGCCCCCCTTCTAGTCTTTAGCAGGAAATTATTTATCTAATAGCAGGCTGCTAATTAGAGAAAAGGAAATATCTCAAAACTCAGCACCACGAGGCCCCTCATCTACAGCTTGCACCTTGAAGGAACCTTGGCACAATGTAATTCAGCCTGGGCCATAAAAGGATTGACATGAATTTTGAAGAAAGGCAGGTTTCCAAGGAAATGCATAGTCTTATTAATGTAGATTACATGCATGTATGCATGCTAAGTCGCTTCAGAAGTGTCTGACTCTGTGAGACCCTATGGACAGCAGCCCACCAGGCTCCTCTGTCCACGGGATTCTCTAGGCAAGAACACTGGAGTGGGTTGTCATTTCCTTCTCCTAATTTAGATTAGGAGAACAATCGTATGAGCAAAATATACTCATTTGTTGAGCCATTATAGGTTCTGAATCTTAGGAGGAACTGACTTAAAGACACTTCAGTTCACTTCAGTCACTCAGGCATGTCCAACTCTTTACAACCCAATGGACTGTGGCATGCCAGGCCTCCCTGTCCATGACCAACTCTTGGAATTTACTCAAACTCATGTCCATCGAGTCAGTGATGCCATCCAACCATTTCATCCTCTGTCGTCCCCTTCTTCTCTTACCTTCAGTCTTTCCCAGCTTCAGGGTCTTTTCTAATGAGTCAGTGCTTCGCTTCAGGTGGCCAAAGTATTGGAGTCTTAGCTTTAGCATCAGTCCTTCCAGTGAATATTCAGGGCTGATTTCCTTTAGGATGGACTGGCTAGATTTCTTTGCAGTCCAAGGGACTCTCAAGAGTCTTTTCCAACAGCACAGTTTAAAAGCATCAATTCTTTGATGCTCAGCTTTCTTTATAGTCCAACTATAGTCTCACATCCATACATGACTATTGGAAAAAACATAGCTTTGACTAGATGGACCTTTGTTGGCAAAGTAATGGCTCTGGTTTTTTATAAGTTGTCTAGGTTGGTCATAACTTTTCTTCCAAGGAGCAAGTGTCTTTTAATTTCATGGCTGCAGTCACCATCTACAGTTATTTTGGGCCCCTCCCAAAAAAAGTCTGTCACCGTTTCCCCATCTATTTCCCATGAAGTGATGGGACCATATGCCATGATGTTAATTTTCTGAATGTTGAGTTTGAAGCCAACTTTTTCACTCCGCTTTCATTAAGAGGCTCTTTAGATCTTCTTAGCTTTCTGCCATCAGGGTGGGATTATCTGCATATCTGAGATTATTGATATATCTCCTGGCAATCTTGATTCCAGTTGTGCTTCACCCAGTCCCTCATTTCTCATGATGTACTCTGCATGTAAGTTAAATAAGCAGGGTGACAATATGCAGCCTTGACATACTCCTTTCCTGATCTGGAACCAGTCTGTAGTTCCATTCCCAGTTCTAACAGTTGTTTCTTGACCTGCATACAGATTTCTCAAGAAGCAAGTCAGTTGGTCTGGTATTCTCATCTCTTGAAGAATTTTTCAGAGTTTGTTGGGATCCACACAGTCAAACGCTTTGGCATAGTCAATAAAGCAGAAGTAGATGTTTTTTTGGAACTCTCTTGCTTTTTTGATGATCCAACGAATGTTGCCAATTTGATCTCTAGTTCCTATGCCTTTTCTAAATGCAGCTTAAGTTCATACTTCTTATACTGTTGAAGCCTAGCTTGGAGAATTTTGAGCATTACTTTGCCAGCATGTGAGATGAGTGCAATTGTGTGGTAGTTTGAGCATTCTTTGGGATTGGAATGAAAACTGACCTTTTCCAGTCCTGTGGCCATTACTGAGTTGTCCATATTTGCTGACATATTGAGTGCAGCACTTTCACAGCATCATCTTTTAGGATTTGAAATAGCTCAACTGGAATTCCATCACCTCCACTAGCTTTGTTCATAGTGACGCTTCCTAAGGCCCCCTTGACTTTGAATTCCAGGATGTCTGGCTCTAGGTCCGTGATCACACCATTGTGATTATCTGGGTCATGGAGATCTTTTATTTATAGTTCTTCTGTATATTCTTGTCACCTCTTCTTAATATCTTCTGCTTCTGTTAAGTCCATACCATTTTTGTTCTTTATTGTATTCATCTTTGCAAGAAATGTTTCCTTGGTATCTCTAATTTTCTTACAGAGGTCTCTAGTCTTTCCCATTCTATTGTTTTCCTCTATTTCTTTGCACTGATCACTGAGGAAGACTCTCTTATCTCTCCTTGCTATTCTTTGGAACTCTGCATCTAAATGAGTATATCTTTACTTTTCTCCTTTGCCTTTCACGTCTGTTCTCTCCACAGCTATTTATAAGGCCTTCTCAGACAACTATTTTGCCTTTTCTTGGGGAAGGTCTTGATCACTGCCTCCTGTACAATGAAATGAACCTCTGTCCATAGTTCTTCAGGCACTCTATCAGATTTAATCCCTTGAATCTATTTGTTACTTCCACTGTATAGTTGTAAGGGATTTGATTTAGGTCATACCTGAGTGGTCTAGTGATTTTCCTTATTTTATTCAATTTAAGTCTGAATTTGGCAATAAGGAGTTCATAATGTGAGCCACCATCAGCTCCCACTCTTGATTTTGATTCTCCATCTTTGGCTGCAAAAAATATAATCAGCCTGATTTCAGTATTGATCATCTGGTGATGTCCATGTGAAGAAAGACAGAGTGGAGAATAAATAATAGTTCATTAACATAGCTTAAGAAAAATATTTCCATATGTAATACCCTTTAGTTAGCTCAAAGTTTGAGGAAAGTTAAGTTCATGTGAAACAAGTTATTGTCATGGCAACACAGAATTTTAAAAGAAACCTTTTAATTTTTTATAGAGAAGGGAAAAAAGATATGACAGCTGTAGTTTGTTTCCTCCTGGTACTTAATAGAGAGATAAAAAGTGTGTGACACTTGCAGCCTATTTCCTCCATTTGGGGACCCCTAGCCTTCCTGTCTTTTCTTTTAGAATTATCTTGCTTGGGGAAAGGGTCATCGTTTTCATTACATAACTGCTTCCAAGCTGATAAGGAGTGTCATCCCTAAATTGGAGAGTCAACATACTCTGCTAACTCTCATATTGAGGGTCTGTGATCCAGGGGTCCCAAGTAGTAGTTGCAGGAAGTCGCTGCAGTTGCAGGAGTTTGAGCAACCATTTGCAACTTAAAAGCCTTCATGCAGCTAGAAACAAATCCCGTTACACAGTTACAGATGCAGGGAGCAAACAGCAAAAACAGAACAATCAGCAAAGTTAATAGTCACGTTATGTCCATAGATAAGGTACAAAGTGTTGCACTAGTCCATCTTATAAAGAGTCGGACGTGATTGAGCGACTTCACTTTCAGTTTTCACTTTCATGCATTAGAGAAGGAAATGGCAACCCACTCCAGTATTCTTGCCTGGAGAATCCTAGGGACAGGGGAGCCTGGTGGGCTGCTGTCTATGGGGTCACACAGAGTTGGACAATACTGAAGTGACTTAGCAGCAGCAGCAGTCCATCTTATGATTGTTAGATGTCATCAGATTAAGAAGAGGCATCACATATGGTTGTTGTTGTTGAAGGTATTCACAAACTTGGAGAAAGTCCTTTGCTTGAAGTGGAGATGCCTACCATAGGAAGCCTTTCAATGACGAAGACGGGAGCACTCTGTAGACCCAGCAGCTAGACCTATTGTGGAATGCAGTATAGGAGTGAGCCCAGGAAAGGAAGGCATTATCTTGAAGATCAAATGGCAGACTCAGGACTTTCAGAGTCAGCATAAGCAGGCACACACAGATTATCAGGCCTATCCAAAGAGTACTAAGAAAGAGAATAGAAAGTAAAGGCATAAAATGACATCACTTAGTTCTGGTATGGGTGCCCCCTCTTTAACTCTAGTGTGGTGCATCCACGAATCAATTCTTGGCACATTGACAGCTGTGAGAGAAGAAAGAATAACCTGGTAAAGGCCTTCCCACAGGGGCTTGAGGGATCCGCACCCCACCCACCCCCCGATCCCAAAGTCTTTATCAGGACCTTGGTTCCTGGCTGGAACAATGGTGTGCTTGACTCAGAGGCTGGGTCAGGAGTCACCTCCCACTATTTTTTAAATGTCTGTTGAAAAGCTGAGAGCTGAGTTACATAGTTGCTTAATTCCAAGGCTTTAGGAAAACTCCAGTGTAAACCCTTAAGAATTTTCCACTTAGCATTTTTAGGAATTATTAATCGTCCATCCTTGGACTGTAACCATCCTTTATCAGTAATCTTTACTTCTCTTTTTTTATGTCTTTCTAGTTTTTTCTCAGAATATTTTTGTTTTGCCTGTTCAATAGGATGTGTCCAGATCAAAGCCATCTGCAGGGGTTTCATAAAGTGCCACCTTTATAGCTTGACAGTCAGCCAGCTGATTACCCTCACAGGAGATCATGTACTAGACCCTGTTCAGTAGACCAGACCTAGGCCCATTCAGCCCAGTGAACTCTTGGCTTGGAAAGGTGCATTTCATCCCAGTTTCGTCTGCAAGTGGGCTAGTTGGGGCTGTGCTGATGTGGAAGCCCTCACTGTTGAGGTCCTTTGGTTTAGTAATATTCCTGAGTGCCTGTGGGCTGCAGCAGTAGCAGGACCTAGTGGAACAGTGGCAGGGGCGAAAAGCAATAGGCCTCCTTTTTGCCCTTGGCAGTTGCTGTATAGCAACTCCCGTCACAGTGCATGAATCCTGAAGGCCAGTGTAGCCTGTGCAGTGGCCCTAGCCGTGTATTCCTCCTATAGGATGGCCAGAGGCCTAGAGCAGAATGGTTGTGCAGGTGAGGAATGGTGCAGTATGATTGCATGGGATGATCTGTCCCCTGAGGCTGCAGGCACTGTCATTGTGGTTCTAACAAAATGTACTGTGGTCCTTTTGGAGCTGCCGTCAGCTGGGTACAGAGCAGAGGGCATTAGTGCTGTTTGGGGGGCTCAGTCATAGGTAATGTTTGAGGCCTTGGTGGTGCAATGCAAGAAGGACTCTTAAGCATATCTTTGGTACCAAATGAGGCCAAGGAGCCAGCCCTGTGGGTGGTAATGCAGTGTGTGCACATGCCACTTGGCCCTCATTTAGCCACTGGAGCTGGAATTTGCAAGATGTATGAGTCCTAAATGATGGGGCAAGCCAGACAGCCCACATGGCACCCAGGTGTTCGCCACACTCGCAGTGAAGTATTGACCTTGGAGGCCCGTGGCTGTGGTAGAGATTTGGAATCATTTGGCATAACAGGACTTCCTCAGTGTAGTAGCCAGTGGCTCCCATCACATTAGGGCGGAGGATTGGAACATTCAAGGTCATCCCCTGGCTTTTATAAATTCTCCCTGGTGATCTGTGAGCACTCAGTGGTTTTACCATGGTGGAAAAGAGGTGCACAGCCAAATAGAGTGGTGTTGACATAAATAAAGCCTACCTTCTTCCTGTGGGTCTTCCTGGGTGCTGATTGTACCTGTGTGAGCAGAGCCGTGGAGGCTTCAGATGTGAGTTGCCCTTTGGGGCAGGAGGAGTTCAATTTGGACCAAGCCCTGCATTTTGCAAGCTTTTCCCATAGGGTATGGTTGACACCCAGAGCCCTGCAGGCAGTGGATCTGAGGATAATCTGGCTGGGAAAGGGGTCCCATTTCTGTGAGAGTGACTACTGGATCCTGGTACCTGAAGACCAGGTCCCATCTTGCACTTTCCGGTGGAAGCCCAGACAGTGATTGAACTGACTGTGCATGAAGACATGCATGCCCTGATTCTGCTCTTCGACGGTGAGATGGCCGTATCTGCCCCAGAGCCAACTTCACCATCAGTTCAGTTCAGTCGCTCAGTCGTGTCCAACTTCTTTGCGACCCCATGAGTCGCAGTACGCCAGGCCTCCCTGTCTATCGCCAACTCCCAGAATAACACAAACTCATGTCCATTGAGTTGGTGATGCCATCCAGCCATCTCATCCTCTGTCGTCCCCTTCTCCTCCTGCCCTCAAACGCTCCCAACATCAGGGTCTTTTCCAGTAAGTCAACTCTTCTCATGAGGTGGCCAAAGTACTGGAGTTTCAGCTTCAACATCAGTCCTTCCAATGAACACCCTGGACTGATTTCCTTTAGGATGGACTGATTGGATCACCTTGAAGTCCAAGGGACTCTCAAGAGTCTTCTCCAACACCACAGTTCAAAGCATCAGTTGTTCGGCGCTTAGCTTTCATCACAGTCCAACTGTCACATCCATACATGACCCCTGGAAAAACCATAGTCTTGACTAGACGGACCTTAGTGGGCAAAGTAACGTCTCTGCTTTTGAATATGCTGTCTAGGTTGGTCATAATTTTCCTTCCAAGGAGTAAGCGTCTTTTAATTTCATGGCTGCAGGTACCATCTGCAGTAATTTTGGAACCCAAAAAATAAAGTCTGACACTGTTTCCACTGTTTCTCCATCTATTTCCCATGAAGTGATGGGACCAGATGCCATGATCTTAGTTTTCTGAATGTTGAGCTTTAAGCAAACTTTTTCACTCTCCTCTTTCACTTTCATCAAGAATCTTTTCAGTTCTTCTTCAATTTCTGCAATAAGTGTGGTGTCATCTGCATATTTGAGGTTATTGATATTTCTCCCAGCAGTCTTGATTCCAGCTTGTGCTTCATCCAGCCCAGTGTTTCTCATGATGTACTCTGCATATAAGTTAAATAAGCAGGATGAACAATATACAGCCTTAACGTACTCCTTTTCCTATTTGCAAACAGTCTGTTGTTCCATGTCCAGTTCTAACTGTTGCTTCCTGACCTGCATACATGATTCTTAAGAGGCAGGTCAGGTGGTCTGGTATTCCCATCTCTTTCAGAATTTTCCCAGTTTATTGTGATCCACACAGTCAAAGGCTTTGCCATAGTCAATAAAGCAGAAATAGATGTTTTTCTGGAACTCTCTTGCTTTTTCAATAATCCAGCGGATGTTGGCAATTTGATCTCTGGTTCTTCTGCCTTTTCTAAAACCAGCTTGAACATCTGGAAGTTGACCATTCACATATTGCTGAAGCCTGCCTTGGAGAATTTTGAGCATTATTTAACTAGCATGTGAGATGAGTGCAATTGTGTGGTAGTTTGAGCATTCTTTGGCATTGCCTTTCTTTGGGATTGAAATGAAAAGTGACCTTTTCCAGTCCTGTGGCCACTGCTGAGTTTTTCAAATTTGCTGGCATATTGAGTGTAGCACTTTTACATCATCATCTTTCAGGATTTGAAATAGCTCCATTGGAATTCCATCACCTCCACTAGCTTTGTTCGTAGTGATGCTTTCCAAGGCCCGCTTGACTTCACATTCCAGGATGTCTGGCTCTAGATGAGTGATCACACCATCGTGATTATCTGGGTCATGAAGATCTCTTTTGTACAGTTTTTCTGTGTATTCTTGCCACCTCTTCTTAATATCTTCTGCTTCTGTTAGGTCCAGACCATTTCTGTCCTTTATTGAGCCCATCTTTGCATGAAATGTTCCCTTGGTATCTCTAATTTTTTTTGATGAGATCTCTAGTGTTTCCCATTCTAGTGGTTTCCTCTATTTCTTTGCATTGATTGCTGAGGAAGGCTTTCTTACCTCTCCTTGCTGTTCTTTGCAACTCTACATTCAAATGGGAATATCTTCCCTTTTTCCTTTGATTTTCACTTCTTTTCTTTTCACAGCTATCTTAAGGCCTCCCCAGACAGCCATTTTGCTTTTTTGCATTTCTTTTCCATGGGGATGGTCTTGATCCCTGTCACCTGTACAGTGTCACAAACCTCCGTCCATAGTTCATCAGGCACTCTGTCTATCAGATCAAGTCCCTTAAATCTATTTCTCACTTTCACTGTATAATCATAAGGGATTTGACTTAGGTCATACCTGAATGGTCTAGTGGTTTTCCCTACTTTCTTCAATTGAAGTATGAATTTGGCAATAAGGAGTTAATAATCTGAGCCACAGTCAGCTCCCAGTCTTGTTTTTGCTTACTGTGTAGACCTTCTTCATCTTTGGCTGCAAAGGATATAATCAATCTGATTTCTGTGTTGACCATCTGGTGATGTCCATGTAGAGTCTTCTCTTGTGTTCTTTGAAAAAGATGTTTGCTATGACCAGTACATTCTCTTGGCAAAACTCTATTAGCCTTTGCCCTGCCTCATTCCAAACTCCAAGGCCAAATTTGCCTGTTACTCAAGGTGTTTCTTGACTTCCTACTTTTGCGTTCCAGTCCCCTGTAATGAAAAGGACATCTTTTTTGGGTGTTAGTTCTAAAAGGTCTTGTAGGTCTTCATAGAACTGTTCAACTTCAGCTTCTTCAGTGTTGCTGGTCAGGGCATAGGTTTGGATTACTGTGATATTGAATGGTTTGCCTTGGAGATGAACAGAGATCATTCTGTTGTTTTTGAGATTGCATCCAAGTACTGCATTTCGGACTCTTTTGTTGACTATGATGGCTACTCCATTTCTTCTAAGGGATTCCTGCCCACAGTAATAGATATAATGGTCATCTGAGTTAAATTCACCCATTCCAGTCCATTTTATTTCGCTGATTCCTAGAATGTCGATGTTCACTCTTGCCATCTCCTGTTTGACCACTTCCAATTTGCCTTGATTCATGGACCAGACATTCCAGGTTCCTATGCAATATTGCCCTTTACAGCATTGGACCTTGCTTCTGTCACCAGTCACATCCACAACTGGGTATTGTTTTTGCTTTGACTCCATCCCTTCATTCTTTCTGGGGTTATTTCTCCGCTGATCTCCAGTAGCATATTGGGCACCTACCGACCTGGGGAGTTCCTCTTTCAGTATCCTATCATTTTGCCTTTTCATACTGTTCATGAGATTCTCAAGACAAGAATACTGAGGTGGCTTGCCATTCCCTTCTCCAGTGGACTACATTCTGTCAGACCTCTCCACCATGACCTGTCCTTGGGTGGCCCCACACAGCCTGCCTTAGTATCATTGAGTTAGACAAGGCTGTGGTTCATGTGATCAGATTGGCTAGTTTTCTGTGATTAAGGTTTCAGTATGTCTGTCCTCTGATGTCCTCTCGCAACACCTACCATCTTACTTGGCTTTCTTTTACCTTGGATGTGGGTTATATCTTCACAGCTGCTCCTTACCTTGGATAAGGTCGTCCCTCCTGACCTTGAATATCGGGTAGCTCCTCTCCACCCTCCTGCCCATGCAGCTGCTGATCCTCAGACGTGAGGTAGCTCCTCCTGGCTGCCACCCCTGACCTCGGGTGTGGGGTAGCTCCTCTTGGTCGCTGCCCCGACCTCACGCATGGGGTAGCTCCTCTAGGCCGTTCCTGCACTGTGACAGCCTGGTGCTCTCAGTCACCACCCCTGAACTTGGGCATGGGGTAGCTCCTCTTGGCCACACTTCTGCATGGGCCATCACAGCTGCTGCGGTTCTGTTGGTTAAAGGAAGCCTCCATGCTTCTGTTCCACTCCCATAATGCAAGAAGTTTAAACAGTAACCTTGGACGTGGGGTATCTCTTCATGACTGCTCCAGCTCAGCGCAGCTGCTCCTCCTTACCTTGGACTAGGGGTATCTCCTCACGGCTGCCCTTCCTGACCTTGAACGTGGAGTAGCTCCTCTCGGCCGTCAGCCACCACTCCTTGGCAGTTATCTGGGAAAGTTTCCTTGTTCAGGGAAGATACGAGACTTGTGACAAGGACCTCTGAGCTGTAGTAGTAGCTGGAGAAGTCTCAGGGTACGTGGCATTCACACAGATGGTCAGCAAGGCGTGCTTAGGTGGTCAGGTCCCTGTGCTTTGGTCAGAGGGCATGGAGCATGGAGATTGGGAGCCCAGAACTTCCGTCAACAGCCCCTTGGTGAAATTTTGCATGGGGCTCTAGGAAGGTGTCAGGTGTCATCCCCCATTTTGTGGGAGGGTGGGAGGTTAGGGCTTCATGGAGATGGCAGGCATGTTCAGACACCAAGGTCTTTGCATGTGAGCTCTGAGACATGGAAATACCTGGAATGAGTTCCCCTGGCACACCCATGCTGAGAGCGCATCTTTGTTGGTACACCGAAAAAAGGCACTCAGCACCACATCAAATGCCCTGCACCCTTGCACACTCAGTCAGACAGACACCCACAGGCACTTGAACGTAATAACTGAACTCTTTTTGTAGACATATATCCAGTCGTCTGTACAATCTATACAGTTGGGTTGCAGATACAAGCCTTCCCTCAGGGAACCATGGGCGTCAATATTGCTTAGCGATAAGCTGGGTGCACATCTGAAGCCTGCCTGTACTTTCTGTCCCCTTGTCAGGTGAAGTTCCCAAGTGTGAGTGTCCATCATTCAGGAAACAGATCCCTGCTCGTGAGATGGTGACTCAAGGTGCTAGGGAGTCCGGTGAGAAGTGTGTTCCAAGATTGCTGCCACTGCTTTTTGGATCACCGAGCACGGTACGCCTTCTCCTGCCTCAAGACGTTTCATGGATTTTGGCCTTCCTGGGACTATCTGAGTGGCTGTACGTACGGAGAGACCGTTCCTCTTGCTGAGAAGCCTGGGGGCTTTGAGATCCCCCGGCTGCTGGAGGACTCTCAGGTCACTGGCTCCTCCTGGGAGTGGTGCTGCCTGCCCTGCAGAGGTGGGCAGCGAGCCAGCACGTGCTCGGATCGATGATGACACCCTCACATGCATTCCTTGGAAAATCTGAACAAAATGAGTGAGAACTCACTACCGTCTCCTCATCGAAACTGAGGTCCAGCACGTTGCTTCCCTTGGGGTTAAGGACGGGGCTAGTTAGCAGTGAGGGCATCTCCCACTGTGTCACACACACACATGGAGGAGCCAGGTCACCACCATTTGTGAGGCTCCCGTCTGAGGGTGGGCCGTGTACAGATGTTGGAGGGGCTCTTGGAATGCGAGGTCCATGTAAAGGCACTGAGGAGCATAGAGGCATCCGGCTTGTCCAGTGGTGGCAGGAGTCACAGTAGATCCTGGCTGAGCTCTTGAGCTCTTCACTCGGAAATGTGTGTTTCCTCCCAGTTCATGCTGTGAGTGTGCTAGTTGGGCCTGTTGTGCTATGAAAACCGAAGCAAGGAAGCTTCTGTGACTTCTGATTGGAACCCCAGGTCAGATCTGAGGCCCTCGCTGTTGGGGCCCTTTGAGTTGGTGAGATTGCTGTGTGCCCTCTGGGCTGCAGCGGTTGTAGGGACCTACAGGAATGGTGGCAGTTGTGCAAGGCAATAGGCCTTGTTTCTGCCCTTGGAAGTTCCTGAATTGCAATTGCTGTCGCAGTACTTGAGTCTTGGAGGCCGCCATGGACTGTGAAGTGATCCCAGGCCTGCATTTCTCCTGCAGGTTGGCCAGAGGCCTAGAGCAGAATGGTTGTGCAGCTGAGGAAAAGTGCAGTATGATTTCCTGGGACAGTATGTCTACTGAGGCTGCAGGCACTGTTGTTTTTTCAGTGATACATACTGTGGTCCTTTTGGAGCTGTCCTTGGCTGGATACAAAGGAGAGGGCATTGCTGGTGATTGGGAGGCTCGGTGATAGATGACCTTTGTGGCCTTGGTGACCAGCTGCCAGTAGAAGGACTCTCCAAGCGTATCTTTGGTGCCTTGAAGACTTGCAGTAACAGAAGCCAAGGAGCCAGCCCTGTGGGTGGTAATGCAGTGTGTACACATGCCCCTTGGCCGGCATTTGGGCCCTGACCCTGGAATTAACGAAGTGTGTGAGTTCTTAAAGGTTGGGTCCTGGCAGACAGCGCTGATGACACCCAGGTGTTCTCCACACTGGCAATGAAGCATCAACCTTCAAGGCCTATGGTTGTGGTAGAGATTGGTCATTGGTTGGCACACCAGCACTGCCTCAATGTAGGAGCCAGCGGCTCCCCTGGCACTATGGCAGAAACCTGGCATATCCAAGGTCTTCTGGCAGGTCTTTTGAAGTCTTCCTGGAAGCCGCCTTGGTGATCTGTGAACCCTCGGTCATGTTGCATAGCTGAGACGTGGTGGAAAGGTGTGATGTCACCCTAGTCAAAGCCCATCTTCTTCCTGTGGGTCTTGCTGGGTGCTCATTGTCCCTGTGTGAGCTGAGGCCCTGGAGGCTTCCAGTGTGGGTGAGTCATCTTTTGGGTCAGGAGGAGTTCAATTTGGACTAAGCCCTGCATTTTGGGAGCTTTCTTTAGGGTGTGGTCAGTACCCAGGGCCCTGCACGCTGTGGATCTAAGGATAATCTGGCCAGGAAAGGGGTCTAGTTTCTGTGGGAGTAACCCTTGAATCCTGGTACCTGAGGAAGACCGAAGCCCATCTTGCACTTTCCGGCAGAGGCCGGACAGTGATTGAACTGACTGTGCAGGAGGAGATGCATCCCCGGAATTCTTTCGCTCGAGGGTGTGGCGGGCCGCATCTGCCCCAGTGCCGAGTGCACCATACTGTGTGGTTTTATGGGAATCTTTCCTTGTTAGGGTAGGAGGTAGGACTTGTGACAAGGACCCCTGAGCTGTAGTAGTAGCTGGGGTAGTCCCAGGGTACGTGGCATTCACACAGATGCTCTGCAAGGCGACCTTGTGCAGTCAGGTCCCTGTGCTTTCGCCAGAGTGCATGGGGCATGGAGATTGGGAGCCCAGAACCTATGTATGTAGCTCTTCAGTGAAATTTTGCATGGGGCTGGAGGAAGGTGCCCAGCGTCATCCCCCATTTTGTGGGTGGGAGGTCAGGGCTCCATTGAGATGGGACATGTGTTCAGACACCAAAGCTTTTGCATGTGGGCTCTGAGACCTGGAGACCCCCAGAAGGAGTTTCCGAGGGAGCCCTAAAATGCCTAGAGTGCATCCTTTTTGGTATGCTGGAACACAGGCACTCAGCCCCACATCAAATTCCTCGCCACCCTGATCAGTTGGACATACACCCACAGGCACTAGAACCTAATAACTGCACTCTTCTGACAGATAGGTAACCAGTTGTCTGTACAGGATTGATACACTTGGCTTGGAGATACAGGCCTTCCCCCCATGAAGCATGTGCATTGATCTCGCTCGATGAGAGACTGGGTACACATCTGAAGCCTGCCTGTGCTTTCTGTCCCCTTGTCAGGTGAAGTTGCCAGGCATGACTGTCCGTCACCCAGGAGATGAAGCCCCGCCCATGAGGCGGTGAATCGAGGTGCAGGGGAGTCTGACGAGAAGTGTGGTGGGCCCAGGTTGCTGCCAGTTGTTTTTGAATCACCAAGCACGGTATGCCTTCCCCTGCTTCAAGACATGTCATGAAATTCAGGTTTCCTGGGACTGCCTGAGTGACTGTACATATGGAGGGACCGTTCCTCTTGCTGAGAAACCTGGGGGCTCTGAGTTCCCCCAGCTGCTGGAGGACTTCCAGGTCACTGGCTCCTCCTGGGAGTGGTGCTGCCTGCCCTATGGAGGTGGGCAGCGAGCCAGCACGTGCTCGGATCGATGATGACACCCTCACCTGCATTCCTTGGAAAATCTGAACAAAATGAGTGAGAACTCACTACCGTCTCCTCATCGAAACTGAGGTCCAGCACGTTGCCTCCCTTGGGGTTAAGGGTGGGACTGGTTAGCAATGAGGGCATCTCCCACTGTGTCACACACATGCATGGAGGAGCCAGGTCACCACCATTTGCGAGGCTCCCATCTGAGGGTGGGCTGTGTACCGATGTTGGAGCAGCTCTTGGAATGTGAGGTCCGTGGTGAAGGGCACTGAGGAGCATAGAGGCATCCGGCTTGTCCAGTGTTGGTAGGAGTCGCAGAAGATCCTGGCTGAGCTCTTGAGCTCTTCACTCAGAAATGTGTGTTTCCTCCCAGTTCATGCAGCGAGTACACTAATTGGGGCTCTGTTGATGTCAATTCTGAAGCAGTGAAGCTTCTGTGGTTTGTGATTGGAGCCCCAGGTCAGATCTGAGGCCCTCGCTGTTGCGGCCCTTTGGGTTGTTGAGATTGCTGAGTGCTGTGTGGGCTGCAGTGGCTGCAGAGACCTAAGGAAATGGTGGCGGTTGTGAAAGTTAATAAGTCCCATTTCTGTCTTCCTGGAAGCAGCCTTAGTGATCTGTGAGCGCTTGGTGGTCTTGTGTGGTGGAGATGAGCTGCCAGGCGGAATGGCACCATAATCAAAGCCACCTTCTTCCAGTGGGTCTTGCTGAATGCTGATTGCCCTGTGTGAGTAGAGCCCTTGGAGGCTTCTGATGTGGGTGAGTCACACTGGGGGGCAGGAGGAGTTCAATTTGGACCAAGTCTTGCTTTGTGGAGGTGATGGAATTCCAGTTGAGCTATTTCAAATCCTGGAAGATGATCCTATGAAAGTGCTGCACTCAATATGCCAGCAACTTTGGAAAACTCAGCAGTTCCCACAGGACTGGAAAAGGTCAGTTTTCATTCCAAAGAAAGGCAAAAGAATGCTCAGACTACCACACAGTTGCACTCATCTCACACGCTAGTAAAGTAATGCTCAAAATTCTCCAAGCCAGGCTTCAGCAATATGTGAACCGTCAACCTCCAGATGTTCAAGCTGGTTTTAGAAAAGGCTTCTGATGTGGGTGAGTCACCCTGGGGGACAGGAGGAGTTCAATTTGGACCAAGTCTTGCTTTCTGGAGGTGACGGAATTCCAGTTGAGTTATTTCAAATCCTGGAAGATGATGCTGTGAAAGTGCTGCACTCAGTATGCCAGCAAATTTGGAAAACTCAGCAGTGGCCACAGGACTGGAAAAGGTCAGTTTTCATTCCAATCCTAAAGAAAGCCAAAGAATGCTCAAAATACCGCATAGTTGCACTCATCTCACACACTAGTAAAGTAATGCTCAAAGTTCTTCAAGCCAGGCTTCAGCAATATGTGAACCGTGAACTTCCAGATGTTCAAGCTGGTTTTAGAAAAGGCAGAGGAACCAGAGAACAAATTGCCAACATCCGCTGGATCATGGAAAAAGCAAGAGAGTTCCAGAAAAATGTCTATTTCTGTTTATTGACTATGCCAAAGCCTTTGACTGTGTGAATCACAATAAACTGGGAAAATTCTGAAAGAGATGGGAATACCAGACCACCTGACCTGCCTCTTGTGAAATCTGTATGCAGATCAGGAAGCAACAGTTAGAACTGGACATGGAACAATAGACTGGTTTGAAATAGGAAAGGAGTACGTCAAGGCTGTATATTGTCACCCGCTCATTAACTTATAAGCAGAGTACCTCATGAGAAATGCTGGGCTGGTGGAAGCACAAGCTGGAATCAAGATTGCTGGAGAAATATCAAGAACCTCAGATATGCAGATGATACCACCCTTATGGCAGAAAGTGAAAAAGAACTAAAGAGCCTCTTGATGAAAGTGAAAGAGGAGAGTGAAAAAGTTGGCTTAAAGCTCAACATTGAGAAAACTAAGGTCATGGCATTCCAGTCCCATCACTTCATGGCAAGTAGATGGGGAAACAGTGGCTGACTTTATTTTTCTGGGCTCCAAAATCACAGCAGATGGTAATTGCAGCCACAAAATTAAAAGAAGCTTACTCCTTGGAAGGAAAGTTATGACCAAACTAGACAGCATATTAAAACAGCAGAGACATTACTTTGCCCACAGAGGTCCGTCTAGTCAAGGCTATAGTTTTTCCAGTAGTCATGTATGGATGTGAGAGTTGGACTATAAAGAAATCTGAGTGCTGAAAATTGATCCTTTTGAACTGTGGTGTTGGAGAAGGCTCTTGAGAGTCCCTTGGACTGCAAGGAGATCTAATCAGTCCATCGTAAAGGAGATCAGTCCAGGGTGTTCATTGGAAGGACTGATATGAAGCTGAAACTCCAAATCCTTTTACCACCTCATGGGGTTGCAAAGAGTTAGACACGACTGAGTGACTGAAGTAAAATGAACTTGCTTTATTGGATTTTTCTCTAGGTTGTGGTTGGTATCCAGGGCCCTGCAGGCTGTGGATGAGCATAATCTGTCCAGTAAAGGGGCCCTGATTCTGTGGAAGTGACCCCTGGATCCTGGTACCTGAGGATGACCACCCCTTGTCTTGCACTTTCCAGCAGAGCCCCAGAGAGTGACTGGACTGATTGGACAGGAAGAGACCCATGCCCTGTATTCTTTTGCTCTGTGAGGGTATGGTGGGCTGTATCTGGCCCAAGGCCATGTTAACCACACTGTAGGCCTTCTCTGGAAACTTTCCTTGGTCAGGGAGGAGGTGGAACTTGTGGCAAGGACACCTGAGCTGTAATAGTAGCTGGGGTAGTCTCAGGATAAGGGACATTCACACAGATGCTCCACAAGGGAACATTGGGCAGTCAGGTTCCTCTGCTCTGGTGATACAGCAGGGGTCATGTAGATTAGGAGCCCAGAGCCTATGTCAACCCCTTGGTGTAATTTTGCATGGTGTTGGTGGAAGATGCTAGGCATCATCCCTCATTTTGTGGGAGGGTGGGAGTTCAGATCTCCATGGAGAAGACGTGCGTGTTCAGACACCAAAGCCTTTGCACAGGGGCTCTGAGACACGGAAATACACAGAAAGAGTTCCAAAGGCACACCGAGAATCCTGAGAGCACATCCTTGTTGGTACGCTAGAACACAAGTACTCAGACCCACATCAAGTTCCCCTACATGCTTGCGCACCCAGTCAGACAGACATCCACGGTCACATGAACCTAACTTTCTGCACTCGTTCCAACACATAGGTATCCAGTTGGAAATAAGGGATACTGCAGTTGGGAAGCAGAAAAGGCCTTCCCTCATGGGCATTGATATGCTTAGTGAGAAGCTGGGTACACATCTGAAGCCTGCCTGTGCTTTCTATCCCCTTGTCAGGTGAAGTTGTCTGATATGAGTGTCCATCACCCAGGAGACGAAGCCCTGCCAGTGAGGCAGTGACTCAAGGTGCAGAGGAGTATGGTGAGAAGTGTGGCGGGCCCAGGTTGCTGCCACTGCTTTTTGGATCACTGAGCATGGTACGCCTTCCCCTGCCGCAAAACGTGTCATGGATTTCGGCTTTCCTGGGAATGCCTGAGTGGCTGTAAGTACGGAGGGACCATTGCTCTTGCTGAGAAACCTGGGGGCTCTGAGTTCCCCCAGCTGCTGGAGGACTCTCAGGTCACTGGCTCCTCTTGGGAGTGGTGCTGCCTGCCCTGCAGAGGTGGGCAGTGAGCCAGCACGTGCTCGGATCGATGATGACACCCTCACATGCATTCCTTGGAAAATCTGAACAAAATGAGTGAGAACTCACTACCGTCTCCTCATCGAAACTGAGGTCCAGCACGTTGCCTCCCTTGGGGTTAAGGGCGGTACTGGTTAGAGGTGAGGGCACCGTGTCACACACACGCATGGAGGAGCCAGGTTACCAGCATTTGTGAAGCTCTCGTCTGAGGGTGGGCCGTGTACAGATACACGAGCGGCCCTCTTGGAATGCAAAGTCCATGTAAAGGCACTGAGGAGCATAGAGGCATCTGGCTTGTCCAGTGGCGGTAGGTGTCACAGTAGATCCTATCCTCAGACAGTTTAGCTCTTAGCTTGGAAAGGTGCATTTCGTCCTGATTCCTGCTGCAAGTGTGCTAATTGGAGCTCTGGTGATGTCGATTCTGAAGCAGTGAAGCTTCTGTGGTTTGTGATTGGAGCCCCAGATCAGATCTGAGGCCCTCGCCATTGTGGCCCTTTGGGTTACTGAGATTCCTGAGTGCCGTGTGGGCTGCAGCAGCTACAGAGACCTAGGGGGACGGTGGCAGTTGTGAGAGTTAATAAGCCTCATTTCTGCCCTTGGCAGTTCCTGAATTGCAGCTGTTGTCACATGCTTCGGTCTTGGAGGTCACCATGGACTGTGCTGTGGTCCTAGGCCTGCATTTCTCCTGCAGGTTGGCCAGAGGCCCAGAGGAAAATGTATGTGCAGGTGAGGAAAAGTACAGTGTGCTTTACTGGGATGATACGTCTGCTGAGGCTGCAAGCACTATTGTTCTGTTTTCAGTGATACAGTGTGGTCCTTTTGGAGCTGCCATCAGCTGGGTACAGAGGAGAGGGCATTGCTTGTCATGGGAGGCTCAATGATAGGTGGCCTTTGTGGCCTTGTTGGCCCACTGCCAGTAGAAGGACTCTCCAAGGGTATCTTTGGTGCCTTGAAGAGTTGCAGTAATGAGGCCAAGGAACCATCCCTGTGGGTAGTTATGTGGTGTACACACATGCCCCTTGGCCACCATTTGTCCCCTTGGCCTGGAATTATCAAGATTCCCTAAGGTTGGGCCAGCCAGCCAGCCCTGATAGCGCCCATGCATTTGCCCCCCAGGCAATGAAGCATCAACCTTCAAGGACCGTGGTTGTGATAGAGATTGGTCATTGGTCGGCATACCAAGGCTGCCTCAGTGTAGGGGACAGCAGCTCCCATGACACTGTGGCAGAGACCGGGCACATCCAAGGTCTTCCCCTGGCAGGTCTTCTGAAGTCTTCCTGGAAGCATATTTGGTGATCTGTGAGCCCTTGGTCGCGTTGCCCACCTTCTTCCTGTGGGTCTTGCTGGCTACTCATTGTCCCTGTGAGCCAAGGCCCTGGAGGCTTCAGATTTAGTGAGTCACCCGTTGCGGCAGAATGAGTTCAATTTGGACCAAGCCCTGCATTATGGGGGCTTTCTCTAGGGTGTGGTCAGTACCCAGGGCCCTGCATGCTGTGGATTTGAGGATAATCTGGCTGGGAAAGGAATCCCGTTTCTGGGGGAGTGACCCCTGGTTCCTTGTACCTGAGAATTACCAGGTCTCATCTTGCAGTTTCCAGTGGAGGCCGGACTTAGATTGGACTGACTGGCAGGAAGATACGCATGCCCTGAATTCTTTTCCTATTTGATGGTGCGATGGGCCCTAGTGCCAAGTTCACCTTACTGTGCAGTTCTCTGGGAAAATTTTCTTGTTAGGGTAGGAGGTGGGACTTGTGACAAGGACCCCTGAGCTATAGTCGTAGCTCACATAGTCTTAGGGTACGTGGCATTCACACAGACTCTCTGCAAGGTGACCTTGGGCAGTCAGGTCTCTGTGCTGTGGTCAGAGATCATGGGTCATGGAGATTGGGAGCCTAGAGCCTATGTTAACAGCCCCTTGGTGAAATTTTGCATGGATCTTATGGAAGATGCCAAGTGTCATCCCCATTTCATGGGAGGGTGGGAGGTCAGGACTCCATGGAGATGGCACGCATGTTCAGACTGCAGGGCCTTTGCATGCGGTCTCTGAGACTTGGATACCTGGACAGATTTCCAGACACACACCCAAAATGCTGAGGGTGCATTCTTATTGGTACACCAGAACACAGGCACTCAACCTCACATCGAATCCCCTGCCACCCTTGCATGCTTGGTCAGAAAGACACCCACATGCACTCGTGCCTAATTTGCTACACTCTTTTGAAAGATAGTTAACCAGTCGTCTGTAAAGGATCGATATAGTTGGGTTGCCATTACAGGCCTTCCCCCAGTGAAACATTTGCATCAGTATTAGTGAGAGACCAAGTACACATCTCAAGCATTCCTGTGGTTTCTGTCCACTTGTCAGGTGAAGTTGCCAGGTATGACTGTCCGTCACCCAGGAGATGAAGCCCCGCCCATGAGGCAGTGACTCAAGGTGCAAGGGAGTCCGGCGAGAAGTGTGGCATGCCCAAATTGCTGCCACTGCTTTTTGGATCACTGAGCACGGTATGCCTTCTCCTGCCCCAAGATGTGTTGTGAATTTCAGGTTTCCTGGGACTGCCTGAGTGGCTGTATGTACGAAGGGACCGTTCCTCCTGCTGAGAAGCCTGGGGGCTCTGAGTTCCCCCAGCTGCTGGAGGACTCCCAGGTCACTGGCTCCTCCTGAGAGTGGTGCTGCCTGCCCTATGGAGGTGGGCAGCGAGCCAGCACGTGCTCGGATCGATGATGACACCCTCACATGCATTCCTTGGAAAATCTGAACAAAATGAGTGAGAACTCACTACCGTCTCCTCATCGAAACTGAGGTCCAGCACGTTGCCTCCCTTGGGGTTAAGGGTGGGACTGGTTAGCAATGAGGGCATCTCCCATGTGTCACACACATGCATGGAGGAGCCAGGTCACCACCATTTGTGAGGCTCCCGTGTGAGAGTGGGCCATGTACAGATGTTGGAGCGGCTCTTGGAATGCGAGGTCCATGGTGAAGGGCACTGAGGAGCATAGAGGCATCCAGCTTGTCCAGTGGTGGCAGGAGACACAGTGGATCCTGGCCTCGGACAGGTGAGCTTTTGGCTTGAAAATGTTCATTTCTTCCTGGTTACTGCTGCAAATGCACTTATTGGGTCAGTGGCGATGTGGACTCTGAAACAAGGACGCTTCTGTGGCTTCTGATTGGAGCCCCAGGTTAGATCCGAGGCCCTCGCCATTGTGGCCCTTTGGGTTGTTGAGATTCCTGAGTGCCCTCTGGGATGCAGTGGTTGCATGGACCTAGGGGAACGGTGGCAGTTGTGACAGTTAATAGGCCTCATTTCTGCCCTTGGCAGTTCCTGAATTGCAACTCCTGTCACATGCTTGAGTCTTCGAGGTCGCCATGGACTGTGAAGTGATCCCAGGCCTGGATTCCTCCTGCAGGTTGGCCAGAGGCCTAGAACAAAATAGTTGTGCAGGTGAGGAAATGTGCTGTGTGATTTCCTTGGACAGTCTGTCCCCTGAGGCTGAAGGCACTGTTGTTTTTTCAGTGATATATACTGTGGTCCTTTTGGAGCTGTCCTCAGCTGGGTACAGAGAAGAGGGGATTGCTTGTGCCTGGGAGGCTCAGTGACAGTGACCTTTGTGGCCTTGGTGGTCCAATGCCAGAATAAGAACTTTTCATTCATATCCTTGGTACCTTGAGAAGTTCCACTAACCGAGTCTAAGGAGCCAGCCTATGGGTGGTAATGTGGTGTGCGTACATCGTCTTGGCCCCCATTTGGCCCCTCAGCCTGGAATTTGCAAGGTATGTGATTTCTTAAAATTTGGGGCCAGCTAGTCGGCCCTGATACACCCAGGTGTTCGCCTCCCAACAGTGAATTACCAGCCTTGCAGGCCCATGTTTGTGGTAGAGCTCGGTCATTGGTTGGCATACCAAGGCTGCCTCAGTGTCTGCGCCAGCAGCTCCCCTGGCACTATGGCAGGAGACCTGGCACATCCAAAGTCTTCCCCTGGCAGGTTTTCTGATGTCTTCCTGGAAGCCACCTTAGTGATCTGTGAGCACTTGGTGGTCTTGTGTGGCAGACACAAGGTGTAGGGCGGAATGGCGTGATGTCACCATAGTCAAAGCCCACCTTTTTCCTGTTGTTGGGTGCTGATTGTCTCTGTGTGAACAGAGCCCCTGGAGGCTTCCAGTGTGGGTGAGTCGCTATTCGGGGCAGGAGTGTTCAATTTGGACCAAGTCCTGCTTTATCGGAGTTTTTCCCATAGGATGTGGTCAGTACCCAGGAGCCTGTACTCTGTGGATCTTAACCTGTTCTGGCCGGGCAAGGGGCCCCGTTTCTGTGGGAGTGATGCCTAGATATTGGTACCTGAGGACGAGTACCTCTTGTCTTTACTTACCATTGGATCCTTGGAGAGTGATTGGACTCACTGGGCAGGAAGAGGCTCATGCCCTGAATTCTTTTGCTCTTCAAGGGTATGGTGGGTCATCAGCCCCAGGGCCAAGTTCACCATACATTTCTCATTCTAATGGAAAATTTCCTTGCTCTAAGTAGAGCTGGGTCTAGTGGGCAAGGACACCTGAGCTGAAGTAGTTCCTGGTGTAGTCTCAAGCTCTGTGGCATTAACAGAGTTGCTCTGCAGCACGACCTTGCTTGGTCCGATTCCTATGCTTTGGTCAAAGGGAATGGTCATGGAGATAGGGAGCCCAGAGCCGATGTCAACAGCCCCTCGGTGAAATTTTGCATGGGGCTTGTGGAAGGTGCCAAGGATTGACTCCATTTTGTGGGAGTGTAGGAGGTCCACACTCCATATAGACGGCATGCGTGTTCAGACACTGAGGCCTTTGCATGGGGCCCTGAGACATGGAGATACCCGGAAGGAGTTCGAGGCCCATCCAAAATCCTAAGAGTGCATCCTTGTTGGTACACCGGAACACATGCACTCAACCCCACATCGCATACCCTGCCACCCATGCACACTGTCAGCCAGACACCCACTCGCTCTTGAACCTGCTTTGCTGCACTCATGCTCCCATATTTATCCAGTCCTAGGTAGGGGATCAATACATTTGGCTAAGCAGATAAGGGCCTACCCCCAGGGAACCATTTGTCCAGTGAGAACTTGGGTACACATCTGAAGCATTCCTTTGCTTTCTCTCCGCTTGTCAGGAGAGGTTCTCGGGTATGACTGTCTGTCATCCAGGGCAAGAAGCTGTGCACATGAGACAGTACCTCGAGATGCAAGGGAGTCTGGTGAGAAGTTGACAGGCCCAGGTTCCTGCCACTGCTTTTTGGATCACTGAGGATGGCACCTTCTCTTACCACAAGATGTTTCATGGATGTAGGGTTTCCTGGGACTGCCTGAGTAGTTGTATGGAGGGACCATTCTGCAGAGAAGTCTTAGAGCTCTGAATTCCCCTGGCTCCTGAAGGACTCCTAGGTCACTGGCTCCTCTTGAGATTGGCTCTACCTGCCCTCCTGAGGTGGGCAGCAAGCCAGCGTGTGCTCATATCTATGACGATACTCTCGTATGCGTTCCTTGGGAACATCTGAACAAAATGAGTCAGAATTCACTACTATTTCCTCACCGACAGTGAATTCCAGCACGTTGCCTCTCATGGGGCTAAGTGTGTGCTAATTAGCAGTAAGGGCTGCTTTTACTGTGTCACATACATGCATAGAGCAGGAGGATCACCAGGATCACCCCCGTTTGCAAGACTCCCTTTTGAATGGGCTGTGTAAGATGTTCATGCAATTTTCCTGGAGTGCAAGGTCTGAGGTCAATGCCGCTGAAGTTCACAGGAGACGTCTAGCCTGACCAGTGATGCTAGGAGTCAGAGTAGATCCTGGCCTAGGCCTGTTGAGCTCTTGGCTTGAAAATGTGCGTTTTGTTCCAGTTCCTGCTGCGAGTGCGCTAGTTGGGGCTGTGTTGATGTGGAAGCCAAAGTGAGGAAGACTCTGTAGTTTCTTATTGGAGCCTCAGGTCAGATCTGAGGTCCTAGCTGTTGAGGCCCTTTGGGTTGGTGAGATTTCTTGAGTGCCCTGTGGGCTGTAGCGTTTGCAGGGACCTAGTCAAATGGTGGCAGGGGCGAAAGGCAATAGGCCTCGTTTCTGCCCTCGGCAGTTCCTGTGCAGCGTCTCCTGTCACATGCTTGTGTCTTGGAGGCCGCCGTGGACTGTGTGGTGGTCCCAGCCTTGCATCCCTCCTGCAGGTTGGCCAGAGGCCTAGAGCAGAATGGTTGTGCAGGTCAGGAAAAGTGCAGTGGGATTTACTGGGATGATATGTCTGCTGAGGCTGCAGGCACTGTTGTTCTGTTTTCAGTGATACAGTGTGGTCCTTTTGGAGCTGCCCTTGGCTGGGTACAGAGGAGAGCGCATTTTGGTGCCTGGCAGGTTCGGTGATAGGGACCTTTGTGGCCTTGGTGGCCCACTGCCAGAAGGACTCACAAAGCATATCTTTGGTGCCTTGAAGAATTCCACTTACTGAGTCCTCACAGCCAGCTAGTGTGGGCAGAAATGAGATCTTTGCACATATGTTTTTCCTTTTGGCCTGGAATTTGCAAGGTGTATGGGTTCCAGCAGATGGGACCAGCTGCACCGCCCAGATGGCACCTGATTGTTCAGCCTGACTGAGAAGTATCAACCTTGGAGTCCTGTGGTTTTTAAAGAGTCTTCTTTGGTTGGCATACCAAGGCTTCCTCCATGGTTTAGCAAGTGACTCCCCTGGCACTGTTGTGGGAAACTTCACATAACAAAGGTCTTTCCCTGGAAGTTCTTCTCAAGTCTTCCTGGAAGCAGGCGTGGTGTTCTGTGAACACTTGATGGTTTTGTGTAGCAGAGAAGGGATGCCGGGCAGAATGGTGTGGTGTCACCGTAATCAAAGACCACCTTCTTCCTGTTGGTCTTCTGAGTACTAAATGTCCTTTTGTGAGCAGAAGATCTGGTGGCTTCTGATGTGGGTGAGTCACACTAGGGGTAGATGGAGGAGTTCAATTTGTAGAATCTCTTTATTTTATGAGTTTTTCCTGGGTGTGGTTGGTTCCCAGGGCCCTGCAGGCTGTGGATCTGAGTGTTATCTGGCTGGCAAAGGGGCCCAGTTTCTGTGGGAGTGACCCCTGGATCCTGGTACCTGAGGAAGACCAGGTCCCATCTTGCCCTTTCTGGTGGAGCCCTGGAGAGTGATTAGACTCACTGGGTAGGAAGAGACTCATGCCCTGAATTATTTTGCCCTTTTAAGGAATAGTGGGCCATATCTGCCCCAGGATCCAGGAGGAGGTAGGTCTTGGCACCATGGACACCTGAGCTGTAGTTTTAGCTGACATGTCTCATGGTACATGGCATACACAGTTGCTCTGCCAGGTGACCTTGAGCAGTCAGGTTCATGTTCATAGTGAGAGGGCATGGGTCACAGAGATCATGAGCCTATGCCCTATTTCAACAGCCCCTTAGCATGAAATTTTGCATTGGGCTTGTGGACAGTGGCAGGCGTCATCTGCCATTTTGTTGGACAGCAGGAAATCAGGGTTCTGTGGTGAAGGCATGTGTGTTAAGACATCAAGGCCTTTGTAGTGGGACTCTTGAGTCCTGGAGACACCCAGAAGGAGTTTCAGAGGCACACCAGAGTCTTGAGGCACATTCTTCTTGGTACACTGGAACACACACACTCAGACCCACATCAAATCCCCTGCCTCGTACACATAGTCAGACACACACTGATAGGAACTTTAAGATAATTTCCTACCTTTGTGCTATAGATTGGTATCCAGTCATACATGAGGGATTGAGGCAGTTCAGAAGCAAATGCAGGCTTTCCCCCAGGGAACCACGGACTCCGATATTATTCATCGAGAACCCAGGTGCACATTTGAAGCATGCTTGTGCTTTCCTTTGACTTGTCAGGAGAAGTTGCCAGGTATGACTGTAGCATAGAAGAATCTCTGCCTGTGATTCAGTGAATGGAGGTGCAAGAGAGTCCTGTGAGAAGTGTGGCAGGAACAGCTTGCAGTTTCTGCTTTTTGGATCACTAAGGATGGTACGCCTTCCTCTACCCCGAGATGTGTCTTGATTTTAGGGCTTCCTGGGATTGCCTGAGTACCTGTAAGTGTGAATGGACTTTTCCTCTTGCCAACAAGCCTGGGGGCTCTGAATTTTCCCAGCTCCTGGAGGACTCCCAGGTCATTGGCTCCTTCTTGGAGCAGCCCCGCCTGCCCTGCTGAGGTGTGCAGCAAAGCAGCACATGCTCAGATCAGTGATGACAACTTTCATATTTATTCCTTGGAAAATCTGAACAAAATGAGTGAGAACTCACTGCCATCTCCTCATTGATGCTGAGCTCTAGCACGTTGCCTCCCATGAAGCTAGGGTTGGGGCTGGTTATCAGTTAGGGCCAGCTTAGACTTGGTCACACACTTGCATACAGTACCTGGGTCACCTCCATTTGGTTGTCTTCTTTCTTTGGGTGGCCCTTATAAATGAGTTCAGTTTGTCTCTGGCTTCAATAATCTAGCCTGGGATGTTGTCCTCTGTTATGGTGTGTGTGCGGTTATCAGAGGTAATTGAAGCCATTTGGAGCATCTGAGCATTTGATCTGCCATTGAGTTTCACTGACCCCCCCTGCTGCCCATTGCCTGGTGCTCTGGAGAGAAGCCAAGTTTTTCTCACTCATGATTCATACAGCAGTTTTGGCCTCAGCTGGCTTTGATGTCATCTTTTTCTCCAGGAAGGCATGCTGCAGATTTTCTCCTGATATTCAGAGGAGATCAATGGTCAGAGCATCCAGCAGGTGGGCCAAGCCAGTGGCCCTTCTTCTTCTTAGGTTGTTGTCTGAGTGAGCACTGGTGTTGGGAGACTGAGCCTGGCAGGTGCCTTAGAGCATTTCCGAGGGTGGAAATCCTGTGTCAGTGAGAGGGGCCTGCACGTTTCCCTGAGAGCGGGTGCAGATGCTGGGGCAGAGCAAAGCTTGCGAAGTGTGAAACGCACCTCAAATGGTGGTGGAACCCATGGCTGGATGGGCAAGTGGATGGATGGGTGACTCAGTTAGGTTCCCTGAAGTCTGTGTTACCTTCAGTTAAGGTTGGAGTGAGTGTGGGAAGGCACCATGGTGGCAGGTTCATAGGGTCATGGACCCGCCAACAGTTGGCCTCTCCTGTGATAGGTCGTTTGCGGCAGACCTCTGAAGCTGGGAGTAGTTTCCAGTCTGGTGTCATATCTTGTCCTGTCCAGGGTGTCAAGTATGAGGAAGATGGGATATTTTCTGTCCATCCTGCCTCATTCTCCAGTATGAGGAAGATGGGATATTTTCTGTCTCTCCTGCCTCATTCTCCCCTTGTGTTTGGCGTGAAGTTGAACTTCAGGATATCCCACTGTCATTTGTAAATCCACCCCATCTATCCTTGCCTGAGTTTAGGGGCTCTTCCCAGAAATCAGGGAGCAGGATCCTGTGGAAAAAGGGGAGTTGGCGGCTCATGTGAGTGGGCAGTCGTAGGGGCAGGAGAGGCTGTCTGGTGTGGGGCTCATTTTGTCATTTGGCCCACTGGTGCAGGGAGGCTGTGCTCTCCTGTGTTCCTGGCCTCTGGCCAGAGGCGTCATGTGGATTTATTCATCATGTCTCTTTGCCGGATTCTGTGATGGTATGGCTGATGGTGTCTGGGTGGTCATGGACAACCTGATTCTCATGTTATGTCCGAGTTCATGGCAGTGATGTTACTGCCTTACAAAGAGAAAGTCAGCATACAAGTGACCCGGTTGCTTTAAAGGGTGGAGCCCCAGCATCTCTGCCCTTCACAATGTCTGCAATGGCCTGTAGCTCCTTGTGCTGTTCAAGGAAGGTCTTCTAGTACGGCTGTTGGATAGGAAGCCTGCACCCTCATGTGTCAGCCAGGCTGAGTGCAGCTGTCCATTGGGACCCCTTTGTTGCAGGGCTAAAAGAGCCTTTTTTCATGGATATACAACCTGTTGGAAAAGGAACTTATTATCATGGAAGCTCTCAGGTAACTTTTATCCTTCCCTGTGCTGGCAAGTCCATTATGAGCAGAATAGGTGCCAAGAGTGAATATGTTTCCCTGGAAGGGCAGTGGCTATTAGGCCAAGGGGGCTCAGTTCCCCTCATGGTGTCTCCAGAGTTCTTGGGGGACATCCTTAAGCTTTCAGTGAGAACGGCAAAAGAAGAGAAATTGCAGGGCCTGAGACCAGGGACTTGGCAGATTGGTGCTATTTGTCGTGACGGCCCCTTGATTCTGGAGGCATCCATGTGCAAATGCACTCAAATTTGGCTGTTGACACACCAGGCCGAGGTGCAGCAGTTGAATAGTAGATTCAAGAATGAGGGCAACTCTCCTGGAGGCCTTGCCTCTTTCCCCTGTACACCTGTTGCTCTTCCTCATGCATGCATGTGTTTTCTCACCTCAAGGCAGATTGAGTTGCCCAGGATGGAAGACCATTGTCAACAGGGAACCAGTCACACATTCTGTGAATCCCAGCCTGGTGAGACAAGGAGCATGAGCCCCTGGGGGCCATTGTGCATGCAGCCCTTGGGTTTACAGATGGAATACCCATGGAGGTAAGTGGTCCTTATTTGAGGAAACCTAGTGGTTTGGTCCCAGTGATCTGGGCATGGGATCTGTGCCCTCACCTTCTGGGGTTTCCCTAGGGTATGCAAAGTCCCAGGGCCCAAGGCTTGGCTGCAGTTCCTGCCCCCTGGCTGCAATCTGTGTAGTCTTGAATGCTGACCTGATTAAGCTTGCTGGCCTTCCTGGGATGGAGGTGGTGACTTTGCTCATGCAGCTCCTGGGCACACGTGCTTGGATCGATGATGACTCCCACAGATGCATTCCTTGGAAATCTGAACAAAATGAGTGAGCCACCCCTACCGTCTCCTCATCGGAACTGAGGTCCAGCACGTGATTTCCAGTGGGATCGAAGGGCCAGGGTCACATTTCATTTGCTCCCTGGGGTGTAAGCAGCCACAGTGTGCAAGCTTGAGGGTGATGGCCTTGTGGTATGGAGATGAGCCATGAGGAAGATGCCCTGACCTCCCAACCTCAGGATATGGCTAGGGACCATGAGTCATCTCTGGTTGCATGAGGCTAGCCAGGGCTTTTGTCTCCTGGTATGTATGGTTCTATTGGTAGCAGAGACATGGAAGCCGTTTGAGAGCATCTGGACTGCCATTGAGTTTGTCAGCCACACCGCCTTTGCCTGAAAGTATTTTCACTCGTGGTCAGGAAAGGAGTCATAGCTTCAGACAAGTTTCTGTGTCATGTTCTTCTGGGGGACGGGATGCCGCATAGTTTTCTCCTGGTGATCAGAGGAGATCATTGGGCAGAGTGTCCAAGAGGTGGGCCAAGCTGATGGCCCCTCATCTGATTGTTTCTTTGGTTGGTATGTGAGTGGGCACTAGTGTTGGGAGGGTGAGCCTTGCAGATGCATTAGGGCATTTCCAAGGATGAAAGTCCTGAGTCAACAGGAGGGACCTGCACATTGCCCTGAGGTGGGCAGTTGCCAGGAAAGAGCAAAGCTTGGGGATCGTGAAATGTACCTCAAGTGGTGGTGGAACCCATGGATGGATGGGCAAGTGAATGGATCAGCAAGTCGTCAGGTTCCCTGAATTCTGGGTTGCCTTCAGGTTCAGTTGGAGTGAATGTGGGGAAGGACTGGGGTGGCAGGTTCATAGGTTCATGGACCATTGAACAGTTGGCCTCTGCTGTGATTGGTTTCCTTTGCTGCAGACCTCCAGAGCCATGAGTGGTTCCCCAGGTGGTGTCTGATCTTGTCCTGGCCTGGGGGTTATATGAAGCAGAGAGTATGTTTTCTGTCCATCTTGCCATGTTCTCCCCATGTGCATGGAGTGAAATTGTGCCTCAGGACATCCAAGTGTCATTTCTATACCCAGCTCACCTATCCTTGCCCAAGTTTAGGAGCTCTTCCCAGAAATTAGGGGGCAGGGACCCTGTGGAAATAGGGGAGTCAGATGAGTGGCTACAGTTTGAAGGGCAGGAGAAGCTCTCTGGTGTGGTGCTTAGCAGCAAGGCTGTGCTCTCCTGTGAACCTGTGGCCAGAGGCGTCATGTGGGTTCAATCATTGTGCCTCTGTGCTGGGTTCTGTGGTGTCATGACTGGTGTTTCAGGATGGTCGTGGATGACCTGAATTTCATATTGTATCTGGGCTCATGGCAGTGATGTTACTGGCTCAAAAAGAACAAGGTTGCATGACAAGTGACCCAGTTGCTCTAAAGGGTGGAGCCCCAGCATCTTTGTGCTTTGGAATGGCTCCAGTGGCCTGGAGCTCTTCGTGTTGTTCAAGGAAGGGCTTCTAGTATGGCTTTGACCAGGAAGCAAGCACACTCATGTGTCAACCGGGCTGAGTCCATTGGGGCCCTTTTGTCATGGAGCCGAAAGAGCCATTTTTCGTGGATATGCTCCATATCAAAGAAGGGGCTTAATGTCGTGGAGGCCCTCAGGTACCTTTTATCCTGTCCCTTGCTGGTGAGTCCATTGTGAGCAGAGTAGGTGCCAAGAGTGGGTGTGTTTCCCTGGAATGTCAGTGGCGAAGGGGGCCCCATTCACCTGAGGGGTTCTCAGGGTTCTTGGGGGACATCCTTAAATTGTGTTGGTCGGGACAGTACATGGAGTGGAATTGCAGGCCTGAGACCAGGCAGTTGGCAGATTGGCACTCTTTGTCCTGTAGGTCCCTTGACTCTGAATGTATCTGTGCACCAACACATCCCTGTTTGGCTGCTTTCACAGCACACCTTCTTGCAGCAATTGAGTGATAGATCCCAGAATGATTGGCAGTGCTCCTGGAGGCCTTGCCTCTTTCCCCCGTACACTTGGTGCTCTTCCTCACACATGCATGTGTTTTCTCGCCCCAGGCCAGGTTGAGTGGCCCAAGATGGAAGACTGTTGGCAACAGGTTACCCATCGCATATTCCATGATAGCCAGCCTCTCAAGATGAATCTCACGAATCCCCAGAGGCAACTGGACAAATGGCCCTTGAGTGTACAGATGAAACAGCCATGGCGGTAAGCAGCCTTTCTTCGAGGAAACCTAGTGGTTTGGCCCCAGGGATCTGGGCATGGGATTCACACCTTCACTTTCTGAGCTTTTCCTGGGGCATGCAAGGTCCCAGGGCCTGCAGCTTGGCTGCCCCAAGGCTGCTATCTGCACAGTCCTGAATGCTGACCTGATCAAGCTCACTGACCTTCCTGGGATGGAGGTGGCGACTTTGTTCATGCAGCACCTAGAGCGCACGTGCTTGGATCGATGATGACTCCCACAAATGCATTCCTTGGAAATCTGAACAAAATGAGTGAGCCACCCCTACCGTCTCCTCATCGGAACTGAGGTCCAGCACGTGACTCCCACAGGGATCAAAGGGCCAGGGTCACATTCACTTGCTCCCTGGGGTGTGAGCAGCCACAGTGTGCAAGCTGAGGGTGAGGGCCTTGTGATGTGAAGGTGAGCCATAGGGGAAAGGGGCTGCATCTCCCATGTTCGGGTTATGACTGGGGACCATGAATTGTCTCTCTTTGCATGAGCTATCCAGGTCTTTTGTCTCCTGGTGTGGATGAGAGTGAGGGTAGCAGAGGAAGCAGAAGCCATTTGAGAGCATCTGGGCTGCCACTGAGTTTGTCAGGCCTCCGTGTGCCCACTGCCTGGTCCCTGGTGGATAGCACAGAGTTTTCACGCAGGGTCAGAACAGGAGTCATGGCCTCAGCCAGGCTTCTATGTCATGTTCTTCTGGGGATGGATTGCTACATAGTTTTCTCCTGATACTGATAGAAGATCAATGGGCAGAGTGTCCAGGAGGTGGGCCAAGCTGAGGGCCCCTCATCTGATTATTTCTTTGGTCAGTGTGCATGGGCGCTGGTGTTGGGAGGCTGAGCCTGGAAATTCCATTAGGGTGTTTCTGTGGATAAAAATCCTGTGTCAAAGGAGGATTAGCACATTGCCCTGAGATGGGTGGATGCCAGGGGAGAGCAAATTTCGGAGGTCTTGAAATACACCTTGAGTGGTGGTGGAACATGTGAATGGATGGGTGGCTGGATGGACCAGCTATTCAGTCAGATTTCCTGAAGTCTGTGTTGCCTTCATATACAGTTGGAGTGAGTGTGGGGAAGGATCACAGTGGCAGATTCATAGGTTCAAGGACCATCCAACAGTTGACCTCTCCCATCATTGGTTTCCTTTGTGACAGGCTTCCGGAGCCAGTAGTGGTTCCCAACATGGCATTTTATCTTGTCCTGACCTGGAGGCCAAGTATGAACTATCCATTCCATGGAATTCTCCAGGCTAGAACACTGGAGTGGGTCGCCTTTCTCTTCTCCAGGATATCTTCCCAACGCAGGGATCAAACCCAGGTCTCCCATATTGCCAGCAGATTCTTTAGCATCTGAGCCACCTAGGAAGCCCAAGAAGAGTGTAGTGGGTAGCTTATCCCTTCTCCAGTGGATCTTCCCAACCCAGGAATCAAATGTCGGTCTCCTAAATTGCAGTGAGATTCCTTACCAACTGAGCTATCAGGGAGGCCAAGTATGAGGTAGAGGGGATATTTTCTCTTCATCCTGCCATGTTCTCCCCGTGTGCATGGAGTGATGCTGTGCCACAGGACATCCCAGTGTCGTTTCTATACCCAACCCACCTATCCTTGCACAAGTTTAGTAGCTTTTCCCCGAACTCAGGGTAGGACCCCATAGAAACAGGAGTCAGATGCTCCTTTGAGCACCTGCAGTTTGAAGGGCAGGGGAATCTATCTGGTGTGAGGCTCCTTTTGTTGTGCAGTCTGTTGGTTCAGCGAGGCTGTGCTCTCCTGCGTGCCTGGCCTCTGGCCAGAGGTGTCACATGGGTTCAGTCATCTCACCTCTTCACTGGTTTGTGTCATGACCTTGCTGGTGGTGTAAGAATGGTCATGGACAACCTGGGTCTTGTGCTGTGTGTGGTTCACAGCAGTTATGTTACTGCCTTAACAGAGAGCAAGGTAGCATGGCAAGTGATCCAGTTGCTGTAAAGGGTGGAGCCCCAGCATCTTTGCATTTCAGGAAGTCTCCGATGGCCTGCATCTTTTCATGTTGCCTAAGGAAGGCCTTCTAGCAAGGTTTTGGGCCAGGAAGCAAAGCATGCTTGTGTGTCAACTGGGCTAAGCATAGATGTCCATCAGGGCCCCTTTGTTGCAGGGCTGAAAGAGACATTTTTTCGTGGATGTGTTCCCTGTCAGGGAAGGGTCTTATCATGGAAGTCCTCAGGTACCTTTTATCCTTCCCTGTGTTGGGCAGTCCATTGTGAGCAGAGTATGTGCCAAGAGCAGGTGTGTTTCCCTGGAAGGGCAGTGGCTGTTAGGCCAAGGGTCCCCAGTTCCCTGAGGGTGTCTCAGGGATTCACAGAGGACATCCTTAAGCTGTGTTGGCCGGGACGGCATGAGGAGTGGAATTGCAGGGCCCAAGGCCAGGGAGTTGGCAAATTGGCAGTCTTTGTCCTGCAGGCCCCTTGACTGAAGGTATCCGTACACTAACGCATCATATTTGATGGCTAACAAACCAGACCGAGGTGTACCAATTGAATGGTAGATGCAAGAATGAGGGCAGCACTTCTGGAGGCCTTGCCTCTTTCCCCAGTATGGCTATTGCTCTTCCTCACGCATGTGTGTGTTTTCTCACCCCAAACCAGTGGCCTTGAGTATGCCAGGATGGAAGACTGTTTGCAACAGAGAACCCGTTGGATATTCCATGACAACTGTTCTGGCAAGACGAGGCGTGTGAGCCCCCAGGGGCTTCTGAGCAATTGGTCCTTCGATGTACAGGTGGATCACCCATGGCGGTAAGCAGCCCTTCTTCGAGGAAACCTAGCAGTTTGGCCCCAAGGATTGGCCATGGGATCTGTGCCCTTACCTTCTGGGGTTTCCCTGGGGCATGCAAAGTCCCAGAGCCCAAGGCTTGGCTGCAGTTGCTGCCCCATGGCTGCAGTCTGTGCACTCTTGAATGCTGACATGACTGAGCTCCCTGGCCTTCCTGGGATGGAGGTGGCGACTTTGCTCACGCAGCACCTAGAGCACACGTGCTTGGATCGATGATGACTCCCACAAATGCATTCCTTGGAAATCTGAACAAAATGAGTGAGCCACCCCTACCGTCTCCTCATCGGAACTGAGGTCCAGCACGTGACTCCCACAGGGATCAAAGGGCCAGGGTCACATTCATTTGCTCCCTGGGGTGTGAGCAGCCACAGTGTGCAAGCTGAGGGTGAGGGCCTTGTGATGTGAAGGTGAGCCATAGGGGAAAGGGGCTGCATCTCCCATGTTCGGGTTATGACTGGGGACCATGAATTGTCTCTCTTTGCATGAGCTATCCAGGTCTTTTGTCTCCTGGTGTGGATGAGAGTGAGGGTAGCAGAGGAAGCAGAAGCCATTTGAGAGCATCTGGGCTGCCACTGAGTTTGTCAGGCCTCCGTGTGCCCACTGCCTGGTCCCTGGTGGATAGCACAGAGTTTTCACTCAGGGTCAGAACAGGAGTCATGGCCTCAGCCAGGCTTCTGTGTCCTGTTCTTCTGGGGATGGATTGCTACATAGTTTTCTCCTGATACTGATAGAAGATCAATGGGCAGAGTGTCCAGGAGGTGGGCCAAGCTGAGGGTCCCTCATCTGATTGTTTCTTTGGTCAGTGTGCATGGGTGCTGGTGTTGGGAGGCTGAGCCTGGAAATTCCGTTAGGGTGTTTCTGTGGATAAAAATCCTGTGTCAAAGGAGGATTAGCACATTGCCCTGAGATGGGTGGATGCCAGGGGAGAGCAAATTTCAGAGATCTTGAAATGCACCTCAAATGGTGGTGGAACCCATGGGTGGATGGATGCATGGATGGATTGGTGAGTCAGTCAGGTTCCTTGAAGTCTGTGTTGCCTTCATATACAGTTGGAGTGAGTGTGGGGAAGGATTGCAGTGGCAGATTTGTACGTTCATGGACAATTGAACACTTGGTCTCTCCCATGGTCACTTTCCTTTGCAGCAGATGTCTGGAGCCTTCAGTTCTTGCCATCATGACATTGTGTCCTTCTTATTTATTTGTTTGTTTATTTATTTATTTATATTTTTATTTATTTATTTTTTTTAATTTATTTTTTATTTTACTTTACAATTCTGTATTGGTTTTGCCATATATTGACATGAATCCACCACGGGTGTACATGCGTTCTCAAACATGAACCACCCTCCCACCACCCTCCCCACAGCATTTCTCTGGGTCATCCCCGTGTACCAGCCCCAAGCGTGCCATATCATGTATTGGACATAGACTGGCAATTCGACTCTTACATGATATTATACATGTTTCAATGCCATTCTCCCAAATCATCTCACCCTCTCCCTCTCCCACTGAGTCCAAAAGTCTGCTATACACATCTGTGTCTTTTTTGCTGTCCTGCATACAGGGTCATCATTGCCATCTTTCTAAATTCCATATATATGTGTTAGTATACTGTATTGGTGTTTTTCTTTCTGGCTTACTTCACTCTGTATAATCGGCTCCAGTTTCATCCATCTCATCAGAACTGATTCAAATGTATTCTTTTTAATGGCTGAGTAATACTCCATTGTGTATATGGACCACAGCTTTCTTATCCATTCATCTGCTGATGGACATCTAGGTTGTTTCCATGTCCTGGCTATTATAAACAGTGCTGCAATGAACATTGGGGTACATGTGTCTCTTTCAATTCTGGTTTCCTCAGTGTGTATGCCCAGCAGTGGGATTGCTGGGTCATAAGGCAGTTCTATTTGCAACTTTTTAAGGAACCTCCACACTGTTCTCCATAGTGGCTGTACTAGGGGCCAATATGAGGCACAGGGGATATTTTCTGTCCACCTCGCTGTGTTCTCACCATGTGCATGGCATAAAGATGTGCCTCCTGACCTCCCAGCGTCGTTTCTATACTCATCCCTCCTATTTTTTTCTGAATTAAGGAGCTCTTCCTGGCAATCCGTGGGCAGAAACCTGTGGAAACATGGGAGTTGGCTGTCCGCATAAGCAGCTGCAGTATTAAGGGGAGGAGAGGCTGTCTGGCATGGGGCTCATTTTGTTTTGTTACCTGCTGGTACAGCAATGCATTGCTTTCCTGCTTGCTTGATCTCTGGCCTGTGATGTCCTGTGCGCCCAGTTGTCGTGCCTGTTTGCTGAGTTCTATCATATTATGGCTGATGGTGTTAGGATGGTTATGGACAACCTGTCTTGTGTCTGGGTTCACAGCAGTGATGTTACTGGCTTACAAAGAGCAAGGCAGCACGGCAAGTGACCTAGTTGCTGTTAGTGGAGCCCTGGCATCTTTGTTTTCTGAAATGGTTCAGTGGCCTACAACTTTTCATGTTGTCCAAGGAAGAGCTTGTGGTATTGCTTTGAGCCAGGAAGCAAGTATGCTCATGTGTCAACTGGGCTGAGCGCAGGTATCCAATGGGGCCCCTTTGTCATGGGACTTAAACTGCCATTTTTCATCAATAGGCTCCCTGTTGGAGAAGAGCCTTATTTTCTTGGAAACCGTCAGAAACGTTTTTCCCTTCCCACACTGGCATGCTCTTTGTGAGGAGATCAGGTGCCTAGCGTGGGTGTGTTTCTCTGGAACAGAGGTAGCTGTTAGACCAAGGGGTCCCCATTCCCCTGAGGGCATCTTGGGGATTCACGGAGGACATCCTTAAGCTGTATTGGTGGGGATGGCATGGGGAGAGGAATTGCAGGGCCCAAGACCAGGGAGTTGGCAGATTGTTGCTCTTTGTCCTGATGGCCCCTTGAATCTGAAGCAATCCACATGCCAACACATTTATGTTTGGCTTCTGACATACCAGATTGAGGTGCAGCAGTTGAATGGTAGATGCAAGTATGAGGGCAATGCTCCTGGGGGTCTTGCCTCTTTCCCCTGTATGCCTGTCTCTCTTCCTCATGCTTGTATGTATTTCCTTGCCTCAAGCCAGATTGAGTGGCCCAGGATGGAAGACCACTGGCATCAGGAACCCATCACATATTCCATGACTCCCAGCCTGGAAAGTCGAAGCCTTCGAGCTGCCACAGGCCACTGGACACGTGGCCCTTGGTGGTACAGGTGGAACACCAATGGCTGTAAGTGGCCATCTTCGCATAAACCTGGTGGTTTGGCCATAAGGCTCTGGATGTGGTGTCTGCTTTTTCACCTTTGTACTTTCCCTGGGGCACGCAAGGTCCCACAGCCCACAGGCTTAGCTGTAGTTCCTGCCTCTTGGCTGGGATCTGTGCAGTTCCAACTGCTGATGTGATTGAGATTGCTGGCCTTCCAGGGGTGGAGGTCCCGACTTTGCTCATTCAGCATCTGAGCACATACACTTAGATGGATGATGATTCCCACAATGGCAGCCTTGAAAATCTGACAAAGTGAGTTATCAATCCTTATCATGTTCTCTTTGGAACTAAGATCCAGCATGTGGTTCCCAGAGGGATGGAATGGCCAGGGTCACATTGCCTTTGCTCCCTGGGGCATTAGCAGCAACAGCAGGGAAGCTGAGAGTGACAGCCTTGTGGTGTGTAGGTGAGACATGGGGAAAAGGGCCTGCATCTCCCATCCTCAGGGGATGGCTAGAGACCATGTGTTGTCTCTGGTTGCATGAGACTAGCCAGAGCTGTTGTCTTTTGCTGTGGGTGAAGGTGCCATGGCAGAGAAAGTGAAAGCCATTTGTGGGCCTCTCGGCTGACATTGAGTTCATTCAGAAAACAAATTGTTTTTGTTCAGATTCAGAACAGGAGTTGTGGCCTCAGCCAGACTTCTCTTTCATATTCTCCTGGGGAATAGGATGCTACTTAGTTTTCTCCTGATATTTGAAGAAGTAAATGAGCATAGTGTCCAGGAGTTTGGGCAAGCTGATGGACCCTTCTTGTATTGTTTCTTTCGTTCTGTGTGTGAGTGTGCACTGGGGTTGGGAGGCTGAATCTGGAAGGTGCCTTAGTGCCTTTCCAAGGAAATCAGAATCCTATGTTGATATGAAGGTCCAGCATGCTTCTTTGATGCGGGTGGATAGCAGGAAGTGAGGAAAGCTTGGACAGCAGGAAATACGCCCAGAATGGTGTTTGAACCCACGGGTGAGTAAGCAGGTGGGTGGATAGGTTTCCAGTCAGGTTTCATGGACTCTTTGGCTTCCTTCAGGTGCAGTTGGAGTATTCGGAAGGACAACAGCGGCAGATTCATGGACCATCCAACAGTTTTCCTCTCCCATAATCGGTCTCCTTTGTGGCAGAACTCCAGATCCACAAGAGGTTGGTATTGTGTCCTATCTTGTCCTGGTGGCCAATTATGAGGCAAAGGGCATGTTTTCTGTCCATCTCTCCATGTTCTCTCTGTGTGCATGGCATAAGGTGTGTCTCAGGACATCCACATGTTATTTCTATATCCAGCCCATGTATCCTTTCACAAGTTTAGGAGTTTTCCCTGGAATTCAGTGGGCTGGACCCGGTAAAAACAGAGGAGTCAGTTGCCCACATAAGCGTGTGCTGTCTTAAGGACAGGAGAGGCTTTCTGGCACAGGGGTCTTTTTGTTTTGTGGCCTGCTGGTGCAGAAACACTGTGGTCTCTTGCATTCCTAGCTTCAAGCCAGAGACATCATCGTGGGTCCAGCAGCTGCAGCTGTTCCTGGATTCTTTCATGGCATGGCTTGTGCTGTCACAGTGGTCATGGATCACCTGGGTCTTGTGTTGTCTCTGGGGCCACTGTAGTGATGTTGTTGCAGGAAGAGGGACCCCTTCCAGGGCCCAAAACTGGGCTTTTGTCTAACGCTTGGAAATGAATTGTCCGAGGAGACACATGTGCTGACAAAGCAAGAGATTTTATTGGGAAAGCACACCCAGATGGAGAGCAGTAGGGTAAAGGAACCCAGGAGAACTGCTCTGCCTCGTGGCTCGCAGTCTCGGGTTTTATGATGATGGGATTAGTTTCCGGGTGGTCTTTGGCCGATCATTCTAACTCAGAGTCTTTCCTGGTGGCACACGCATCGCTCAGCCAAGATGGATGCTAGCGAGAGGGATTCTGGGAAGTGGACGGACACACAGTGTCTCCTTTAGACCTTTCCCGAACTCTTCTGGTTGGTGGGGCTTATTAGTTCTGTATTCCTTATCAGGATTTCCTGTCATAAAACAACTCATGCAAATGGTTACTATGGTGCCTGGCCAGGGTGAGCAGTTTCAGTCACTGTGCTTCCCCTAAAAACTCCCCCATGAGAGACTTCATACTCAAGATACTTCTTGGGAATTGGGGTGGAGGTCTCTTTCTTCTGTAACTTCTTCCTGCTGTGCATGGGCGTAGGCCTGCCTAGCAGAGCAGAAGTCTCTGTCTACCCGATCTAAGTTAGGGTGTTCCACATCTGAAAACAGCTTCCACCCTTGTAGTAACATCAATTTGGCTTGGAACTGCTGGAGTCTGCTGGAAATAAACTTTGTAAGTAGTTGGAGTATACAGGCGCCAAATAGGAGGCGTAATAAGATAGTTATCACTGGACCCATGAATGGTAGGAGCCAAGAAAGGAAAGAAAGAGAACTCCATACACTTGTTGAACTCAAATCCCGGATCTTTGTGGCCTGTTCCAAAAGCCCCTTGATATCTTTTTGGACCTGCCCAGCCTGGTTGTAATAAAAACAGCATTCTTCCTTTAGATAGGGACAAGTGCCCCCCTATCCAGCAGTCAGTAAATCTAGGGCCCGATGATTTTGTAGGACCATGGCGGCTAGGGAGTCTAACTGGGATTGTAGGTGTTGGAGGGTCCTCGCCATTTTTTCTATGGATACAGCAGTGTCTGGTAGAAGGCTGCTGAAATTTATGTAAAGAAGTTCCCCCCATGGCAGCTCCTGTCAAACCAGTGGTCAGTCCTAATGCTAGGAAAAGAGGGGTAAGTATTACTGCACAACGTATCCTCTGGTTGGTGTATACTGGTAAAGGCAAGGAGGTATTACTCCAGGCCAGATCTAAGTGGGGTGTAACATACCCTAGAGAGCAAGTTCCTGACCAAAAAGGTGGTAGGGATAAATAAGCTTTATCCCCACATATGAAATAGACACCATGACTGGGGTTAAGCTGGGCAGCAAAACGGGTTTGCCAAAGAGGAACAGGATTTCCATCTGCCTTACAGCTGGAACATGGCATGATGGAACAGGGGCAGTCTCTTAGTAGCTGGGAGGAGACTGTCACTCCACTTGCTGCAAAACCGGCAACAGTGAGGGCATTTAGGAAGGGATTCAAGTGTTGTGAGACATCCTGGGTTTTGTCCTCAAGGTAGAGAGTATTTTGTTTAGGCTCCCACCATAGGGTTAGGTTTTCAGGGTTGGGTACCCCTACAAGGGAATAACAGGGGTCAGAGTTGTCTGCCTGATTTAGAAACCAGGATGAACGGGTATGGTTCTTTGGTTGTCCAGAACAGAACATGGATTTTCGAGACTGGTTAATAGCATCTGAGGAGAGCCTCATGTTCGGGGATAGGTATACTGTGTCAGTTCTGCCAGAACCTCTAGTTCCCAGACTTTGGGCTAAATCGTAATACCCTAGTGAGATTTCTAGGTCCCGGTTTTTTTCATTAGTTTCAACAGTGAAGGTCACCGCACATTATCAGTTGCCTAGATTTCCTACTGACATCCCTGTCAGGGAGTTGCCTTTTAGACAGATCAGGAAGGTCACTTGGGGAATGTTAGTCAAGAGAGAAAATAAGGGCTCAGGTGGGATTGCAGATGTTATTGAGGGGGTAAATATAGACAGTTGTTGCTGATACCAAGGCATGACATTTTTTTCCCCTTTTTCCCAAAAGGCCATACTATGACCAGATGGGGTGCGCTGGGTAACAGCATGTAGCTCAGCTGGAAGGGTAGGCCATTGATACCCTGGGATAGGTTGGACATACCCCCAGCTCATGCCATTAATGCTGATCCAGCAGGGGCTGGTTAGGTTGAGTCAAGAAGCAGTGTGGTTTGCAAGCGTATATGCCTCGTTTAGAGAGAGATTAATAGCCATACAGGGAGACATGATTAGAAAGAGGAAGAACATTATATGATGCATTTTTACTTACCTGAGGGAGAGTTGATGGGGTTCCGCCTGAACAAGAGCCTGAGATCTTCAACAGGTTCACAGGAATAGTTGTCCTCTGGTTTTGGAGTCTCAATCCCCGTCTCCCCCTCCTGTAGGCCATAGGGTTTTATTCTAGAATTGTGGACCCAGGCAGATAGACCCTTCACTTTTACAGCAGTTGAAGTTACTAGGACAACCTGATATGGTCCTGTCCATTTCTTGGACAGCTGGCTTGGACTCCCTTTATCTTGCCAGGTCTTTACTAATACTTGGTCCCCCAGCTCTACCTGGGGATTTTTCAAGTTTTCCTGTGGTCTAGGGAGGATCTGTTCTCCGTATCGTTGGAGTTCTTGTTGAAACCGTCCCAGGTCAATTATATGTTTTAAGAGAGTATTGGTATCCTCATCAAAAAACAAATCAGAAGTTAAGAATGGACATCATTTCATAAGGGCTTAATAATAGTTGCCGTTTGGGGGCTGTCCATACCCTCATGAGAGCTATGGGTAGTGTATGGATCCACTTACTATGTGTTTCTTGACATAGCTTGGCCAGAGCCCTTTTAAGAGTCTGGTTGGCTCTCTCTACCTTTCCTGAAGCTTGAGGCCTCCAAGATGAGTGGAGGCGGTATTTTATGCCTAAGCATGTGGCCAGGTTCTGGGATATTGTGGCTGTAAATGAGGGCCCATTGTCACTCTGAAGTGATCAAGGCAACCCAAACCTAGGTACTATCTCCTTCAGCAGAGCTTTACAGACTTCTGTGGCTCTCTGTGTCTTAGTAGGGAACACTTCAGTCCAACCTGTGAATGTGTCAATAAAGACTAGCAAATAAGAAAACCCTTGGGTCTTTGGCATAGCTGTAAAATGCACCTGCCAGTCCTCTCCTGGGTATGATCCCCGATGTTGGACACGTTTAGTTAGAGGAGGTGGCAAGGGTCTGGTTTTTTGATTATTTCTTAGACAGGTATCACAATTCTGTGTGACCTGTCTAACAACCTTAGCCAACTGGGGATAGTAGAGGATAGGCTTGAGCAAGATTTCCAGATTATATCTTCCAAAATGGGTACTTTTATGTAAGGAGTTAATAATTTTCCAAACCTGAGAATCAGAGAGTATTACTTGGGCCTGATCAGTTTGAAACCACCCATGTGACCCAATCTCCCAGCCCCGCTCAGCATATCAGGAATGTTCCTCTGGGGTATAATCTGGAGTCAGGGTTTCCTTGGGGAAAAGGGGGTAGATAGCAGTGACAGGGATAGCTTCCCTAGCAGCTCGTTTAGCTTCCTGATCAGCTTTTCTATTTCCCTGGGCCTCCTCTTCTTGCTCCTTTTGGTGACCTTTACAGTGGATGACAGCTAATTTTGCAGGAAGTTTGACTGCCTCTAGGAGCCTGAGAATGAGCTCTTTGTGTTTAATTGGAGAGCTTTGAGCACTGAGCATCCCTCTTTCTTTCCAAATTGCTGCATGGGCATGCAGGATGAGGAAAGCATACTTCAGTCCGTATACACATTAATCCTCTTTCCTTCTCCTAATTCCAAAGCTCACATCAGGGCAAAAAGTTCAGCTTTCTGGGCTGAGGTGTCTGGGGGAAGAGACCCACTTTCCTTAGTTTCCTCTAGGCTCACTACAGCATATTCTGCTTTCCTCTCTCCCTTTTCTACAAAACTACTGCCATCTGTGTACCATTTTTCCTCTGGGTCAGATAAAGGTGTCTCTGATAGGTCCGGTTGAGAAGAGTATAACTCGTCTATGATCTGCATGCATTGGAGATCCAAAGGGGAAGTAAGGGGATCTGGCAGTAAGGTGGCTGGATTTAAAGGCTGCTGCTGCTGCTGCTGCTAAGTCACTTCAGTCGTGTCCGACTCTGTGCGACTCCATAGACGGCAGCCCACCAGGCTCCCCCGTCCCTGGGATTCTCCAGGCAAGAACACTGGAGTGGGTTGCCATTGCCTTCTCCAGTGCATGAAAGTGAAAAGTGAAAGTGAAGGCGCTTAGTTGTGTCCGACTCTTAGCGACCCCATGGACTGCAGCCTACCAGGCTCCTCCGTCCATGGGATTTTCCAGGCAAGAGTACTGGAGTGGGGTGCCATTGCCTTCTCTGTTTAAAGTCTGACAGACCCTCAACTTTATTTCTGGAGTGTCAAGGAGGAGGGCTTGGTATTGGGTGATCCTTCCCCCTGTCATCCACCTATCCCCTTTAGTTTCCAAGACTGCTTGTACCTGGTGAGGCGTATACACTATGGTGGGCTGACTCAGGGTCAGCTTAGATGCCTCCTTAACATAAGAGCGATGGCCGCTACTGCCGGGAGGCAAGTGATCCACCCTCTGGCCACCTCATCTAGTTATTTTGACAGATAAGCCGGGTTGTAATACAGGCCCCATCATTTGTCCTAACATCCCAAGAGCAGTTCCTATCCTTTCAGAAACATAAAGCTTGAAAAGCTTTTCCAGGTTTGGGAGCTTTTCCAAGCTTGGGCTCTAGTGATAAACTCTTTTAGGGCATTAAAGGCCACCTTGCAGGTCTCATCCCAGTTGAGTGACTTTTCCTCTTTCCCTCTTAACTTTTCATATAGGGGTCGGGCCAGATTGCCATAATTAGGAATCCAGATCCTGCAAAACCCAGTCATTCCTAAAAATCCCCTAAGCTGTTTTTTTTGTTTGGAGGGTACAGGGTATTTAAAATGAGTGATTTCCTCTGGGGGTCGAGCATTCTTTTTCCTTCCATAATTATAAATCCAAGGTATTTTACTTGGGTTAAGCTAATCTGAGCTTTCTTGGGGGATACTGAATAACCCTTTTCATACAGGAAATTTAGAGTTTTAATAGTGTCCATTTGAGAGCTGGTAAAATCTGGACTAGATATGAGCAGGTCATCCACATATTGTATTAGATTGCTGTTTGTTAAAGTTAATTCCCTTAGTTCTCTCCCCAGGGAAGTCCCGAAAATATGAGGGCTGTCCCTAAACCCTTGTGGTAGTCGAGTCCAGCAGAGTTGGGTGGCCTCCCTTGTTTCCAAGTCCTGCCACTCAAATGCAAAGAGTTCTGGGGATTCAGGATGGAGAGGAATGCAAAAGAAGGCATCTTTAAGATCCAAGACTGAGAAATACTTAGCATTTCCTGGGACTTGGGATAGGAGGGTATACGGATTTGGGACTATGGGTAGATGGGAACCACAGCTTCATTAACAGCTCTTAGATCCGGGACGAGTCGATAAGATCCATCTGGTTTTTTAACAGGCAAGATTGGAGTATTGCAGGGAGACTCACAGGTGATTAGAATTCCAGTATCTCGGTACTTGTTAACTAATGGTCTAAGACCTTCAAGAGCTTCTGGTTTTAAGGGATATTGTCTTTTCCAGGGGTAGGGAGCATTTGGCCTCAGAAGATCTTTACCGGTGGAACATTTATGGCTTGACCAGGGCTGGAGACATCTCACACCTGGGGATTGACCTCATCTAAGAAAGGGACAGACTCCTCCTTTTCTACATCTGACTAAATATTCAGACACTAGGCAAAGGAAATTATCGACTTCTAGCTTTCCCCAAGTCACTCTGGTCTGGAGGCGTCAAAGAAGGTCTTTCCCCAGTACGGGAGCAGGGCAACCAGGGATGTATAAGAAGGGGTGGATTCCTTGCCAGTTGCTTTGAGGTTTTCCTTCTACCCCTATCACTGTTTTAGTCTGGGAGTCTAAAGGTCCTAATTGGAAAGGAAGAACAGAGAAGGCAGCCCCCGTGTCTAAAAGAAAGTTCACATCCTTACCTTCTGTTTGTAGAGTCACCCAAGGGTCTAGAGGAGTGATCTGGACCTCACCACTCGTGGGGGTTTCTCGAGTGGCTGGGTACCGTCAGTCCTGGTTGCCCAGGACTAATAAAGAGGGAGCAGGTTTAGGGGTCTTCATATATCTTCCCTTAGGGCAATATGGGCACTCCCTTTTCCAATGCACATCCTCTTTGCAGTAGGCACACTGGGTATGTCTCAGCTGCGGTGGATTGTTAAGATCCTTTTTCCTTCCTTGCTCTCCCCCAGACTCTAGCGTAGTGGCAGGATGAATCAAAGCCAGGATTTTAGCCTGTTGTTGGGCCAAGGCCTGGGTCTGCCTCTCTATTCTCCTATCTTTTCAGGCTTCCTTTTGCTCCCTTTTTGCTTCCTCCTCCTGGTACCTGTTCAAAAACACCCTATTTGCCTCCTCCACCAAATCGGAAATTGGGGTCTCTGGTCCTTTTCCTAGTTTTTGTAATTTTCTCCTTATGTCTGGGGCTGCCTGGGTTATGAAGGAATGGGCCAACAGGACTCTTCCTTCCATACTTTTTAGATCTGTCTTGGTAAAGTTTTTAAAGGCTTCTGTGAGTCTGCCCCCCAAAAAAGAGCTGGATTTTCATTTTCTTCCTGTGTAACCTCTTTTATCTTATTATAATTAACAACCTTTCGGACACCCTGGGTCATTCCCTGTAGTAGGCAAGTAATGAGGTGTCTTAAGGATTCCTTTCCTGCCCTTTTATTAGGATCCCAGTCTAGCTCTGTACAGGAGATTGCCTCTTCGGCAGGGGCCAGACTGACATCTCCCCACTGTCTTTCTTCAGCCACTTTTCTAGCCTGATCTAGGATTAGAGCTTTTTCCTCCTCTTTACAACACCGGGTGAGGATAACCATTAGGTCCCTCCAGGTGAGGGAGAAGTTAAGGCTAAGATGCTCAAATTCATCCTTAAATTTTTTGGGGTTCTTGGAATATGAGCCCAGTTGTTACTTGTATTGGGTAATGTCTTGCATAGAGAATGGAACATGAACGTGCATAGTTCCCCCCTCCCCATCTGGTACCTCTCTTAGGGAGCAGATTTTGTCTGAGGATGACCTTTCCTTCTGTGGAGGACAAAGCTTACTTCCTGATCGTAACCCCATGGGGGAGGGGACACATGGAGGAGGAGCCGAGGCGATGGTGACTTCGCTTCAGATCCCATGACTTCTGGGCCCAGCCCTGTGACTTCTGGGTCTGAGCTCATGATTCCCAGGCCTAGCCTCCTGACTTTAGGGTCCAAGCTCGTGACTTCTAGGTGTGTCTTACCCTATTTTCCCCGTGACTTCTCTGCTGAAGCAGAGGAGGTTAGGGGAAGGTCAAGGGGATCTTCTGTTTCAGACCTTTCTAAAAGGATTTTGGAAGAGCATTTATCAAAGTCCTCAAGCTTGTATTTTCCCTTTTTCCTGGAGTCCTGGTAGAGGGCCATAAAGGCCTGGACATAGGGAATCTCCTTGTATTTACCCTTGTGTTTTCAGTATAGACTGAGCTGTAAAATGGTGTATCCAAGTGATCCCGACTGGTGCCATTTTCCCCCTCCTTCCAGGGAGTAAGTAGGCCAGTATTGAGTACAGTATTTGATAAGTTTTTTCTTTTTTAGCCCTTCCAGTTGGTATCCCTCCCAGTGGGCCAAAAGACAACCAGGCGGGGTGTCTAAAGGGAAGCTAGGCTTGTTTCCCATTTTAGTGACAGTTAAGTTTATATCTTGTTCCCAGGGGACCAGTATTGGGGTGGATGCCCCTATATCTGACTCTAGAGAGATTGTAAGCTCTCTCCTGGTCCCAAATTGCCTGATTGTATATGCGCCAAAGGAAATGTTCAGTAGTAAGCACAATCAACGGTGCCGTAGGACTGGTCCCAAAAGGTGAATTAACCCCTAAGGATGTGTCTAGGGTGTTAATTTTCACCCAAGACCAGGTGCGACTATACTGAACCCTGTCAATCATTTCCATGTGGAAGAACTCAGCCAAATGCTCAATTAAATGGCTGAATTTATAGAAACAGGGCATCTGATGGAGGGCTTCTAATGCCTGATTGTCTCCCTAAGAACAGAAAGCACAATGATGGGGAGCAGAGAGCGTAGCCTCTCAGAAAATCTCTTGCAAAGACCCAGAACTAAATAACTTGGGTCTTCACAGAAAGGAAAAAAGGCCAGGTTGAGAGAGAAGTGGGAAGAGACAAAAGGTGAAAGCGTGGGGGAGAGAAAGAGGAAAAAGAAAAAGGGGTGGCCTTACAGACGTCTCCTGCCACCTACAGATACCCAGGCATTATGGGACTTTTCCCTGGGCCTCCAGAGAAGGGAGAACTGGAACTCGGCCCTACCAGAAATCAGAACCAGAATTTGAGTTCTCTGCCAATAGGAGGTGATCAATCTCCAATCCTCAGCTCAAGCCAAGGCCCTTTGACCAGATTCCTGCGTCCAGGACCAGGGGACTAGAAAAATAGGATAGGATAGGTTGAAAGGAGGAGTGAGATAAAAGGAGGTCAACAAAATCTCTTGTTCCTTACCCGGTCGGGGCACCCTGGCCAGTTGTCCGCGTCAGGAGGAGACCAGGGACAAACGAGTCCCAGTCGTGGCCACTGGGTCAGATCTGTCAGCAGGCAAGCTGGTCCTGGAGTGCCCCAAGCGGTCTGGATGTCAGCCCCAGTAAAAATGGGGGTGTCCCTTCATGGTCGCCAGTTGTTGTAGGAAGGGGGAGGCCCCCCTACAGGGCCTCAAGAGTGGGCTTTTGTCTAACACTCAGAAATGAATTGTCTGAGGAGACACATGCTGACAAAGCAAGAGATTTTATTGGGAAAGGGCACCCAGATGGAGAGCAGTAGGGTAAGGGAACCCAGGAGAACTGCTCTGCCGTGTGGCTCACAGTCTTGGGTTTTATGGTGATGGGATTAGTTTCCGGGTGGTCTTTGGCCAATCATTCTAATTCAGAGTCTTTCCTGGTGGTGCACACATCACTCAGCCAAGATGGATGCTAGCAAGAGGGATTCTGGGAAGTGGACGGACACGCGGTGTCTCCTTTAGACCTTTCCTGAACTCTTCCGGTTGGTGGTGGCTTATTAGTTCTGTATTCCTTATCAGGATTTCCTGTCATAAAACAACTTATGCAAATGGTTATTATGGTGCCTGGCCTGGGTGAGCGGTTTCAATCAGTGTGCTTCCCCTAACAATGTTACTGCCTTAAAAAGTGCAATACATCACGATGAGTAATTTAAGTGCTGTAAACGGTGGAGCGCCACATCTTTGCATTTCAGAATAGTTCCAATGGCCTGTAGCTTTTTGTGTTTTTCAAGCTAAATGCTTGTAGCAAGGCTGTAGTCTGGGAAACAAGCACACTTGTGTGCCACCCAGATTGTTCACAGCTGTACTGTGGAGCCCCTTTGTTGCACAGCCCAAGAACTAGTTTCATGGATAATCTCCCTGTCAAAGGAGGGCCTTATTCTTGTGCAAGCTTTCAAATACCTTTGTTCCTTCCCCACGGTGGTGAGACCATTGTGAGCAGAGTAGGTGCCAAGAGTGTGTTTTCCTGGAGGGACAGTAGTAGTTCAGACAAGGTGGCCTCCTTCCCCTGAGGGTGAGTTGGGGGTTTCTTAAGTTCAATCGCTCAGTCGTTTCTGACTCTTTGCGACCCCATGAATCACAGCACACCAGGCCTCCCTGTCCATCACCATCTCCCGGAGATCACCCAAACTCACGTCCATCAAGTCCATGATGCCATCCAGCCATCTCATCCTTGGTTGTCCCCTTCTCCTCCTGCTCCCAATCCCTCCCAGCATCAGAGTTTTTTCCAATGAGTCATCTCTTCGCATGAGGTGGCCAAAGTATTGGAGCTTCAGCTTTAGCATCGTTCCTTCCAAAGAAATCCCAGGGTTGATCTCCTTCAGAATGGACTGGTTGGATCTCCTTGCAGTCCAAGGGACGCTCAAGAGTCTTCTCCAACACCACAGTTCAAAAGCATCAATCCTTCGGCGCTCAGCCTTCTTCACAGTCCAACTCTCACATCCATACATGACCACAGGAAAAACCATAGCCTTGACTAGACGGACCTTAGTCGGCAAAGTAACATCTCTGCTTTTGAATATACTATCTAGGTTGGTCATAACTTTTCTTCCAAGGAGTAAGCGTCTTTTAATTTCATGGCTGCAATCACCATCTGCAGTGATTTTGGAGCCCAAAAAAATAAAGCCTGACACTATTTCCATTGTTTCCCCATCTATTTCCCATGAAATGATGGGACCGGATGCCATGATCTTCGCTTTCTGAATGTTGAGCTTTAAGCCAACTTTTTCACTCTCTTCTTTCACTTTCATCAAGAGGCTTTTTAGCTCCTCTTCACTTTCTGCCATAAGGGTGGTGTCATTTGCATATCTGAGGTTATTGATATTTCTCCCGGCCATCTTGATTCCAGCTTGTGTTTCTTCCAGTCCAGCGTTTCTCATGATGTACTCTGCATATAAGTTAAATAAGCAGGGTGACAGTATACAGCCTTGACGTACTCCTTTTCCTGTTTGGAACCAGTCTGTTGTTCCATGTCCAGTTCTAACTGTTGCTTCCTGACCTGCATACAGATTTCTCAAGAGGCAGGTTAGGTGGTCTGTTATTCCCATCTCTTTCAGAATTTTCCCAGTTTATTGTGATCCACACAGTCAAAGGCTTTGGCATAGTCAATAAAGCACAAATAGATGTTTTTCTGGGGTTTCTTAGAGATTATCTTTACATTGTGTTGTCAGTGATGATAAGAGAAGTGGATTTGCAGAGTCTGAGACCAGTGAGTTGACAGAACATCAGCACTTTGTCCTGCTGGCCCCTTGACACTGAATTTTTCCCTGTGGCAAATGCACTCAGTTTTGGCTTCTGACACACCAAACAGACTTGCAGCAATTGTGTCATAGATGCAGTATGAATCTCAACTCTCCTGTGAGCATTGCCTCTGTCTGCTATGTGCCTGTTGCTATTCCTCAAGCCTGCAGATATTTTCTTGCCTCAAGTTAATTTGAGTCACCAACTTGGAATACCATCGCAACAGGTGACCCTTTGCATATTCTGTGACACTTGGCTTGGGGAGGTGAGGCCAAGTGAAATTAATGATCCCCCATATTTGAGTGGACATGCAGCCCATGGGTTTACAGGTGGAACACCCATGGTTTTAAGTGGCAGTTCTTTCCCAAAACCTAGTGGTTTGTCTACTGGCCTCTGGGTGCCAGGGTTACACCCCTACCTTCTGTGCTTACTCTCTGGCATTCAAGGTCCCATGACCTGAGGCTTGACTAAAATTCCTACCCTTGTCTTATTCTGGGCAGTCCCAAATGCTGATGTGATTGAGCTCGCTTACAGTCCTAAGGTAGAAGCCACAACTTTCCACATCCAGTGTGTGAGCACATGGTAGGATTGTGTTGACTCCCACAAATGCTTGGGAATCTGAACAAAATGAGTGAGCAGTCCCTATGGTCTCCTCATTGAAATTAAGTTCCAGCCTGTGGTTCCCACAGGGAAAATAGAGAGAATGCCATGTGGCATTTGCTTCCTTGTGCTTCAGCAGCTTCACTGTGTATGTTGAGGGTGACAGCCTTCTCACGGGAAGAGGAGCCATTGGGAAAGGAGCCTGGGACTCCTGTCCTCCTTGGATGGCTACAGACAGCATGTCTGGTCTTGGTTTATGAGCCCAGTCAGGATTGTGGTCTCCTGCTGCAGGTGAGAGTGAGTTATTAGAAGAGGATGCAGGAGTTGTTTGAGAGCCTCTGGGCTGCCACTGTGTTCATGCCTCCACTCAGTTGTTGCCTTGTCTCTTGGAGGAAACCATAATCTTCCTACACTCAGAGTCAGAACAGGAGTCCTTTCCTAGGTTGCTCTTCTATGTCATGTTCTACTGGAGAGAAAGGACACAAAGTTTCTCCTGATGATTGGAGGACGTCAGTCACTGTCTCCAGCATGTTGTCCAAGCCTATGTCCCCTTTTTGGGTTGTGTCCCCCTTGTATGTGAGTGAACATGAGTGTTGGGAGAGTGGGCCTGGAAAATGTTTTGAGATAATAAATATTCTGTGTTAATGGGAGAGTCTGGCACATTGGCTCTGAGGCAGGTGTATTTTGGGGCAATTGAAAGGTGAGAGGGTGGTTAATGTGTGTGAAATGGTTGGTGAAATGGTTGGTGAACCCATGGCTGGATTGGTGAGTGGAGGTATCAGCGAGTCTAGAGTACTCCCTGATTTCTTTTGGTTGCCTTCAGTGCATTTGCACTCAGCATCTGGAAGGCCTGGGGAAACAGACTCAGGGACTGTCCCCTATTTGGCCTCTCTCTGATTAACGTCCTTCACTTTGTGTCTTCATGGCAGTGAGTGTTTGTCATTGTAGCATTGTATCACGTCTTGGTCTGGGTGCTGATTATGAGGCATGAGGTGTGTATTTTCTCCCCGTCTGGCTACATTTTCTCTGTGTTGACCTTGTGAAGTTGTTCCTTAGGCCATCCTAAATTTTTTTTTTATTCCCAGCCCTCCTAGCCTTCCCTGAAGGTTGGAGTTCTTCCCAGAGGTCATTGGGTGGGACCTTGTAGAAACAGGGGAGTTGGCTGCTAAGGAGAGATTGCAGGTTTAGGGGCAGGAGAGGCTGTCTGGGGGATGGGTCATCTTGACATGCCACCAGCTGGTACAGTAAACTCATTGTCTCTGGCGTGCCTGGCCTCAGTGCAGAGAATCAGTGAGGATTGGGGTCACAGCTGTTGGCTGGGTTTTCTTGTAACACAGCTGTGGGTGTCACATTGTTCCTGGAGGACCTGGCTCTCAGTATGTCTCTGAGTTATGGCTGTGATATTCCTGGATAAAGAAATTTCAAAGCCTCATGGTGAGTGTCCCAGTTGATGTAAAGTGTCTAGCTCTGTAACTTTGGGTTTTGGAGTAGCTTTGCATGTTTTCCAAGCTAAGGGCCTCTGTCTTGGCTGTAGGCCAGGAAGTAAGTGCACTCTTGAGTCCCCCAGAGTCAGTGCAGGTGTGCCTTAGGGATTGTGGGGCCCAAGGAGCCACTTTTCACTGTGGACCTCACTTTCAGACAAGTGCCATTTTCTCATGTAAGCTCCCAGTTTCCTTGTTGCCCTGTTGGCAGGTCCATTGTGAGCAAAGTAGGTGCCAAGATTGAGTGTTTTCCCAGAATGTCAGTGGCTGTTAGGTTTGCAGGGTAGGCCCAGTTTTCCTGGGTATGTCAAGAGGTTCAAGAATTACACCTTTAAGCTGTGTCAGCAGGCACAGTATTCAGGAGTGGAATAGGAGGGCCCAAAGCCAGGGATGTGATGGACCAGTGGCTTTCTTTGGCCTGATAGTTACCCACTCTGAAAGTGTCCTTGCCCCAGTGCATTCACCCTTGACTCCTGCCACACAGACAAGGGGCAGGATATGAAACCGAGGCAAGATAGAGCCCCGTATTCCAGGTGGCACTGCCCCTTTTTCCTGTGCAACGATGCATGTTTTTCAAGTGTGTACGTAAATTCTTGCTTCAATTCAGATGGAGTCCCTAGGGATCAAAACCATCCGTGTAGTATCCTTCCCATATTCCATGACATCAGGCCAGGTGAGGTCAGGCAGGGGAGCCCCTGGAGGCATGTTGGCATACAGCCCATAGAGTGATGGTGGAATGCCCATGGTGGTAAGTGGCACTTCTCTATGGGAACCTAGTGGTTTGGCCTGGACCTCTGTGAGCTGGGGCTGCACCCTCACATTCTGGGCTTTCCCTGGGACATGTGAGCTCTGATGGCCTGAGGCTTGACTGCACTACCTCCCCCATGACTGGGCTCTGATGGGTCCTGAATGCTGATGTGATTGAGTTCCCTGGCCATCTCAGGGTGGAGGTCATAGGTCCAGAATCTGAGCACATGCTTAAACTGATGATGACTCCAAGGCATACCTTGGAAATCTAAATAAAATGAGTGTGAAAAGCCTCTACTGTCTCCTCATCAGAACTGGGATCCTGAATGTGGCTCCCACAGGGAATATAGACAGGGTGTACCATTGCATTTGCCCCCTTGGCCATCAGCAGCTGCTTTGTGCCACTTGAGGGTGATGACTTTCTTGTGGGGAGAGGAGCCTTTGGGAAAAGGTCTGGGACTCCCATCCCTGGGGGATCCCTGGATGCATGAGGCTAGCCAGAGCTGTGTTCTTCTTCCACAGGTGAGAGTGCAGGTGGAAAAGGAAGTGGGAGCCTTTGGGGGCCTCTGGCCTGCCATTGGGTCCTTCAGGCCTCTGCCAGGTCCCTAGAGGGCATCTACGTCTTTACAGACAGGGTCAGAGCAGGAGCCCTGCTTCTCTGTCATGTTCTATGAGGAGATGGGATGAATGTTAGAAGGTTCTTCCTGATGCTCTTAGGAACTCAACAGACCACCACCCCTGGGATGTGGGCCAAGCTCACAGCCCCTCTCAGATCACATCCCCCTTGTGTGTGTGTGGCAGGGAGGGGTGGTGTGGGGGAGCGGGGGCGGCTACTGGGCTTGAGACGTTGGGCCTGGAAAATGTCTAACAGAAGTTTTGAGGAAATCAAAATTCTCTGTAGAGGAGAGGGTCTGGCACTTTGCCCTGAGGTGGGCAGATACTAGAGACAGAGTATGGCAAAGAGAGTGAGAAATGCACTAGGAATTGTGCATGAACCCCTGGGTGAAATGCTTTGTGGATGAATTGGCAAGTCCGTAGGGTTCCTTGAACTCTTTGGGTTGCCTTCAGGTGCATTTTGAGCCAGTTTCAGGAAGCACTGAGGGTGCAGATTCATGTACCCATCCCCCCAGTGGGCCTCTCCTTGGATTGACTTGCTTTGTGGTGGATCTTTGTGGCAGTAAGTGGTTGGCATCAAGGCATTGTATCATGTCTTGGCATGGAGGCCAGTTATGATGCGGGGTGTTTGTTTTATCCACGTCTGGCCAGGTTCTCCCTGTGTTGACAATGTAAAGATATTCCTTGGGACATTACAGGGTCATTTCTATACCCAGCCCACCTAGCCTTCTCTGAGGTTTGGAGCTCTTCCTGGAGGTCATTAGGCTGGATCCTGTGGAAACAGGGGAGTCAGCTTCCAAGGAGAGGCTGTCTGGTGTGGAAGTCATTTTGTCATGCCACCAGCTGGTGCATCTATGGTCCCTGAAATGCCGGGCCTCAGGCCATAAACGTCACAGTGGATCCAGAGCTTGCAGCTGTTTGCTGGGTTATGTTGTGGAATGGCTGTGGGTGTCACATTGTTCCTTGAGGACCTGGGTCTCATGGTGTCGCTGGGGTTGGCAGTGATATTCCTGGCTTATGAATTTGCAAGGTTCTGTAGTTTTGGTGACTGTGGATGTCACCATGGTCCTAGAAGAGCTCTTGGTTTGCTAAAGTCTGGGCACTGATGGGACAGGCTTTTGAAAGTGCAAGCCTCCACATCAATTTGCTCAGTTGTTTTAGGTGTCGCATCTTACAACCTTGGGCATTTGATAGGCTCAGTTTCCTTTCTGTCTCTGTGTGGTCCAAGTGAAGGACTTTTATCTTTGCCTTAGGCTCAGAAGCAATCTTGTTCTGAGTACTTACCTAGCTAATGTAGCCATCCCCAGGTTGTGTATAGACTTTCTATAGTATGTCATTGTACATTTTCTTTGCTTTTTATGTGGCTCATTGAACATTTTTATTTTAGCTCTGTAAATCAGGATTATGAATTTTTGTTATTTATTCATCTTTTTCTTTTCCTACTTGTTTTCTTCACTTTTTGTCATATGTGTTATGTTGTGATATAGTTGCCATTGTTTTCAGTCAAGTGCTTTATAAAAAATTTTCAGAACCCTCCTTTCTCATTTTTAATTGGTGTGCTGCAAGAATTTTAAAAGACTCTTTGTATTGATGTGTCTTTTATTGACCCTTATTTGTGTTGTATGTGAACTTACAATATCACAGTTCATGTTTTTTTTTTTACTCTTGTTTTTTTAGTTAATTGACCTTTTTAAACCAAGAATTTTTGCCAATTTAAATATTTTTTAAAATAATAAATTACACCTAAATGTTTCTTAGTCCTCTTGTCAGGTACATCTCTTTCTTTTTTTTGCCTTCATATTTATCCAAAATGTTATATAATTGAACATTTTTTTTACATTCTGTTTCTAGATGCCTTTTTTAGTTTCTGGATTTTTAACTGTAGAAATTTTTTTAAATTGTGAATTCACTGTTTCATATGTTTGTACTACTATTTTTGTATGTTTAACCTTAATTGTACAATACTATGGACTCTAGAGAGTCTCTTGGACTGCAAGAAGATCAAACCAGTCAATTCTAAAGAAAATCAATCCTGAATATTCATTGGAAGGACTGACACTGATGCTGAAACTCCAGTACTTTGGCCACCTGATGCAAAGAACTGACTTATCTGAAAAGACCCTGATGCTGGGAAAGATGAAGGCAGGAGAAGTGGGTGACAGAGGGTGAGGTGGTTGGATGGATCACCAACTCAATGGATATGAGACTGAGTAAACTCCTGGAGTTAGTGATGGACAGGGAGGCCTGGCATGCTGTAGTCCATGGATCACAAAGAGTCAGACATGACTGAGTGACTGAACAACAGCAGACCTCTATCCATAGTTCTTCAGACACACTATTTAAGTAGATCTAGTCCCTTGAATCTGTTACCTCTACTGTGAATTCATACAGGATTTGATTTATGTCATACCTGGTTGGCCTAGTGTTTTTCCCAGTTTTCTTTAGTTTAAGGCTGAATTTTGCTATTAGAAGCTGATGATCTGAGCCACAGTCAGTTCCAGGCTGTATATAGCCTCTCCATCTTTGGCTACAAAGAATGTAATCAATCTGATTTCAGTATCTACCATTTCGTGGCCACAACTGGAAAAGGTCAGTTTTCATTCCAATCCTGAAGAAAGGCAATGCCAAAGAATGCTCAAACTACTACCCAATTGCACTCATCTCACACACTAGTAAAGTAATGCTCAAAATTCTCCAAGCCAGGCTTCAACAGTATGTGAACCATGAACTTCCAGATGTTCAAGCTGGTTTTAGAAAAGGCAGAGGAACCAGAGATCAAATTGGCAACATCTGTTAGATCATGGAAAAAGCAAGAGAGTTCCAGAAAAACGTATGTTTCTGCTTTATTGACTATGCAAAAGCCTTTGACTGGGTGGATCACAATAAACTGTGGAAAATTCTGAAAGAGATGGGAATACCAGACCACCTGACCTGCCTCTTGAGAAATTTGTATGCAGGTCAGGAAGCAACGGTTAGAACTGGACATGGAACAACAGACTGGTTCTAAATAGGGAAAGGATTACATCAAGGCTGTATATTGTCACCCTGCTTATTTAACTTATATGCAGAGTACATCATGAGAAACACTGGGCTGGATGTAGCACACGCTGGAACCAAGATTGCTGGGAGAAATATCAATAACCTCAGATATGCAGGTGGCACCACCCTTATGGCAGAAAACAAAGAACTGAAGAGCCTCTTGATGAAAGTGAAAGAGGAGAGTGAAAAAGTAGACTTAAAACTCAACATTCAGAAAACTAAGATACTGGCATCAGGTCCCATCACTTCATGGCAAATTGATGGGGAAACAGTGGAAACAATGACAGACTTTATTTTGGGGGATTCCAAAATCACTGCAGATGGTGACTGCAGCCGTGAAATTAAAAGACGCTTGGTCCTTGGAAGAAAAGCTATGACTAACCTAGACAGTGTATTAAAAAGCAGAGACATTACTTTGCCAACAAAGGTCCATCTAGTCAAAGCTGTGGTTTTTCCAGTGGTCATATATGGATGTGAGAGTTTGACATATAGAAAGCTGAGCACTAAAGAATTGATGCTTTTGAACTGTGTTGTTGGAGAAGACTCTTGAGAGTCCCTTGGACTGCAAAGAGATCTAGCCAGTCCATCCTAAAGGAAATCAGTCCTGAATATTCATTGGAAGGACTGATGCTGAAGCTGAAACTCCAATACTTTAGCTACTTGATGCAAAGAACTGACTCATTTGAAAAGACCCTGATGCTGGGGAAGATTGAAGGCAGGAGGAGAAGGGGATGACAGGATGAGATGGTTGGATGGTATCACCGACTCAATGGACATGAGCTTGAGTAAACTCTGGGATTTGATGATAGACAGGGAAGCCTGGCATGCTGCAGTCCATGGGGTCACAAAGAGTCAGACACGACTGAGCGCCTGAACTGAACTGATGTCCATGTGTAAAGTCATCTCTTGTGTTGTTGAAAAAGGGTATTTGCTATGACTAGTGCATTTTCTTGGCAGAATTCAGTTAGGCTTTGTCCTGCTTCGTTTTGTTCTCCAAAGCCAAACTTACCTGTTACTACTCCAGGTGTCTCTTGACTTCCTACTTTGGCATTCTAATCCCTGATGATGAATAGAATATCTTTTTAAAGTATTAGTTCTAGGAGGTCTTCTAGGTCTTCATAGAACTGGTCAGTCAGCTTCCTCTGCATCCGTGGTAAGGGTATAGACTTCGATTACTATAATGTTGAATGGCTTGCCTTGGAAACAAATCAGGATGTTTCTGTCATTTTTGAGGTTGCATGAGGGCTACTCCATTTCTTTTATGGGATTCTTGCCCACAGTGGCAGATATAATGGTCATCTGAATTAAGTTTGCCTATTCCTATCCATTTTAGTTCACTGATTGCTAAGATATTGATGTTTATTCTTACCATCTCCTGCTTGACCACATCAAATTTCCCTTGATCCATGGGCCTAACATTCCAAGTCCCAATGCAATACTGTTCTTTGCAGCATCAAATTTTAGTTTAATCACCAGACAATTCCACAACTGAGCAGTGTATCCACTTTGGCCCAGCCGCTTCATTCATTCTGAGGCTGCTCATTCTGGAGCAGTTCTCCTCCACTCTTCCCCAGTAGCATATTGGACACCTTCAGACCTGAGGCACTCATCTTTTGGTGTCATATTTTTGGCTTTTTATACAGTTCATGAGGCAAGTATGCTGGGGTGGTTTACCATTCCCTCCTCTCAGTGGTCATGTATGGTTGTGAGAACTGGACTGTAAAGAAGGCAGAATGCCAAAAAATTGATGCCTTCAAACTGTTGTGCTAGAAAAGACTCCTGAAATTCCTTGGACAGCAAGGAGATCAAACCAGTCAGTCTTAAGGGAGATCAACCCTGTAAAGACTGATACTCAAGCTGAAGCCCCAGTATTTTGGCCATCTGATGTGAATAGGCAACTCATTAGAAAAGTCCCTGATTTGGGGAAAGATTGAGGGCAGAGGAGAAGAGGGCATCAGAGGATGAGGTGGCTGGATGGCGTCACCAGTGCAATGAGCATGAACTCGGGCAAACTCCAGGAGATGGTGAGGGGCATGAAGGCCTGGTGTGCTACATACCGTCCATGGGGTCGCAAAGAGTTACATGACTAGGCAACTGAACAACAGCAGCAACCTTACTTTATTAGTATTCTTTTTAACGAGTGATTTAATATCTAGGTATCTTATTTTTTCACACAGATCCTTTGTGGGATTTGAGATAATTTTTTGTTTTTAAATTTTTTCAATCTTTTGATCTGCACTCATTTCACTTAATATCTTCCATGTTTTGTGCTCTCTAATAATGACCCTGTCTGGTAAACTTTCCTTACTTATTATACAATTCCATTTTCATTTCATTTATTTAATTTATATTGTTATTTACTGGAGGTTTGTCTTCATTTTTTTTTAAAGATATTTTATATTCACACTTCAAATATTTCATAAGTATTTTATTATTTATTCTGATAACTGTATTGTTTCACCTTTTGTTTCTTTCATTGATTTTCTATTCACATTCTTTTCATGATTACTTTTCTTCTGTAATGGGTCATCTTTTCATTTCTATCTGGAAGTTTTTTATTGTAGTATAGTTGATAAATAATATTGTGCCAATTTCTTTATATAGCAGAGTGACTCAGTTATACACATATATATATTTTTATACTCTTGCCATTATGATTCATCACAGAATATTGAATATAATTTCCTATGTTATACATTTAGGACCTTGTCTATCGATTCCAAATATAATAGTTTATGTCTACCAACCCCAAACTCCCAGTTCATCCCTTTCCCTCCTCTCCTTCCCCTTGGCAGCCACAAGTTTGTTCTCTATATCTGTGCGTGTCTTTCTGTTTTGTAGATAGATTCATTTGTGCCTTATTTCAATTCCACATGTAGGTGATATTTTCTACTTGTCTATCTCTTTCTGACTTAACTTTATTTAGTATGATAGTCTCTAGTTGTAGCTCTGTTGGGCAGTTTTTATATTAAATTACCCAATTTCTATGACCATTTTTATTTTAGTTCTTAAACCCTGTTTTGGTTTAATTCAATGTCTTACGTCTTTCTAGTCTGTGGTTTTGTTTGCAGTCCGGTTGTCAGAGCTGATCTGTTGCTATTTTGGTCCCTTGGTCTCTTTGATTTTGCTCAGTCTTCATGTAGCTCCTACTAGTCATGCCGAAGATGTTAGAAGGTTTTTTCTACACTGAATTCTCTCTCTGGAGTAAGAGAGATTCTACATACAGAAATGAATAGTTTCTGTTAGCTCAGGCAGCTCAGTTTCATGGTGTGACCTGATCTATGTCACCTGGCTTTTAGCCATCTTAGGTACAGAGGGAGATTCTCTAGTCTAGAAGGAGATTATCTAGTCCAGACATTTTTAAGACTTAAGGAGAATCCCTGCAGTGTAGGGATTCCTACGCCAGTTGATCAGTGAAATTGTTACCCCCAAATTTCGCTTTTCCTCTATTTTTATAGTTCAATTTAGAATCACACTTGATTTCTTATGAAAGAATTATATTTGTTTCACCTTGAGAAGTGAAATGATGGAGAATATCTGACTAAATCTGCCATTCAAACCTCACAGTTCATTGGAGACTCTCACACTGGTAAGCATTTTGTCCTGAGAATACTGACATTAGAGTGTTGTAACATTCCAATGATAATAAAACTCTGGCCAAGCCAGTTAACTGATACTAGATCATTGACTGTGATGACATAGTCTCCATCATTTAAAACTGCTGATTATTGTGTCTGAGGGTGTTCGAATCCTGAGTGCTCAGTCTCTGCTACATAACTTACTGTCCTACTACAAATGTACCTGTATTGGTGATGAGTTCAGAGTGGGTCTCAGAGGAATCTGAATAAAATGACTGACAAAATTACTTCTGTGAGGTGAGGTCCAGCACAAGGGACTATACTAAGCTATGGAGGGAGTTCAGTTGGTTAAGTAATATCAATAGTGACTACCATGTTTAAAGTTAACAAATAACTTTGACAAATTTTACAGTTGCCTATAAACATCTGATTTGGTGGCAGAAAATACTGGACAGTATATGCTCTAATGGAGGGTAGAGATTAACATAATGTTGGAATAACATCAGAAACATTTTAGGAGACAAATACATTATTTTATTTCAAATGAGGGTACATTTGTGAATTCTACCATTTTGTTTCTAGTAGACCAGTGGACACATTTACCTCTTATCTTTCCACATTTTACTTTGTTCTTTCATGTAGCGTGGATCTAGTATTGAGTTTCATATGAAAGAGAAGTGACATAAAGGACAAGATTGAGAATAAGTTAGCCTTTTCATCTTTGAGATTCGTTCTCAAGCTGGTAAACATTTTGTCCTGAAAATACTCTATTCTTCTTAAAGGTCATATAATATTGAGGTCAATATTAGAGGTAAATAATGGTAAGTCTTTGACTATTCTGGTCAGCCTTGGAGCCTTGGGAAGTATATGGTCTCCAAGACTGAATATGGTAGGTCAGTATGTCTGTGGGTGATGTACTCCTGAATGCCTGGTCTGTTGTTTAACTGAGGTTTGAAATACCCCTTTAGTAATGTGCCTGGATTGATGACTGAATAATTTTTTTATTCAGAAAATCTGAATAAAATGAGTGACCTAATCAATTCTGTGAAGCTGAGGGCCAGAACCCACCTTGTACAAAATATATGGAGGGAGAGTTGAGTTTTTTCATCTGTGAGGTATCAGTAGAGACTATTATATTTGAAAGTTCACCAACGTGCAAGTGTTTGATAAACTGAATTATGCAGATGGCTGTACTTCTACAGTGTTGGGATAATATTGAAACTCTCTTGAGTGCTCATGTGGCAGCACTAGACTCTAGAGAACCAGCACATGAGTGCTGAAAATGTGGGGTGCAGTTATGCCTACACATCTTTTAGCTGCTGGAATCTTCTGAGTGACAGTCTCTTTAGGGCAATTAGATGGTCAAAATTCAAAGAGATGAAAGGTTTTTATTCTTCACTTCTATATTAAACGAAACAATTACATGAAAATTGAAGCATAGATACTGTATTTTGGAATATCTTCATAGTATTTTTTAATATAAATGAATTTATTTTGCTTGGAGGTTAATTACTTTACAATATTGTATTGGTTTTGCCATACATCAACATGAATCTGCCACAGGTATACACGTGTTCCCATCCTGAACCCCCCTCCCTCGTCCTTCCTCATATCATCCCTCTGGGTCGTCCCAGTGCACCAGCCCCAACCATCGAACCAGGACTGGCGATGCATTTCATATATGATATTATACATGTTTCAATGCCATTCTCCAAAATCATCCGTGATTCATGGGGTCACAAAGAGTCGGACACGACTGAGTGACTGAACTGAACTGATACATCTGTGTCTCTTTTGCTGTCTCGCATATAGGGTTATCATTACCATCTTTCTAAATTCCATATATATGCATTCAGTTCAGTTCAGTTGATCAGTCATGTCCGACTTTTTGCGACCCCATGAATCGCAGCACGCCAGGCCTCCGTGTCCATCACCAACTCCCGGAGTTCACTCAGACTCATGTCCATCGAGTCAGTGATACCATCCAGCCATCTCATCCTTAGTCGTCCCCTTCTCCTCCTGCCCCCAATCCCTCCCAGCATCAGGGTCTTTTCCAATGAGTCAACTCTTCACATGAGGTGGCCAGAACACTGGAGTTTCAGCTTTAGCATCATTCCCACCAAATAAATCCCAGGGCTGATCTTCAGAATGGACTGGTTGGATCTCCTTGCAGTCCAAGGGACTCTCAAGAGTCTTCTCCAACACCACAGTTCAAAAGCATCAATTCTTCGGCACTCAGCCTTCTTCACAGTCCAACTCTCACATCCATACATGACTACTGGAAAAACCATAGCCTTGACTAGATGGACCTTAGTCAGCAAAGTAATGTCTCTGCTTTTGAATATGCTATCTAGGTTGGTCATAACTTTTCTTCCAAGGAGTAAGCGTCTTTTAATTCCATGGCTGCAGTCACCATCTGCAGTGATTTTGGAGCCCAAAAAAATAAAGTCTGACACTGTTTCCACTGTTGCCCCATCTATTTCCCATGAAGTGATGGGACTGGATGCCATGATCTCCATTTTCTGAATGTTGAGCTTTAAGCCAGCTTTTTCACTCTCCTCTTTCACTTTCATCAAGAGGTTTTTTAGTTCCTCTTCACTTTCTGCCATAGTATACTGAATTGGTGTTTTTCTTTCTGGCTTACTTCACTCTATAATCAGCTCCAGTTTCATCCACCTCATTGGAACTGATTCAAATGTATTCTTTTTAATGGCTGAGTAATACTCCATTGTGTATATGGACCACAGCTTTCTTATCCATTCATCTGCTGATGGACATCTAGGTTGCTTCCATGTCCTGGCTATTATAAACAGTGCTGCGATGAACATTGAAGTACACGTGTCTCTTTCTATTCTGGTTTCCTCAGTGTGTATGCCCAGCAGTGGGATTGCTGGGTCATAAGGCAGTTCTTTTTCCAGTTTTTGAACAAATCTCCATACTGTTCTCCATAGTGGCTGTACTAGTTTGCATTCCCACCAACAGTGTAAGAGGGTCCCTTTTCTCCACACCCCCTCCAGCATTTATTGCTTGTAGACTTTTGGATCGCAGCCATTCTGACTGGTGTGAAATGGTACCTCATTGTGGTCTTGATTTACATTTCTCTGATGATGTGTGATGTTGAGCATCTTTTCATGTGTTTGTTAGCCATCCGTATGTCTTCTTTGGAGAAATGTCTGTTTAGTTCTTTGGCCCATTTTTTGACTGGGTCGTTTATTTTTCTGGAATTGAGCTGCAGGAGTTGCTTGTATATTTTTGAGATTAGTCCTTTGTCAGTTGCTTCATTTGCTATTATTTTCTCCCATTCTGAAAGCTGTCTTTTCACCTTGCTTATAGTTTCCTTTGTTGTGCAGAAGCATTTAAGTTTAATTAAGTCCCATTTGTTTATTTTTGCTTTTATTTCCAATATTCTGGGAGGTGGGTCATAGAGGATCCTGCTGTGATTTATGTTGGAGAGTGTTTTGCCTATGTTCTCCTCTAGGAGTTTTATAGTTTCTGGTCTTATGTTTAGATCTTTAATCCATTTTAGTTTATTTTTGTGTATGGTGTTACAAAATGATCTAGTTTCATTCTTTTACAAGTAGTTGACCAGGTTTCCCAGCACCACTTGTTAAAGAGATTGTCTTTAATCTATTGTATATTCTTGTCTCCTTTGTCAAAGATGAGGTGTCCATAGGTACGTGGATTTGTCTCTGGGCTTTCTATTTTGTTCCATTGATTTATATTTCTGTCTTTGTGCCGGTACCATACTGTCTTGATGACTGTGGCTTTGTAGTAAAGCCTGAAGTTAGGCAAGTTGATTCCTCCAGTTCCATTCTTCTTTCTCAAGATTGCTTTGGCTATTCGAGGTTTTTTGTATTTCCATACAAATTGTGAAATTATTTGTTCTAGCTGTGTGAAAAATACCGCTGGTAGCTTGATTGGGATTGCATTGAATCTGTAGATTGCTTTGGGTAGTATACTCGTTTTCACTATATTGATTCTTCCGATCCATGAACACGGTATATTTCTTGATCTATTAGTGTCTTCTTTGATTTCTTTCACCAGTGTTTTATAGTTTTCTATATATAGGTCTTTAGTTTCTTTAGATAGATATATTCCTAAGTATTTCATTCTTTTCACTGCAATGGTGAATGCAATTGTTTCCTTAATTTCTTCTTCTATTTTCTCATTACTAGTGTATAGGAATCCAAGGGATTTCTGTGTGTTCATTTTATGTCCTGCAACTTTACTATATTCATTGATTAGCTCTAGTAATTTTCTGGTGGAGTCTTTAGGGTTTTCTATGTAGTGGATCATGTCATCTGCAAACAGTGAGACTTTTACTTCTTCTTTTCCAATTTGGATTCCTTTTTCTGCTCTGATTGCTGTGGCCAAAACTTCCAGAACTATGTTGAATAGTAGTGGTGAAAGTGGGCACCCTTGTCTTGTTCCTGACTTTAGGGGAAATGCTTTCAATTTTTCACCATTGAGGATAATGTTTGTTGTGGGTTTGTCATATATAGCTTTTATTATGTTGAGGTATGTTCCTTCTATTCCTGCTTTCTGGAGAGTTTTTATCATAAATGGATGTTGAATTTTGTCAAAGGCTTTCTCTGCATCTATTGAGATAATCATATGGCTTTTATTTTTCCATTTGTTAATGTGGTGAATTACATCGATTGATTTGCGGACATTGAAGACTCGTTCCATCCCTGGGATAAAGCCCACTTGGTCATGGTGTATGATCTTTTTAATGTGTTGTTGATTCTGATTGCTAGAATTTTGTTAAGGATTTTTGCATCTGTGTTCATCAGTGATATTGGCCTGTAGTTTTCTTTTTTTGTGGCATCTTTGTCAGGTTTTGGTGTTAGGGTGATGGTAGCCTCATAGAAAGAGTTTGGAAGTTTACCTTCCTCTGCAGTTTTCTGGAAGAGTTTGAGTAGGATAGGTGTTAGCTCTTCTCTAAATCTTTGGTAGAATTCAGCTGTGAAGCCGTCTGGACATGGGCTTTTGTTTGCTGGAAGATTTCTGAATACAGTTTCAATTTCTGTGCTTGTGATGGGTCTGTTAAGATTTTCTATTTCTTCCTGGTTCAGTTTTGGAAAGTTGTACTTTTCTAAGAATTTGTCCATTTCTTCCACGTTGTCCATTTTATTGGCATATAATTGCTGATAGTAGTCTCTTATGATCCTTTGTATTTCTGTGTTGTCTGTTGTGATCTCTCCATTTTCATTTCTAATTTTATTGATTTGATTTTTCTCCCTTTGTTTCTTGATGGGTTTGTCAATTTTATTTATCCTTTCAAAGAGCCAGCTTTTGGCTTTGTTGATTTTTGCTATGGTCTCTTTTGTTTCTTTTGCATTTATTTCTGCCCTAATTTTTAAGATTTCTTTCCTTCTACTAACCTTGGAGTTATCCATTTCTTCCTTTTCTAGTTGCTTTAGGTGTAGAGTTAGGTTATTTATTTGACTTTTTTCTTGTTTCTTGAGGTATGCCTGTATTGCTATGAACTTTCCCCTTAGCACTGCCTTTATAGTGTCCCACATGTTTTGGGTTGCTGTGTTTTCATTTTCATTCATTTCTATGCATATTTTGATTTCTTTTTTGATTTCTTCTGTGATTTGTTGGCTATTCAGAAGCATGTTGTTCAGCCTGCATATGTTGGAATTTTTAATAGTTTTTCTCCTGTAATTGATATCTAATCTTACTCCATTATGGTCAGAAAAGATGCTTGCAATGATTTCAATTTTTTTTGAATTTATCAAGGCTAGATATATGGAGAAGTTTCCGTGAGCACTTAGAGAAAAAGGTGAAATTCATTGTTTTGGGGTGAAATATCCTATAGATATCAATTAGGTCTAACTGATCTATTGTATCATTTAAAGTTTGTGGTTCCTTGTTCATTTTCTGTTTAGTTGATCTATCCATAGGTATGAGTGGGGTATTCAAGTCTTCCACTGTTATTGTGTTATTGTTAATTTCCCCTTTCATACTTGTTAGCATTTGTCTTACATGTTGCAGTGCTCTTATGTTGGGTGCATATATATTTATAATTGTTATATCTTCTTCTTGGATTGATCCTTTGATCATTATGTATTGTCCTTCTTTGTCTCTTTTCACAGCCTTTGCTTTAAAGTCTATTTTATCGGATATGAGTATTGCTACTCCTGCTTTGTTTTGGTCTCTATTTGTGTAGAATATCTTTTTCCAGCCCTTCACTTTCAGTCTGTATGTGTCCCCTGTTTTGAGGTGGGTCTCTTGTAGACAACACATATAGGGGTCTTGTTTTTGTATCCATTCAGCCAGTCTTTGTCTTTTGGTTGGGGCATTCAACCCGTTTACGTTTAAGGTAATTATTGATAAGTATGAGCCCGTTGCCATTTACTTTATTGTTTTGGGTTCAGGTTTATATACCCTTTCTGTGTTTCCTATCTAGAGAATATCCTTTAGCATTTGTTGGAGAGCTGGTTTTGTGGTGCTGAATTCTCTCAGCTTTTGCTTGTCTGGAAAGCTTTTGATTTCTGCTTCATATTTGAATGCAATCCTTGCTAGGTACAGTAATCTGGGCTGTAGGTTATTTTCTTTCATCACTTTCAGTATGTCTTGCCATTCCCTCCTGGCCTAAAGAGTTTGTATTGAAAGATCAGCTGTTATCCTTATGGGAATCCCCTTGTATATTATTTGTTATTTTTCCCTTGCTGCTTTTAATATTTGTTCTTTGTGTTTGATCTTTTTTGATTTGATAAATATGTGTCTTAGGGTATTTTGCCTTGGGTTTATCCTGTTTGGGACTCTCTGGGTTTCCTGGACTTGGGTGATTATTTCCTTCCCCATTTTAGGGAAATTTTCAACTATTATCTCCTCAAGTATTTTCTCATGGTCTTTCTTTTTGTCTTCTTCTTCTGGGACTCCTATGATTTGAATGTTGGAACATTTCATAATGTCCTGGAGGTCTCTGAGAATGTCCTCATTTCTTTTAGTTCTTTTTTCTTTTTTCCTCTCTGATTCATTTATTTCTACCATTCTGTCTTCTATTTCACTAATCCTATCTTCTGCCTCCATTATTCTAGTATTTGTTGTCTCCACAGTGTTTCTGCTCATTTATTGCATTATTCATTGTATATTGACTCTTTTGTATTTCTTCTAGGTCCTTGTTAAACCTTTCTTGCATCTTCTCAATCCTTGTCTCCAGGCTATTTACCTGTGATTCTGTTTTGATTTCAAGATTTTGGATCATTTTCACTATCATTATTCGGAATTCTTTATCAGGTAGATTCCCTATCTCTTCCTCTTTTGTTTGGTTTGGTGGGCATTTATTCTGTTCCTTTACCGATGGGTATTCCTTTGTCTCTTCATCTTGTTTATATTGCTCCGTTTAGGGTGGCCTGTCTGTGTTCTGGCAGTTTGTGGAGTTTTCTTTATTATGGAGTTTCCTTGCTTCGGGTGGGGTTGTATCAGTGGCTTGTCAAGGTTTCTTGTTTAGGGAAGCTTGTGTTGGTGTTCTGGTGGGTGGAGCTGCATTTCTTCTCTCTGGAGTGCAATGAAGTGTCCAGTAATGAGTTATGAGATGTCAGTGGTTTTGGAGTAACTTTGAGCTGCCTGTATATTGGAGCTCAGGGCTGTGTTCCTGTGTTGCTGGAGAATTTGCGTGGTTTGTCTTGCTCTGGAACTTGTTGGCCCTTGGGTGGTACTTGGTTTCAGTGTAGATATGGAGGCATTTGATGAGCTCCTATTGATTAATGTTCCCTGGAGTCAGGAGTTCTCTGGTGTTCTCATGGTTTTTTTTTTTTTTTTTTTTTTTTTTTACAGCAAGAAGAAAATTTATATTTATTTTAAGCAATAATATCTATTCTTCTAAGATGAGGTTAATAAGAGAAGTGAGTTTTATGTAATCCTGCTTCTGGTTTTCAGTTTTACCTTTACAGTAGTCTCAAGACTTCTCCTTCTATAACTGCACATTGATAAAATATCTAGGTTAAAGATGAGAAGTTTCTCCACATTGAGTGACACCCAGAGAGGTTCACAGAGTTACATGGAGAAGAGAAGAAGGAGGGGTGAGTTAGAGGTGACCCTAATGAGAGGAGGTGGAATCAAAAGCGGGGAGAGCAAGCTAGCCAGTAATCAGTTCCTTATGTGTACTCCACAGTCTGGACCGCTCAGAGATGTTCACAATGGAGTTATACAGAGAAGAGGAGAGGGAGGAAGGAGACATAGGTGGCCAGGAGGATAAAAGGGGGGAATGAAAAGGAGAGAGACAGATCCAGCCAGTAATCAGTTCCCTAAGTGTTCTCCACCATCTGGAACACACAGAGATTCACAGAGTTGGGTAGAGAAGAGAAGGGGGAGGGAGGAGACAGGGCTGACCTGGTGAAGAAAAAGGAGAGTCCAAAGAAGGAGAGAGCAGTCAAGCCAGTAAACTCGCTCTCAAGCAAAAATGGGTACAGATAGTTGGGTTTTTGACGGTACAAAATTGGTAACAAATACCAAAAAGCAAAGATTAAAAGTCTAGAGTAGAGGTTGGATTTTCAAAATACAATATTAAAGAAAAGGAGAAGAAGAAGAAAAAATAAGATACAAGAATAAAAAAAAAATGAAGTTTGCTTTAAAAATAGGGTCTTTTTTTGAAAAGTAATAGTAGGTTATAAAAATGAAAATTAAAGGTGAAATAGAGGACGTAAAAATTTAAAAATGTTTTAGAAAAAGAAGAAAAAACAAAAGAATGATCATAAAAATAGTAAAGATATCTAGAACTTTCTCTGGTGGTGGTGTGGGCAGTGTGGGGTCAGTTCATTTTCGGATAGTTCCTTGGTCCGGCTTATACTTCTCAAGATCTATAGGCCCCTTCCTATGTAGTCGGTACTAACGACAGGGTTTTAATCTATTGCACCTGTCCCTTCCAGGTGGTTCCCTCTGTTTTAGCTTCTTCTGTTTGCTGGTCTCTTCAGTGTCTGATTTCCACCCTGACACAAGAGGGGTGGTGGTAGACACTTTTTTAGGCTTATTTGTTCAGTCACGCTGTGGGGAAGGAGGGATGCTGCAAACAAATAACACTGGCATGTGCTCGCAGTATCTCAGCCATGCTGGCCCTGCCCCCGCTCACAGCACACACAGCTCAGCCTCTAGGTTGCTCCACCGGGAACCTTCTAAGGCCTGCCCTGGGCTGCATGCATCTCCCAGGTCTAAGCTGCTCAGGCTCAGGCACTCAGGTAGTCCTCAGAGGTGCAGACTTGGTTGGGCCTGCATTTTGTGCCCTTCCCTAGTCCAAGTAGCTCAGGTGTTTGGCGAGCGTGGTCATTGCAACTTATCGCCTCTCCTGTCCCTGCTGCTCAGTTTTCTGGGTGTACAACCAGCACACCTTCTCAGGTGTATGATGACTGTCCAGAACCCCAAGAATTCTTAGTTAGCAAAGAAGCCTGTTTGCAGTTTGGTAGTTAATGTCTCTCTGGGGCTGCGATTGCCCCCTTCCGGCCCTTCCAGCTCTGGCTGCCTGTCACCGGAGGGGGATGGTCTGCAGCCGGCTAATTCTGTTCTGTCCTTTGTTCTGTGCGCGGTCCTGGTGGTGTCTTATGTTAGAGCTTTTCACGTGGTAGCTATCCCACAGTCTGGTTTGCTAGCCCAAGTTAGTTCGCTCTGGGTACACTTGGGGCATTCAGGCCCGATCCTTAAAAGGCAATGCAGCCCACACCTCCCTCCCCAGCCCCTGCTTGCTAGTGGCAGATGCAGGCGTCTGCGCTGCTTCTCCGCTGGGGGAGTTACCGTTGGGCTCGTAATCTGTGGGTTTTAATTATTTATTTATTTCCTCCCTGTTATTTTGCCCTTTGTGCTTCCAAGGCTCGCCACAGACTCGGCAGTTCGAGTGTTTCCTGGTGTTTGGAAACTTCTCTCTTTTTCAGACTCCCTTCCCGGGATGGACCTCGGTCCCTACCTCTTTTGTCTCTTTGTCTTTCATATTTTTTCCTACCTCCTTTCGAAGACACTGGGCTGCTTTTCTGGGTGCCTGATGTCCTCTGCCAGCATTCAGAAGTTGTTTTGTGGAATTTACTCAGCATTTAAATGTTCTTTGGATGAACTTGTGGGGGAGAAAGTGGTCTCCCCATCCTATTCCTCCGCCATCTTAGGATTGCCCCCTCTTCATAGTATTTTTAATCTGCTTGTCAACTCTGTCTTAAGTTTTCAACTGTCATTTAGTTGTATCTCTTTTTTCTCCCATTATGTGAGGAAGCAGTTTCACATACATTTGATTGCTGCTTCAATTATATGCTGTATTAAACATTTTTTAGATGTGAAATCATAATAAAATTCTTGCATTTTTATGTGTCTATATATATATATATATCATGACTTCTGCCCTCAATGTGTTTCATATGTGTATAAGAGCAATTCTGGTTGTAATTCATGGTTCTGAGACATGTGTATTGGGAGACTTTGAACTAATGGCTTGTAAAATAGTTGACTCATTGGAAAAGACTCTGATGCTGGGAGGGATTGGGGGCAGGAGGAGAAGGGGACGACAGAGGATGAGATGGCTGGATGGCATCACAGACTTGATGGATGCGAGTCTGAGTGAACTCTAGGAGTTGGTGATGGACAGGGAGGCCTGGCGTGCTGCGATTCATGGGGTCGCAAAGAGTCAGACACGACTGAGTGACTGAACTGAACTGAACTGACTGAAAAACTTAATCTGTATACTACCATGCTCTGAAGAGTGAGTGTAACTGTTCTGCTGTCCAGTGACTATCTATGGTGAATATTGTATAAACTTATCATTATATTAAGAAGATTTTCTCTGTCAGTCTCCCGAATTTTTCCTTGTGCTTTATAGATTGGAAGTGATATTTAATGGAAGGTACATTTTGTTGCTTGGAATTCTCACCAACACACCAGGGAAGTGCCGTTTTGTCATTGGTAACAGCTTTTGCATCTGGGAATGGCAAAATAATATATTCCAGAAATACAACCCAATTTTCAATAGGATTTTTGCAGGATTGTTTTTATTATTATTTTTAAGAAGTCAGGAATTCACATGGCTTTATGAAGACTCTGTTAATTCAAATACTGTGAGGCATTAATAATATGGTGAGTTATTCATGTTTTCTGTCTTTTTTATTTCAATAATGTTTGTTCTTTCTTTGCTTGGAATAAAACTTTAAAATACCTAAGTAAACCCCAAGAGATGACCAAACTCTAGGAGATGGTAAAGGACAGAGAAGCCTGGTATGGCTGCAGTCCATGGAGTCGCAAAGAGTCAGACGTGACTGAGCAACTGAATAACAAGTACACAGAGAACCATTCCATCTTTTGTTTGGTTGATAAATGGACATTATCACTTCCCATCTTTATATATATTTAATCTGTTACTACAATTCAAGATGGACCAAGAGCTTGGTTTCATATGAATGAGTTTATTCCCTTGAGATCTGACATGAAAGAGAGCTTTAGGAAGAGTTGTACCTCTCATCCTGAAGGGTTAGTGGGAATTTTTCATGCTGGTAAGCACTTTGTCCTGAAGACACTGACATTCCTCTCAGGGAGTATAATAGGAGTGTCATCCTCCAATGACAATGGGGCTCTGGCTATGCTAGTCAACCTTGGGGTCACCATTGATGCTGGTCTCCATGGTTGAATAGTGTGGACCAGTGTGTCCACACTAAGAAGACAGAGTCCTAAGAGCTCAGTGTCTACTACATGTTTCATTCTAAAGTTTCTTTTTATAAGTGCACCTGGAAAAATGATGACTTTTAAAGTGAACCTCACTGGAATCAGAACAAAATGAGTGACAAAATCGCTTATGTGAGCTAAGGTGCAGTCCACAGGGCACGCTAGGCAAAAACGTGGAGGGATATTCAGTTTGCTCAGCAGGTGCTGTACCCCAAACAGAGACTATGGTATTGGGAAACTAAGATGCTGACATATGCTAGAGGAGGTGAATTGTACAGTAGTTGATCAACAACCAATTAGGGATGATATGATTAACTCTGGGTACTTGGCTGCCAGCATCTACAAACCTGTAGTAAATAAACTCCGGGTAATCACTACTTGAATAATGAGTTCCATGAGAAATCTTTATAACTACACTTGAACCATTCATACATTTGTCTGAGCTGCCAAAATATTCTGAGTGATTATTGATGTATTCAGTGTGCTTGGATTGTCAAAATTCAAGCTTACAAACTTCTGCTTTTCATTTTCTACTAAATAGAACAGTTATATGTAAAATTGAAGAGTTTGCAACCCCATAAACTGTAGCCTGCCAGGCTCCTCTATCTATGGGATTCTCCAGGCAAGAATAGTGGAACGGGAAGTCATTCCCTTCTCCAGGGGATCTTCTTGACTCAGGGATTGAACTCATGTCTCCTGCATTGTAGGCAAATTCCTTACCATCTGAGACAGGAAGCCCAACTGAAAGTAGGTATATGAAATCTCCACAACATCTTTTAATTTGTTGCCCACATAGTCACTAGAATTAGACAGTTGTTTCTTTGTTTTTCGTTTTTCTTATAAACAGAGCAAGCAATTTCATATAATTTGAATACTGGCTTCAACTACATGCTACATTAAACATTTTTAGATGTAAAAGGATTATACTTCAAATGCTTAGATTTTTTGCATGAATTTTATTGGCCACTTTCATATATTCTCACTGGGTTTCTAATGTGTTTAAAGAGATATCTTAGTTTTAATAATTTTTCAGCAAATGTGCTGGGAAAATTTGGAGACAAATATCTTAGAAAAATTATGTCTTTTCTACTGTGATCAAAGTTGTGAACATTATTTTCTTGTCATCTTATGATCAAGGAATATCTATTATGAATTCTTATAACTTCTTATAGCTGAATATGCCATTAAAAAACTCTGTTTTGCAGCTTCTCTAATTTCATGTGTACTTTGTATATTGGACATGACATTAGAATTCCATAAATATCATCACAATAAAGTAGTGATTTTGTCACTTGTGCTAGCTCTCTTAACTGGGAAGTAACAAAACAACGCACTCCTAGGGTAACAGCTCATTTTAGTAAATTTGTTCTTTGTATTATTTATAATTTTTAAATGATAAAAATTGCACTGAGTTGATGAATAGTTAATACAAATTTAATAGCACTGATAATCCATTGAGATATCTGAAACTTCTGTCTCCTTTATTTTTAAGATTTTATGCTTTTTCTTCTTTAACCAGAAACATCGTAGAGGAGTAATAAATTCATATATTTTACATAAAGATACACAGCAAATCTTCCTGTCTTATGCAGTTTTGATACATAGACATGTATACCTTTCATCTTTCCACATTTATACTTTCCCACAGGTTGATGTGGGCCAAAAACTAGGTTTTGTATGGATGAGCTTCTTCTTTCTTGATATATACCATGAAGGAAAATATTGGGAATAATTCTGTTTTCCATCCTCAAGGGCCAATGGGAATTCTAATATCAAGTAAGCATTTTAATTTTTAATCAGTAAGCAATTCTAGTATCAGAAGAATTTTCTAGACATTTATACTATGGATCCAAGTAGATGGTATATTAAACATTTTAAATTAAAAATTATTACATTTCTGATTATTGACTGAAATGTCATATCCTGAAAATACTGACATTGCTCTTAGGGAATCATATAACTCCAATGACAGTGATACTGTTGGCTATGCTAATCAGCCAAGAGGCTGGGCCACTCACTATGACTAATGATCTCCATGACTGAATAGTATGGACCAGTGTGTCCCAAGGAGACAGAGTCCTGCAAGCTCAGTGCCTCCCACATATCTCAGGATCAGTGTGCCTGGATCAGTGATGACCTCCAAAATGGATCTCATTGGAATCTGAGCCAGAAGAGTGGTGAAAGCACTTATGTGAACTGAGGTCTAGCACAAGAGACCATGCTAGGTAAAAATGTTGGGGTGGAGTTCAATTTGGTCAGCTAGTGCTACTATAGGGTCCATAGTAACTGAATAGTATCCTGATTCCATAAAGGAAGAGAATTGAATTTCACAGATGTCTATAAATATCTGACTTAAGAATGACACAGCAACTCCTTGAATATTTGCTGGCAGTATCCATACAGTCCTAGTAACCAGGTCCAGCACAGGAGTAGAGAGGCCAGTGGTAAATGGTTATGCCTACCCATGAGCCATTCACACGTTTTTCTTTGGTGCCCAAAACTTCAGAATGAGATTGATTAGGTATTCAAGGAAGAATATATGATTTTCACTTATTTATTTCTTAAAGTAAAAAAAAAATGTAGAAATTGTAGTTTCTATTTGTCAAAAAGTTTTCCAGAACATTTTAATTTCCTTGCTGAGCAAGTTACAAGAATTGGAAGAGAATTTTTTTTTCCCTGTCACCCAAAGAATTTTTTAGACATTGTGTTATAGATCCAAGTAGATGCTGTATTAAGCACTTTTAATTAAAAATTATTACGTTTCCAATCACTGATATTCTAGGTAGATTTCATTGCCTGATATTTATATTGTGTTAGTGGGTTTCATAACATTGAAAGGGAGATCCTAGTATTAATACCAGATGCCAAGGGAAGGCTTTGGGGGAACTTTGAGACTGAAAGTCTTACGACTTTCAGTGTTATCCTGATCCAAGTAGTGAGCATTATTTTTCTTCTTACATAGTCAAATGAAATCTATGGTTTATTCCTTATAATATATTATTAGTTTATAAACTTTCAATTATAATGGTTTTGTCAAATTCCCTAATTTCCCAATATATTCCATAGATTAGAGGTGAAATTAGAGTGGATGGAATTCCTACCAGTTATCCAAGTAACTGCTGACTTTACACTTGTATAAGCTCCCTTCTATGGAAGTTATCAGAACAATGCACTCCACAGGGGTAATGTTGCAATTTTTAATAAATGTATTTTCTAAATTTTTCTAGTGTGTGTTTTTAGCAAGCAAGATTATAGATGGTTTTTGGAGCCATGAAATTAAAAGACGCTTACTCCTTGGAAGAAAAGTTATGAGCAACCTAAATAGCGTATTCAAAAGCAGAGACATTACTTTGCCGACTAAGGTCCGTCTAGTCAAGGCTGTGGTTTTTCCTGTGGTCGTGTGTGGATGTGAGAGTTGGACTGTGAAGAAGGCTGAGCACCAAAGAATTGATGCTTTTGAACTGTGGTGTTGGAGAAGACTCTTGAGAGTCCCTTGGATGGCAAGGAGATCCAACCAGTCCATTCTGAAGATCAGTCCTGGGATTTCTTTGGAAGGAATGATGCTAAAGCTGAAACTCCAGTACTTTGGCCACCTGATGTGAAGAGTTGACTCATTGGAAAAGACTCTGATGCTGGGAGGGATTGGGGGCAGGAGCAGAAGGGGCCGACAGAGGATGAGATGGCTGGATGGCATCACTGACTCAATGGACGTGAGTCTGAGTGAACTCCGGGAGTTGGTGATGGACAGGGAGGCCTGGCGTGCTGCGATTGATGGGGTCACAAAGAGTCGGACACGACTGAGCGACTGAACTGAACTGAACTGAATCTAAACAATGTGAAGCTTTTAAGAGTTTGGATCATCTGAGGTTTCCGTGTACCTCTTCCCCCAGGATTTTAATGCTTCCTCCATTTTGAATAACATCAGAAGGTCCTACTAGAGAAATAGTACTTTTGTTTACTTCAGTTCATTTCAGTCATTCAGTCATGTCTGACTCTTTGCGACCCCATGGACTGCAGCATGCCAGGCTTCCCTGTCCATCACCAACTCCTGGAGCTTACTCAAACTCATGTCCATTGAGGCAGTAATGCAATCCAACCATCTCATCCTCTGTTGTCCCTGTCTCCTCCTGCCTTCAGTCTTTGCCAGCATCAGGGTCTTTTTCCGGTGAGTGAGTTCTTCCCATCATATGGCCAAAGGATTAGAGTTTCAGCTTCAGAATCAGTCCTTCCAATGAATATTCAGGACTGATCTCCTTTAGGATGGACTGGTTGGATCTCCTTGCAGTCCAAGGGACTCTCAAGAGTATTCTCCAACACCACAGTTCAAAAGCATCAATTCTTTGGTGGTCAGCTTTCCTTCTAGTCCAACTCTCATATCATAAGAAAGGAAGAAAGTGAAGTCACTCAATTGTATCCAACTCTTTGCGACCCCATGGACCATAGCCTACCAGGCTTCTCGTCAATGGGATTTTCCAGGCAAGAATACCAGAGTGAGTTGCCATTTCCTTCTCCAGGGTATCTTCCCAACCCAGGGATCTAACCTGGGTCTCCTGTATTGCAGGCAGATGCTTCACCCTCTGAGCCACCAGGGAAGCTATACATGACTATATCTATAGTCATATCTATAGACTGTGGGAAAAACCATAGCTTTGACTAGATGGACCTTTGTTGGCAAAGTAATGTCTCTGCTTTTTATGCTGTCTGGGTTGGTTGTAGCTTTTCTTCCAAGGAGCAAGCGTTTTTTTGTTTTGTTTTGTTTTGTTTTAAATTTCAGGGCTGCGGTCACCATCTGCAGTGATTTTGGAACCCAAGAAAATAAAGTCTGTCACTGTTTCCACCGTTTTCCCATCTATTTGCCATGAAGTTATGGACCAGACGCCTTGATCTTAGTTTTCTGAATGTTGAATTTTAAGCCAGCTTTTTCACTCTCCTCTTTCACTTTCATCAAGAGACTCTTTAGTTCTTCTTCACTTTCTGCTGTAAGAGTGGTGTCATCTGCATATCTGAGGTTATTGATATTTCTCCCAGCAATCTTGATTTCAGCATGTACTTCATCCAGCTTGGCATTTCCCATGATGTATTCTGCATGTAAGTTAAATAAGCAGGGTGACAGTATACAGACTTGATATACTTCTTTCCCAATTTGGAACCAGTCTGTTGTCCCATGTCTGGTTCTGATGTTGCTTCTTGACCTACATACAGATTTCTCAAGAGGTAGGTCAGGTGGTCGGGTATTCCTGTCTCTTTCAGAATTTTCCACAGTTTGTGATCCACACAGTCAAATACTTTGCCTTAGTCAATAAAACAGAAGTAGATGTTTTTCTGGAACTCTCTGCCCATTTGATGATCCAACAGATGTTGGCAATTTGATTTCTGGTTCCTCTGCCTTTTCTAAATCCAGCTTGAAGTTCACAGTTCACATACTGTTAAAGCCTGGCTTGGGGAATTTTGAGCATTACTTTGCTAGCATGTGAGATGAGTGCAACGGTGCAATAGTTTGAACATTCTTTGGCATTGCCTTTCTTAGGGATTGGAATGAAAACTGACCTTTTCCGGTCCTGTGGTTGCTGCTGAGTTTTCCAAATTTGCTGGCATATTGAGTGCAGCACTTTCACAACATCATCTTTTAGGATTACTCGAATTCCATCACCTGCATTAGCTTTGTTCCTAGTGATGCTTCCTAAGGCCTCCTTGACTGTATATTCCAGGATGTCTGGCTCTAGGTGGTTGATCACACGATTGTGGTTATATGGGTCACGAAGATCTTTTTTGTATAGTTCTTTTGTGTATTCTTGCCACCTCTTCTTGATATCTTCTTCTGTTAGGTCCATACCATTTCTGTCATTTATGGTGCTCATCTTTGCATGAAATGTTCCCTTGTATCTCTTGATTCTCTTGAAGCGATCTCTGGTCTTTCCTATTCTATTTCTTCCCTGTATTTCTTTGCATTGGTCACTGAAGAAGGCTTTCTTACCTCTCCTTGCTATTCTTTGGAACTCTTTGTTTACTTGGACATACTAAATGTCTTATGTTATGCATGGTTAACAAATGGACATGTATACTTCTCATCATTCCATGATTTTACTCTATGCCAGCAGATCGACATGGACTTAAGAACTCAGTTTCATATAAATGCTTTTATTCTTTTCCCTTGAGACTTGAGATGAAATAAAATATTGGGAATCATTCTGCCTCTCATCCTATGAGCTGGTAGGAATTACCATGCTGGTAAGTAGTCCTGAAACTACTAACATTACTCTCAGGGAGTGTAACCCTCCAATGACAATGAGACTCTGGCTATGCTAACCAGCCATCACTGGTACCCCATATAATCCAAACATTGTGATGGGTCACCATTGATGCTGGTTTCTATGATTGAATAGTGTGAGCCAGTGTGTCTCAGGGAGATAGATAGCTCTCAGTGTGTCCCTGAGAGCTCGATGTCTGCAACACATCCCAGGATCAAAGTCTCTTCCACAAATGTGCCTGGATTGATGATGACTTTAAAAATAGATCTCACTGGAATCTGAACAAAATGAGTGACAGTGAACTGAGGTCCAGCATAAGAGACCACTCTAGACAGAAGTGTTGGGATGGGACTCAGTTTGGTCAGCTAGTGGTAACTCCCAGAAAAGGACTATGGTATTAGAAAACCAAGATACTAGCATGTGTTAAAGGAAATGAGTTGAACAAAAACTATGAATAATCATTGTAAAATGAAAATTCTGAGTGCTTGGCAGGCAACACATAGTAAACAAACAGTGGAGAACCAGACATAAATGATAAAACATTGCAAGAAATGTTTGTGCTTATCCTCGGGCATTCACACAGTTTCCTTAGATGTTAAAGTCTTTTGTGAGGATCAGCATGTTTAGGTCTATTAGATAGCTAATTAGAAATAAATTACTAGCTTTTGCTTGTCATTTATCTCTTAAGTAAAAGAAATATGGGAAATAGAGTTTATTGCATTTGTGAGATTATCTTATGATATATTTTAATTTGCTTATTAACCCATTAATTCAAAGAGTGGGATAAGTTTTTTTTTCTTGTCATGTAGGGAGAAATCTTCTAGATATTTGATGATGGATTACATTAGATACTTCATTAAACATTTAAAACATGAAATGATTAAATACCCAATTGGAATTTTATGTGGACATCATCAGCTAATATTTATATTCCTTCAGTGGGTTTATAAGTAATACTCAAGAGGAATTAATGGTCAAATTTGAGACCAAGGTCTTAGAAAAATTGATTTTCTACACCACCCTTTTCCAAGGGACAAACATAATTTTTTTCTCATTATATAGATTATCAAGTGAATATCTGTTGTTAATTCTTTAAAATAATACTTTTATCAATTGACATTTAATTGGGAATATTTTGCTTCACAACTTCCTTTATTTCCTCTGTGCTTTGGAAAATGGAAGTGACTTTGGAATTGCATGAAATCAGTTCAGTTCAGTCACTTAGTTCAGTTCAGTTGCATGGAGTACTCACTACCATAAAAAAAGGGTGATTTTGTTACTTTTACCTGCTCCTTGTCTTAGGATGGAACAAAATAATGCACTCTAAAGGTAATAACCATTTTTAAACAAATTTTCTTTTTATGGCTTATTTTAATTATACTTGTTTAATCAAGTAGATAATTAGTTTTTTAAATGTCTATTAACCCAAATAATGTGAGTTATTAATTATCTGGTGAGGTGTCCAGTATTTTGTCTCCTTTATTTGTGAGATTTTTGTGCTTTCTCCCTTTGAATAATATCAGAAACATTCTAGTAAAGTAATATGAGTATATTTGATATGAAGCTACATGATAAGCCCTCTTGTCTTATGCTTGTTTGACAAATAGACATATATAATCTCATTTTTCCATATTTTTACTCTATATGGACCATTAGTTGAGTTTCATTTGAAAGAATGTGTCCCTTCTTGAGAAGTGACATGAAGGAAAGTATTGAAAATAATTTTACCATCTCATCCTCAAGAGCCGATGGGAATTGTAACATCAGTAAGCATTTTGTCTGGAAAGAACTGACATTCTTTTAAAACCCTGTAATACTCATGACAGTGAGATTCTAGCTGTGCTAGTCAGTCATGGGGCTGTCATTGACTGTGATGAATGGTCTCCATTATTGAATACTGTGGGTCAGTGTGTCTGAGGGTGTCAGAACCCTGAGTGCTCAGAGTCTGCCGTATATCTTAGGATCAAAGTCTCTTTCACTAATGTGCCTGGATTAATAATGACTTCCTCATTGCGATACAAACAAACTGAGTGAAAAAAATCACTTCTCAGCTGAGATCGCTCCCAGGGTCCATGCGAGACAAAAAATGTGGAGAGAGCTTGGTCTAATATAAGCACCAAGTAGGATGAAGTGCTTGAAAGGTCACCTGATAGTATATATTAAGGGAAATGAGCTGTACAGAGGTCTATAAGTATCTGGTGTAAGGAGAGATGGAAGCTCTTGGAGTGCTTGGCTAATACATCCATTCACTCAGAATTATTATACTCTGGGCATTTGATCGATTGTTCATGGTGGTGTTCAGTCGCTCAGTTGTTTCTGACTTTTTGTGATGCCATGGACTGCAGCACCATTTCCTGGAGCTTGCTCAAACTCATGTCCATTGAGTCAATGTTGCCATCCAACCATCTTGTCCTCTCTTGTCCCTTTCTCCTCCTACCTTCTATTTTCCCCAGCATCAAGGTCTTTACTAATGAGTTGGCTCATTAGATTTTTAGCTGTCACAAAAATGCATACAGTTGTTTTCCTTCTCACCCAAATACAAATTTTCTAGACATCTGAGTGATGGGGTCAGGTATATGCTACACTAAATACTTTAAATTGTGAGGTCATTGCATTTCCAAATCTTGAAATTTTATAGGCTAATATTCATATTCCTTCAGTCTGTTTCATATGTGTTTTAAGGGAGATCCCAGTTTTAATGAATGATTCTAAGGGTCCTTTGGAGAGACTTTGACCAGATCTTAGAACAAATGACTTTCTATACTCTCCTCTTGCATGGAACAAAGTGTATTTTTATTCTTGTCACACAGTGGCCAAAAAATGTGTGTAATTAAATCTCAGATCAATTAATATTCAGTTTGAAAGATTTTCTTTTTCAACTCCTCTAATTTCCTCTGTGGTTTGTAAGTTGGAAGTAATATTTCAATTGCATAGAATTTTTATCCCACCAAAGAAAAGCTGGTTTTATTACTTCTGCCAGCTCCTGATCTAAGAAGAAATTCAATAATGCACTCTCAACATAACATCTAATCTTTTATAAATTCCTGAGTAATTATTACTTTTTAAGTAATGAAAAATTTAATTGGTGTTGTACAGTCTATCAGTTTAAACAGTTTGAGTACTTAAAAATCTGGTGATTCTTTGAGGCTTCTTTTTGTAGTTTTCCAGAATTTTTTTATTTTTTCCACCTTCCTGCTGATGTTTCATATAGAAATTAAGTATGGAAACAATGGCAAGGCTATTCCTCGCCAGTCTGGCAGAGAGAAATTGTTTCTACTGAGGGATGTGCTTGCCCAAATATCACTGAATCCTCAGCAGTGTGGCCTGGTGAGCATCACTGTGACGATGGGATGGGAAGTATTTCATGGTGAGAGATCTCAGTGTCTAACTCTTCCTCTCTGCACACTCCCACCCTCTCAGTCACATTTCCATAACTGTTGTGCCTGTGTGAGTCTTGCCTGCTTTGCTGTGACTGTACCATCAGGTGTAGTGTAACTGTGCTTTCCCTGCAAATTGCCGTGTTCCTGAGCTCAAGCACTATAAGTGATTTTTAGATAATGTTCTTTATTTCCCTATCATGGCTTTTTTCAGGTTAGTCTTCCCCAGTCCATTGGATCACCTTTGAGGATAAAATAATTCTGAGGTTTAGTTTACAGAGTATATATATCCATTATATGTGCATTGTTGTGACTGAATTATTCACCAGGTCAACATTTTCCTGGAACTTTAAGTATGTTCAGACAGTCTTATTGCACATTTAATTTGGCTGAAAATGTTGGACAATATTTGCTCTTATGGAGACCAAAGCCTAACACAATTAATATTGATGGAATAATATTGGAAACATTCCAGCAGAGCAATGCTTATTTAATAGGCAGTTACATTATTGAGCCCTACTGTCTTGTGACTGACAGACCAATGGACTGGTTTACTTCTAATCTTTCCACAGTTTTATTCTATTCCCACAACGTAACAAGGATAGAGCTCAAGTTTATTCCTCCCCCTTGAGATACAACATGAAGGAAAGGCTCATCCTTAGGGGCCTGGATCACTGCTGTGGGGTCTAGTCTCCGAAACTGAGTAGGGTGGATAAGTGATAACCTTTGGACTTATACCTTCTGAGGCGAGCAATGCTGTATTTTAGAAACTCATATATGTATCAATTGCTATAAATAATTGATCTCATTTAATGACCCAGAGAGATGTTGTGGGGGTGGGGTGGGAGGGGGGTTCATGTTTGGGAACGCATGTACACCCGTGGTGGATTCATGTCAATGTATGGCAAAACCAATACAGAATTGTAAAGTAAAATTAAAAAAAAAAATCTGAACAAAATGAGTTAGATAATCACTTCTGAGAAACTGAGGTCTTATAATGTCACCCTAAGAAAAATATTTACAAGAAGATCAGTGATTTCATTTGTGTGGTACCAGGAAGAACTATGATATTGGAAAGTTTAGCTTCTTGCATGCATTAGAGGAACTGAACTGTACATTTTCTCATTTCAGTTCAGTTCAGTCACTCAGTCATGTCCAGCTCTTTGCGACCCTATGGACTGCAGCACGCCAGGCCTCCCTGTCCATCTCCAACTCCCAGAGTTTACTCAAACTCATGTCCATTAAGTCAGTGATGCCATCCAACTATCTGATCCTCTGTCGTCCCCGTTTCCTCCCACCTTCAACCTTTCCCGGCATCAGGGTTTTTTTCAATGGGTCAGTTCTTCGCATCAGGTGGCCAAAAATTGGGGTTTCAGCTTCAACATCAGTCCTTCCAATGAATATTCAGGACTGATTTCCTTTAGGATAGACTGGTTGGATCTCCTTGCAGTCCAAGGGACTCTCAAGAGTCTTCTCTAACAACACAGTTCAAAAGCATCAATTCTTTGGTGCTCAGCGCTCTTTATAGTCCAACTCTCACATCCATACATGACTATTGGAAAGACCATAACTGACTAGATGGACCTTTGTTGGCAAAGTTATGTCTCTGCTTTTAATTTGAGGGTGAAATTGCAACTCTTTGAGTGTTTAGCTGGTAGCATGAATACACTTGTAGTAAACAGAGCCTGTAGAAATTAGCATGTGAGCACTAAAAATTCTAAAGATGGTTGTACCTACACTTGAGCCATTCACATAGTTGTCTGAGCTGCTGAAGTCCTCTCATAAGGGCTATTTATAGATGGTCAAAATACGAACATAATGTTTATTTTTCTTCAGTAACTGAAACAAATATTGGTAATTGAAAAGTAGTTACTGTATGTAAGACCTTCACAATATATTTTAATTTGCTTGCCAACCATTCACTAGGATTGAATCATTGTTTCTTTGTTTCTTTTTTTCCCATCAACCAAGAGAGTTACACAGTGAGTACTGGCTTCAACTACATACTACATTAAACATTTTCACGTGTGAAATGATTCAATTTCCAGTTCTTGTTTTTAGTTTTTGTTGTTGTTGTTGTTTACATGGATTTCCTTAGCCATTTTTATATACCCCAAGTGGAATTTCTAATATGCTTAAAGATCTAAGAATACCAATGCCTTAGAAAAAATATTTCTAAACAAATATGTTCCAAAGAGTGAGCATTTATTGTTTTTGTCATGTTGACTGCCCAGTGAATATCTTTGATGTATTTCTTATAACAACTTGTTACTAGATATTCCATTAAGAACATTTTATCTCTCAACTCCCTGGTTGCCTTTGTGCTTTGTAGACTGGAATTGATGTTAGAGAGAAGGGATATTTTGCTGCTTGGAATTCCACTGCCACTCCAAAGAAGTGCTGTTTTCATCACTTGTACGAGCTCCTTTCTCTGGGAAAATTCACAGCAATGCTTTCTAGAGGTAATATCCAGTTGTAATAAATGTATATTGCTAGATTATTTTTACTATGTTTTTAAGCAATTTAGAATTTTATTGCTTTTATGAGGTGTCTGTTAAACCAAAGAGTGTGAAGCATTAATAATCTGGTGAGTCATATGAGGCACTTTTCCACCCCCAGTTTTTTCTCTATCAGTCTTTTGAATAATATCAGAAATATCTCAGAAAAGTGATTATATGTATTACATGCATATACATAGTGAACACTCCTGTCTTGTTTATGCTGACAAATGAACTCATCCTACTTCTCATCTAGATGCACATTTATTCTTTCCCACAGACTGACATGTTCCAAAAACTAGGTTTCGTGTGGATGAGCTTATTCCTTCCCCTTGAGATGAGACATAAAGAAAAGTGTTAGGAATAATTCTGCCTCCATCCTCAAAGGCCTGTGTGAATTCTCACAAAGGTAAGCATTTTGTTCTAAAGTATACTGATATTCTTTTAGGGACTTACAGTGACAGTGAGAATCTGTCTGTATTAGTCAAGCATGAAACTGGGTCACTGATTTTGCTTGCTGGTCTCCGTGACTTACTGGCATGCCTGTGTGTCCTGTGGTGGTGGGATCTTTAGTGTTTAGTGACTGTCACATATCTTAGGCTCATAGTTGCTTTTATAAACATGCCAGGGCCAAAGACGGTTTCAGTCATTGATCTGTTGATAGAATCATTTCTCTGAAACTCAGATATATAAAAGGTTAGGTAACAAAATTAGTGTTACTTGAAATAGATTGTGATAATTTAAGGTGCCTCTTACAAACCCTAGGGTCAATACTAAGCAAATAATTCCAACTTAAAAAAAAAACTACCAACTAATTAAAATAGTGGAATAAGAAGTGTCTATTTAATATAAAAAGGCAATTTAGAGTGAACAGAGAAACCAACAATATATAAGACATCTAGAAAATGAATAGGAAAATGTTAGACCCAAATCTAACCACATGATTATTATATTAAATTTAAAAGAAACTGGAAGATTTCATTTAAAAAGTTAAACAGGTGCACATTGCTTCTAAGAGAGATAATTCAGAACAAAAAACAAACTGCTTGAAAGTAAAAGGTTATTAATTATATCATGCAGAGAATACCCAAAGTAAATAATAAATTTTTGAGCAAAGGTCAATGATATAATGGTAAAGCCCAGCATAACTACAGGGAAAACCCATGAAACCAAAACCTAGATTTCTGCAGATTGATGAAATTGACAAGTCTTTAGTTAGACAGAGGGCTTCTGTAGTAGCTCAGCTGGTAAAGAATCCACCTGCAATGCAGGAGACCCCAGTTCGAATCCTGGTTTGGGAAGATCTGCTGAGAAGGAATAGGCTACCCACTCCAGTTTTCTTGGGCTTCCCTGGTGGTTCATTTGGTAAAGAATCTGCCTGGAATGTGAGAGACTTGAGTTCGATCCCTGGGTTAGGATGATCCCCTGGAGAAAGGAACCTCTACCCACTCTAGTATCTTGGCCTGGAGAATTCCACGGACTGTATAGTCCATGGGTTTGCAAAGAGTTGGACACAACTGAGCAACTTACACTTTCACTAGTTAGACAAGACATAAATCACTAAACTTAGAGAGGAAGCATCATTACTGATTCTGTAGATTCCATGAGGAATGCTATTGTTTTTCTCATTTTGTTTTCCTGAGGGCTGGTGGATATAGAGGAAAGCAGCAGTCTGGTTGCACTTTAAACTCAATAACATGCTACTGATATTTAGACTCACATCGCTATCAGTGAATCTCCCTCTGTAAGACCATTGACTAAGTTACTTCTCAGTTTTTTCTTTTTGTACGATTGATTCACAAAATGAGGTTTTAATTTTAATGGCATGATGCTTTTAAGTTCATTTTTGTGACACAAGCTCCTAGTAGGTTATCATAGAGTAGTTTCTCAACAAACTTTTATTGAGAATAGATATATGAGTAGACGATATAGAGTGATCTTATAAATAACCTGGCCATCTAAGCAGAACAAATAATAAAAACGATAGAAAAGAAACATAATTTTCAGTGGGATCCAGGTAATTCAGTCAGTTTTGGAAAAGCACCAGAGAGAAAGGCTCTGATACAAGGTGTTAATATTGAAATGTGTAGAGTTTTGAGCAGCTAGCTATAATTTCAGTGCTGTATAACAGAGCAGGAAGCAGCTTCCAAATGAAATCAGTATGGAAAAGGGGTGACTTCCCAACTTCAGCTGAATCGCCTTTTTCACTGGAAGTGGTGTTTCTCCCCCTCCACCCCTCAGAAGATGACTTCCTGGGAGCTCTTTTGGGCATGAACGATACCAGTAAACCCCTGAAGGAAGACTCTTCAGACAGATCCCTTTTGCCTCCCTCTTGTCTGAGGGCTGCCTCTGAAGGTAAGGGTTTTGTCAGAATAGTCCTTGCTTTCTAGGAGCAACCACATCTGGGTAGGAAGTTAGGTGTCAGTTTTCTGAAGATTTATGTCTTATGGCTACATTCTAATTAAAAGGCCAGATTGTGTAATGAGTTAAGAGATAACGCTTTTCTTACATACCTTCATAGTTTTTCTACATCTTGGTTAGTACTTTGCTTATCTAATAAACTAAACTTCTCGGGCTTCCCTGGGCGCTCAGATGGTAAAGAATCTGCTCGCAATGCAGGAGACTGGGTTCAATCCTTGGGTCAGGAAGATCCCCTGGAGAAGGGAATGGCAACCCACTCCACTATTCTTGCCTGGAGAATTCCACAGACAGAGGAGTCTGGTGAGCTACAGTCCATGGGGTCACAAAGAGTCAGACATGACTGAGCAGCTAACACACACACACACACACACATACACACTAAACTTCTTTGCTGGATCTCTTGTGTTAACAGAGAATTATTGTATTCATGAGATATAGTAATTCTCAGTAATCTTCAGACTGAAGGGTAGACAAGTAGTTTTGCCTGAAATAATTGATTCAATGAATGAATGACCTAGCACTTTAATGAGTCAAATTCAGAGGGAAAGAGACAGATAAAAGTCTGAAATAGTTGGAGAACTCCATTTTTTGGCCAAGCAAAGGAGAAAAAGTATCACCAGTGTTTGGCCTCCTTGATTTTAAGAAATGTTAGTCATTTTTCTGGCCATAGCAGGTACCCAGCTGCTGAAAATGTGGCTTTCTCTGTGTATTCTGGGTAGATTTGTTCCAGAACACGTAGAAGAGGAGTGTACAAGGACTTCATAGCCCTCGGACAGGCTCCTGAGAAAATGTGTGCCTCACTTTTGCCAATTTTCCCCACTATGTCCTTGCAGGTGATGACCACAGAGACAAGGTGGATTTGTTACTGTAGGTGCCATTACTTCTGCCACCAGCTTCTCCAATACAGTGACAGTCTTCTTTGTGCATGGAAACTCTTCTCTTTCCTGTGTTGCAGTGGATACCTCCTGCAGATAAGAAATGGTTAACTGAGAAATGCTCATGTTGGGATATCATCGATGAGACTTTAATTTGGGCATGGTGACTGTTTCCCTTGCTTCCACTTGACTCAATCCCAGGAGCCTCAGTAGAGGAAATTATATTGCACAAGAAACTCAAAGTGATGGAATTGCTCAGTACTCCCATAAATATACATTTATAATTTTCATTTGCCATGTAGTAATTAAAAAAATAAGATTATTAAATTTTTTTTCAAAAACTCAAAGCATATCTAAACATCTAATATATAAATTAAGTGCCCTTTTCTCTCCTATCTCCAAGTTTTCCTCTATTAAGGGAGTTGTGTGCCTTCTTTAAGCAGATAGATGCACACACACAGACGCAAGCTATTTTAGGGGGTTCTGGAAGTAGAGCTATATTGTACACATTATTCTGCAAATTTGCTTTCATTTAACAATTTTTTCAATGCCCTTTTTTCTGTTTCAGTAATACATATCTGTGTCATCTGTTGAATGACTGCATGATTGTTTTGTACATGAAATATAATTAAATGTTTCAAACATTTTTTATTCATAGATATTTATGTTAGTACCAAAAATTTCTGTGCAGTGAACCTCCCTATATATCAATAATTTGCATTTGTCTATTATATCATAATAAATTCCTTAGCAGTTAAAATACTGGGATTAAGTATATGCATATTTCAAATTTTGAAAATGATCACAAGATTTCCTTAAATACATGGTAACAACTTGATCCTCAAATGACCATGAATGAGATTGTGAACTTTCCCACAATCTCACAGATAATGAATTTTATGAATATTTGAAATCTTTGCCAGTGTGATAGCCCAAACTATTGTCTTAAATTGTATTTCTTTTGGTTTTGAGTTTGATCATTTTTTCATATGTTTATTAGCCATCTGTATTTTTTATTTTCTTTTTATGTCCAATTTTGGGGCTGCGGGGAGGTTTTAGTCCTTCACTGATTTCAAAGAGCTCATTTATTATTGGGGGAATAAGCTTTGGATTGTCACGCATTACAGATATTTTTTACACACTTTTAAGCTTCCTTTTTGTTATAAGAATGTATTTGATTGTTATATGTCCAGGTATAACCATGTTCGCTTCTATGGCTTCTGAGTTCATGTCATTTTGGAAAGATATTTATACTGATCCCATAGAACTCTTCACCTATGTTAACTTCTAATTCTTTTGTGTTTTTTTAATTCAAGTTCTTAAATCACAGAAATTTTTTTATTTGAAATCTTAAAGTTGCCAAGTTATTTGCCATTACCTGCGATTATTTGCCAATAATTGCCCATTTATCTGTAATGCCATCCTACACGTATGCTGTATTCTCATCTGTGACTGACTCCATTTTTGTTCTGTGGGTCTGTGTGTCTCTTCTTCTGCCTCCTGTCTCGTGTCTTCTCTTAGAAGAAATTACAGTTTAGACTGCAATTTCATCAACTTTTAATAAATTAATTTAGGGGAGAATTGGTTTTTAATAATAGTCTTCCTATTCAAGGACAAGGTATGTCTTTCTTTTTATTCAGTAATTTAAATTATTGTTAGTATTTTCACTTTGTGGCAGGAGTATCTTCTTTCAGTTTATTTTCTTACTTAATTTTTCTTTTCTTAATTTGAAAAGTTTTGTGTTGTTTTAAGGGTTAGTGGTCTCCTTCCTCTTTTTCATGGAGTTTCATTTTTTCTTTTTCAAATTACATACTAAATCCTTTGAAAATACTGATAGTTGTGATTTTCCTCTCCCAGATTATCTGGATTGTGGAAATATCACCCACCCTTGATCTAGTTAGATTTTGATGGACCCTTCTTGGTTTGACCAGCATGTTGTTTCTGGTCTATTACACAAAAAGACTCTCAGAGACAGCTATAAGCAAGCAAAGCTGAGTTTATTAAAACTACAGCAGAAAGGGAAAACAGCACTTTGACAAGGTTTAGTAGTATTTCAAAAGCAGGAAATTAAGGTCGTGAGGGATGGGATGATGGTTTAAGGTAGGATTTTCAAGGCAGAAAACTGTCTTGTTGTTTAGTCACTAAGTCATATCTAACTCTTTTGCAACCCCATGGCTCCTCTGTTCATGGGATTTCCCAGGCAAGAATCCTGGAGTGGGTTGCCATTTCCTTCTCCAGGGGCTCTTTCCGACCCAGGGATTGAATCCACATCTCCTGCATTGGCAGGCGCTTTTCTTTACCACCGAGTCACTAGGGAAGCAAGGAGCTGGTTAGGAGTGGGCAAGATTCATGCTGTGAGAGTTTAAACTTGGTGAAAGAGTAAGATGAAAACGTTGATTGAATTTAGATAATCACATTTTTGTCTGATGAATGAGCTATTTCGTTATGTGAATAATATGTTATCAATGATAGAAGAACTGTTTGGGTAGATGAACAAACTTGAGTGTATTTGTTGGTTTACAGTTCTGTCTTGTTTATAAGACCCTGCTAGGGGTGGTATCAAGTCTTATTAGTTCCAATAGGTAAGTTATTTTGATGTAAATGATCTCAGTCATCAAAATGCTAATTTTAAATTTCAGATTCTTATATATTATGTTAGGTAAAGTCTCTTACCTTTTATATATTTCTTAAGGAATTTTAATCAAAACCAAGTGGTGGATAACCAAATGCTTTTTGCATACACAATTATATTATTCTTTAAACTTTTGTCATTGTGAAATAATCCATTTTTAGTATTGAAATTTTTTATTCCTTTTATTGTTCATTCAACAAATTCCTTTTGGTTAAAAAAGTGTTGGTTTTTAAATTCACTATTGAATTATGAGTATCTTAGCTTGATTTGGAATTTTTTCAGGCATACTGCTAACTGAAATTGATCTGTAATTTTATTTTTCGTTCTATTTTTGTCATGTTTGTATATTGGATTTTCTGATTGTGCTTAAATATTTTAGGATTTTCTTTTTATTCTATGCTCTAGAATAGGTTGGAAAGCTTTAGCTTTCATCAGCAGTTAAGCAAACACACAATTTAAGTCATCTGAACTCTCCTTTGTGTTTTTGGTGGTTTTCACATTTTCTATGGTTATTGCTAATTTTTTGTTTTATACCTTACATTTAATTTGTTTCCTAGTAGAAAATCACAGTCAAGTAGATTTTCAAACACAGTAGAATGAAGTAATACAAAATGTTCATTAATTTCTCTCATTTCAACTAATATCCATTTTCATCCAGTTTTGGTTATTTCTGCTGTCTTTTTTTAATGTAATAAGTTTGATTCATGGATTTTTAGTATCATTCACTGTCCATTCCTGTGTTCCCCAGTCAGCTCTCTGGTATTTACTTATCAGTGTATCTTTTTAATGTTTTAATTTATTTATTTTTCCTACATTCCCTTGTGGGCTTTTTCCTAATGAATTCTTAAACATATGTAATTCATTGATTTTAAATTGTTCTTGGTAATGAAAGACTTCCTCTGTTCTGATTTTTATAAAAATTCATAATTAACACATTGTAAGCATACAGAGTATAAAGAAAAAAGAACTATGACCTTGCAAATACCAGTAATTCAGGTTCTACCACATTTTGCCATATTCACTTCATAATGCTTTTAGGGTATTTTTAAATAAGTTAGAGAATTCATAACACTGATTTCCTCCAGAAGCATTTTACATTTTTCATTTTCATTTTTAAAATCATAATATATGTTACAAAATTCAAAATTTACGAAGGGATTTTCAGTGAAAGGTAATTTACTTTTTCAGTTCTATCTTCCATAGCCACCCAATTTCCCTTTCCTGGAGACAGCTAGTGTTAATGGTTTCTTGTGTCTCCTTTCAAACATATGTATACACACATCACAGATACACATCCCAAAATGTGTGTGAGTATATACATAGATACACACACCCACACATACTTTTGTAATGTTCTGTACTTCCTTTTATTTCATATATTTATGTAATATATAAATATTTTTAATATTTCTAACATCTCATATCAGTAATGAGAACTTTCTTTTTAATATTTATACGTTTATGCAGGTAAAATTTATATAGTTAAATGCATGCATCTTAATTGTGTAATTCAATGAGTTTTCTTAAAAGTATATACCCATGTAACTGTTACCTTATTCAGGAGGTAGAATGTTTTTATTACTTGAGAACTTCCTCTACTGCTTCCTTCCTCCTAAGCCTAATTCTCATAGGAGACAATATTCTGATTTCTATCATCATAGATTAGTTTTACGTGTTCTTGCAATTAATTAAATTGAATCACACAGTATATGTCTGACTTCTTCCACTCATCATAATGATATTGAGATTTATACATATTATTCCCTGTACCAGTAAGTTTAAGTTTTTTCTATTTAATTGTAGACTAATATTCCATTGAATGGGACTATTACAGTTTATTATTCATTTTCCTGTTGATGGGCATGAGGGTTGTTTCCAGTTTTTAGCTATTTTGAATATGTTGGCAAATCTTTTATGCAATTACCTAAAAATGGAATGCTTGATTGTAAGATATAGTTTGCTTAATTTTATGAGAAACTGTCAAAGAGTTTTCCAAATAGGTGGAAACTTGGTCATACTCACCACCTGTGACATATTATATTTTCTACTATTCATCATCACCATCATTTGAAGTTGTCATTCTTGTACTCACTTGAGTAAGTATGAGATGTTATCTTATTTTGACTTAATTTTTACAGTTTGGTCACTTAAGAAGATAAATTTTTATAAGATTAGCTGCCAGTCATAAATCTGTGGCAAAGTTTCTGTTTAATTTTTCCTAAAATTTTATCTATTATTTTGAAATAATTTTTAAATTATTTCAGGACTTATAGGACATTTTCAAAAATAGTACAGAGAATACTTGTATATTCTTTACCCTGATTTTCTAATCTTATATAACCATTATTACAATATTAATACTTATAGCAATCTTTGAAATATGTAAATACTGTTAGTCTGAAGATCATAATTTTATTTTATTGTTTACCCCTAGGATGTTCATCACATTGTTTTTTTAATTAATCAACTTATTTTAATTGGAAGCTAATTACAATATTGTGGTGGTTTCTGCCATACATCAACATCAATCAGCCATGGGTGCACATGTGTCCCTCCATCCTGAATCGCCCTCCCACTTCCCTCCCCATCCCATCCCTCTGGGTTGTCCCAAAGCATTAGCTTTGGGTGCCCTGATCATTCATCGAACTTCCGATGGTAGTCTATTTTACATATGGTAATATACATCTTTCAATGTTGTTCTTTTAAATCATCCCACTCTTGCCTTCTCCCACATAGTCCAAAAGTCTGTTCTTTACATGTCTCTTTTGCTGCCTTGCATATAGGATTGTCATTACCATCTTTCTAAATTCCATATATAGGAATTAGTATATTGTATTAGTGTTTCTCTTTCTGACTTAACTTCAATCTGTATAATAGGCTCCAGTTTCATCCATCTCATTAGAACTGACTCAAATGTGTTCCTTTTCATAGCTGAGTAACATTCCATTGTGTATGTGTACCACAACTTCCTTATCCATTCATCTGTAGATAGGCATCTAGATTGCTTCCATGTCCTAGCTATTGTAAATAGTGCTGCAGTGAACATTGGGGTACATGTATCTCTTTCAATTCTGGTTTCCTTGGTGTGTATGCCCATCAATGAGATTGCTGGATCGTTTGGCAGTTCTATTTCCAGTTTTATAAGGAATCTCCACTCTGTTCTCCATAGCAGCTGTTCAGTTCAGTTCAGTCGCTCAGTCATGTCCAAATCTTTGTGACCGCTTGGACTACAGCACGCCAGGCTGCCCTGTCCCTCACCAACTCCTGGAGCTTGCTCAAACTCATGTCTGTCGAGTCAGTGATGCCATCCAACCATCTCATCCTCTGTCATCCCCTTCTCCTCCTGCCTTCAGTCTTCCCCAGCATCAGGGTCTTTTCCAGTGAGTCAGTTCCTCACATCAGGTGGCCCAAGTATTGGAGTTTCAACTTCAGCATCAGTCCTTCCAATAAATATTCAGGACCGATTTCCTTTAGGATGGACTGGTTAGATTTCCTTGCAGTCCAAGGGACTCTCAAGAGTCTTCTCTGACACCACAGTTCAAAAGCATCGATTCTTTGATGCTTAGCTTTCTTTATAGTCACATTCTCACTCCATACATGACTACTGGAAAAACCATAGCTTTGACTAGATGAACCTTTGTCTGCAAAGTAATACCTCTGCTTTTTAATATGCTGTCTAGGTTGGTCATAGCTTTTCTTCCAAGAAGCAAGTGTCTTTTAATTTCACAGCTGCAGTCACCATTCGCAGTGATGTGGAGCCCAAAAAATAAACTCTTGTCATTTTTCCCCATCTATTTTCCATGAAGTTAGAGGACCAGAGGCCATGATCTTGGTTTTCTGAATGTTGAGTTTTAAGCCTATATTTCACTCTCTTCTTTCACTTTTATCAAGAGACTCTTTAGTTCCTTTTCACTTTCTGCCATAAGGGTGGGGTTATTGATATTTCTCCTGGCAATCTTGATTCCAGCTTGTGCTTCATCCAGCCCAGCATTTCGTGTGATGTCCTCTGCATATAAGTTAAATCAGCAGGATGACAGTATACAGCCTTGATGTACTCCTTTCCCAATTTGAAACCAGTCCATTGTTCCATGTCTGGGTCTAACTGTTGCTTCTTGACCTGCATACAAGTTTCTCAGGAGACAGGTGAGGTGGTCTAGTATTCCCATCTCTAAGAATTTTCCAGTTTGTTGTGATCCACATCATCAGTGGTTTAGTCAATGAAGCAGAAGTAGATGTTTTTGTGGGACTCTGTTACTGTTCCTATGATTCAGCAGATGTTGGCAATTGAATTTCTGATTCCTCTGCCTTTTCTAAATCCAGCTTGTACATCTGGAACCTCTCAGGTCATGTCCTGTTGAGGTCTAGCTTGAAGGATTTTGATCATTACCTTGCTAGCATGTGAAATGACCACAGTTGTGGTTTTGTTTGAACATTCTTTGTGATTGGAATGAAAGTGACCTTTTCCAGTCCTGTGTCCACTGCTGAGTTTTCTAAATTCACTGCATATTGACTGCAGCACTTTAACAGCGTCATCTTTTAGGATTTTAATTGGCTCCACTGGAATTCCATCACTGGATAAAATGCTTAAAGCTTCTTTGTCGTTTTCTTTCAATCTCATGGATTTTGTGCAACTTTTGCTTTATAAAATCTGATTCTATGGTATATACCCTTAATGGAGTCAATTCAATTTTGTCTTCCTGTGGATTGCAGTCATCTTATTTTTCTATTGAAAGCTCTTTAAAATCTCTGGTATGTTATTTTGAAAAACATTTTGTCGCATTATATTTTTAAAGTTAATATCACTTTTTAGATGAGATATTATAATCTTATTCTCATTTATATGACAGACAGTGCTGTTTTTATTTGCATATGCCATTTTATAATCCTCTCTTGTTTTAAAGTGACTTGTGGTGTTTTATATGATTTTAATCTGTTTTTATGTAACTTGTATTTCCTCCCTTTTACTCATTTAGAAGATACATTGCATGTGTGTTTTGCTTAGTTTACATACATACCTGTAAATTATATGGTGAAGCAAACATATATTTCAATTTGATCAACTTAATAGAGGCTTTCTTTTTTGAAAGAAGAAAATATCACATATCTAGGGTGTGCCTTCTAATTATTATCTCCCAGCAATGGACAGGTATTTGGGATTCAGTGTCAGGTTGCCTATTTTAGGACAAGGGGAGTCTTGGTCACTGTACTCTTCTTTCCCTTCTAACCCAACTTTGAGAACCCAAGGAGCACCTAGTCCACCCTCCATCCCTGCCCCCGATCCTGAAGAGCCCTGCTCATACACTGCACTCCTTGCTCAGTGGTCACAACTGTCCACTAGGAAGCAGCATTGACTGCTTTCCTGTGAATGATCCCATTATTTACCTGCTAAGTCTAAGTGAAAAGTGAAAGTGAAGTCACTCAGTCGTGTCCAACTGCTAGCGACCTCATGGACTACAGCCCAGCAGGCTCCTCCATCCATGGGATTTTCCAGGCAAGAGTACTGGAGTGGGGTGCCAGTGCCTTCTCTATTCCCACCACCTCATGCCACAGTATTGCAGCAGCCAAGAGTAGAGAAGAGACTTGTATGATACTGTATGATAGCACTTAAGTGCCATTTAAAAACAATATGAATGAATGCACGTGCAAAATAAAAACAAACTCACAGATATAGGGGCTTCATTGGTGGCTCACTGATGAAGAGCCTGCTTGCCAGTGCAGGAGATGTGGGTTCAATCCTGGGGTCAGAATGATCCCCTGGAAGAGGAAATGGCAATCCACTCCAGTATTCTTGCCTGGAGAATCTCATGGACAGGGGGATCCTGACAGGCTACAGTCCATGGGGTCACAAAGAGTCAGACATGACTTAGCATCTACACAGATGGATTCCTTATTCATGTAATAAAATAATAACTATAACAATAAATGTTTTTATTATTATGTGCACAATTAAAGGTGGTAGAGTGTGTGCTGAAATGTTTGTAAATCTTGAACTTTAAAAATTTTCCAATTAACCCATATGTTTTAGAATAGTACAAATTTGACATATAATATATGTAATTATTTTATATATATGTGTCTAAATTGTGAACATATGCATACTGCCTTTCTCAAATTGCTCTTTTAAATAATAAATGTCTTCATAAACAGATAAAGCAACTTGGACTGAACAGATGCTGGGAACAGCAACAGTAATGGTAGTCATTATAGTAACTGATTGAGGCAAAATTTGAACCCAGATATATCTTAACTGCAGAACTGTTTGCTTAACCATTTGACCTCGATTCTGTCCACATCTTGCTTCATTTTGTTGGCATAATCTCAGATTTTAATTTCCTAGTTACATATGCATTTATATAACTATCTTTAATTTTAATATCTTTACAAATATATTACACAAAGTCAAATTGGTGAATTTATTTCATCACTGAATTCTGTTTTGAAGTACCAGATACACTGTGTAATCAACAATAATTACATGTCAGAGAGAATTTGATTGTCACCTCTTGCTCCATGGCACTTCCTTCACATCGCTTTTATCTTCTTTCCCCCACTGGAAGTAGTATATTCTCAAAAAGAACTGTTCAGGAAGCACCCTGGAAATAATACAATTCCTCAGTCTTGATATTATTAGTCACCCTTTGCGTTTCCTCATAATTATCTTGATTAGTCATATCTCTTGCTTTTAAGGGAAAGATACACTACACAGTACCTTATAAGGAGGAAAGGAAATTCTTAAGCTTCTATAACCATGATGAGTCTAGCTTCAATCTCTGTGGAATCCAGGAGTCCAGGATCTAAAGAAGCATCTGACTTCTGCTCATTTCTCATCTCTTGGTTATGTTTCTTGGCTTTAAGTCTGCATCTTTTTTATTTAGATGACTGGCCAAAAAAAAAAAATAAGTTCTAAAGTCAGTTTATCTATTTTTCAATTTGAGTAAAATGTGAACTTTTTTCTCCCCTTTTCTATGTAGAAGTCCAAGAGTGGAGAAGTGGGCCTGACTTGAGTCACTAAGATGTTCACTGACTCAAAAAGAGGAACTATGAGTAGTCTGGTTATATCTCCAGTGGAGGTAGGGAACCTCATGATTATCAGCTCTTCCAATACCTCACAGTCTAGAAGAGAATGTCCTCTAAGAGAAAGGGAAATGGAGTTGCTGCAGAAATGGCCAGGCAGCTATAAAGTTTAAATGCGACTGCCTGCCACCAGTGTGCCAAGTGTGCTAATGCAAGCCTTTATGACCATGTATGTCAATAATTACCACAGGCTTGCATTATCAAACAACCCTACATATCACCAGATATGCATTATAACCTGAGAGACAACATGAAGGACTCCCTGCTAGAGTATGTTCAGGGATCAAAAGAGTGCAGTTTTCTAGGGGCTTTAAAAGATATATGATGACAGTAGTTGGAGAGTTCCTTCTTTACGGACTATTATGACTTAAAAATTCCTTCTATCAAGACTCAGGGATAGGCTTTAGATTTCAAATTGGTATATGCAGTCCTCTTGAAGCACATAAGCAATTTGATTGAGGAGACATCTTGAAATATGAAAAATAATTTGGCACTATTATTTATCATGGTATTTAAATCAAGACTCTACCCTTAGAGAAAAAGTAGTTCTTTCTGTCTTGGCCTCAGGCTGCTGAAATGAGTAATAATGCATCACTTGTTTCCTGAGGCAATAACCTCCTAAATGGACTCTTTTAAGGGTCAATGATTCAGGAAATAAGTGTACATCTGGAGGTGTTGGTGAAGATTTCTCTTCTCACTCTGACTTGGAAAGAATATGGCTATCGCAAACTTTCTACCTTCATGACCATCTGGCCTTCAGATTCCTACATTTTATATGCAGAAAAGACTCTACAAAGCTGTGTGCTATTCCTTGCTCTTAAAAGAGCAGCTTGGGATGGCATTTATTTCATTGTGGCGGCACCATGTGGCTGACTACCACACTGTTAACATTACATTTTTTGATAAAGATCCAAAGACTTCAGGTCATGAATATCCAAAAAGCTATGTTAATGCACTGCATTGGTATAATCTCAAAATTATTGGCAGTTTTCCATTGGAAAGCCTAACCAGTTAGACATGGAATATAAGAGTATGGTAGAACTTCCTCAAAGGAACTAGGGAGTAAAGAATGTAATATACATTAGGCACACAGATTATTCTTTTTTGCCTGATTCCTTTCCACTGAAATATGTGTGAGCTCCCAACCTCCACCCTACCTGCTCATCCTTCATCTCAGTGAGGCTCTTTTCAGGCTATTGTAGAACTGAGTATATAAAATTAAATTAATATTTCTCTTCCTAGCACTGATAAAAGGAACAAACTTGAAAAAGAAACTGTGTCTATAATATATAATAGAAATAGGACATTAGCCTGTACTACAAATGGAAAGGTTTCAGACACCTAAATGAAAGTAGTACCAGTTGAAGGAAAACACTGGAGATCATTCATTTCTCTAATTGCAACTAGAGTACCGATTTTTAAATTTTATTTGCAGACATATAAATGCAATATTAACAACTCTTAGAAGCAGCAGCTACTTTTGTTCTGAGTAGACCATAGGGGAAGCAATACCAACTGTGTGTTCAATCAGTTCAGTTCAGTCACTCAGTCATGTCCGACTCTTTGCAACCCCATGAATCGCAGCACGCCAGGCCTCCTTGTCCATCACCAACTCCCAGAGTTCACTCAGATTTATGTCCATTGAGTCCGTGATGCCATCCAGCCATCTCATCCTCTGTCGTCCCCTTCTCCTCCTGCCCCCAATCCCTCCCAGCATCAGAGTCTTTTCCAATGAGTCAACTCTTCACATGAGGTGGCCAAAGTACTGGAGTTTCAGCTTTAGCATTATTCCTTCCAAAGAAATCCCAGGGCTGATCTCCTTCAGAATGGACTGGTTGGATCTCCTTGCAGTGCAAGGGACTCTCAAGAGTCTTCAACACCACAGTTCAAAAGCATCAATTCTTCAGTGCTCAGCTTTCTTCACAGTCCAACTCTCACATCCATACATGACCACTGGAAAAACCATAGTCTTGACTAGATGGACCTTTGTTGGCAAAGTAATGTCTCTGCTTTTCAATATGCTATCTAAGTTGGTCATAATTTTTCTTCCAAGGAGTAAGCGTCTTTTAATTTCATGGCTGCAGTCACCATCTGCAGTGATTTTGGAGCCCAAAAAAATAAAGTCTGACACTGTTTCCACTGTTTCTCCATCTATTTCCCATGAAGTGATGGGACCAAATGCCATGATCTTCATTTTCTGAATGTTGAGCTTTAAGCCAGTTTTTTCACTCTCCACTTTCACTTTCATCAAGAGGCTTTTTAGTTCCTCATCACTTTCTGCCATAAGGGTGGTGTCATCTACATATCTGAGGTTATTGAACTGTGTGTTATATTTATACAATTTAAAATGGCAGGGCTCAGTATTTTCTGTCTGTAACTGAGAATCCTGCTCTAGACAGCATACCTGGTGTCAGACCACAGGGAACCCTCTTCAGCATGTTCCAAGCTCTTCTAGGTAATATTGACCTTCCTCTACCCGGGTTTAGAGGACAATTAGATTCATCATTACCAAAATTAGAGGCATAAATTCAGAAAAAGTTAGAAAAAATATTATCTATATAAAACTTCAGGGAGAAGTTACGTCATCATTCTTAGACTTCTTTGTAATTTTGTTTAGTTACCATTTTTATTTGAATTACTGTCAATGTTTGTTTCGTCCTTGATAAACTGTAACCTTGAGACTATCTTTTTCATATTAAGATACTAGTACTTCTCATACTTTTCTGGTCATGGTATGTGTTCTGTAAATGCAGTGGTTAAAGAAATGGGCAGTTATATGTATTAACATATTTAGACACATATGTATGTTATATATATACACAAAAAGCTATATATAGATTCAAGAATATGCAACTGCATACATACATACACATATACATTATTCTTTCAATCTGATGTGAGTTTTGGTGAGCATGAACAAATGTGTAAAGTTCAAAGGATATAATGAAGAAAGATAATTTGAAGTTAGTGTCAGAGATGCAGGTATGATATAGACGACAGGAGTGCGTTAAAAACTTGACATTGTCAGCACTATGCTGAGTTCCATGAAATCAGCCAGAGGAAGGATTATGCTCTTCTTATGTCTAGTACAGTACTGGGCATAGACTACATGGTATAGCAGTGCTTATCTATTGGATAAATTACCAAAAAGGTGAATGATTGAGTGAATGGACAAAGAGGATTTGTCCCCTACCTGCTGTGGGAAGTTTCTTTTAGTTTTTCCATGAAAGAGACAATTGTACCTGGAGAGAACCCATAGCTAAAATAATGATGAGATTTCATTTTGGAGGTCATGATAGGTCTTTTCTTAGCCCATCTTAAAAAGATTACAAACATAATGCTGTATGTGCTTAAACTGATACAGTTCCTTCCTTTGGATGGGTTATTTGTTGTTTGATTAATATTATACATTGAATGAGCAAATAAATGCAGAAGTAGATGTGATAAGGCTATCCTTTCATTACCACTAAATGAAATTTTGCTATGTACCAACCTCATGTTTATCCTGTATGTATTGTCATCTTTCTTACATAATCTATGTATGTACATCTAGGTATGGCTTACATCCACTTAAAGAGAAACTCCAATGTTTAGAGCTCAAGGAAGGTGTCTTGGGACATACTGCCCTAGTGACAGAGCAGCTGCCTCTATAGCAGCTGGGTAGAATGCCTACTCCAATAAAAATAGAAGCTTACTCCCTCACATACTCCACCTACATTTTCTCTGCCCTTTAAATCCCTGATTCTGGCTGAGATGTAATAGGCATTAAATGGTTATGGTCCACTTTCATGCCTTGTCTCCAGATACTCAGAAACCTCTAAAATTAAAAAATCAGAAAACTAAAACTATAGAACAGTTTATTTTATATAGTTATAAAATAACCAGAAATAAGCTGAAGTGTAAGAAAGTAAGGAAGTATGTCACTTAATGAAATCATATGTAGGGAAGAAAAACACTGAGGGGCAGAAAACAATGTAAGAATCATCAACATAAACACTATTTTTATTGAACCAATCTATTCTAGCCCCTGTATGTTCAATCACTTAGTTGTACCTGACTTTTTGAGACCCTATGGACTCCTTTGTCCTTGGAATTTTCTAGGCAAGAATACTGGAGTGGGTTGCCATTTCCTACTCCAGAGGTTCCTCCCGACCCAGGGATCGAACCTATGTTTCCTGCATCTTCTGCACTGGAAAGCGGATTTTTCACCACTAAGATCACCTGGGAAGCCCCTATGGTTGCTGCTTAACATAATCCTACCATGTCATCTTTAGAGCACACCTAGATATTATTTTCTCCATCACAAAAAAAAAAAATTTAAGGTAAATAATTACCAAGTAGCATATATATTAGTGTCTTTCCTGGTAGCTCAGATGGTAAAGTGTCTGCCTACAATGCAGGAAACCTGGGTTTGATCCCTGGGTTGGGAAGATCCCCTGGAGAAGGAAATGGCAACCCACTCCAGTACTCTTGCCTGGAAAATCCCATGGACGGAGGAGCCTGGTAGGCTATAGTCCGTGGGGTCACAGAGTCGGACATGACTGGGCAACTTCACTTCACTAGCATATATATTAGTCTTAACTTTGAACTTCTGGATTCAAAGCCTACATTCTCGGATATCATTCTGTGTACCAGCATAGAATATGCTTTAAATTCATCTATTCACCCAAAGAATATTTGTGGATCATGTAGTATGAGAAAGTTTCTCTTCTAGGCAGTGGAGAAATAGCTGTGAGCAAGATAGTAAGGGTCCGTGCAATCATGGAAATAGAATATATTTGTAGGTACAATTGTATATTCATTAAGAAAATGAGTGCTAGAATAGATTTCCTGGATTCCAATTCGCATTCACCTTAGTTTCTTGGTTGTCTCTCTAGTGAGTGGAAGTGAGATGTGCCAGCCGTTACCAAAATTAAAAGAGATGATAACATCTGGCACATTATGTGTTCAGTAAAAATTGCTTGTGACTTTTTGAGAAAACATACATTTTTAAATAATTGATTACATTACATATAGCAAATGCTGGCTCCTGAAAAATACCACCAGAACTTGTTCCTTTTAAGACAGTAAGAGCCCACCTTGGCAGAGTCTCAGGAGTATATCACAGAGGGCAGTACACTCTGAAATTTCATTCAAGTTATATCTTTTCATTGTGGGCACTTGAGAAAGTAAGCAATACAGAGTTCCCCTTGAGTGGTAAGGCTTGAATTGTAATATCAAGATCTAATTTTTTTTTTCTTCTAGAATTAAATTATCTGAGGATCTCTTCTTAGAGGAGAAACTGATGGGTCAAAATACAACCTGGGTGATGTCCGAAAGTATACTGATGGCAGAACTTAGTTTATCAAGGTAGCAGATTCCTCCAGTGTGCAGGATGTTACCAAGGAACTTTTGCTTCACTAATCCAATACTAGTCTTTCAGAACTACACAGTGATCTGTTTAAAGCCAAAATATCCCTAGGAGATGGTCAAATGTTTTTTTAATGTCTCAGTGTTACTGATCAAGAATCTTTTAGTGCTAGAAAATAAATGTTGTAATATCAATATCATTGATAGATCTAAAGCAAAAATAGTGAATTTTATGAAATCTGAGAAAATTAGACACCTCCGAGTAGATATTGTTTGCTCTGTAGTTCTCATGAAATTCTATTCCTGTGAAAGTTCAGTTACAAAAGCTGACTTCACCAAAGACCTGCCAGTATTGTTTTCATAGACATAAGAAACTCCTTTACCAGATATGACAGGATAGTAATTTTAGATTTCTGTCTATCTAGTATGTTGTTGTGTTTGTCTTGTCTTCAATGGTTGGGCCTCAAGTTTCTGATTCATTTCAAAGAATTGAAACCAAGAGAAATTGGGTGGCTCACCATGGAAAATGTGTACAAATTCAACAGTCGGTTTGATTATATGCTTTAACCCTTCACACATAAATTGTGTGTTATGTGTTTTTATTAGACTCGTACTAAGGAGTGATTACATGCAAAATAAGTAAAGTAATATAAATAATAAATGCCTTATAAGTAACATAATTAAATGTAACTGAAACCTTAAACCAGGTAGATAAGAAAATAAACAATGAAGGAATACAAATTAAACCATGACAGTTTGTCATATTTTTTTGTGGATCTTAAGGAAAAGCCATTTCTTTCCAAAGAATATCTGCTTCTAATGGATTCCTAAGACTTCTTAGCTTGAGGTCTCCAGTAATGATTTAAGATGGTTTAGCCCTCTTTGATTGAAAGACATCACACTTAAGTATCAACCTCGTGAAATTTTACTTCTGCACCAGCCTCACCATCCTCAACAGTACTTGATAAGGCTTTTTTTCCCCCCGAGTTTGAAGGCTATTTTTCTCTCCCAAATTTTAGAGCAGAGCTCCAGAATTTAACAGTTGTTTAAGAGAATATTAGGGCTTCCCTGGTGGCTCATATGGTAAAGAATCTGCCTGCAATGCAGGAGACCCAGGTTTGATCCCTGGGTTGGAAGGATCCCCTGGAGAAGCCAACTGGCTTACCCAATCCAGTATTCCTGCCTGGAGAATTCCATGGGCAGAGGAGCCTCATGAACTACAATCCACAGAGTCACAAAGTCACAAAAGACTGAGAGACTAACACTTTCACTTTCTAGGAGATTATTGAGGAAAATCATTTGTGTCATTTGATTTAAAGGAGACCCTAACCTCAAATCAAGCTGGCATAAATTTCTACTTGTTTAACTGCTATGACTATTTATTGCAACAAAGTCAAGACAGCTATGTGGTGGTCTCTGAGCATTCTGATGAAGTTGAATCAGAACACCAAGTTTGTCCACCTTACTCAGATAGGAATTGGTAGGAAGTTTTAATATAAATACAACTGGATGAATTGCTGATGACTCATCTGAAATATTTGGCCAGGATTCCTCACAATAGAGCAGAGTCCAGAAGTAGAGGTGATATTACTAGACTTGTCCTGTTACTAACTCAAAAAGAACAATTCAATGAACCCCAAGAATTAAGTTTGTTGTCATTAAAGCAATCATTATGCCATTGGAGTTTGAATGAAGCTGAGAATGTTGCTAATTTGACCTTAAGATTTCTGTTTTTTTTATCTTTCCTGAAGATTGAAGCAATGTGGACAGTAGGTTACTGTGTGACTGGAAGAGATGTGCAAAACTTCAATTACAGTCTCAGTAAAATGATTGTGCCTAGTATTATCTCAGAATTTGGGTACACAAAATTGTGTAATACATTGCTACTGGCAGAACTAGAATTCTCCAACAAGGCTTTAGTCCCCCCTCCCGCCCCCCAAATAAGCAATTATGATACATATTTAAAGCACATTCCAGGAAGTATGAAATCTGTTTGGACATGTTTAAAGAAATTCTAAGGTTTGGGCTCTTATCCATACCCCACCTTTACAGTTTTATCAAGAACAACAAATGAGACATTAACCACAGATACTCTCAGTGACTTTGTAAAGTTTCTCCACCAGGCTGAGTATATACAGTAGTCAATTTGTCTTTGCTGTGGTAGATAATTTCATGTTAAATGTTTGCAGTTCTCCATTTGATGTCACCTCGTATGGCTAAGTATCCATAATTAGAGTGGTAGAGATTATTCTCATGTAATTTACCTGCATATTTCTCCCAGTAACTGTGATAACTCTGGAGCCAATGGAGCCAACAGGCTATTGGAATCTCTCAAAAAATATAATCATGAGGGACAGGATATTAGTGAGTGCTGCCTGTTAAGGGCATTTATTTAGCTTTCATGGTATCCTCTCTTGATGGGTGTTTACTTTTATAACAGTCACCTCTTTAGAAAACTTCAAGCACTCTAAAGTTACTTACTTTGCTGACCATTCTTTGTTGAGGCTCCTGCAGAAATCAAGAACCCTGCTTATTCTTAAAGATTTCAGAAATAATGGACTACAATCAAAGTATACTTGTAATCACTCTGTATCACTCTCTTATGAACCTGTTTATTCTTAAAGAATTCAAAAACCATGGACTACACTCAAAGTATACTTACTATCACTCTATATCACTCTCTTAATCTCTCTAACTAATCAGATCTGTGGAATGTAATGAGTTCTGCCTTGTGGATGTATTTTGCCTTGGGACATAGTCTAAATATGCTGTTGATTTTCCTGAGTGACAAATAAGTATAGACTGTTTTGATCCAGAGTGACACTAACAAAAAACTAGATCATGAATCTACCACTATAAAGTATACTGTCTCGAGGAGTTACTGAAAATAAAATGGTATGGGTGTTGTACTATAGGGAAACAGGAAAAAGTATTCTATTTATGGCTCTGAGGTCCTAAACAAATCTCTGTCTCTGTCAAGTAGGTTTTTGGAATTGGAGGGTTAAGCTATTATAAGGACTGGTATAAGTTTTTTACTTCCATTTTTAGTCCTCAGTTTCTGGTTTTAGAAGATACAGTGGAAGTTTGGATAGCAACTTAAGATGGATAAATCTAAACTGTGTTTAGCCCAAACAATCCTGCCTATGTGAGTAGAAATTCTTGTGCACTAGAATAGATGCTTCCTTGAGATCTTCAGTTTGGGCTCAATTTAGATACAAAAATAGCAGTATATCAGTTTCCAAATTATCCACATTCTTTATGTGGAGGGGAGTCCTCAAGGACTTGAGGCCTAGACCATCCAGAGAATATTTAGCTTGCAATTCCATTTATACAGTGATTCTCTGCCTATCAAGAAGGTAGCGACGCTATTACAATGGAAGAACAAGTGTAATTTAGATAAAGTCTGAGGGTTATTGGAGAAATCTACCACCTGAATACTTGTCATTTCTAAGGAACAAGTTGTATAGTAGTGGTAGTGTTTAAAATTGATATTATAGCACCCATATTGATTTTTTTAATTGCAAGTTTATCCTTTAATGTTAAGTTATATTTTTGACTTTAAGGGTACAGTGTAGGTTATTAGTTGCCTGATATGTACTTAAAGCACCTTGATTGATTGTTTGTTTCTTTTTTTTTTTTTTTTTACTGTTTAGATTCTCAGCTAATGGAAGACAATTATTTCCCCAAAGTACTAAATGTTTACAGGTGTCGGGGATGGGAGGATGTAGTTTTGTCTCTAGTCTGATTAATGTTTAGTGCAGTGCTGCAGATCTAATAATGTGAGTATTTCCCTTTCTAGTTTTTTGTTTTCATATTAAATCCTCTATTTCTGGTTTGAGTTTATTTGTATCCTGTTCCATATTTTTTAATACTTATTATCTAATATAAAGTACCCTATTTAATATTTTTAATGAGTGTTTGCCTTCTTGCACTAGAATGCAAACATGTTGAGCATAGAGATTTTTGTGTGTCCTTTACTGTATTAATACCAATGCCCTGACTGTGAGAAACATAAAAATTAGCTTAAATTTTAAAACCAAGTGCTAAACTTACTTCAAATTATTGGTCTGGTAAGGGAGAAACTAAGAGAAATTTCAACATTTTGCTTCTTGAAGAAAAAAAAAATTACAGGGAATTTTGAGGATGAGTGAAATTTGACTAAATTTATAATAAGCAGCATTTGGGGTAGATCAAAGCAAAAATGATGTTGACTGGATGGATTGATTTGATCAAACCTAAATAAAGATGATTGGAAGGATTGGAGAGTAGATCAGTTCTAGTAGTGTTTGCTAAATGTAAAGATTTAGTTAAAAACCAGTTTTAACCACTTTTGCAGCTTCCTGAGCAGTGAGTAATTTTATCAGGAAAGGTAGAATTTGCAGCATTTTTGTACATGTGGATGAGGTCCTTCCAGCAAATGTGACATTTTTTAAAATTTCACCATCCAAACCTAAAAACATAAACGTGAGAACATAAAGTTCATTGTCATTTAAATACTCTTATTTGCCTTTGTAGATAATTTTAATTTTTCCTAAATTAAAATTTTAAATATCAATAGCATTTGAAAAGTAAATAATTTGCCAACCATTTAAAAAATATGGTTGATCATTGAACGTCATGAATTAGAGGTACAAATAAGTCTTCCCTCCCCAGTTGAAAACCTGTATATAACTTTACAGTCACCACTCTGTGTCTATGGTTCTGCATCCAAGGATCCATATTCATAGTCTCAACCAGATCCTGTCGTACATACTTGTTGAAAACAATTTGTATAATAAATGGATCTACACGGTTGAAATCATGTTATTCAAGGGTCAGCTGTATCAATGAAATGGAAAAAAATTCCTTAAGAACACAGCTAGTAGAAAAAAAAATCACAAGAATAGAAAGTATAAATTGTCCTATATCTGTTAAAGATACTGAATCCAAACTGAAAATCCTTCCAAACGAGACTACTCCAGTCATGAATATTCTCACCAGTAGATTTTTACAAGTATTTAAGGAAAAAAATATAGTATTGATTCTCATTTTCTCAGAATAGCTTAACTAAACCTGATAACAGTGTTTAAAATGAATTTATAGAATATGAATACTATGAATATAGATGGAAACATCATAAATATATTATTAGTAAACCATATTGCATAAAATATGTCAAAACTAATGCATCAGAACCATTTGGGACTTATTTAGTAAAAGTTGCTTTTTTACATTAAAAAAAAAATAAGACTTCTGGTTTCAACTCTGAAATATGAAGGGATAAGAAGTCATTATTTCTGTACTTACAGCAAGATAAAGGTAGGAAAACTGAGAAGAATCAGCTATTTCCTTGGATCCATCAGAGGCCTGAAGCTGCAGGGAAAACTGCCACCCCAAAATCTGGAGAGACAGACATCCATTGAGATACAGGTGAGATCTGCTAGTTGAAACAGAAGCTACAAATTGGTAGGAAAATTTAACTGCAATTTAGATGGAGAGATGGGTTGAATGTAGAATAAAGTGAAAGGGAGAAACTTCTGGAAACTTACACTTCTGTGGGCTTTACCTACAAGAACCTCACATGTTTCTTATGATAAGGATTTGAGGGAAAAAAAAAAAAAAAACAAGACACCCTTATGACTCTGGAACTGGGGTGGTGGAGGAGAGTGATCCTTGTGAAGTAAACCAAAAGAATTTTCCATAACTGAGGCCTAATCTTCAGAGGAAAGACCTGGAAACTTGAGGGAAGGGCATTCCTCTAACTCTGGCCTATTATAGCCATTCAGTCTTACCAGTCAGAAAACACACACACACAATTGTCAATAGTGGTCAGTGCTTCAGGGAAATAGATTGGGAACACTAGAGTCAGGGAAAAGGGTAGGAGACAAGGAGAAAAACAACTATGCTACCGAAGAAACACTTGTAAAGGCCACAATCCTAAGACATAGGCAAACAGAACCAGAGACTTATTCAAAACTGTTGTGGGTCACTCAATTACCCCACAAGCTAACCATGCCACCAATAAGCTTCACTATAATAACAGTGGATACAGTTGAAAGAGCTTCAAGACAACAGCTCTCTCAGAAGTACTTAGGGAAACTCAGAGTCAAGAGAGGAGACAAAAGCACACTAAAGTAATTTAACACTTCTGATACCTCTAGGACAAACATTAAACAGAATACAACTCCTAGTTAGATTACAACAAATCTCATACCAAAGGCTTATTTACCTCAATTCCAAATACCAGATACAACTCAAAAAAACTATAGTGCATGTTACAGAGCAAGAAAAATGCAGTCTGAAGAGAGAAAACAATCAGCAAAACCAGACTCAGGACACAGATGTTGAAATTATCAAATGGGGTATTTAAAATTAACTGTGATTCATATGTTAAGAGCTCTCAGGGAAAAAGATGTCATGCAAGAATGGATTATATAAGCAGAGAAATAAAAACTACAAGAATCAAAAGGAAATGCTACCAAAAAAATGAAGAATGACTTCAATGGACTCATCACTAGATTCAACACAATTGAGAAAAACAATGCTATTGAAAACAATCCAATAGAAATTTCACAAAATGAAATACAAAGAGAAAAAATAAAAAACCACCCAAGAACTGTCAAACAATTTTAAAAAGAAATACACATAACTGGAATCCCAGAATGAGAAGAGAGAGCAGAAGAAATTTTCAAAGTAATAATGGTCAAGGATGTTTCAAAATGAATGAAAAACATTAAATCACAGGTGTGGGAATTTAGAGAACACAAAGCAGGAAAAAACACAAAGCACACAAACACAAGCAAACTAACAACATTAAAGCCTAGGCATAACCTATTCAATTGAAAGAAAGTGAAAGTCACTCATTTGTGTCCAACTCTTTGTGACCCCATTGACTATACAGTCCATGGAATTCTCCAGGCCAGAATACTGGAGTGGGTAGCCTCTCCCTTTCTCCGGGGAATCTTCCCAACCCAGGGATTGAACCCAGGTCTCTCACATACAGGTGGATTCTTTACCAGCTGAACCACAAGGGCAGCCCAGGAATACTGGAACCTCTCCCTTCTCCAGTGGATCTTCCCAACTCAGGAATCCAACTGGGGTCTCCTGCATTGCAGGCAGATTCTTTACAAACTGAGCTATCAGGGAAGCCCTCAATTGAAGGAAACCAAAGACAAAGAGAAAATCTTCAAAGAAGTTAGAAAAATACCCACAATGCATTAAGTATAGAGAATTAGAGTGAACTTATCAGAGACAAAGAAAGTTAAGAGAACATGATGTGAAATATTTAAAATGTTGCAGGAAAGAAATATCGACCTAGAACAAGAGTATTCTTCAAAAATAAAGGAGATATATATACTCAGACAAACCAAAAATGAGGAAATTCTTACCAACAGACGTGGTATACAAGAAATGCTAGAAGTTCTTTAGGAAGAAGGAGACTTATACAGGTCAGAAACTTGGATTGCCATAAAGAAAAGAGCATTGGAGGATAAATCAGGTAAAATAAAATTATTAGTCCCATTATTCTTAAATAATCTTAAAATGCCTAAAGTAATAATAGCTATAAAATGCTGGTTGATTATGGCATATGGATAGTGAAATGATAATGTCACAAGAGATGGGAAAGAGAAATTGATAATATTCTGATCGAAGGAACCTGTACTTCATGTGAAGTGGTATAGTGTAATTTGTAAAGTGAGTTTGGATGAGTTGAAAAATTTTATTATAAGTTCTAGAGAAACCAATAAAAAGTAAAAAGAATAATTGATATGCTAAAAGAGGAGATAAAATGGAGAGGAGATCATGTAAAAATCAACTAAAAGCAGAGAATGCAGTAAAATGGGGAGGGGGAGAAACAATAATTCAGTGACTAGGAAACAGTTACAAATTGATAGATATTAATTGGTAGTATTAATAATTGTTTAAAATGTGAGGGTTTAAAATACAGGGATTGCCAGAATGAATTTGAAAAAAAAAAAAGTCAACTAAATGTTGTCTACAAGAAACCTACTTTAAAGATTTAGGTCAATAAAGGTATTGAGGAACCTTTCAGGAAAGGTATTAAGAAACATATATCATGCAAAATCTAATCAAAAGATAGCCGAAGAAGCTGCATTGATTTCAGACAAAGCCAGCTTCAGAACAAGGAAGATTATCATGCATGAAGATTATTTAATGTTAAAGAATCCATTCTTAGAGAAGACATAACAATCATGAATGTATGTCTGTGCCCCTAACAACAAAGTATCAAGATAGGTAAAAGTTGAAGGAATCCAAAGTAGAAATAAACAAGTCAACTATTATAGTTGCAGACTTCAGCAGCTCTCTGACAGTAACTGATCAAACAGGCAGAACAATAAAGATATAGATGATCAAAAGAGCACTATCAAATTTGTTTGATACAGACTATCCCATCCCTGAAGGAGAACACACATTCTTCTAAAGGTCATATGAAATAGTGACTGAAATAGGTCATATTATGTTCCATAAAACATACCTTAACAAATGTAAAAGCTATAAAAAGCAACAATAAATAAAACTGGTAGTTGATAAAAATATAGCTGGGAAATCCCCAAATATTTGAATTAAACAATTCAAAATAACAGATACATCTAGGAACATTAGAAAATATTTTTTTATATTTTGAGCAAAGTAAAAAGGAAAATATTACCATAATTTTATCAGATGCAGCTAAAGCATCACTTACAGAAAAAAAAATCAACATTACATTTATACATTAGAAAATTTAAAAGACCTAAACCAATAATCTTAAGCTTTTACCTTAGAAAAAGAACACTTTAAGCCTAGAGAAAATAGAAGAATATTGATAACAGCAGTTGGAACAGAAGTCAGTAAAATTAAGAACAGAGAAACAATAGAGAAAATAAGAGGTAGTTCTTTTAAAAGACCAATATAATTGCAAAAATTCTACTGAGGCTAAGGAAGGGGGAAAAAAGATACAGATGTCTAATAATAGAAATAAAAGAACAATCAGTTCTGATTTAAGGATAGTGAAAGCATAATAACAATACTCTAAACTCTATGCTCCCAATTGGATAACTTTGATGAAATAAAACAGTAGTTTTGGTAGTTTGTCATACAAGGAAAAATACATATTCTAAATAGCCCTAAGTCTATTAAAGGAATTAACAGTTAATAGCTTTAAAAAAGAAAACACCAAGCCCAGATAGTTTTGCTGGTTTATTTTGCCAAACATTTAGGGAAGAAACAGTATCAGCCTTCCACCACTGCCTCCAGAAAATGGAAGGGGGAATGTATGCTGTCTCAGTCCTGTCTGACTCTGTGAGACCTGTGGACTGTAGCCTGCCAGGCTCCTCTGTCCATGGACTCTCCAGGCAAGAACACTGGAGTGGGTGGCCATTTCCTCCTCCAGGGGATCTTGAGACCCAGGGACTGAACTCTCATCTCTTACGTCTCCTGCAATGGCAGGCAGGTTCTTTACCACTATTGCCACTTGGGAAGCACTAGAAAGAAGGCAGGTACTTGCTAATTCACTGTGGTCAACCATTATTCCCCTAACACCATAACCAGATAAAGACATCACAAGAAATTGGACATTACAGCCCAATATATGTCATGAGTATCCTCAAAAATATTAGCAAGTTAAATCCAATAATATATAGGAAAAATTATACACAACCAAGTGAAGTTTGTTCCAAGTATTTCAGCATGTAAAAATCAACCAATATAATTCATCACATCCAAAGGCTACAAAAGAAAACTCATATAGCCATATGCTACAAAAACTTTTTGACAAAATCCAATATTCATTTAAGATAAAAACTCTCAGTAAATTAGTAATGCAGGGAAATTCTCTCAGTTTGGTAAAGGACACCTACAAAAAGCCCTGTAGCCAACATATTTTTTGATGAGAGTCTATGCTAATTTCAGAAAAAAGACAGGATGTCTTCTTGCACCAGTTCTATACATCATACTGGAAGTCTTAGCTAATTCAATAAGATAAAAAGTATTAAGAGGCATATAGATTGAAAATGAGAAAAATGAAGAGTATCTATGTAGAGAATCCCAAAGAATCTATAAAGCTAAACAAAAACCTGGAATTAAATGAGATAAATGTGCGTAACAAGGATAAAGAATATAAGTTAGTACAAAAAAGTCAATTGTTTCTTATATACCAATTATGAGCAATTGATGTTTGAAATAAATAATTTTTAAAAATCCCATTTACATTTGCAATTTAAAAAATAGGTATTCATTGCACATACTTTTGTGTATCTAAATGGGAAAAGTACAAAATTCTGATAAAAGATAACAAAGAAAATGTAAATAATGACTATTCTGTTTTCATGAGTTGGAAAACTCAGTATTAAGTCAGTTTTCCCCAGCTTTACCTATGGATACAATATAATCCTATTCAAAGCCCCAGCAAGTTATTTTGTAGATATCAGTAAACTGATTTTAAAGTTTATGTGAAAAGACAAAAGAACTAGAGTTAACTAACATTGGAGGACTCACACTACCTTATTTTGAAACACTTCCCATAAGCTATCATAATCAAGATAGCATGGCATTGGCAAATAGACATAGATGAATAGTACAGAATAGAGGGTCCAGAGGTAGATACACATAACGTTTATAATTACCTGATCTTTGACAGGAGGTCAATTTACTACATAAAAAGTCTTTTCAATGAATGATGCTAGAACATGGGATTCCACATGCATAATGGGGGCCTAGACACAGCCCTTATATGTTACATAAAAATTAACTTGAAATCATAGAACTAGATGTGAAATGTAAAACTATAAAACTTCTCAAAGCAAACATAGGAGAAAATTGATGTGACCTTGGGTTTTGTGATATAACACCAAAAGCACAAAACCATGAAGAAGAAAAAGTAAGTCAAACTTTATTAAAAGTAAAAGCTCTGATCTGGCAAAAGACACATAAGTTAATGAAAAGACAGGAGACATTGGGAGAGTACATTTTCAAAGCACATATCTGATAAAGATCTTCAATCCAAATAGATAAAAACTCTTAAAATTCAGCAAAAAGAAAACAACCCATTTAAAATGGACAAAAAATCTGAATAGACACCTCACCAGAGAAATATACATATAACTGTATGTAAAGATGCCATATATTATCTGTCATTAGGGAGATGCAAATTAAACAAACAAAAAATACTACTACACACCTAGGATAATGGCTAAAATTTTAAAAAAACTGTCAATTATTTGTGGAAAATACAAGCAACAGAAACTGTCATTCATTGGTGGCTAGAATGAAAAATGGTACAGCAATGTTGGAAAACAGTGTGGTTACAAAGCTAAATGTTCTACATTTAGCCACTGTGCTCCTAGGTATTTACCCAAATGTGTTGAAAACTTAGGTCCACCCAAAAACTAGCATGTGAATATTTATAACAGCTTTATTTGTAACTGCCAAAAACTGGCAGTAGCTAAGATATCCTCCAATAGGTTAATCCTTAAAAACACTGTGGCACATCCACTTTACCAACAAGAGGGAGAGAGAAACAGAAACACAGATGAACTTTGAATACATTTTGCAAAGTGAAAGAAGTCGGTTGAATACATATGGTGTGCTTCCATTTATATGATATTCTGGGAAAGGCAAAACTAAAGATCCAGTAAACACATGGTTGTCAGTGGGAGGGCAAGGGCTGAAGAGATAAAGCAAACTGAATCTATCTTTTATGATACTGTAATGGCATATATATGACATGCATTTGTCAAAACCCATAGAATTTTACAGCACAAAGAGTAAACCTTAATATATATGATTTTAAAAAACTATTTAGTAGTTGGGGGATCCCAGGTAGAAATATAAAATGTAAAAAGAGAATCTACTGTATTACAAATGTATGAAATAATTTCACTTATGGGGTTTGTAAAGAAAAGATGCTAACAAGTGACTAGGGGAGTTAGTGTAATCTGTAAGACTAAAAGCAAAGCAAATATATACAGTCCTGTACTTAATAAAGTTTCTCATGAGTGTATGGATTAGCAACTCTGAAACCACTACACATACATACTAGAATTAATTAATTAAATGGTTGGCAGATGGTGTAAGGTTTTTTGCTGTTGGAGTAGAAAGCTATAGACAAACAAGAAGAGGTTAGAGTAGTCCATGTAATAATGGGTTTGAATTGGAAGCATCACTATTAACTTACATTCTGTATCATATATATGTATATGCAAATGTAGTTACATAAATATTTATATACATATATACAGTTACTTTATATATATATATATATATTTCATTAATCTGTCAGTTGAGAAAGCCTAGAAACAATGGTAATCTAATAACGAAAGGGACACCTAAAACCCATAGCTTGGTTTCTAATACTAGTCTCAAAAAAATGGATCCTGTCAAAAATGGTTGATTCTATGAAGTGAAGTGAAAGTCGTTCAGTCGTGTCCAACTCTTATGTGACCCGATGGACTATGCAGTCCATGGAATTCTCCAGGCCAGAATACCAGAGTGGGTAGCCTTTCCCTTCTCCAGGGGATCTTCCCAACCCAGGGATCAAAACCAGGTCTCCTGCATTGCAGGTGGATTCTTTACCAGCTGAACTACCAGAGCCACCAGGGAAGCCCAAGAATACTGGAGTGGATAGCCTATCCCTTCTCCAGCGGATCTTCCCAACCTAGGAATCAAACTGAGATCTCCTGCATTTCAGGAAGGTTCTTTACCAGCTGAGCTACCAGGGAAGCCTGATTCTATAAAGGAGCAGGGAATATTAAAGATGAGCCTGGAGCATCCTAGAGGACCAGAACATAAGGAAGTGCTTCTCTTTCTAATTCTCCATGAATTCATACTAATATAAAAAAGTGAATAAATACATTGGGAAAATAGGCAAAATTCTTATGTAAAATAAATCAAAACAAATTTTGTAGATACTTTGACTTCAAGGAGGTGCAACATGAATCCTCATTCCTCAAGTGTGGTCTGTGCATAGTGACTTGCTTGCAAAGAATACAGTTTGAAAGTGGCAGGTGGGAGGAAAAGTAAATTTATGGTGGAGAAACCTGATGAACAGTATCTCAGCCAGGTAATCAAGGTTAATATAGTCATATTGATAGAATGTAATCTTTTATGACAGGATGAGAATGATACTTTATGATCATCTTTCCCAGAACCCATAATGACAGTATAATCATGAGATAATAATTAGATAAATCCCACTTGAGAGACAACTCTACAAACACTTAACTAGTTCTCAGATCAGTTCTTGATGTACCAAAGAATTGATGCTTTTGAACTGTGGTATTGGAGAAGACTCTTGAGAGTCCCTTGGATAGCAAGGAGATCAAACCAGTCAATCCTCAAGGAAATCAACCCTAAATATTCACTAGAAGGACTGGTGCTAAAGCTGAAGCTCCAATACTTTGGCCACTTGATGCGAAGAACTGACTCATGGCAAAAGACCCTGATGCTGGGAAAGATTTAGGGCAGGAGGAGAGGGGGACGACAAAGGATGAAATGGATGGCATCACCGACTCAATGGACATGAGTTTGAGCAAGCTCTGGGAGCTGGTAATGGACAGGGAAGCCTGGTGTGCTGCAGTCCATGGGGTCGCAGAATTGGACACGACTGAGCAACTGAACTGAGTTCTAAAAAATGAGAGGACTGTCAAAACAAGGAAAATCTGAGAAATTGTCATGGTCAAGAGGATCCTAAGTAGATATAACATCAAAATACAGCATCTTGTATGGGATCATGGAACAGTAGTAGGTCATTAGGCAAAAACAATGGAAATCTGTAAAAAGCATAGACTCAATAACAATGTACCATTATCAATTAATTGCATGACAAACCATACAAGTATCAGATAGTAATGGTTTGTGAAATGGGGTGTGAGATATTCAATAACTGCTATTTTCAGAGCTTTTTAAAACAAGTCAAACTATTCTAAATTAAGTTTAATTTTAAGAAATTAAAAATCAATGCAATTCATTGTAGTAATACAACAGAGGGGAAATATATGATAAGATCATAGCATCTGGTCCCATCATTTCATGGGAAATAGATGGGGAAACAGTGGAAACAGTTTCAGACTTTATTTTGGGGGGCTCCAAAGTCACTGCAGATGGCAATTTCAGCCATGAAATTAAAAGACTTTTACTCCTTGGAAGGAAAGTTATGACCAACCTCGATAGCATATTCAAAAGCAGAGACATTATTTTGCCAACAAAAGTCTGTCTAGTCAAGGCTATGGTTTTTCCAATGGTCATGTATAGATGTGAGAGTTGGACTGTGAAGAAAGCTGAGTGCTGAAGAATTGACGCTTTTGAACTGTGGTGTTTGAGAAGACTCTTGAGAGTCCCTTGCACTGCAAGGAGATCCAACCAGTCCATTCTAAAGGAAATCAGTCCTGGGTGTTCTTTGGAAGGACTGATGCTGAAGCTGAAACTCCAATACTTTGGCCACCTCATGCGAAGAGTTGACTCATTGGAAGACTCTGATGCTGGGAGGGATTGGGGGCAGGAGGAGAAGGGGACGACAGAGGATGAGATGGCTGGATGGCATCACCGACTCGATGGACATGAGTTTGAGTGAACTCCGGGAGTTGGTGATGGACAGGGAGGCCTGGCATGTTGCAATTCATGGGGTTGCAAAGAGTCGGACACGACTGAGCAACTGAGCTGATCTGAACTGATCTCAAAAATAAAAAGCATTTGATAAATACAAAACTTATTCCTCATGAATCTCATCAGAACTGGGAATTTAACAAAATTCTTTAATGAGATAAGTATTTACAAAATAAATCAATTGCTAAATGCTTAATAATGGAGCTATTGAAAGCTTTTCTCCTATTGAGTGAAAATAAAACAAATTTTCAATCACCATTTCTATTCAACACTATACTGGCTGTTTTAGTGCAGTAAGTCATACAAAAGGAATAAAAGGTGGATAAGGATTAGAAATGGAAAGTATATGTAAATTCCATTATTTACAGATAACAAAATGGTGTCTATATATATGTGTGTTAGTATATATCTCTATATAGCTATATCCCCAAATGATTTGAAATAAGCAATTAAAATTAGGAAGTTGTTAGCAACATTGTTGTATATGTAAGCAAATAAACACAATGAAGTGTGTTTATGCAAAGTACAAACAGATTTTTAAATCAACATTTCCAAGAACATGAGAAATAGCAATTACATAAGAAAAAATCGACATATATCATTACAAAACATTAGTGAAAAGAAATACCTCACAAATGAAGAGATATATTCAGATTGGCAGATTTTATTATATTTAGATGTTAACTCTCCCCAAATATTCATTTTAAATATTCAATGCATTAGCATTCCAAATCCCATTAGGAGTTTTGTAAATTGACACCTGATTTTAAAAATTATATATAATGCAGGTGTGAGGTATATATAATGCAAAGAGCCAAGAAAAGCCAAGGTTGTCCTGATCAAAATGAACAAAATTTCTTAAGTTATAAGATTTCAAAGCAGATCAAGTGGTTACAGTAGTAAAGACTGTGTGTAGTGACAAAAGGCAGAAAACGAGCTTAATGAGAAAAAAACAGACTTCACAAACAGATCAAGAAATGTATGGTTACTTGATTAATAATAAAGGTGCCACTGCTGCATAATGAGCAAAAGATGAAAAAACGAGTCCATTTTCCAACTTCTAGACATAATGTAGACATATATGAAAAGCAAAGCCATAAAGATTTTTGAACATAACTTAGGAGAGCAGTATCATGATTCTGGTGAATGCAAAAACTTATAATTGAATAGCTAGCACTAACTATAAATGAAAAATTGATAAAATGGTTTGCATCAAAATGAAATCTTCTGTTTATCCAAATTAAAACTTTTGTTTATCAAAATGTACATTCAATAAAAGATCATTATACATAAATAAACTTGTATATGTCAAGAAGTGAGAAGACATTTAAACAAGCACATCACAAAGGAGGCTATCCAAATGGCTAATAAACGTGAAAAGGTGCTTGAGGTCATTAGCCATGAGAGAAGAATATTCAATCAATAAATGCTCACCAGCATACAGAAAAATTTTAAAATGAAGATATATGTCTATTTAGAATATTCTTAGACTGTGTCCATAAACATAATCCCAGGTATAGGAAAAATTTGTAAACATTTGCTCTAAAGTACAAACGTGAGTACTTATAGTAGCACCATTTCTAACGGCAAAAACTGAAAGCAGAGTGCCCATCAAGAGTTGAAAGAATCATGCACACCATTAAACAACAGATAGATCATGGAAAAATAAAAATGGAGAGGCTAACATGGTAGTGGAGGGAAAAAGAACCTCAACAGGGGCTCATACATGGAATGACCACATTTGTTGGAGCTGGACTAATAAATACAATGCTGCTTTACCAAAATCTGGGCTATACAAGGCTAGATAATAAATATCTGCACAGTGTGGAACAGCAAACTACAGAGCTAAGTTAAAATTTTCTTTAGCACAGGCAGAACTCATCTACAGTTTTCAGAGATGGGTTGAAAAAAGAATCTACAGTAGCAACAGGTATGAAGTACAAGCAAAATGAGAATTACCAAAATGAAAATTAATCTGGACCCTCCCTTTCTTCAGTGATTACAGAGAGCTATAATTCCTAATATATCTTTGGACTAATAGAGACAAATGTCTAAGATTTTGGGGTTAGTTCTTTAAGGAACTATGGATTTTATTATGGCTAATTCTTTTTATGAGTGACTCATACATGAGCTTTGCTTTGATTAAATTTGAGAAGTCTTATCATTTACTAGTATTATTTCTTTGGTGCATTATCTGGTTACATCTAAAATCATATATAGACAAATTTTATTTGTTAGGTTGTTTTGAGTTTGCTAAGGTGTTGTGATATTTGTGGATCATAAATGAACTACTCACAATTGATGGACCATGGCAACTGCAGCCAGAGGTTTGAAATCCAGGTATATACTTTGCCCATGATAAGTGAGACAATAAAATCATAAGTACCCTGATACTGATATCTAGCTTCTTATTATCATGTGGCTTCATTAGATTTATTTTAAGTAGAAAATCCATGCTATTAATGATGCCATTGCTTTTCTGCTCTGGCTTCCTGGAAGAGACAGCCAAGAACTGGCTAGTAATCGATTTTAAATCTGCATGAAGATTTCTGACAGATTTCTTGAGGCAAAAGTATATTATTTACATCAATTTGACTGATGAATCACTGGCTATGTATAAAGGAATGCGCCCCTCCCTGTTTGAGTAATATCCTTCCTATATAAATCACTGTGGAACATGAGCAATGAAAACATGAAATACATGTTCTTTGAATACTGCCGTCTCTGTCCTCATACACAAATATAAACGGGGAAGAAGACCCTTTAGTCCACTTCCCCTGGGCTACCCAGTTGTCCTACACTGAATCTCTCAGATCTCCAGTCTACTTGGGACCCAGAATTTAAGGACGCTATCCCTAGTAAGAAATTACAGAATAAAGCCTGCGTTGGTGGGGATGGTGCCCTAGTTTTAGTGAATGAGGACGTTTTGTCTTGAGGAGATGTGGTTGCCTAAAAATCATGCTTAATGAAATTACTCTGGAGCCTAGCAGAGGTGAAAATCCTGAATTATGAAATGAGAGTGAGAGTTCTTAGCTTCACTGTTAATGTTGTTCAGTCACTCAGTCATGTCTGACTCTTTGTGACTCCGTGGACTGCAGCACACTAAGCTTCCCTGTTCTTCACCATCTCCTGGAGCTTGCTCAAACTCCTGTCCATTGAGTCAGTGATGCCATCCAACCATTTCATCCTGTGTCATCCCCTTTTCCTCCTGCCTTCAATCTTTCCCAGCATCAGGGTCTTTTCTAATGAGTCAGCTCTTTGCATCAGATTGCCAAAGTATTGGAGCTTCAGCATCAGTCCTTCCAGTGAATAATCAGGGTTGACTTCCTTTAGGATTGATTGGCATGATCTCCTTGCAGTCCAAGGGACTCACAAGAGTCTTCTCCAACACCACAGTTCAAAAGCATCAATTCTTCAGTGTTCAGCCTTTTTTACAGTCCATCTCACATCCATACATGACTACTGGGAAAACCATACCTTTGACTATACAGAACTTTGTCAGCCAAGTAATGTCTCTGCTTTTAATATGCTATCTAAGTTGGTCATAGCTTTTCTTCCAAGGAGCAAGTGTCTTTTAATTTCATGGCTGCATTAACCATCTGCAGTGATTTTGGAGCCCAAGAAAATAAAGTCTGTCACTGTTTCCATTGTTTCCCCATCTATTTGCCATGAAGTGATGGGACTGGATGCCATGATCTTAGCCTTTTTCACTTTCATCAAGAGGCTCTTTAGTTCCTCTTCACTTTTTGCCATAAGAGTTGTGTCATCTTCATATCTGAAGTTATTGATATTTCTCCCAGCAGTCTTGATCTCAATTTGTGCTTCATCCTGCCTGGTATTTCACATGATGTACTCTGCATATAAGTTAAATAAGCAGGGTGACAATATACAGTCTTGACGTACTCCTTTTCCTATTTGGAACCAGTCTGTTGTTCTATGTCCCATTCTAACTGTTGCTTCTTGACCTGCATACACGTTTCTCAGGAGGCCGATAAGGTGGTCTGGCATTCCAGACCTTCACTACAACTTCACTGTAATAGGAACTCTATTCATAGGCTTCAGATAATAAAGCCCATATGGGAAACATGTTTTTTCCACTTCTTTCTGTCTCCTGGGCAAGCAGTGGTTTCTTCTATATTAATCAGATTTGGGTGGTTTATTCTCATATTTTTTAAAATTATTCCTCAGCTCTTTTTTTATATTGTGTGCATGCTAGCTGAATTAAACTGTGTTTGGTAAATGCAAAGTGTAATATATATATATAATATAATGGGATCCTCATCACAAGAATTTCACTTTTCACCTGAGTGCTTTATTGGAATTTGTGGAAGTTTTATAATTCATCAAAATCATTTCTGTGGTGCAATATTTGCTTTATTCTAAATATCCAAGTAAATAAATTCAAACCTGCTGCATTATTTCAAGTTTTTAATGTGTGGTTTTTAATTGTTGATCATTTTTGGACTGTTATCTATTCAGAGATCCTGGCAATTGTGAATCTTTGTGATCCAGATAATTGTTTTCCTATTATGTAAAATCAATATAATTAGAAACTTCTTGATATCCTATTTACTTTTTAGGAATAATACCCATGAAATACAGTTTTCCTTTGACTACTGTCCTACGGCTCTCCTCTTAGACAAAGACTATTGAGAAAGATGACTTTCTTTCTGTCCCGCTTTACAAGTGACACATGAAAGCTACACAGAGTAACTTCACTGAATGTACCCAAACCCCAGTCTACTTTGGCACAAGGTTTTTAAGAATACTAACTCTGGTTAGACTTTTCAGAATCAAGCAAATATATAAAGAGAGCACCATGGCTTGTGTAATTATGCTAATCCCCAGCATAGGTGCCATTCTTGGGGACAGATGTAGGAGTGTTCTAGGCTATGCAAAATAAAGCTATGGAAGCAGATATGACGAAGAGGAAAAGAGTAAGGAGTCCTTGAAAAATTTTGTAAAGACTGAGCCATGTAATGAAAGTGTCAGGTTAGACAGTGGTCACCTAGTTACCTGGAAGAAAGGGAATAAGGCTGCTGGAAGGACTGAAAATGGTAAGGATCCATTTGCCCTTTTCCCTCAAGCTCTGAAGAGATCCACAGAATTTGCCAAGGTGCCCTGCACTGTGCTTTCAGTCTACAATCCTATACCTGGGCTTGCATACTGGCCACCACACAAATTGCTGCCTCTAGTTGACTTTCTTCAACTAATGAAACAGGCACAATGAAGGCAAATTGGTAATGTCTATATCAGGGCACTGAAGTCCTCAGGAATCCTGTACTCTTCCTTCAACAGCTTAGGCTATTCTGTTCTTTGTACCTTGGAAACCTAAGACAAGGGACTACTGAAAAGATTCCTCGAAAACTTTCTGCAGAAGGTAAACTGGGAAAAGCTAAATGCTGTACTTAGAAGTTGACTCCTTCACTGTTTTTCATCACAGTTCTCTGAGGCATTTTCTAAGTCTACATATATAAATCTATGTAAATATCAGAATAGACATTGAGCCTCTCCATTTTTATGACACTTTCATTGCTAAGAATTCAAATACAAGTAGGAAGAAAAAGTAAGTTAATGGCAAGAATGAATAGTTTCTCATGTACTGGTAGCTACAACCTGGCTTTGAGAAAGCATGTAGAAAAGTAAGCCATAAAGAAACTTAAAAGAGTGCAGTTTAGCTGCCTAGTTATAATTATCTACAAAGGAACACAGTATTTTCTGGTGATCCCAACAAATGAGAAGGCACACCTGAGGAAAAAGTTACTAATTCCCTATTGAAAAGTCATGATATTAGAAAAAGTAATGCTGGAAGAGACTGAGGAAGATGCAAGGGGTACAACCTATGACTGAAACTTTACCACCTCCTCAAGAGGATCTTCTCTACTCCAAGAAATCAGACAGAAAAAATGGGTAAATGATGCAAACTAATGGACAAAATTTACATCATGCGAAAACCTTAGAACTGGGAATGAAATGAACTTACATGTCTGTTTTTCTTTCTTTCTTTCTTAGGTTTGTATTCGGTGATTTTATTTTTTATTTTATTTTTAAAATTTTTATTTTTACTTTATTTTAATTTACAATACTGTATTGGTTTTTTTCTCCATCTTAAATGTTTCCAGTCCTTTCTTGTGGATACTGAAGCCATGAATTCTGCAATTTTACTACCTTTCTTGTTTTACCCTAACCCAGAAAAAAACATCCATGATATGGGTGTTTCTGGATGACTTTATACTTATTCTTTTTTTAAGATAAATTTATTTATTTTATTTGGAGGTTAATTACTTTACAATATTGTATTGGTTTTCCCATACATCAACATGAATCCGCCACAGGTATACACATGTTCCCCATCCTGAACCCCCCTCCTACATCCCTCCCTGTACCATTCTTTCTCCTCTGAGATTCTCATGCAAGCTTGTACTTCTGAAGTATATATCTTGTCTGTTGATGTACTCGATGATATCAGAAAGGGACCTGCTATATAACCAAGGGGTATGATAGTCTGTATTTTGGATAGAGTGTTTTTGGAGCACCTGGGAGCAAAGCATCCAGGTTTATAAATATCTGCTTTCAGAAGCAAAAGGGGGCTCTGGGAGAACAGCAGTCTTACCCAGTGCTGAAAAAGTACACCCAAATTATAGAAAATCTGTATTTATAGATAGAAAAATTCTATGCATTTAATAAAAGGTATGAATCTCGGTACAGTTTAAAATAAAGAAAATACATGCCAGTGTATAAAAACATATTCTCTGCTTCTAGATCAAACAAAACGTATAAAACCAGTAGGGAAATATGAAAATGGAGCATAATAAAAAAAGGACATTTATCTTATAATTCCCTTATTTGTTACTATAAGGAAGAAATTTGACAAGGAGATCTATCTGTTTATAGAACTGTCCATGATCTGAGAGCAATAAATAAGTCATAACTGGTCTGATACCTGTGCTATCCAATCTTGCTACTTTCTTAACCTCTGTGTCTGAGTTGGCTAATTATCTTTATGTAGTCTATTTACTATGTTCAGCTTTCTTGTCTTTACCTTTTTTTTTTAATTTATTTATTTAATTGGAGGATAATTACTTTACAATATTGTATTTGTTTTGCCATACATCAACAAGTATCCACCACAGGTATACACGTGTTCCCCATCCTGAACCCCCCTCCCTCCCCCCTCTCTCCTCCCTCCCCGTACCTTCTTTACCTTTAGATAAAGAGTTAATGTTCATATTTACATTTACCTATGTAAGCTTTCAATACTTGTGGCAGTTGATCCCACAGACATTCAAAGATTCTTTTACTGTATTCTCTAGGTATTTACAAAAAATAATAATAACCTTAATAATTATCTATGCCTTGAGGCTCCAAACTAATTCAAACTGGTTGATTTACTGATAGCTGCTTACATGCTAACAAAGAAGATACTTTAGCTTTACTAAATTTCTTAGTCTCCCAAGACACAACATCTTCCTGAATATGTCACAACATTATCAAACTGAAGTCATTTGACATGTATATAGCTCCAATTGCATTGCATATATGCAATAGGCCAGCAGACAGAAGATAGTTACATCCTGAACTCAGCCTAAATATACAAATGAAACAATATCACACACACACACACACACACATACACACCTCCATTGATTTTGAGAGTTGTTTATGGATCCTTGCCTTTTAAGCCTAAGCCTCTCATGGTATGTTATATGAAATAACAAAATTGTAGTACAAATAAAGAAGCCTTTCACATTCTTAGAATAGATGTTTCTCTTTCTGTGTTAGTTTTAACTCTAATAAGACCTTCTACATTCTCTGTAATAAGATTTAGGGTGCTTCTAATAGTGAGCTTATTAAAAATTAGGCCTTGGTTTTAGGCATATTGCTTACTTTTCTGTGTTATTGGGTATTGTTGCTCTGGAAATGTAAAGGTATTTACAAGGCATTATAGCAAGAACTCCCTGATTAAAAGACTTAGGCTTTAACCTCAGAGCACTTAATTTACTTATAGATACCTCATGATGTTACTATTTTACAAGTTTTTAAGATTCATTTCTCAATTTGCTGCCAGTCTAGTTATGAACAAGTCTTATCATCTAACTCAAATACGATTCTTTGCAAGTGTAGCCTCATTAACCCAGCTACAATGTTGCCTTATCCTGACAAAACAGGTTGACTATGACTATCTCACGGCCATTGATATGGATATTGGACCTTGGTCTGATTTACATAATATTCCTATTCCCAAAGCTGACTTAATATTGTTCACTGAACCATAGGGGACTATAATATTATGTTATGCAGTAGTCAGTCCTCTTGAGATTTTAGAGGTTTCTGTTCCCTCAAACAAAAAGTTAGCTCAAGCAGCAATGTCTGCTCATCATTTATAATTTTATTTCTGTTTCTTTTTTCCTTATGTAGTCTAGCTACAGGTTTGTCAACAGTATTTATCTTTTCCAAAAACCAACTTAAAAATATTTATATTGTTTTGTCTAGTCTCTATTTCATTTATTTCTTCTCTGATCTATTTGCTGACTTCAGATAACTTGGAGCTTAGTTTGTTCTTTTTCTAGTTTTTTGACCTGTAAAGTTAGATTACTTGAGATCTTTCTTTTTTCTTAATATAGGCACTTATTGCTATTCAGCCTTAGAACAGCTGTTGCTTCACCACATAAGTTTGGATATGTTGTGTTTCCATTTTCATTTACCTTGATTATTTTAATTTTATTTCTTTTATGAATTTTTATATCCTTTTCAACCCATTAGTTGTTCAAGAGTATGTTGTTTAATTTCCACATCTTTGTGAATTTTCCAACATTTTTCTGTTATTGATTTCTAGTTTCATACTACTGTAGTTGGAAAAGACACATGATAAACTTAATAATCTCATTTTTTTTGTTAAGACATGTTTTGTGGCCTAACACATAATTTATCCTGGAGAATATCTCATGTGTGCTTAAAAGAATGTATATTCTGAAGCTGTTGGATAGAATGTCCTGTATATATTTATTAGGTCTTTCTGGTCTGTAATGTTAAATCTGATGTTTTCTTAGACTTTTTGTCTGGATTATTTATCTATTTTGAAAAATGGGTTATTAAAGTCAGCTGTGTGGTTATTCAGTCAATAAGTTGTATCCAACTCTTTGTGACCCATGGACTGCAGCACACCAAGCTTCTCTCTCCTCCACTATTTCCCAGAGTTTGCTCAATTTCATGTGCATTAAATTGGTGATGCTATCTAACCATCTCATCCTCTGCCACCCACTTCTTCTGCTTTCAATCTTTCTCAACATCAGGATATTTTCCAATGAGTCTGCTTGTCAAATCAGGTTGCCAAAATATTGGAGCTTAGCTTCATCAACAGTCCTTCCAATGAAAATTCAAGGTTGATTTCCTTTAGGATTGATTGATTTGATCTCCTTTCATTCGAAGAGACTCTCAAGAGTCTCCTCGAGCACCACAGTTTGAAAGTATCATTTCTTTGGAACTCAGCCTTCTTTATGATCCAACTCTCACATCTGCACATGATGTGGTTTTTCCAGTGAAAAACCATAGCTTTGACTATATGGACCTTTGTTGATAAAGTGATGTCTCTGCTTTTCAATACGTTGTCTAAGTATGTCATAGCTTTTCTTCCAAGGAGCAAGCATCTTTTAGTTTCATGACTGCAGTCACCATCTGCAGTGATTTTGGAACCCAAGAAAATAAAATCTGTCACTGCTTCCACTTTTTTCCCTTCTATTTGCCATAAGGTGATGGGACTGAATGCCATGATCTTAGTGTTTTTTTAATGTTGAGTTTCAAGTCAGTTGTTTTCACTCTCTTTTTTCACCCTAATCCAAAGGCTCTTTAGTACCTCTTGAATTTCTGCCATTACAGTGATATCATCTGCATATCTGAGATCGCTGATATTTCTCCCAGCAATCTTGATTCATCCATCCTGACATTTCACATGATGTATTCTGTAAGTTAAATGATCAGGATGGCAATATACAGCACTATTATACTTCTTTCCCAATTTTCAACCCATCAGAGGTCCATGTCTGACTCTAACTGTTGCTGCTTGACCCATGTACAGGTTTCTCAGGAGGCAGGTAAGGTGGTCTGGTACTCCCATCTCTGTACGTATTTTCCACAGTTTGTTATAATCACACAGTCAAATGCTTTAACATAGTCAATCATGCAGAAGTAGATGTTTTTCTGGAACTCCCTTGCTTTCTCTATGATCCAACAAATATTGGCAATTTGATCTCTGGTTCCTCTGCTCTTTGAAACCCAGCTTTTGTATCTGGACGTTCTCAGTTCATGTATTGCTGAAGCTAACTTGAAGGATTTTGAGCATAACCTTGCTCGCAAGTCAAAATGAGCATACTTGTATGGTAGTTGGAACATTCTTTGGCATTGCCCTTCTTTGGGATTGGAATGAAAAATAACCTTTTCTAGTCCTGTAGCCACTGCTGAGTTTTCCATGTTCACTGACATGTTGGATGGAGTACTTTAACAGCATTATCTTTTAGGACTTTAAATAGATCAGTTGGAATTTCATCACCACCTCTAGCTTTGTTCATCATGATCCTTCCTAAGGCCCACTTGATTTCATACTTCAGGATGTCTGGCTCTAGGTTAGTGACCACACAATTGTGGTTATCCAAGTCATTTAGACTTTTCTTGTATTCTCTGTGTATTCTTGTCACCTCTTCTTAATTTCTTCAGCTTCTGTTAGGTCCTTAGCATCCTTTATTGTGCCCATACTTACATAAAATGTTGCCTTGATATCTCCAACTATCTTAAAGAGATCTTTAGTCTTTCCCATTGTATTTTTTCCTCTATTTCTTTTCATTGTTCATATAAGGCCTTCTTATTTCTCCTTGCCATTCTCTGGAACTCTGCAATCATTTGGGTATATCTTTTCCTTTCTCTTTTGTGTTTCATGTCTCTTCTTTTCTCAGTTATTTGTAAAGCCTCCTCAGACAACCACTTTGCCTTCTTGCATTTCTTTTTCTTTGGAATGGTTTTGGTTTTGCTTCCTGTGCAATGTTATGAATTTCCATCCATAATTCATCAGACACTCTATCAGATCTAGTCCCTTGAATCTATTTGTCACCTCCACTGTATAATCATAAGGGATTATATTTAAGTCAAACTTGAATGGCCTAGTGGTTTTCCATACTTTCTTCAAAGTATGGAAAAAAATATTTAAGCCTGAACTTTTCAATGCATGATATGAGCCACAATCATCTCCCAGTCTTGTTTAGCTGACAGTAGAGCTTCTTCATCTTTGGCTTCAAAGAATATAGTCAATTTGATTTCAGTATTGACCATCTTGTGATGTCCATGTGTAGAATCATCTTTTGGGTTGTTGGAAAAGGGTGTTTGCTATGACCAGTGTGCTCTCTTGACAAAACTGTTAGCCCTTACCCTGCTTCATTTTGTACTTCAAGGGCAAACGTGCTTGTAATACTGGGCATCTCTTGACTTCCTACTTTTGCATTCTAATATACATATAATGACATCTTTTTTGGTGTTAGTTCTAGAAGGTATTGTAGGTCTCCATAGAGCTGGTAAACTTCAGCTTCTCGAGCATGAGTGGTTGGGTCATTAAGGTGATATTGAACGGTTTGCCTTGGAAACAAACTGATCATTCTGTAGATTTTGAGACTGCACCCAAGTACTGCATTTCAGCAAAAAGGCAAAATGGCTGTCTGAGGAGGCCTTACAAATAGCTGTGACTATAAGAGAAGTGAAAAGCAAAGGAGAAAAGGAAAGATATAACCATTTGAAAGTAGAGTTCCAAAGAATAGCAAGGAGAGATAAGTGATCAATGCAAAGAAATAGAGGAAAACAATAGAATGGGAAATATGAGAGATTTCTTGAAGAAAATTAGAGATACCAAGGGAACATTTCATGCAAAGATGGGCTCAATAAAAGACAGAAATGGTATGGACCTAACAGAAGCAGAAGATATTTTTAAAAGGTGGCCATAATACACAGAAGAACCATGCAAAAAATATCTTCATGGCCCAGATAATCACGATGGTGTGATCATGAACTTACAGCCAGACATCCTGGTATGTGAAAACAAGTGGGCCTTCAGTTCAGTTCAGTTCAGTTCAGTTCAGTCACTCAGTAGTGTCCAACTCTTTGCGACCCTATGAATTGCAGCACGCCAGGCCTGCCTGTCCATCACCAACTCCCGGAGTTCACTCAGATTCACGTCCATCGAGTCAGTGATGCCATCCAGCCATCTCATTCTCTGTCGTCCCCTTCTTCTCCTGCCCCCAATCCCTCCCAGCATCAAAGTCTTTTCCAATGAGTCAACTCTTCGCATTAGGTGGCCAAAGTATTGGAGTTTCAGCTTTAGCATCATTCCTTCCAAAGAAATCCCAGGGCTGATCTCCTTCAGAATGGACTGGTTGGATCTCCCTGCAGTCCAAGGGACTCTCAAGAGTCTTCTCCAACACCACAGTTCAAAAGCATCAATTCTTTGGAGCTCAGCTTTCTTCACAGTCCAACTCTCACATCCATACATGACTACAGGAAAAACCATAGCCTTGACTAGACGGACCTTGGTCGGCAAAGTAATATCTCTGCTTTTGAATATGCTATGTAGGTTGGTCATAACTTTTCTTCCTTAGGCAGCATCAATTCAGTTCAGTGCAGTTCATTTGCTCAGTCATGTCCGACTCTTTGTGACCCCATGAACCGCAACACACCAGGCCCCCTGGTCTATAATGAACTCCCAGAGTCCACCCAAACCCATGTCCATTGACTTGGTGATGCCATCCAACCATCTTATCCTCTGTTGTCCTCTTCTCCTCCTGCCCTCAATTTTTCCCAGCATCAGAGTCTTTTCCAATGAGTCAGCTCTTCACATCTGGTTGCCAAAGTATTGGAGTTTCAGCTTCAACATCAGTCCTTCCAATGAACACCCAGGACTGATCTCGTTTAGGATGGACTGGTTGGATCTCCTTACAGTCCAAGGGACTCACAAGAGTCTTCTCCAACACCACAGTTCAAAAGCATCAATTCTTCGGTGCTCAGCTTTCGTTATAGTACAATGCTCATATCCATACATGACCACTGGAAAAACCATAGTCTTGACTAGACAGACCTTTGTTGACGAAGTAATGTCTGCTTTTTAATATGCTATCTAGGTTCGTCATAACTTTCCTTCCAAGGAAAGTTTTAATTTCATGGCTGCAGTCACCATCTGCAGTGATTATGGAGCCCAGAAAAATAAAGTCAGCCACTGTTTCCACTGTTTCCCCATCTATTTGCCATGAAGTGATGGGACCGGATGCCATGATCTTCGTTTTCTGAATGTTGAGCTTTAAGCCAACTTTTTCACTCTCCTCTTTCACTTTCATCAAGAAGCTCTTTAGTTCCTCTTCACATTCTGCCATAAGAGTGGTGTCATCTGCATATCTGAGGTTCTTGATATTTCTCCCGGAAATCTGATCCCAGCTTGTGCTTCTTCCAGCCCAGCGTTTCTCATGATGTACTCTGCATAGAAGTTAAATAAGCAGGGTGACAATATACAGCTTTGACATACTCCTTTTCCTATTTGGAACTAGTCTGTTGTTCCATGTTCAGTTCTAACTGTTGCTTCCTAACCTGCATACAGGTTTCTCAAGAGGAAGGTCAGGTGGTCTGGTATTCCCATCTCTTTCAGAATTTTCCACAGTTTATTGTGATCCACAAGCCAAAGGTTTTGGCATAGTCCGTAAAGCAGAAAGAGATGTTTTTCTGGAACTCTCTTGCTTTTTCCATGATCCAGTGGATGTTGGTAATTTGATCTCTGGTTCCTCTGTCTTTTCTAAATCCAGCTTGAACATCTGGAAGTTCATGGTTCACGTGAAGCTGAACCTGAACTGAAGCCTAGCTTGGAGAATTTAAGCATTACTTTACTAGCATGTGAGATGAGTGCAATTGTGCGGTAGTTAGAGCATTCTTTGGCATTGCCTTTCTCTGGGATTGGAGTGAAAACTGACCTTTTCCAGTCCTATGGCCACTGCTGAGTTTTCCAAATTGGCTGGCATATTGAGTGCAGCACTTTCACAGGATTTGAAATAGCTCAACTAGAATTCCATCACCTCTACTAACTTTGTTCGTAGTGATGCTCCTAAGGCCCAGTTGACTTCACATTCCAGGATGTCTGGCTCTAGGTGAGTGATCACACCATCGTGATTCTCTGGGTCATGAAGATCTTTTTTGTACAGTTCTTCTGTGTATTCTTGCCACCTCATCTTAATATCTTCTGTTTCTGTTAGGTCCATACTTTTTCTCTCCTTTATTGAGCCCATCATCGCATGAAATGTTCCTGTGATATCTCTAATTTTCTTGAAGAGATCTCTAGTCTTTCCCATTCTATTGTTTTCCTCTATTTCTTTGCACTGATCACTGAGGAAGGCTTTCTTATCTATCCTTGCTATTCTTTGTAAGTCTGCATTCAAATGGATATATCTTTCCTTTTCTCCTTTGCTTTTGCTTCCCTTCTTTTCACAGCTATTTGTAAGGCCTCCTCAGACAGCCATTTTGCTTTTTTGCATTTTTTTTCTTGGGGATGGTCTTGATTCCTGTCTCCTGTACAATGTCACGAACCTCCGTCCATAGTTCATCAAGCACTCTATCAGATCTAGCCCCTTAAATCTATTTCTCACTTCCACTGTATAGTCATAAGGAACTTGATTTAGGTCATACCTGAATGGTCTAGTGGTTTTCTCCATTTTCTTCAATTTCAGTCCAAATTTGTCAATAAGGAGTTCACGATCTGAGCCACAGTCAGCTCCCAGTCTTGTTTTTGCTGACTGTATAGAGCTTCTTCATCTTTGGCTGCAAAGAATATAATCAATCTGATTTCAGTGTAGACCATCTGGTGACATCCATGTGTAGAGACTTCTCTTGTGTTGTTGGAAGAGGGTGTTTGCTATGACCACTGCGTTTTCTTGGCTGAACTCTATTAGCCTTTGCCCTGCTTCATTCTGTACTCTAAGGCCAAAATTGCGTGTTACTCCAGGTGTTTCTTGACTTCCTACTTTTGTATTCCAGTCCCCTATAATGAAAAGGATATCTATTTTGAGTGTTAGTTCTAGAAGGTCTTGTAAGTCTTCATAGAACTGTTCAACTTCAGCTTCTTCAGCATTACTGGTCGGGGCATAGACTTGGATTACTGTGATATTGAATGATTTTCCTTGGAAACGAACAGAGATCATTCTGTCATTTTAGAGACTGCTTCCAAGAACAGCATTTCAGACTCTTTTGTTGACTATGATGGCTACTCCATTTCTTCTAAGGGACTCCTGCCTACAGTAATAGATATAATGGTCATCTGAGTTAAATTCACCTATTCCAGTTAAATTCACCCATCCCCCCATATGCACTCTTTATATTGTTGATGTCAGATTATATTTCTACCTATAAATTGTGAATCTATTAAAAATTTCTTATGGTTAAAAGTATTCTTAATAGTTTTTTTTTTTAATTTTAAACTATGTAGCAGAGTTAAACTAATTTATATACCACCGTTCACTATTAAAACCATTAACACTATTTTGTCTTTGTCTATATATTTACTTTTACAAGTGAGATTTGTGCTTTTATATACTTTTGTGTTTCTTTTTAGTGTTTTTTTCTTTTCAACTTGAAATGCACCCTTAAGAATTTCTTGTAAGTTAGGTCTAGTGCTGACAAACTCTCTCAATTTTTTTATTTAACTGGGAAAGTCTTAATCTCATCTCTATTTTTAAAGGACACTTTCAACCAGTTTAATATTCTTGATTGGCAAGGTAGTTTTATAGTATTTTGAATATATCTTTTGTTTCTCTCCTAGACTACAAGATACCTGCTGATAAATCCACTTGTAGTTTTTTGTGAATTCCTATATACATGAAGATTCACTTATCTTTTGCTGATTTTATGGTTCTCACTTTGTCTTTGCCAATTTAATTGTAATGGGCCTTGGTTTAGACCTCTTTGGGTTCAATCTATTTGGTGACTCTTGAGCTTCATGAATTCCATTTCACTCTGCAAATTTGGGAAGTTGTCTGACATTAATTTTTTATTTAAAAAATTTTTTTTAATTTTTATTTTTACTTTATTTTACTTTACAATACTGTATTGGTTTTGCCATACATTGACATGAATCCACCACAGGTGTACATGAGTTCCCAATCCTGAGCCCCCCTCCCACCTCCCACCCCATATCATCTCTCTGGATCATCCCCGTGCACCACCCGCAAGCATCCTGTATCCTGTATTGAACATACACTGGCAATTAGTTTCTTACATGATAGTATACATGTTTCAGTGCGATTCTCCCAAATCATCCCACCCTCTCCCTCTCCCTCTCCCTCAGAGTCCAAAAGTCTGTTCTGCACATCTGTGTCTCTTTTGCTGTCTTGGATATAGGGTTATCATTACCATCTTTCTAAACTCCATATATATGTGTTAGTATACTGTATTGGTGTTTTTCTTTCTGGCTTACTTCACTCTGTATAATCGGCTCCAGGTTCATCCATCTCATTAGAACTGATTCAAATGTATTCTTTTTAATGGATGAGTAATACTCCATTGTGTATATGTACCACAGCTTTCTTATCCATTCATCTGCTGATGGACATCTAGGTTGTTAATTTAATTTTTAATTGGAGGATCATCCAGTTCAGTTCAGTCGCTCAGTTCAGTTCAGTTCAGTCGCTCAGTCGTGTCCGACTCTTTGTGACCCCATGAATCGCAGCACGCCAGTCCTCCCTGTCCATCACCAACTCCCAGAATTCACTCAGACTCGCGTCCATTGAGTCAGTGATGCCATCCAGCCATCTCATCCTCAGTCGTCCCCTTCTTCTCCTGCCCCCAATCCCTCCCCGCATCAAAGTCTTTTCCAATGAGTCAACTCTTTGCATGAAGTGGCCAAAGTATGCGTCCAACTCTTTGTGACCCCATGGACTGCAGCACGCTAGGCCTTCCTGTCCATTGAGAACTCCCGGAGTTTACTCAAACTCATGTCCATTAAGTCGGTGATGCCACCCAAACATCTTGTCCTCTGTCATCCCCTTCTTCTCCTGTCTTCAATCTTTCCCAGCATCAGGGTCTTTTCAAATGAGTCAGCACTTCACATCAGGTGGCCAAAGTACTGGAGTTTCAGCTTCAGCATCAGTCCTTCCAATGAATATTCAGGACTGATCTCCTTTAGGATAGACTGTTTGATCTCCTTGCAGTCGAAGGGACTCGCAAGAGTCTTCTCCAACACCACAGTTCAAAAGCATCAATTCTTCGGTACTCAGCTTTCTTCACAGTCCAACTCTTACACCCATACATGACCACTGGAAAAACCATAGCCTTGACTAGATGGACCTTTGTTGGCAAAGTAATGTCTCTGCTTTTCAATATGCTATCTAGGTTGGTCATAACTTTCCTTCCAAGGGGCAAGCGTCATTTAATTTCGTGGCTACAGTTACCATCTGCAGTGATTTTTGAGCCAAGAAAAATAAAGTCTGTCACTGTTTCCACTGTTTCCCCATCTATTTGCCACAAGTTATGGGACTAGATGCCATGATCTTAGTTTTCTGAATGTTGAGTTTTAGGCCAACTTTTTCACTCTCCTTTTTCACTTTCATCAAGAGGCTCTTTAGTTTTATTCCCTTTCTGCCATAAGGGTGGTGTAATCTGTATATATGAAGTTATTGATATTTCTCTTGGCAATCTTGATTCCAGGTTGTGCTTCATCCAGCCCAGGGTTTCTCATGATGTACTCTGCATATAAGTTAAATAAGCATGTAATATTATGACGGTCTGCCATATATCAAAATGAATCAGCCATAGGTACATATATGCCCCCTGTCCTCTTAATCTCCCTCCCCTCTCCTCACCATCCCACCCCTCTAGATTGCCATAGCACTTCAGGTTTGGGTTCCCTGTGTCATACACTAAATTCAAACTGGTTATCTTCTTTGTATATGGTAATGTATGTTTCAATGCTACTCTTTTTCAAATCATTCCACCTTCTCTCTCCCCTACTGTTGCCAAAAGTCCATTCTCTATGTCTGCATTTCCATTACTGCCCTGTAGATAGGTTTGTCAGTACTATCTCTCTGGATTCCATATATACATGTTAATATATGTTAGTCTTTCTTTTTTTTTTAATTAATTAATTTATTTATTTTTAATTTTTACTTTACAATTCTGTATTGGACTTACTCCACTTTGTTTAATAGGTTTTAGGTTCGCCCACCTCTTTAAAAGTGACTCAAATGCACTCCTTTTTATAGATGAGTAATATTCCATTGTATATATGGACCACAACTTCTTTATCCATTCACCTGTCAATGGACATTTAGTTTGCTTCCATGTTCTAGCTAAATAGTACATCATCAAAAAGTCTGCAAACAATAAATATCATAGAGGGTGTGGAGAAAAGGAAACCCTCTTTTTCTGTTGGTGGGAACTCAAATTGATACAGCCACTGTGGAGAACAGTATGGAGACTTCTTAAAATTTGGGAATAAAACTACCATATCACCCAGCAATCCCACTACTAGCCATATACCCTGAGTAAACCATAATAATAATAATAATAATAAAAACCACAGGTATCCCTACATTCATTTTAGCCATTATATTTTTATTTATTTATTTATTCATTTTTTATTTTACTTTACAATTCTGTATTGGTTTTGCCATACATTGACATGAATCCACCATGGGTGTACATGCGTTTATATTTTAAAACAATTTCTCTTTCTTTTTTCCCTTCCCTTTGTGGAATTCCCATAATGCAAATACTGTCCCACGTGATGGTGGTCCATTCTCCGGTAGACTTTCATCTTTTTAAATTTTTTTTTCTTTTTTTGTTCCTCTGACTGAATACTTTTAAATGACTTATCTTCAAAGTCACCAATTCTTTCTTCTCTTTGACTGAGTGCATTGGTGAAGTTCCCTATTGAAAGTTTTAGTGTAATAGTTGTATTCTTTAGCTCTAAAGTTTCTATTTGATTTTTTCTTGTTTTTATTTCTTTTTGTTGTTGTTGTTGTTGTTGAACTTCATTTTGTTCATGTACTATTTGGGAGTTTTATTCAGTTGTTTATGCATCTTCTCTTTTAGTTCCCTGGGTTTCTTTAATATATTTTGAGTTCTTTATCAAGTTGTTGTTAGGGCTCCATTTCTTTAGGGTTAGTTATTATGACTTTGTTCATTTCCTTTGATAGTGTTCAATATCTCTGATTATTTGTGATCCTCATAGCCTCATATTGATATCTCCACATTTGAGGAAGTTGTCACTTTGGGTCATTAGAGCTTGGCTTGGAAGAAAAAGTCATTCATCAGCCAGTTCATCCTGGGATTGTGGAAAGTCCAGTTCTTAGCATCCATGGACGGTTGAAGCAAACTGCCAATACTCTGATGTTGAGTGAGGACACTTGGCTGGCCTCTGAGATGGGGGAGGGATGGGTCTGGTCTTATAGTTGGGCAGGGCTGTAATCTGGCCTCTCTGGCTGGGCGAAACTCATGAAGGGATCCTTGTTCTAGCAATGCTCCTAGCAAGGGCCCTTGATGGACAAGGTTGCTGGTAAGGGTACAGGACTTCTGTCAAGATTTGCAGCAGACCCCATAGGCGGCAGCCCAACAGGCTCCCCCATCCCTGGGATTCTCTAGGCAAGAACACTGGAGTGGGTTGCCATTTCCTTCTCCAATGCATGAAAGTGAAAGTGAAGTCGCTCAGTCATGTCCGACTCTTCGTGACACCATGGACTGCAGCCTACCAGGCTCCTCCATCTATGGGATTTTCCAGGCAAGAGTACTGGAGTGGGTTGCCATTTCCTTCTCCAGAGGATCTTCCCAACCCAGGGATCAAACCCGGGTCTCCCACATATTGTAGGCAGATGCTTTACCATCTGAGCCACCAGGGAAGCCTACCTATGGTTGAGTAGACCTCAATTCCCATTAAGAAAAAGAAGAAAGTGAAAGTCACTCAGTCATGTCCAGCTCTTTGCGACTCCATGGACTATGCAGTCCATGGACTTCAGGCCAGAATACTGGAGTAGATAGCTGTTCCCTCCTCCAGGGGATCTTCCCAACCCAGGGATAGAACCCCAGGTCTCCCGCATTGCAGGAAGATTCTTTACTTTCTGAGCCACCAGGGAAGCCCATTAAGAACTTTAAGGTTAAATCCTCTAGATAGTAACTGAAAAGTTTATCTGGTGGACAAACAGCAGCAGAGATAGATTGCTGTTTTACTTAATTATCTTCACCATTTATAATTTTGATATTTACCCTATTTCATGTTAGTTAAGCATGAAGCTTATGATGTTAGTCATTCTTCCTTTAAAACTGAGTATATTAACATCAAGGAATTTTGAATTGATTACAAATGTTCTGAAAATGGAGTGGGAACTCTGGAAACATCTATTTTGTCATAACACTTCATATATTTCAATTGGATAGTTTAAATTTAGAAGAATGGAAAATATCCAAGTCCCATCAACTATCAATATTACCCAAATAAAGCAATCTTGAGCATCACCCTTTGTGTTATTGAATATACCAATGGGAAGAATTTTTTAACCCATCAAAAATACAAATATATTCAAACTGAAAGTCCCGGAACAATAACACAAAACTCCAACTGCTCTCTGTTTTACATTGCCACTGGAGTCCAGTTTAACACAACTGAAATTAATGTCAATTAGAAAGAAATATCCCCAGCCCAAATTATAAAAGGTAGTTCCTTGCAAAGTCCCAAAATGTATCGTCCCATTATAAATAAGCCTACCCTGTTTAGAACTTGACCATCTCCTTTCCCCATACTTAAGGTTCCTAGGATCATCAAATGAATTATTTTTTTTAACATTACTACTTCTAATTTGAGTCAATTCAATTCTACTTGTATGCAGTAAGCTTTATCATGAATATTTATCATGAAAGTTTTTACATGAATATTAAAATGGCGTCTTGATCAAACTGAATAGATTTACTAAATAATATGTTTATAGATAAATAGAAACTGAGGCCACAATTACAAACTCTACTGATATAGAAATAGAGACAAACATACTTACTGTCTTGGAACAACTGCAGAAAGATGTAATTCAAATGCAAACAGGGTGGAATCAAAACCTAATACAGAATACAGCAATAGAGAAAAGTGAAAATAGAATTGAGGAATAACTTGTAATTGGACATCTGGGAATGAAACCTGCTGGAAAAAAATTATGTAGCCAAATATTTTTCACAAACCTTCACTCATATAACTGAATAACAATTAGTTATTCAACAACTGCAGAACTGAAATACAAATTTTCACCTATTTAGGGCAATAGTTAGATTTGGGCATGTTACCATATATGAAGAGATTAATATAAAAAGATTAATCAAAGATGGAAGAGCTGAAACTTAGCAATCGCAGATTGAAACTTCTGAAAACTACAAAAGCTAACTTAACTAAAAGATACAAGTTTCTTCCTGTACATATTTGAAACTAATATGTTAGATGGGTACCTGTCCTTCAAGGAGATATATTTGAATTGAGACAATAGACCCTTAAGAAAAACATTTGTGTCTATACCAATTTATGTGCTTATAAGTGAAGAAAAATTTCATCCATTAAGCTTTGTTCAATGATTTATAATTCCTAATAGTGTTGCAGATTTGGGTCCTATCCTTGGCTTTTCTCTCTCTCTCTCTCTCTCTCTCTTTACATATTACAGTAAGATATACTGCTAGGAATTACACCTTCACATTAAGTGGCAAGTGGCAGCCTTATCCATAAATTCATTCCACAGGTGTCACTGGCCAAGGCAGTTAGGTTTATTCTTTTAATCAGCCTGAATATTGATATGAAAGTGAAAGTCGCCCAGTCATGTCTGTGCCACCCCATGGACTGTAGCCCACCAGGCTACAATCCCCATGGGGATTCTCCAGGCAAGAATACTGGAGTGGGTTGTCATGCCCTCTTTCAAGGAATCTTCCCAACCCAGGGATGGAACCCAGATCTTCCTCATTGCAGGTGGATTCTTTAACAGCTGAGCTACCAGGGAAGCCTGAATGTTGATATGGTATAACCTTATTGATTGACTGATCTACTTGATGTCATCTTATGACAAAAAAATAATTGCTTATTATTTGAATTACACATGACAATTGTTAAGAAAATTTTTATTAACCGGTATATAGAAGAATGTTTACTACTCATCCAGGTCTCTATACATGACTAAAACCAATATTTATATAATATCAAAGAAAAAAGTGAAAGTGAAATCGCTCAGTCGTGTCTGACTGTTTGCGACTCCATAGACTGTAACCTACCAGGCTCCTCCATCCATGGAATTATCCAGACAAGAGTACTGGAGTGGGTTACCATTTCTTTTTCCAGGGGATCTTCCTGACCTGGGGATCAAACCTGGTTCTCCCACATTGCAGGCAGACACTTTACCATCTGAGCCACCAGGGAAGCCCACCCGTGGGATCCTAATAGTGTCATGCTGCCTTAGGGTCACTGAAAAAATTTTAACAAATGAAAGACTCTGCCACCATAGATTAAAATATGAGATTCAGTAATTTTCTATCCTTATTAAACCTAAAGTTGATTATATTAATGAGGAAACCCATATATAAATTTCAGTGCCTGTATATCATGTTAATGCATTATTTTCAGTGTAATGATGTTTGTCCTATGAATGTTGGAGGATGCTTGGAAATGAATACTATTTCTAGTAGCCTGATAATCGATTTGTTTCATGTAATTTCATATGTATCATTTTAGGAGAGAGAGTTCATATTTGGCAGTAGACAATGCCAGATGTTACTGGTATGGCATCTTTTGATATTAGAGTAACAAAAGGCAGCCCACTTCATTGTTCTTGCCTGGGAAATCCCATGGACAGAGGAGTTTGGTGGCCTACAGTCTATGCAGTCACAAAGAGTCAGACACGACTGAGTGATTGTATATACACATCTTTTGATAAATAAATAAAGGATAATAGTTGAGACCCTCTTGTGTTCTCCTGACATCTTCTGAGTGGTTCTCCAAAGAAACCTGTATTTTGTGTCATTCTTGTGTAGGATTATCAATAGTCTACAACCTCTACACTAGGTAATTTTCTGAGTGTTGACCATATTGCTCCATTATTCAAGCATTCAAGGGTCATGTTTCACAAGACTTAGTTCTGTATTTTAAGACCTGTCCTTCTCCTGGACTATTAAATAATGAGTACAAAGGAGGAACATGGTTTGGCTTGCAACCTTTGAAAATTAATGTGATTCAGGTGCCCACTACTGAATATATCAAATGCCAGTGCAAATTGGTACCATAATTGGCTGGTATATATATTCAGGTCCAAGTGTATGAATGTGTATCAAGTGCCAGGTCTTGGAACAATGATGAGAACTTGTAGTCTTAAAGTAAGATGAAGACCTTACTGATCATGAAAATCATGATAAATATAATTAAAATGAAGATAAACCTAGGTGACAATACAGGGAAATATGTTAATATAGGAAATCATTATATCCTTTTTAGACACTATATTTGGGATTTGAGACAGTGAAACCTTGAAAGAAACTCGTGTGAACCAATCCTGTCTATCTAGCTCAAAGATTGAAAAAAAAAAAAAAAACTCATCCTATAATCTTTGTTTCAGAGATTTATATTTTTTATACTACATTCAGAACCTTGTCCACTGCTTTTATCTCAATGTATCTTTGAGTAAGACATTCAACCAAGAAATGCAACACTGCATTAATGATAGGTGTCCAGTTACCTTTGGTCATATTTATATTCCAAATAGAAAATTGACTGAGGAAGATGCACTCCTAAGCATAATAGGTTTAAGCAGAAGACAAACTGAATAGGGATATGGGATTTCCTTTTGAATGAGTGACTAACTTACTTGATATAAGCTTATAAATTTCATTTGAACATGAAATTAATAATACTGAAGTTGAGAAATTTTGTTTCACTGGTCCCCAGCATAGTGGTTAATCTAATTCAACAAACAATGAAAATATTTTTGTTTTCACAGGATTCTATTTGAAGTACTAAAGAATGTCCTATACTGAAGGAAAATGACATTAAAAAGGTTAGAGATACAGTAGTACTGTCACAGAACCAAAATTCTTACCTAATATTTAGTATATACACTAAGAAACATAAGAAATTGTAGATCCTAATATGGACTAACTATATAATACAATAAAGAATATGTTATAAATGATGTCAAAAGATTATCATTTACAACTGAACATGAGTCACCAAATTAGAAATACTTTTTTTTTTTTTTCTCAGTGAGCAACCAGATAACATTAAGGGCAAATCCAGTATTTTGGATGATGCTGTACTGAAATAGTCTGAGACACTTTCTGATCCATGTTTGCTGCAGGTTGGTGTAGTTTATTTTTACCTAAATATATAAGAAGATATATTTACATGCATTATGAAATGAGTTCCTCTATATCAAGTTGTTAGTCAGTCTTTAAGTCATATCCAACTCTTTGTGACCCCATGACCTGCAGCACACCAGGCTTCCCTATCCTTCATTATCTGCCAGAGTTTGCTCAGATTCATGTCCTCTGAATCTTCCCCCTCATCCTCTGCTGCCCCCTTCTTTTGCCTTCAATCTTTCCCAACATCAGCATCTTTTTCAATGAATCAGCTCTTTGTATCAGGTGGCCAAAGTACTAGAGCTTCAGCTTTCGCATTCAGTTCAGTTCAGTCGCTCAGTCATGTCCGACTCTTTGTGACCCCATGAATTGCAGCACACCAGGCCTCCCTGTCCATCACCAACTCCCGGAGTTCTCTCAGACTCATTGAGTGACTCATATCAAAAGTCCATCGAGTCAGAGATGCCATCCAGCCATCTCATCCTCTGTCGGCCCCTTCTCCTCCTGCCCCCAGTCCCTCCCAGCATCAGAGTCTTTTCCAATGAATCAACTCTTCACATGAGGTGGCCAAAGTACTGAAGTTTCAGCTTTAGCATCATTCCTTCCAAAGAAATCCCAGGGCTGATCTCCTTCAGAATGGACTGGTTTATCATTAGTCCTTCCAATTTGTATTCAAGATTGATTTCCTTTAGGATTGACTGGTTTGATCTTCTTGCTCTCTGAGGGACTTTTAAGAGTCCTCTCCAGCACCACAATTTGAAGGCATTAATTCTTCAGAATTCAGTCTTTTTTATGGTCCAACTCTCACATCCATACATGACTACTGGAAAAACCATAGCTTTGACCATACTGACCTTTGTTGGCAAAGTGATATATTTGCTTTTTAAAATGTTGTCATGGGCTTCCCTGGTAGTTCAGCTGGTAAAGAATCTGCCTGTAATGCAGGGGAACCCAGTTCGATCCCTAGGTTGGGAATATCCCCTGGAGGAGGGCATGGCAACCCATTCCAGTATTCTTGCTTGGAGAATCCCCACAGACAAAGGAGCTTGGTAGGCTACAGTCCATGGGGTCACAAACAGTCCGATACGACTGAGTAAGTACAAACAGGTTTGTCATAGCTTTCCTTCCAAGGGGCAAGCATCTTTTAATTTCATGGCTGCAGTCACCATCCGCAGTGATTTTGGAGCTCAAGGAAACAAAATCTGTCACTGCTTCCATTTTCCCCCCATTTATTTGCCATGAAGTGATGGGACCAGATTTGAAGCCAGCCTTTTCACTCTGTTTGAGGGTGAACCCCTCAAGAGGCTGTATCAAGAAAACAAATGACATAACAAAACCTTATTAACATGGTTCAGAAAAGGCCATAAATTAGTTTCCAGCTAAAAAATCAAAATTACAAATACGTGTATATTTAATTTATAATCAAAAGACACATGTGCATTCTTGCCTCCTTTGTCAAAGATAAGGTGTCCATAGGTGCATGGATTTATCTCTGGGCTTTCTATTTTGTTCCATTGATCTATATTTGTGTCTTTGTGCCAGTACCATACTGTCTTGATGACTGTGGCTTTGTAGTAGAGCCTGAAGTCAGGCAGGTTGATTCCTCCATTTCCACTCTTCTTTCTCAAGATTGCTTTGGCTATTTGAGGTTTTTGTTTTTCCATAGAAATTGTGAAATTATTTGTTCTAGCTCTGTGAAAAATACCATGTAGCTTGATAGGGATTGCATTAAATGCTGGAGAGGGTGTGGAGAAAAGGGAACCCTCTTACACTATTGGTGGGAATGCAAACTAGTACAGCCACTATGGAAAACAGTGTGGAGATTCCTTAAAAAACTGGAAATAGAATTGCCTTATGACCCAGCAATCCCACTGCTGGGCATACACACTGAGGAAACCAGAAATGAAAGAGACACGTGTACCCCAATGTTCATCGCAGCACTGTTTATAATAGCCAGGACATGGAAACAACCTAGATGTCCATCAGCAGATGAATGGATAAGAAAGCTGTGGTCCACATACACAATGGAGTATTACTCAGCCATTAAAAAGAATACATTTGAATCAGTTCTAATGAGGTGGATGAAACTGGAGCCTATTATACAGAGTGAAGTAAGCCAGAAAGAAAAACACCAATACAGTATACTAACACATATATATGGAATTTAGAAAGACAGTAATGATAACCCTGTATGTGAGATAGCAAAAGAGACACAGATGTATATAACAGTCTTTTGGACTCTGTGGGAGAGGAAGAGGGTGGGATGATTTGGGAGAATGGCATTGAAACATGTATAATATCATATATGAAACGAATCGCCAGTCCAGGTTCGATGCATGATACTGGATGCTTGGGGCTGGTGTACTGAGATGACCCAGAGGGATGGTACGGGCAGGGAAGAGGGAGGGGCGTTCAGGATGGGGAACACGTGTATACCTGTGACAGATTCATGTTAATGTATGGCAAAACCAATACAATATTGTAAAGTAAAAAAAAAAAAAGACACATGTGGCTTCAAAATATTTGAAAAAGTTTTTATGCAATGAAAAAACAGGTATCAATATAAATCATAACTGATAAAACTCATCAATGAAATGATCTCATATATCATAATTAAACATAAAAAAAGTAACAAAATGTACAAACAGTCCATTTCTGTGGGAAATAATGAGGTTAACAAAACTATAACAATTACTTTTGAAAAATATATAATTATCACTAAAAAAGTATATTTTCAACTATGAAAATCCTAAAATTGAGAAAATAACAAGGAAAAAGCAACTATGCTCAGTAAAAAAAAAAAATTCCTAAAAATATTTCTAATGAATATCAAAAATATTATAGTTAATAGTCATAAAATATTCATGTTAACATTTTATACTAAGCATGTTGAAGAAAGAGGAAAACAATACATGAAAATTTTAAAAATGCCTGAAAATAAAGCATATTAACTCCTATTAACTCTTCTGTTGAAGAGAGATTATGGCCTAAAAATCATGTTCGATAGGATTATACTGAGGCCCCATGGAGGTGGCAGTCCAAGGGCAAGAGGTCGAGTGTGATTCTGTCCCTTTCAGAGCCCTGGGATTTGGGTGTGGAGGCACCCAATCCCTCAAGGAAAGCCCTTGAGACTCCACTTTTTCTAGGAGCTTCCACATGGCCAAAGTGTGGTCCTGCCTTCAGCTTTCTTTCCTGATCACTACTTCCACCAATCACCCAGAGATCATAGATGAGGCTTTTCCTTAACTCCTTCAACTTGTGCCTTTCCATCAGATATTCTGGTGAGAGTCTCACCAGAGACCAAATGAATACTTTTCAAAATTCATCAGAAATATTTTTAGAGGTAATTTTACTAAGTATAGTTGTTTTTTCCTTGTTTATTTTTTCAACTTAGGATTGTCATAGTTGTGTATGTTTTTTTTTAAGTCTTGTTAAATACATGTTTTGTGTGTGATCATTATATACTTTTTCATAACATTGACATGAATCAGCCATGGGTGTACATGTGTCCCCCATCCTGAACTGCCCTCCCACCTCCCTCCCTATCCCATCCCTCAGGGTCATCCCATGCACCAGCCCTGAGCACCCTGTCTCATACATCAAACCTGGACTGGTGATCTATTTCATATATGATAATATACATGTTTCCATGCTTTTCTCTCAAATCATCCTACTTCTCCCACAGAGTCCAAAAGTCTGTTCTTTATCTCTGTGTCTCTTTTGCTGTCTCGCATATAGGGTCATTGTTACCATCTTTCTAAATTCCATATACATGCATTAGTATACTGTATTGGTGTTTTTCTTTCTGACTTACTTCACTCTATATAGTAAGATCCAGTTTCATCCACGTCATTAGAACTAATTCAAATGCATTCTTTTTAATAGCTGAATAATAATATTCCATTGTGTATATATATCACAGCTTTCTTATCCATTTGTCTGCTGATAGACATCTAGGTTGCTTCCATGTCCTGGCTATTGTAAACAGTGCTGTGATGAACATTGGGGTACACATGTCTCTTTCAATTCTGGTTTCCTCAGTGTGTATGCCCAGCAGTAGGATTGCTGGGTTGTATGGCAGTTCTATTTCCAGTTTTTTTAAGGAATCTCCACACTGTTCTCCATTGTGGCTGTACTAGTTTTCATTCTCATCAAGAGCATAAGAGGGTTCCCTTTTCCCCACACCCTCTCCAGCATTTATTGTTTGTAGACTTTTTGGTAGCAGCCATTATTAGGGCTTCCCTGATAGCTCAGTTAGTAAAGAATCTGCCTGCAATGCAGGAGACCCTGGTTTGATTCCTGGGTCAGGAAGATCCCCTGGAGAAGGAAATGGCAACCCACTCAGTATTCCTGCCTGGAAAATCCCATAGACAAAGCAGAATGGTGGGCTACAGCCCATAGAGTCACAAAGAGTCAGGAAGGACTGAATGACTTCACTTTCACTTTCATTCTGACCAAAAATGGTCCGGATCTTGCCATTCTGACTTTTATAATTTGAGGTCAGTGGTTCTCTTTGGTTCTGCACACCAGACACAGAGGCTGTTGGACTATGGGGGAAGCCCACCTCAACGCAGTCCAGAAGGGGGAGTCCTTTCAAGAACCTCAATCTTTACAAAGGAAGGAATCTGGCTAACACACCATCTTGCTAGGCTCCAAGCCCTTGGCCCTGAAAAGCCTTTCCTGAGACCTGAATTCTAGTCAGATAGTACGTGGAGGCAATGTTTGCTTCTCTGCACCCTGGGGAACATTCACATATACATGTCTCTATACACCTCCACATAGCACACACTGAGCTACTGAGGGGACAATCACCAGGTGTGTGCTTTTCAGTCTCCCAAGAACCATTGGTAGGAAAATACCATGCCCCTGGCCTGGCGACAGTGAGAGGCAGGCAGAAACCTGTCAACCAGGTTTTGGCAGGTAGATGTTATTGGCTGTTGAGAGAGCTGAAGTGCAGCCCCTGAGTTTCCATGGGGCTTGGCCAGGTCACTTTCAGGCATGCCAGAGTCTGGGTGACAACAAGTGGTTCCTGATGGGCTGTTTGATGGGCTTTGCTTTGATCGCCCACTGGGGCCCCTTGTTTCTCCTGGGGCATTCTTCCTCTCCAGGAGCCACAATCTTCAACAATAGCAGCCCCAGAGGAGAAACCTCTTCCAAGCACTCCTTCCTAGAAAGAAAGTTGAGAGCCCATAGGAGCCCCGGTATCAACTCCATAGTGAAGCCCTGATTGCCTGAAGTAGAGGGGTGGGCCCATGATGTGGGCCAAGCAGGGAGCATTGCATTGCTTTGTCTGAGGGCCTTGGGCAGGCATGGGAACAGACACCCCACCAGCTGACAATCGCTATTGTCCCTGGTATGAACATTCCCGTGCAGGGTGTTCGCTGTTGGCTGTTAAGAGAGCTGAAGGGCAGCCTCCGAGATTCCATGAGGCTAGGCCAGGTCACTTTTTGGCATGGCAGGGTCTCTGTAACGCCAGTTATTCCTGATGGGCCCTTTGCTGAGTTTTGTTTCATTTGTACTCAGGCACCATGCGCCTCCTGGGGACCACAGCCTTTAACAATAACACCTCCAGAGGAGAAACCTCTTTTGAGCTTACTTCCTAGTGAGACGGTTGAGAGCTCTTTGCAGCCCATATTAACTCCATCATAGGGCACTGTTCACCTGAAGTAGAGGGGTGGTTCCTTGACATGGGCCGAACAAGGAGTAGTTGCCTTCTTGTTGTTTGGAGGCTTTCAGCAGGCCATGGAGGGGATGCCCCAGCAGGCAATGATGGCTCTTGTTTCCAGCTTGAATGTTCCCTTGCAGGGCATTGCCAGGTTGACTCGTGATGAGCCCATGGGCCCGGCCACAGATACCTGCTTCCTCAAGCATCCATTCTGTGGAATTTCTTGGCCTCTTTTTTCATGTGATTGTGGCAAATGGCCAAACTTCATGTCCGCTCAGCCACCCCTTGCTAGCACAGACCCAGACTGAGCTTGGAGGAGCATCTCCATTCCCCAAGACATGTCCATGGAATCTTGGCAGCTGAGAGGTCCTTGTGAGCCTCTCAGAGCCTATGAGGCTCTGTCTTCTCTCAGGACTCTTTCTTGGAGTCACCATTTCTATCTCCCTGGATGTATTGTTATTCATATACTCACTCAAATATTGATCCATTCATCCACTTGTTTCTTCATGTTTGTCAGTATGTAGGGTAGGAGGGAAAGATGGAGAAAAGTGAGGATGTAGGGAGGTAGCGAACCAGAGAGGATGGGAGGTTGGAACTTAGAGAGGTAAGGAAGAAGGTAGACAAGCATTTTAGCCAGGGGTTTGTGTCTCTGCATATAGGTGCATTTCATTGCTTTCTTATGTTCCTGAACTTATTGCTCTAGCTATGTCTTGTAGCAACATTTCCTACATCAAAGTGTAGCACACTTTGTAGCAAAGCCTATAGAGACAGACTAGGAGCTCTTACAGGAGTCTTTCTGCTCTCTAGATAGACAACATCTGCAAAGAAAGGATTATCTGAGTGTGGCTTGCTGCTCCTGGTGCAACTGTCTCAGCCTTGGTGCCACAGCTGGGTAGACAGAAACTCAAGCCCTTTACAGCTTCCTTATTTCCAGAGAGCTTTGGAGGTAAGACTATTTAGGTTCCTGTGCATAGATGCACTTCATGGGGCATAGCTCACTTGGGTTGATGAGAAGAATTCACATAGTTTTGAAGAGAAATGATCACCTAAAAATCATGTTCAATAGAAGTATGCTGAGGCCTATTGGAGGTTGCAGTCCAGAAGCTAGAGGTCAGGGACCTTTCTTTTTTCTCTGAAACCCTGGGATTTAGGTGTGGAGGCACCCTACCCCTTGAGGAAAGCCTACAGTATCTAGGGGCTTCCACAGGGCAAAGGCCTGGTCCTGCCTTTAGTGATCCCAATTTCCACAGCCCACCAGGAGGCATTAGGTGGAGCCTTTCCATAATTCCTTCTCTTCAAATTGTTTCTTTTAGGCGGATGTTCTATAGAGATTCTTGCCACATGCTAAATAACTTGAGGTGAATGGCTCTCTTTGGTCCTACACATGGGCCCCAGAGGGAGGTGGACCATGGGGGAGGCACCCCTTTAGGCATTCCAGAGGTGGGAATCCTTTTGGGAACCTCAGTCATCACCATGGTGGAACTTATGCTGCAGTGGCATTTCCAGGGGCTAGTAACTCAGGTACTGAAAAGCCTTTCATTAAATGTGAATTCTAATTAGATTAGACATGGAGACAATGTTTGCATCCCTGGCCAACTGGAGTCATCCACCCAAAGGTCTCTGCACACCTCCATGCAGAGCATGCTGATTGACTGAGAGAATGGTCAGCTGTGGTGTGTTCTTTTCAGTCTCCCAAGAACCATCAGCAGAGAAAGATGGTGCCCCAGGACCGGTGATCATGGCAGATAAACCCTGCTGGCTATTGAGAAAGCTGAAGGTCAGCCCATGAGATTTCATGGAGCATGGCCAGCTCACTTTCAGGCACGGTAGGTTCTCGATGTGGCCACTTGTTCCTAATGGGCCCTATGTTGGGTTTTGTTTCATTCATTCAGTCACTCGGGCCCCTTGTGTTTCATGTGGCGTTCTTCCTCTCTGGGGGCCATGGCTGCCAATGATAGCATCTTCCAGAGGAGAAGTTCCTACCACGCTTACTTTCATAGTAAGGTTGTTGAGAACCTTTCAGGGTCACAGTATCACCTCCATTGAGAGGCACCATTTGCCTGAAGTAGAGAGTCAGTCCCATGATATGGACTGAGCAAGGACTAGATGCATTGCTGCTGTTTGAGGGGCTTGGGCAAGCCCAGGGTAGGGAGTGCTGAACCAGCCAGCAATGGTTCCTGTCCCCATCCTGAAGGTTCCCATGCAGGGCACTGACGTGTTAACTGGTGCTGAGCCCTCAGGTCCCGTCTCCAAATATCTGCATCCTCGACCACCTCTTCTGAGGGATTTCATGGCCTTGTTTTCTGCATGTTTGCAGTAAGTGGCCAGCCCCATGTCCCCTCTGTGATCCCTTGCTTGCAAAGACCAGGTTTGACCATAGAGGAAGTCTCCATTCCCAAAACAGATCCATAGACTCTTGGAGGTTGAGAGGCCCTTGTGCCAGGCCTCTGCTGGGTGGAAAGTCCATGAGGCTCTGCCTTCTCTTGTAACTCCTCTTTGAATATGCCATTTCAGGCTGCTTGTACATGTTATTCTTATATTCACTCATGCCTTGATCACTTATCCACTCATTCCCTCACATTTGGCAGTAAGTATGGTGGGAAGGAAGGAGTGTTTGTAAAAAAGTAAAGAGGTAAGGAACTAGAGAGGTAGGGACCTAGCAGGGAGGAAAGGTTGGTAGTAGTTATGTATTTCAGCCAGGGATTTTTGTCTCTGCATATAGGTGTATTTAGTTGCTTTCTAGTGTTCCTGGATGTGTCTCTATAGTTATGTCTTGCAGCGTCATTCACTGCATGAAGGTGCAGCATGCATGACCACCAAAGCCTGCAAGGATGGAGTAGGTGTTCTCATAGCTGTTGTTCTCCTTCTAGACAGACAACAACCCCAGAGGAAGGAAGATCTGAGCATGGCCTGCTGCCCCTAGGGCAATCAATATCAGCCTTGATCCAGCCTTTGGTGTGGACAGAAACTCACATCCTCTGGGGCATCCTCCTTTCCAGAAAGCATCAGAAGTAAGCCTACTCAGGTGCCTGTGCATGCATACAATGCGTGGGGCATGCCTCGTTTGGGTTGGTGATGAGAACTCATATGGTCCTGAAGAGAGATGGTGATCTAAAATCATGCTCAATTGGACTATGGTGAGGCTCAATGGAAGTGACATTACAGGGCCCAGAGGTTGTGGTTTCTTCTGTTCTTTCTAGAGCCCTGGGATTTGAGTGTGGAGGCACCCTATCCCTGAGTCTCTACAGTGCTCAGGAGCTTCCATGTGACCAAAGTCTGTCATGCCTTTGGCTTTCTTTCCTGATCCCTGCTTCCAGTACCCACCCAAAGGACATAGCCGGGACCTTTCTTTAGCTACTTCTCTTCAAATTGTGTCTTTCAGTCAAACATTCTGGAAAAGGCCCCAATGTGACCTGAACAATTCGAGGTGAGTGACTCTCTTTGGTCCTTAACATGGGCCCTGGAGGACATTGGGCTATGGAGTAGGCCCACCTCAAGGCAGTCAAGAGTGGGGAGTTGTTTGCGGTCCACAGTCCTCTCAAAGGGGAACTTCTGCTGCAGTGCCTTCAAGACCATCTATGATCTTGGAGACTGAAATGCTTTCTATTGGTCCTACATTCTAATCAGATTGATCATGGAGGCAGTGTTTGTTTCCTGGCTCCCTGAGGAATATCCACACACAGGTCTCTGCACACTTTTGTACAGAGCTTGCTGAACATCTAAGAGGATGGTCTGTTTGTGTGCTTCGCAGTCTCTGAAGAACAAGCAATAGAGAAAGATTATGCCCTAGACTGGACAATGGTGAGAGGCAGGAAACTGTCCAGTGGGTCATGGAAGTTAGACGGTGCTGGCTGTTAAGAGAGCTAAAGAGTAGTCCCTGAGATTCCATGGGGTGTGGCTAATTAACTTACAGGCATGGCAGGGTCTTGGTGAGACCACTTGTTCCTGATGGGCCCTTTGATGGGTTTTTCATTTTTCTACTTGGGCCCCAGGCATATCTTGAAGCATTCTCCCTCTCTGGGGGGCATGGCCTTCAGTGATCACACCTCCAGAGAAGAAACCTCTTTGGAGCTTAACTTTCTAGTAAGGCTGTTGCAAGCCCTTCAGAGCCCTGGTAGCATCTCCATCATGAGGCTGTATTTGCCTGGAGTAGAACAATGGCCTCAAGATGTGGGTCAGTCCAGGAACAGTTGCATTGTTTTTGTTTGGGGGCCTTCAGCAGGCCATGGGAGAGGACATGCACCAGGTGATGAGGCCTCTTGTTCCCAGCCTGAATGTTCCCATACAAGGCATTGCCACGTTGACCAGTTCTGAGCCTTTGTGCCCTGTCACCAGATACCTGCTTCCTCAAGAATCCATTCCGTGGGACTCTGTGGACTCATTTTCTGTGTGTTGGCTGCAAGTGGCCTAGCCCCATGTCTTCAATTCCACCCCTTGCTTGCACAGACCAAGATCAAACTGAGAGGTACATCTCTGCTTTCCAAAACACATTTATAGAATTTTAGTAACTGAGAGACTGTTGCACTGGGCCTTCTTCTGGGTATACAGCCCATGAGGCTCTCCCTTCTCTTGGGGCACCTTTGTGGAGCTGCCATTTTTCCCTCTCTGGACATATTACTTATGTATTCACTCAAGCACTGATATGCTAGTCACTTGTTTCCTCAGGTTTGGCAGTAAGGTTTGTTGGGCGGTAAGGATGGATGAAGAAAAGTAAGGAGGTCGATAACTAGAGATAGGGAACATAGAAAGCTAGAGAGGTAGCAAGGAAGGTTGGTGGTAGGAGTACATTTTACCCAGGGGTTTGTGTCACTGTGTATAGATAGATGCATTTTGTTGCTTTCTTCGGTTCTTGGATTTATCACTCTAGATAGGTCTTGTAGCATCATTCACTGCGTGAAGGTGTAGCATACATGACTACCAAAGCCTACAGGGCCAAACTAGATGTTGGCAGAGCTGTTGTGCTCCTCTCTAGACAGACAAAGCCCCAAAGGAAGGAAGATCTGACTCATACCTGTTGCTTCCAGGGCCATTGATGTCAGCCTTGGTACAGCACCTAGGGTAGACAGAAACTCACATACTTTGGGGCTTCATCATTTCCGGAATGCATTGAAGGCAAGCCTACTCAGACTCTTGGTATAGATGCAATGTGTGGAGCATGCCTTGTTTGGCTTAATGATGAGAAATCATATGGTTCTAAAGAGAGAAAATGACATAAAAATGATGCTCAATAGGATTGTGCTGAGCTGAATGGAAGTGGCAGTCCAAGGGCAAAAGGTCTTGGTTCCTTCCGTCCCTTTTGGAGCATTAGAATTTGGGTGTGTAGGTAACTGATCCCACAAGGAGAGCCCCTGTGTCTCCGCCTTGTCTAGCGTCTTTTACATCAGCAAATTCCTAGTCCTGCCTTTGACTTTCTTTGCTGATCCCTACTTTTACCGCCTACCTGGAGGCCATAGGCAAGGCCTTTCCTTAGCTCCTTCTCTTTGCATCTTGTCTTTCAGTAAGATGCTCTGGTGAGGGTCCCACTACGACCTGAATGATTCAAAGTGAATGGTTCCCTTTTTCCCTGGACATGAACACCAGAGGATGAGGGAGGCACACCTCAAGGCAGTCCAAAGTGAGGAGTCCTTGCGGGAACCTCAGTCATCACAAAGGGTGAACGTATTCTACAATGCCATCTAGACAGGCTAGGATCTCTGACATTAAAAGGCCTTTTGTTAAACCTGAATTCTAGTCAGACTGGACATCAAGACAGTGTTCACTTCCCTGGTCGGGGAACATCCACACAAATATCTCTGCAAACTTCCATGCAGAGCACATCAATCACCTGAGGGGATGGTCACCCATGGTGTGTGCTTTCCAGTCTCCCAAGAATGGTTGGTCGGGAAGGACTGTGCCCCAGGCCTGGCAATGGTGATAAGCAAGTAGTAACTTGTCCACTGGGTCTTGGCAAGTGGACTCTGTTGCTGTTGAGAGAGCTGAAGGGCAGCCCGATGGAGCTTGGCCAGATCACTTTCAGGCATAGTGAGTTCTCAATGTGGTCATTTGTTCCTGATGGGCCCTTTGATGTGTTTGTTTTATTCACCCACTCGGGCACCTTGCATCTCCTGGGGTGCTCTTTCACTCTGGGGCCACAACCTTCAATGATAGCACCCCCCAGAAGAGAAACCCCTCCCAAATATACCTTTTTGGTAAGGCTGTTGAGAGCCCTTTGGAGCCTCTCTATCAGCCCCAGCATGCGGCCCCGATTGCCTGAAGGAGAGCTGTGACACCATCACGAGGGTCAAGCGAGGAGTAGTTGCGTTGGGCTTGTTTGGGGCCTTTGGTGGGACACAGGAGGGGACGCTGCTCCAGGCAACAGTGGCTCCTGTTCCAGCCTAAACATTCCTGTGTAGAGTGTTGCCGGGTTGACTAGTGCTGGGTCTATATGCCCTGTCACCAGATAGCTGCTTCCTTCAGAATCAATTCCATGGGACGTCGTGGCCTCATTCTCCATGTGTTGGCAGCAAGTGACCAGGCCCAATGTCCCCTCAGCCACCCCTTGCTTGAACAGACAAGAATTGAGCTCGGAGGAATGTCTCCATTCCACAAGACACATCTGTAGAATCTTGGCAGCCAAGAGGTTCTGTCAGGTGGAGAAATGAGGCTCTGCCTTCTCTCTCGATTCCTTTATGGAATTACCGTTTCTTCCCCCCGGTCACGTTATTCATGTACTCACTCATGCACTTATCCACTCATCCACTCATTCCCTAATGTTTGCCCATACATAAGGTGGGAGGGAAGGATGAATAAAAGTAAGGAGGTGGGGAGGTAGAGAACTAGAGAGGTAGGGAGGAAGATGGGTGGTAGTCATGCATTTTAGCCAGGGGTTTGTGTCTCTGTGTATAAGTGCATTTTGTCACTTTCTTGGGTTCCTGTATGTCTTGTTCTAGATATGTCTTGTAGCATTATTCACTGCATGAAGATGTAGCACATGTGACCATCAAAGCCTACAAGAAATAAGAAAGAATTCTCACAGGTATCTTTTTGCTCTATAGACAGACAACATCCCCAGAGGAAGGAAGATCTGAGTGTGGCTTGCTGCCCATGGGAAATAAATGTCAGCCTTGGTGCAGCACCTGGGGTAGCCAAAAACTCACAATCTTTGGGACATACTCATTTCCAGAAAGCTTCAGAGGTAAGCCTACTCAGGTGCCTGTGCCTGAATGTGATATGAAGGAAGTACCTCAGTTGTGTCAATGTTTAGAATTCATATGGTCCTGAAGAAAGATGATGACCTAAAAATCATTCTCAAAAAGATTATGCTGAGACCCAATGGACATTCTGTGCAAAAGCAGAAGGTCTCTCTGTCCCTTCTGGAGCCCTGGGATTTGGCTGTGGAGGCACCCTATCCCACGGAGAGTGTACTTAAGTACTCTCTGCAGTGTCTAGGGGCTTCCATTTGGCTAGGGACTGGCCCTGCCTTTGGCTTTCTTTGCTAATCCCTGCTTTCACCACTCACCCGGAGGACATACACTGGGCCTTTCCTTACTTAGCACTTTCTTTTTGAATTGCATCTTTCGGTCAGACATTCTGGCAAGGATCTTGCCACGGCCTGAATGATTCAAGGTTAATGGCTCTCTTTTGTCCTCAACACAGGCCCCGGAGGAAGACAGACTATGAGGGAGGTGAGTGTCAAGGCAGTAGAGAGAGGGGCGTCCTTGCAGGAACCTCAGTTCTCACAAAAGGGGAACTACTGCTGTGGCACCGTCACAACAGGCTAGGAACTCGGGCACTGAAAAGCCTTTCATTCAACCTGAATTCTTGTCATATTGTACACGGAGGCGATGTTTGCTTCCCTTGCCCCACTGGGGAACATCCATCCACACACAGGTCTCTGCACATCTTTGTCCAGAGCACACTGATCTACTGAGAGGATGGTCACCTATGGTGTGTCCTTTCACTTTCCCAGTAATTTTTTGTGGGAAGGATCCTGCCTCAGGCCTGGCAATGGTGAGAGGCAGGCATGAACCTGTCTGGGCACATAGATGCTGCTGGCTGTTGAGAGAGCTGAAGGGTAGCCCCTTCCATGGTGCTTGGCCAGGTCATTTTCAGGCATGGCAAGTTCTCATGAGACCAGTTATTCTGATGGGCCCTTTAACATGTTTTGTCCTGTTCGTCCACTCAGTCCCTTGAATCTCCTGCAGTGTTCTTCCTCTCTGGGGGTCACAGCCTTCAATGATAGCAACCCCAGAAAAGAAACCCTTGCAAACGTACCTTCTTAGTAAGGCTGCTGAGAGCCCTTCAGAGCCCCCGTATCATGTTCATCGTGAGGCCCCATTTGCCTGAAGTAGAGGAGTGGCTTCACGATGTGAACCAAACAGGGAGTAGTTGCATCGTTGTTGTTGCAGGACCTTTGGCAAGCCATTGGAGGTGAGGCTGCACCAGGTGACAATGTCTCCTGTCCCTAGCCTGAATGCTTCTGTGTAGGGCATTGCCAGTTGCCTGGTGCTGAGCCCACATGCCCCAAATCCAGATATCTGCTTCCTGAAGCATCATTTCATGCTTGTTACTTCATTTTTCTGTATGTTGGTGGCAAGCAGCCAAGCTCCATGTCTTTTCACCCACTCATTGCTCACAAAGGCCGGATTAGAACTCAGAGGAACATCTTGTCCCCCAAGACACAACTATAGAATCTTGGTAACCAAGAGGCCCTCTCGCCGGGCCTTCTGCCAGGTGGAGAGCCCATGAAGCTCTGCTTTCTCTCAGTACTCCTTTATTGATTCACCATTCTTCCTCCCTGGACCAGTTATTCATCTACTCACTCATGCACTGATCCACTTGTTCACTCTTTCCCTCACATTTGACAGTAGGTAAGATGAGTGGGAGGATGTAAGGGAGAAAAGTAAGGTGGTAGGGAGCTAGAAAAGTAGGGAGATAGGAAGCTGGAGAGGTAGCAAGGAAGGTTGGTGGTAGGTATGCATTTCAGCCAGGGATTTGTGTATAAATGAATTTTCTCACTTTTTCTTGGTCCTGGATATGTCACTGTAGGTGTGTCTTGTAGCATATTTGTTGCATGAAGGTGTAGACCATGTGACCACCAAATCCTTCATGGACATACTAGGTGTTCTCACAGCAGTCATGCTTCTCTCTAGACAGACAATACCAGAGAGGAAGGAAGATCTGAGTATGGCCTGCTGTCCCCAGGCCAATCAATGTGTCTTGGTGTAGAATCTGGGGTAGGCAGTCTCTTGTCCTGTGGGACATACTCATTTCCAGAAATCCTCAGAGATAAGCCATCTCAAGCCCCTATGTGTAGATGCAATGAGTGGGAACTGCATTGTTTGGCATGATGAATAGAATGCATATAGTCCTGAAGAGAGATGATGACCCAAAAGTCATGCTCAGTAATTACACTGAGGCCCAATAGACACAGCAGTCCAGGGACCGGATGTCAGGGATCTTTCTGTCCCTTCTGGAGCCCTGGGATTTGACTGCCGAGATACCTTATCCCTCAAAGAAAGCCCTTATGTCTCTACAGTGCCTAAGGGCTTCCATGTGGCCAAGGCCTGGTCCTGCCTTTGGCTTTCTTTCCTGTTCCCTACCTCCAGAGTTTTGCCAAGATAACGCACTGGTCATAGCAAACATCCTCTTCCAACAACACAAGAAAAGACTCTACACATGGACATCACCAGGTAGCCAACACCAAAATTAGATCGAATGTTCTTTGCAGCCAAAGATGGAGAAGCTCTATACAGTCAGCAAAAACAAGACTGGGAGCTGACTGTAGCTCAGATCATGAACTCCTTATTACCAAATTCAGACTTAAATTGAAGAAAGTAGGGAAAACCACTTGACCATTCAGGTATGACCTAAACATCCTATGATTATTCACTGAAGTGAGAAATAGATTTAAGGGACTAGATCTGATAGACAGAGTGCCTGATGAACTATGGACAGAGGTTCATGACATTGTACAGGAGGGAGGGATCAAGACCATCCCCAAGGAAAAAAGATGCAAAAAAGCCAAAAGGCTATCTGAGGAGGCCTTACAAATAGCTGTGAAAAGAAGAGAAGTGAAAAGCAAAGGAGAAAAGGAACATATAAGCATCTGAATGCAGAGTTCCAAAGAATAGCAAGGAGGGATAAGAAAGCCTTCTTCAGTGATCAGTGCAAAGAAATAGAAGAAAACAATAGAATGGGAAAGACTAGAGATCTCTTCAAAAAAATTAGAGATACCAAGGAAATATTTTATGCAAAGATGGACTCAATAAAGGACAGAAATGGTATGGACCTAACAGGAGCAGAAGATATTAAGAAGAGGTGGCAAGAATACACAGAAGAACTGTACAAAAAAGATCTTCATGATCCAGATACTCATGACGGTGTGATCATTCACCAGGAGCCAGACATCCTGGAATGTGAAGTCAAGCGGGCCTTAGAAAGCATCATTACGAACAAAGCTAGTGGAGGTGATGGAATTCCAGTTGAGCCATTTCAAATCCTGAAAGATGATGCTGTGAAAGTGCTGCACTTAATATGCCAGCAAATTTGGAAAACTCAGCAGTGGCCACAGGACTGGAAAAGGTCAGTTTTCATTCCAATTCCAAAGAAAGGTAATGCCATACTCAACTACCACACAATTGTACTCATCTCACATGATGCAAAGTAATGCTTAAAATTATCCAAGCCAGGCTTCAGCAGTACATGAACTGTGAACTTCCAGATGTTCAAGCTGGTTTTAGAAAAGGCAGAGAAACCAGAGACCAAATTGCCAACATCTGTCGGATCATCAAAAACTCAAGAGAGTTCCAGAAAAACATCTATTTCTGCTTTATTGACTATGCCAAAGCCTTTGACTGTGATCACAATAAACTGTGGAAAATTCTGAAAGAGATGGGAATACCTGACCTGCCTCTTGAGAAATCTGTATGCAAGTCAGGAAGTAACAGTTAGAACTGGAGATGGAACAACTGACTGGTTCCAAATAGGAAAAGGAGCACATCAAAGCTGTATATGTCACCCTGCTTATTTAACTTATATGCAGAGTACATCATGAGAAACGCTGGGCTGGATGAAGCAAAAGCTAGAATCAAGACTGCCAGGATAAATATCAAAACCCTCAAATATGCAGATATCACCACCCTTATGGCAGAAAGTAAAGAAAAACTAAAGAACCTCTTGATGAAAGTGAAAGAGGAGAGTGAAAAAGTTGGCTTAAAACTCAACATTCAGAAAACTAAGATCACGGCATCTCATCCCATCACTTTGTGGCAAATAGAAGGGGAAACAGTGGAAACAGTGGCTGACTTTATTTTTCTGGGCTCCAAAATCACTGTAGATGGTGACTGCAGCCATGAAATTAAAAGATGCTTGCTCCTTGGAGGGAAAGTTATAACCAACCTAGACAACATATTAAAAAGCAGAGACATTACTTTGCCAACAAAGCCCCATCTAGTCAAAGCTATGGTTTTTCCAGTGGTCATGTATGGATGTGAGAGTTGGACTATAAAGAAAGCTGACCACCAAAGAATTGATTCTTTTGAACTGTGGTGTTGGAGAAGACTGTTGAGAGTCCCTTGGACTGCAAGGAGATCCAAACAGTCCATCCTAAAGGAGATCAGTCCTGAGTGTTTATTGGAAGGACTGATGTTGAGGCTGAAACTCCAGTACTTTGGCCACCTGCTGGAAACAGCTGAGTCATTTGAAAAGACCCTGATGCTGGGAAAGATTGAGGGCGGTTGGAGAAGGGGACGACCAAGTATGAGATGGCTGGATGGCATCACCGTCTCGATGGACATGAGTTTGAGTAAACTCCAGGAGTAGGTTATGGACAGGGAGGCCTGGCGTGCTGCAGTTCATGAGTTTGCAAAGAGTCAGACACGACTGAGCAACTGAACTGAATTGAGCCTCCACTGCCCACCCAGAGGATGTTGGCGGGCCCTATTTAGCTCCTTCTCTCAAATTGTGTCTTTCTGTCAGATATTCTGGTGAGGATTTTGCATAGCTTGAATTATTTGAGGTGAGTAGCTCTCTTTGGTCCTAGACACAGGCTCCAGAAGTGTTGGACTGCAGAGAAGGCCTTCCTCAAAGCAGTCCAGAGGGCCGAGTCTTTTTTGTAATCTCATTCCTCACAGAGTAGGACTTCTTGATTTCTGTCAAGATGGTGGCACCATCTTGATGGGTTAAGAACTTGAACACTGAGGAACCTTTTGTTAGGCTTGAATTCTAGTCGTATGGTCACAGAGGCAATGTCTGCTTCCCTCGTCCCTGGAGAACACCCACACACAGGTTTCTGCATACCTCCATGCAGAGCACACTGATCCACTGGGGGCCAGTCACCTGTGATGTGTGCTTTGCTGTCTCCCAAGAAGAGAGATCATCCCCAGGCCTGGCAATGTTAAGAGGCTGGCAGGAACCCATCCACCAGATCTTGGCAGGTAGGTGCTGCTTGCTGTCAAAAGATGAAGCACAGTCCCTGGTTTACCATAAGACTTGACCAGGTCATGTTCAGACATGGCAAACAACTGTGAGGCCAGTTGTTTCTGATGGACCCTAGAGTGGATTTGCTTCACTGACCAACTCAGGCTTGTGTCTCCTAGGGCAGTCTTCCTCTCTGGGGTCCACAACTTTTAAAGATGTCTCCCCCTAGAGAAGAAATCCCTCTGAGATTACCTTCCTGATAAGGCCTTTGAGAGCCATTTGGAGACCTGGTATCATCTGCAACATGAGGCCCTGTTTGTCCAAAGTAAAAGGTTGGCCCCATGACATGGACTGAGTAGGGAGTAGTTGCATTACTGTTTGGGGAGTTTTGTCAGGTCATTGGAGAGGACGCTGCAGCAGACAATGATGGCTCTTTTGCACAGCCTGAATATTCCCATGCAGGGCATTGCAAGGTTGACTGGTGCTAAGCCCATGGGCCTTTCTCGGTATATCTGATTTCTTGAGTGTAAATTCATGTGGTCACATAGCCACATTGTGTATTTTTACCAAGAAAAATAGAAGCCTAGTGTCTTGCACAACCTGGGTTTCAAAGAGGTAGAGGAACCAGAGATCAAATTGCCAGCATTCACTGGATTGTGGTGAAAGCAAGGTAGTTTCAGAGGAACATTTATTTCTGCTTCATTGACTTCACTAAAGCCTTTGTGCTGATCACAACAAACTGGAAAATTCTTAAAGATGAGAGTACCAGACCACCTTACCTCTCTCGTGAGAAACCTGTATGTGGATCAAGAAGCAATAATTAGAACCAGACATGGAACAGTGGACAGGTTCAAATTTGGAAAGGAGTGCAAGGATGTATATCATCACCCTGCTTATTTAACTTATTTGTAGAGTATATCATGTGAAATGCTGACCTGGATGAATCACATCTGAAATCAAGATTGCCAGGATAATTATCAACAACCTCAGATATACAGATGATAGCACTTTAATGGCAGAAAATAAAGAGAAACTAAAGAGCCTCTTAATGAGGGTCAAAGAGGAAAGTGAAAAAGCTGGCTTGAAACGCAACTTTAAGAAAAACTAAGATTATGGCATCCTGTCCCATCACTGTATGGCAGATAAAAGGAAATAAAGTAGAAGTAATGACAAAGTTTATTTTCTTGGGCTCCAAAATCACTGTTGATAGTGACTAAAGACATGAAAGTAAGGAAGGAAAGCTATGACAAACCTAAACAGCATATTAGAAAGCAGAGACATCACTTTGCCAACAAAGGTCCATATAGTCAAAGCTATGGTTTTTCCAGTAGTCATTTATTTACATGAGAGTTGGACTATAAAAAAAGCTAAGTGCAGAAGAATTGATGCTTTCAAATTGTTGTGCTGGGGAAGACTCTTTAGAGTCCCTTGAACTTCAAGGAAATGAAACCAATCATAAAGGAAATAGACCTTAAATACTCATTGGAAGGACTGTTTCTGAAGCTGAAGCTCCAATACTTTGGCTACCTGATGTAAAGAACCAACCATTGGAAAAGACCTCAATGATGGGAATGATTGAAGGCAAAAGGAGAAGGGGGCAGCAGAGGTTAAGATGGAAAGATAGCATCACTGACTCAAAGGACATGAATCTGAGTAAACTCTGGAGGATAGTAGAGGACAGAGAAGCCTGCCATGCTACAATCCATGGGGACTCTAAGAATCAGACAGGACTAAGAGACTGAACAGCAACAGCAGCAGTGTCCTCTTTGTCATCTATAGTTTTAACAGACATTGAAGAACCAGTAGGAATTTCTTCTTTCTTTAATCATTCCATGTTGTGTGAATCAACTGTTGCATAATTAATGGTGCTTTTGATTGCATTCTATATTTGTTTTTGATATAAAGACATGCCAAATAAATTATTTACCATTAAAATTTTTATTTCTCATCATTGAATATTGTCCATTTTTTTGTCCTTCATTACAGACTACTTGGTAAGATGACTTTTTGGTCATCTTTGACTGTACTTTTACCATCATATCTTCCTGCATTCAATCTAGCCACTTATACACTGAAATTTAAACTTTATTCCCGTTAGGTGCTTTCTGGAACTGTTATGTACATTTGTGAATATGCATATTTCCTAAATAAATTAGTTATTTGTTGAATGCCTTCTTAATATCTGATCCTAATTGGCAGGAATTTTCCAAATATTTTAGTACTCTTCAGTTTTTATTTTTCGAGCATTTTGATACCAGTTTTTGGGTACTTTTTATTCTTTTTTTCTTTCTGCAAGTCTGATTGATAGGTGGTATACAAGTCTATGATTTTATGTGAGTGACACCACCAGTGTAGCATGTAGTGACTCAAACTCCAAATAAAGCATTGGATTAGTGAAAACAGGGTTCTATGAAAGTTTCATTCAATTGGGAAACATGAAGATTATAATAGATTTTCGTCTCATAAATGACTGGCATAATTTCCAAAATCTTTTTGAGAAACTTTCCTCTATCTTCTGAATTTCCTTTAATTGAAACTTCAGAAGTTTTATTATTCTATGGTGAATATTTATTAAACAATTCATTTTCATTGTATATTTTAGGGTGATTATAGTATTGTGATATGTTTTAAGCATTTGTGGACTACTCACAAGAGACCTAGGCAAATGTGGCCTCACATTTGAGATTCATATATATGCTTTGCCTATGATATGTGGTCTTGAATATAATATATGCAAACTGATATATCTTCTAACATTTCTGATATTTCCATTGCTTTACCTCTTTCCTTAGAAAGGACGTGGGCTTCCCTGGCGGCTCAGATGGTAAAGCATCTGTCTGCAATGCGGGAGGCCTTGGTTCAAGCCCTGGGTTGGGAAGATCCCCTGGAGAAGGAAATGGCCACCCACTCCAGTATTCTTGCCTGGAAAATCCCATGGATGGAGGAACCTAGTAGGCTACAGTTCATGGGGTTGCAAAGAGTCAGACACAACTGAGCAACTTCACTTTCACTTTAGAAAGGAAGTACATAGTGTAATTAATTATTATTGTTCTTGATATTGCATCCTTGATAATACACCTAAGGACTTGCTTGTTTATGTCCTTGATTGATAAACCTGTAGTCAACAACATAAGCATTTTGGATATTTTAGAGTAAGAATCATATTCCCTGTGTAGAAATTATAGAATAGTCCACATGAATAATACATACATGAGAGATGTAGTTCTCAATAATAATAATGAAAAAATGAAATCTCAATCTCATAAAGCACCTGGTAGATCCCCAGAAATGTAGTAATTGTTCTAGTTTACCCTTGAAAGGTTGTTTTGGTCTACAGGTTATGGTTCTTGCCTCAGGCACAAGAGGTCCCAGGTTCAGATCCGGGACAAGCCCCCAAGATGAAAGGTTGTTGCTGAGCCCTGAAAGACGCCAGGATTCTTGGCCCCCAGAGGAGAGGAATTCAAATGATGAGGCATGATTGCTCAGAGCTTTTGTGTGATAAAGTTTTATTAAAGTATAAAAGAGATAGATAAAGCTTCTGACATAGACATCAGAAGGGGGCAGAAAGAGTGCCCCCCCTGCTATCCTTTAGCAGTATGTTACAAATCTATGAGCAGGCTGCTAATTAGAGAAAGGAAATGTCTCAAAACTCAGAGTGGCACCCTCATCCACATGCATTTTGAGATAACGTTGGCACAAGATGAGTCATCCCAGGCCATAAAACAACTGACATGAATCTTAAAGAAAGGCAGGTTTCCAAGCAAATATATAGTTTCATTAACATAGATTAGGAGAACAATTGTATGAGTAAAACATACTGGTTTGTTGAGCCCTTATAGGTTCTGAGTCTTAAGCTGAATGAATTGACTTGAAGAAAGACAGAGTCTAGGGTAAAAACATAATTCATTAGCATAGCTTAAGAAAAACATTTCCATAAGAAAAATGGATTGGTTAGCTCAAGATTTGAGAAAAGTTAAGTTCAGGTGGAATCAGGTATCATCATGGCAGCACAGAATTATAAGAGAAAACTTTTAATTTTGTATAGAGAAGGGAAAAAATCTGACACTTGTAGCTTTTTTCTTCCTGATGCTTAAGAGAGAGAGAAAAAATGCTTGACACTTGCAGCCTATTTCCTCTGTTTGGAGACCCCTAGCCTTCCCGCCTGTTACCCTGTCACCCTGACACCAGGATTTAAAGATACTATATCTGGTAAGAATTTTCAGGAAAGAACGATTAAATCTCTGGGTAGTTTTATAGTTCATCATCTTCATCATCAATTAAAAATGGGCAAAAGACATGAATATATTTTTTCCAAAGAAGACAAATGGAAAGCAGCTTTATCATTTCATTGATGAGCTCTAGAATTTTACTGGGAGCATCATTAGGATTTTCTATGTATAGTATTATGTCATCTGCAAAGAGTGACAGTTTTACTTTTTCTTTTCCAATTTGGCTTCCTTTCTTTTTCTTCTCTGACTGCCATGGCTAGGGCTTCCAAAACTATGTTGAATAAGGTGGTGAGAGTGGACACCCTTGTCTTGTTCCTGGTCTTAGCTTTCAGATTTCAGGAAAGGCTTTCAGATTTTCACCATTGAGTGTGATGTCATCTATGGTTTTGTCACATATGGCCTTTATTATGTTGCACTAGGTTCCTTCTGTGCCCATTTTCTGAAAAGTATCATAAATGGGTATTTAATTTTATTAAAATAATTTTCTGTTTCTATTGACATGATCATATGGTTTTTATTCTTCAGTTTGTTAATGTGGTGCATCACAGTCATTTACAGATATTGAAAAATTCTTGAATCCCACTTGATCATGGTGTATGGTCCTTGTAATGTATTTTAATATATTGTTGGATTTGTTTTGCTAGAATTTTGTTGAGGATTTTTGCATCTATGTTCCTCAATGGTATTATCCTGTAATTTTCTTTTTTGTGATGTCTTTGTGTGGTTTGATATCAAAGTGATGGGGACCTCTTGAATGAGTTTTGCAATGTTCCTTTCTCTGAAATTTTTTGGAAGAGTTTCAGAAGGATAGATGTTAACGCTTCTCCAAAAGTTTGATTGAATTCACCTGTGAAGTCATCTGCTCCTAGATGTTTGTTTGTTGTGAGAGGAGTTTTTTCCATCACAGTTTCAATTTCAGTACTTGTGGTTGGCCTGTTTATACTTTCTATTTCTTCTTGATTCAATTTTGGAAGGTTGTACCTTCCTAAGAATTTATTTCTCCTAGGTTGTTCAGTTTATTGGCATATAGTTCCTTGTGGTGGTCTCTCACGATCCTTTGTATTTCTGTGATGCCAGTTGTAACTTCTCCTTTTTCATTTCTAATTTTATTGATTTGAGTCCTCTCCCTTTTTTCTTAATGAATCTGGCTAAAGATTTGTCAATTTTGTGTACCTTCTTAAAGAACCAGCTTTTAGTTTCATTGATCTTTGTTATTGTTCTTTTTGTCTCTATTTCAATTATTTCTGCTCTGGTCTTTATGATTTCTTTCCTTCTAGTAACTTTGAGTTTTAATTGTATCTCTAGTTGCTTTGGGTGTAAGGTTACATTGTTTACTTGGGATTTTTCTTGTTTCCTGAGGTAAGATTGTATTGCTTTAAATTTCTGTATTAGAACTGCTTTTGCTGTGTTCCATAAGTTTTGGATCATCATGTTTTCTTTTACATTTGCCTCTATATTTTTTTAATTTCCTCTTTGGTTTCTTTAGTGATCCATTGGTTATTTAGTAGCATACTATTTAACATCTATGTGTTTCTGGTTTTTATAGGTTTTTTTTTTTTAATATATATAGTTGATTTCTAATCTCATAGTATTGTGGTCACAAAAGATGCTTGATGTAATTTTAATCTTTAAAAATTTACTGAGGCTCAATTTTTGACCCAGGGTGATCTATCCTGGAAAATGTTCCCTGTGCACTTGAAAAGAATGGGTATTCTGCTGCTTTTGGATGGAATGCTCTGTATATCGGAGAAGGCAATGGCAACCCACTCCAGTACTCTTGCCTGGAAAATCCCATGGGTGGAGGAGCCTGGTAGGCTGCAGTCCATGGGGTTGCTAAGTCAGACACGACTGAGCAAATTCACTTTCACTTTCATGCATTGGAGAAGGAAATGGCAACCCACTCCAGTGTTCTTGCCTGGGGAATCCCAGGGACGGGGGAGCCTGGTGGGCTGCCATCTATGGGGTTGCACAGAGTCGGACATGACTGAAGCAACTTAACAGCAGCAGCTCTGTATATATATCAGTTAAGTCTATCTGGTGTAATGTGTGATTTAATGCCTGTGTTTCCTTATTGATTTTCTTTCTGGATGATATGTTTGTCCATTGATGTAAGGGGAATGTTAAAGTTCTCTACTGTTATTATGTTACTGTCGATTCTTCTTTTTATGGCTGTTAGTATTTGTCTTATATATTGAGATGCTCCTATGTTGAGTGTATATATACAACTGTTATATCTTCTTATTGGGTAATCCCTTGATCATTATGTAGTGTCCTTCTTTGCATCTTGTAACAGCCTTTATTTTAAAGTCTATTTTGTCTGCTATGAGTATTGATACTCCAGCTTTGTTTTGATTCCATTTGCATGAAATATCTTTTTCCATTCTCTTACTTGCAATCTGTCTGTGTCCCTAGATCTGAAGTGGGTCGCTTGTAGACAGCACCTATACAAGTCTTGTTCTTGTATCCATTCAGTCACTCTGTGTCTTTTGATTGGAGCATTCAATCCATTTACATTTAAGCAAATTACCAATGTTTGTGCTTAATGCCATTTTGTTCATTTTTCTGAATATTTTCTGTAGGTCTTTTTTCTTTCTCTTTTGTTTTCTTTTCTCGTGGTGTGAGGTACAAATTTAGTGTTGTGTTGGTGTTGCTTTTTATTTTGTTTGTATGTATCTATTGTAGTTTTTTGGCTTGTGATTACCATGCAGTTTTGATATAGCAGTTTATATAAATATAAGATTAAGTTGCTAATCTCTTAATTTCCAATGCATTTCCAATACCTTGCCTCTTTATACTCCTCACAGCTGCTAGATTTGATGCTGTATTTGTGTGTAGATGCTTTCCCACTTCTATTTTATCTTTGCCTTTACCAGTGAGTGATCCCATTTGTAATTTTTGTTGTTGTTTTTGTTTGTTTCTAGTTATGGCCTTTTTGTTTCCACCTACAGAAGTTCCTTTAGCATTCCTTGTAAATTTAGTTTGGTAGTGCTGAATTCTCTGGGTTTTTGCTTGTCTGTAAAGCTTCTGATTTCTTTGTTGATTCTGAATGAGGGCCTTGGTGGGTATAGTATTCTGTTATAGGTTTTTCCCTTTCATCACTTTAACTATATCATGCCACTCCCTTCTGGCCTGCAGAGTTTCTACTAAAAAATCAGCTGATAACCTTATGGGGATTTCCTTGTATATTATTTTTTGCTTGTTAGTTTTAATATTTTTTTCTTTTTCCCCAGTTTTATCAGTATGCATCTCTGCATGTTCCTTCTTGGATTCATCCTGCCTAGTGAAGTGAAAGACACTCAGTCGTGTCTGACTCTTGTGACCCATTGGGCTGTAGCCTGCAAGGTTCCTCTGTCCATGGGATTCTCCAGAAGAATACTGGAGTGGGCTGCCATTTCCTTCTCCAGGGGATCGTTCCAAACCTGGAATCGAACCCATGTCTCCTGCATCTCAGGCAGATTCTTTACCGACTGAGCTAGGAGGGAAGCCCATTATCCTGCCTGGGACTCTGCAATTCCTGGACTTGGGAGACTGTTTCCTTTTTCATGTCAGGGAAATTTTGAGCTATGATCTCTTCAAATATTTTCTCAAGCCCTTTCTCTCTTCTTCTGGAACATCTATAATGCAAATATTGGTGAAATTAATGTTGTCCCGAGGTCTCTAAAACTGTCCTCATTCATTTATGTTCTTTTTTTCTTTATTTTGTTCTTCAGCAGTGATTTCCACCATTTTGTCTTCCAGCACACTTATGTGCTCTTCTGCCTCATTTACTCTTCTACTGATTTCTAGTGTATTTTTAATTTCAGTAGTTGTATTGTTTATCTGTTTTTCCTTATATCTTCTAGCTTGTTGTTAAACATTTCTTGTATCTTTTTAGTCTGTTCTTCCATTCTTTTTATAAGATCTTGGATCATCTTACTATCATTACTCTAAATTCTTTTTCAAATACATTGCCTGTTTCCACTTCACATAGTTTTCCTGTGGAGTTTGTCTTATTCCTTCATCTGGAACATATTCCTCAGCCACCTTATTTTGTCTAAGCAATCCACAGGCTACAGGATCAAAGTTTCCCTTGGTTCCAGTATCTTCCCCCTTGGTTCCAGTATCCCCCCCTTGGGGGTGAGGCTTATCCAAGAGACTTGCTCAGGCTTCCTTGTGGGAAGTACTGGTGGCTGCCCACGAGTGGGTGAAGCTGGGTCCTGTGCCTCTGGTGGACAGGGCCCTGTCGAGTGGTGTATTTAGTGGTAGCTGTGGGCTCAGAAAGACTTTAAGTGGCCTATACCAAGGGAACATTTCATGCAAAGATAGGCTTGATAAGGGACAGAAATGGTAGGGACGTAACAGAAGCAGAAGATATTAAGAAGAGGTGGCAAGAATACACAGAAGAACTACACAAAAAACGACCTTCATGACCCAGAGAATCACGATGGTGTGATTGTGATCACTCACCTAGAGCCAGACATCCTGGAATGGAAGTCAAGTGAGCCTTAGGATGCATCACTACGAACAAAGCTAGTGGAGGGATGGAATTTCAGTTGAGCTATTCCAAATCCTGAAAGATGATGCTGTCAAAGTGCTGCACTCAATATGCCAGCAAAGTTGGAAAACTCAGCAGTGGCCACAGGACTGGAAAAGGTCAGTTTTCATTCCAATCCCAAAGAAAAGCAATGCCAAAGAATGCTCAAACTACTGCACAATTGCACTCATCTCACATGCTAGTAAGGTAATGCTCAAAATTCTCCAAGCCAGGCTTCAGCAATACGTGAACTGTGAACTTCCAGGTGTTCAAGCTGGTTTTAGAAAAGGCAGAGAAACCAGAGATCAAATTGCTACATCTGCTGGATCATTGAAAAAGCAAAAGAGTTCCAGAAAAACATCTCTTTTTGCTTTATTGACTATGCCAAAGCCTTTGACTGTGTGGATCACAGTAAACTGTGGAAAATTCTGAAAGAGATGGGAATACCAGACCACCTGACCTGCCTCTTGAGAAATCTGTATGCAGGTCAGGAAGCAACAGTTAGAACTGGACATGGAACAACAGACTGGTTCCAAATAGGAAAAGGAGTACGTCAAGGCTGTTTATTGTCACCTTGCTTATTTATTTCTATGCAGAGTACATCATGAGAAATGCTGGACTGGAAGAAACACAAGCTGGAATCAAGATTGCTGGAAGAAATATCAAGAACCTCAGATATGCAGATGACACCACCCTTATGGCAGAAAGTGAAGAGGAACTAAAAAGCCTCTTGATGAAAATGAAAGAAGAGCGAGAAAAAGTTGGCTTAAAGCTCAACATTCAGAAAACTAAGATCATGGCCTCTGGTCCCATCACTTCATGGCAAATAGATGGGAAAACAAAGGAAACCATATCAGACTTTATTTTTGGGGCTCCAAAGTCACTGCAAATGGTGATTGCAGCCATGAAATTAAAAGATACTTACTCCTTGGAAGAACAGTTATGACTAACCTAGATAGCATATTAAAAAGCAGAGACATTATTTTGCCAACAAAGGTCCATCTAGTCAGTTCAGTTCAGTTCAGTTGCTCAGTCGTGTCCAACTGCGACCCCATGAATTGCAGCACACTAGGCCTCCCTGTCTATCACCAACTCCCGGAGTTCACTCAGACTCACGTCCATTGAGTCAGTGATGCCATCCAGCCATCTCATCCTCTGTCGTCCCCTTCTCCTCCTGCCCCCAATCCCTCCCAGCATCAGAGTCTTTTCCAATGAGTCAACACTTCGCATGAGGTGACCAAAGTACTGGAGTTTCAGCTTTAGCATCATTCCTTCCAAAGAAATCCCAGGGCTGATCTCCTTCAGAATGGACTGGTTGGATCTCCTTGCAGTCCAAGGGACTCTCGAGAGTCTTCTCCAACACCACAGTTCAAAAGCGTCAATACTTCGGCACTCAGCCTTCTTCACAGTCCAACTCTCACATCCATACATGACCACAGGAAAAACCATAGCCTTGACTAGACAGACCTTATTCGGCAAAGTAATGTCTCTGCTTTTTAATATGCTATCTAGGTTGATCATAACTTTTCTTCCAAGGAGTAAGCGTCTTTTAATTTCATGGCTGCAGTCACCATCTGCAGTGATTTTGGAGCCCAAAAAATAAAGTCTGACACCGTTTCCACTATTTCCCCATCTATTTGACATGAAGTGATAGGACCAGATGCCATGATCTTCGTTTTCTGAATGTTGAACTTTAAGCCAACTTTTTCACTCTCCTCTTTCACTTTCATCAAGAGGCTTTTTAGTTCCTCTTCACTTTCTGCCATAAGGGTGGTGTCATCTGCATATCTGAGGTTCTTGATATTTCTCCTGGCAATCTTGATTCCAGCTTGTGTTTCTTCCAGTCCAGCGTTTCTCATGATGTACTCGGCATACAAGTTAATAAGCAGGGTGACAATATACAGCCTTGACGTACTCCTTTTCTTATTTGGAACCAGTCTGTTGTTCCATGTCCAGTTCTAACTGTTGCTTCCTGACCTGCATACAGATTTCTCAAGAGGTAGGTTAGGTGGTCTGGTATTCCCAGGTGGGCTGGTATTCCCATCTCTCTCAGGATTTTCCACAGTTTATTGTGATCCACACAGTCAAAGGCTTTGGCAGAATCAATAAAGCAGAAATAGATGTTCTTCTGGAACTCTCTTGCTTTTTTGATGATCCAGCAGATGTTGGCAATTTGATCTCTGGTTTCTCTGCCTTTTCTAAAACCAGCTTGAACATCAGGAAGTTCACAGTTCATGTATTGCTGAAGCCTGGCTTGGAGAATTTTGAGCATTACTTTACTAGCATGTGAGATGAGTGCAATTGTGCAGTAGTTTGAGCATTCTTTGGCATTGCCTTTCTTTGGGATTGGAATGAAAACTGACTTTTCCAGTCCTGTGGCCACTGCTGAGTTTTCCAAATTTGCTGGCATATTGTCAAGGCTATGGTTTTTCCAGTGGTCATGTATGGATGTGAGAGTTGGACTGTGAAGAAAGCTGAGCACTGAAGAATTGATGCTTTTGAACTGTGGTATTGGAGAAGACTCTTGAGAGTCCCTTGGACTGCAAGGAGATCCAACCAGTCCATCCTAAAGGAGATCAGTCCTGGATGTTCATTGGAGGGACTGACGCTGAAACTGAAATTCCAATACTTTGGCCACCTCATGCGAAGAGTGGATTCATTGGAAAAGACCCTTATGCTGGAAGGGATTGGGGGCAGGAGGAGAAGGGGACGACAGAGGATGAGATGCCTTGATGGCATCACCAACTTGATGCACATGAGTTTGGGTGAATTCTGGGAGTGGTGATGGACAGGGAGCCTGGCGTGCTGCAGTTCATGGTGTCACAAAGAGTCGGACATGACTGAGCGACTGAACTGAAATGAGCTGATATGCTGTTGGAGGGTTGGGTGTGTTGTGTTCCAGCCCTGTGGATTTTTTGGCCTGAAGCATCCTAGCACTGTAGCCTAAGGGCTCTTGAGTGGGGCCAGATGTTGGCATCTAATTGGTCACCTCTAGAACAGCTCATGCCAGTGAGTACCTCCGAATACTTCTACCACCAATATTCTTGTCCCTGTAGTGAGTCCCTGTAGATTTGCCCTCTGCCTCCTCAGGAGACCCTCCAAGTCCAGGAGGTAGGTCTGTCTGAGGCTCCTATGAAGTCACTCTTTTTCTTCCTGGGTCCTGGTGCACACAAGAACTTGTGTGTGCCCTCCAAGAGTGTAGTTTATGTTTCCCAAATCCTACAGTGTCCCCGCAATCAAGCCCCACTAACTCTTAAAGGCAAATGCTGTGAGGGGCTCTTGCACCTGATGTCAGGCCGTAAACAAGGGAGCCTTACATGCAGCTCAGAACTCTCACACCTATGGGGGAATCTCTGTGGTATAATTATTTTCCAGTTTGTGGGTCTCCCACCTTGTGGCTATGGCAGTTCATTGTATTGTGTATGTGCCATTTCTACCATCTTGTAGCTTCTTCTTTGTCTTTGGAAGTGGAGTATCTTTTTTTTAGGTTTGTCTTTTTTTTGTCAGTGGTTATTCAGCATATAGTTGTGAGTTTGGTGTGTTCATGAAAGTAGGTGAGATCAGCTCCTTCTATTCCACCATCAGCCTTCAATCCAGGTTGCTGACTTTGGTCAGTTCAGCTCTCACAACATGAGTCATCTGAAAAATTGAACTGGGAAGCTTAGACCTGGAGTAGCCATTCCATTCCAGGGAAGATATTTTCTGAATATACATTCAGCAAACATACTAGCTTCAGAGCAATTGTCCCTCTGTGTCTGCAGAGGATTTGTTCCAGGAACCACGAGTATAATAGAATCCTAGAGTATTCAATTCCTTACATAAATTGGTGTCACTGTAGCTTTTAATGTATTAATATTTATTTTTATTGAAATACAATTGATGTGCAATATTATATTAGTATCAGGTGTGCTAACAGTCATTTGACACTTACTACATACATTATGGAATAGTCACTACAATAAATTTAGTAACCACTTGTCTTATATAAAATCATTACAATGTTATTGACCATATTCCTTATGCTATATACTACATTCCCAAGGCTTATCTATTTTATAGCTTAAAATTCGTACCTCTTAATTCCTTTCACCTATTTTACCTATGTACCCCCACCCCTCTAGAAAACACCAATTTTTTTCTCTGTATTTATGAGTCTGCTTTGGTCTTTTATTTGTATTGATAATTGATTCCACAGTTAAATGAGATCATATGGTATTTGTCATCTGTTTGACTTACTTCACTTACCATAATACTCTGTAAGTCCATCCATGTTTTCATAAATGTCAAATTGTATTCTTCTTATGGATGAATAATCAATTACATATATATATCATATATTTTTATTCATTCATCTATCAATGGACACTTAAACTGTTTCCACATCTTGGCTATGTAAATAATGCTGTAATAAACATGGGGGTGAATATATATTTTTTCAATTAGTATCTTTGTTTTATTTGTGTAAATACCCTGCAGTGAAATTGCTGGATTATATAGCAATTGTATTTTAAATATCTTAGGAAGCTCTATACTGTTTTCCATAGTGACTACACCAACTTGCAATGCCACCAAAAATGCATGAGTGCACTTTTCACCGCATCCTAAGCAACACTTATTCGTTGTCTTTTTTTATTATTTAATGTAATTCTGATGGGTATAAGGTAGTGTTTTATGTTGGTTTTTATTTGCTTTTCCCTGATGTTTATTAATGTTAGCATCTTTTCATGTATCTGTTGTCCATCTGTATATCTTCTTTGGAAAAATGTTTGTTCAGGTCCCCAGCTCATTTTTTAATTGGGTGTTTTTTTCTGATGTACAGTTGTATATGTACATCCAAGCTTGTTTTGGTTAGTTGGAGTCAAGTTTCCAAATTTTAGAATTATTTGTTCCAGCTCTGTAAGAAAAGAAATACCATTGGTATTTTCATAGGGATTGAATTGAATCTAAGGTTGGCTTGCATACAATGATCGTTTTAAAAATACTAATTCTTCCAATCTATAAACATGAAGTGTATTTCCATTTATTTGTGTCATCTTCAATTTCTTTCATCAGTGTCTTATAGTTTTTTGAGTGCAAGATTTTCACCTCCTTGGTTAGAGTTATGCCAGGATATTCTATCCTTTTTGATGCAATTATAAATCAGATTGTTTTCTTAATTTCTCTTTTGATACTTTGTTAGTATATGCTGCTTCCCTGGTGGCTCAGACGGTAAAGCGTCTGCCTGCAATGTGTGAGACCCGGGTTCAATCCCTGGATTGGGAAGATCCCATGGAGAAGGAAATGGCAACCTACTCCAGTACCCTTGCCTGAAAAATCCTATGGATGGAGGAGCCTTGTAGGCTACAGTTCATGGAGTCGCAAAGAGTCAGACACAATAGTGAAGTGAGAGACTTCACTATCAGTATATAGAAATGCAACAGATTTTTTTCATCAATATTGTGTCCTGCAACTCTACTAAAGCCACTGAAGATTTCCAGTAGTTTTTTGGTGATGTCTTGAGAAGTTTTTATATACAGCATCCTGTCATCTGTAAACAGTGACAGATTTACTTCTTTCCAATTTAGTTCTACTTTTTGTCTGATTTTTGTGGCTAGGATTTCCAATGTTATGCTAAATAAAAGTGGTAAGAATGGGTATCCTTGTCTTACTCCTGATCTCAGAGATGTATTTAATTTTTCACCACTGAATTGATGTTAGCTGTAGGCTTGTCATAAATGGCATTTATTTTGTTGTGTTTATTCTATACCTAATTTGTTGGAATTTTTATTCTTCAATTTGATAGGAATATCATATTGATTGATTGATTGTGAATATTGAACCACCCTTGCATTCCTAGGCTAAATCCTAGGAATTAGGTAGCCATCTAGTCCTTGACATTTTTGTTAGAAGTATTAAAATTAATTATTCTTTTTTATTACTGCTAATTTGGTGTCTATACTGTCTGTTTTTTTCTGATTCTATCTTGGCAGATTGTATATTTTTAGGAATTGATTCATTTTTTTGAGGTTTTCCATTTTATTGGTGTATATTGTTCATAGTCAGAGAAGGCAATGGCACCCCACTCCAGTACTCTTGCCTGGGAAATCCCATGGACGGAGGAGCCTGGTAGGCTACAGTCCATGGGGTCGCGAAGTGTCGGACACGACTGAGCGACTTCACTTTTTTTCACTTTCATGTACTGGAGAAGGAAATGGCAGCCCACTCCAACATTCTTGCCTGGAGATTCCCAGAGACAGAGGAGCCTGGTGGGCTGCCATCTATGGGGTCACACAGAGTTGGACACGACTGACGCGACTTAGCAGCAGCAGCAGCATTGTTCATAGTAATCTCTTATGATATTTTGTATTTCTGTGGTGCTGATTGTAACATTTTATTTTTATTACTGATTTTATTTGAACCTGCTCTCTTTCTTGGGGATTCTTGGTATCATTGAATTTTCTACTATTTCTTAGTCTCTTATTATTTCCAATTTTATCTTTATTATTTCTTTTCTTTTAATAACTTTTGGGTTTGTTTGCTCTTTTTTCTAGTTCCTTTAGATGTAATTTTATATTGTTTGAGATGTGATTGTTTTCTGAAGTAGGTTTGTGTAATTATAAACTTTCATCTTAGAGCTGCTTTTGCAGCTAATATTTTGGAATGTTGTCTTTAGATTTTCATTTGTCTTCAGGTATATTATTTTTTTAATTTATTTGTTTTAGTTGGAGGCTAATTGCTTTACAATATTGTGGTGGTTTTTGCCATACATTGACATGAATCAGACATGGGTGTACATGTTTCCCCCCATTCCAAAGCCCTCTTCCACCTCCCTCCCCATCCCATCCCACCAACTTTGAGTGCCCTGTTTCATGCATTGAACTTGGACTGGCCATCTATTTCACATATGGTAATATACATGTTTCAATGCTATTCTCTCAAATCATTCCACCCTTACCTTCTCCCAGAGTCCAAAAGTCTTTTCATTACATCTGTGTTTCTTTTGTTGTCTTGCATATAAGGTTGTTGTTTTTATTGTTTAGACTCCATGTTTTTGCATTCTGTGCCACTTTTCTTGTGATTGATTTCTAGTATATAACTGTGATTAGAAAAAATGCTTGATCTGATGTCAATTTTCTTAAATTTATTGAGACATCTTTGTGGCCTAGTATGTGATCTATCCTGGAGGATGTTCCATGTGTATTTGAAAATAATATTTATTTTGCGGCTTTTGGATGGAATGTTCTACATATATCTATTAAGGTTACATGATCTAATGTTTCACTTAAGCCCAATATTTCCTCATTGATTTTCTGTATAGATGATCTATCTATCCATTGAGGTAATTGTGGTATAAAAGTCCTATGTGTGTGTTAGTTGCTCAGTCATGTTTGACTCTTTGCAACCTGCCAGTCTCCTCTGTCCATGGAATTGTCCAGGTAAGGATACTGAAGTGGATAGCCATTCCCTTCTCCAGGTGATCTTCCAGACCCAGGGACTGAACCCAGGTCTCCTGTGTTTCAGGTAGATTCTTTACCATCTAAGCCAGCAGGGAAGCCTAAAAGTCCTATACTATTATTTTATTACTGTCAGTTTCTGTCTTTATGGTTGTCACTATTTGCTTTATGTTTTTAGATGATCCTATGTTGAATGCATAGATCTTTTCTATTGTTATATGTTATTGCTAGGTTGATCACTTAATCATTATATAATATCCTTTTTTGTTTCTTATACAGTCTAAGTCTATTTTGTCTGATGTAAGTATTTCTATTCAAGATTTTTTTTGTTTCCATTCACATGGAATGTCTGTTTATATTCCTTATTTTCAGTCTGTATATATCTTTAAATCTGAAATGAGTTTATAAGTAGTATATATATATATATATATCCTGTTTTTATATTTATTTAGCACCATTATATGACTTTTGAGTGGAATACTCAGTCCATTACAGCTAAAGTAATTAGTGGTAATTATGTACTTATTTTCATTTTGTTAATTGTTTCCTGTTTAAAAAAAAAAACCTATGTGTTAAAAAATGTATCCTATCCTATGTGTTCAATATGAACACATGTCTTCTGTGGCTATGGAGTATAAATCTATCAGATAGAAGAAGTATCACATTAAATACTTTGCATACTTTAATAATCTTTTAGGTGATATAACCCAAGTTCACAGTTAACTACTGTTTCTTTAGACTTGGGTTCGATTGTTTCTATTATACCAAATATACATATCAGCACTGAAAATCACCTCACTGCAATACCACTTCATGTATCTTTCTAGACAGAGGAATCTTGAGAAGCTTCTGGAGTTGCCCTTATAACCAAAGTTACTAAAATCAAGTTAAATACCCACCTGTGCTATTTTCCCTATAAGCTGTATGCAAGTGGTAAACTCTCAAGAGAATTAGTATGGTGTAAGGAATGCTTATTGGCTGGTAGTTGTCCTGTCTGGATCAAGGATGAGCATGAGTATCAGGGTTACTGAAATCCAGCCAAGTGGCCTTAGACAAGTAACACTCCCAGAACTGGCTTAATTGATAACTTCCTCAAATATCTCTCAACACCCCTACCACACGCATTGCATTTTTTAATCACAGGATATTTTTATATCATAAGGTATTTATATAGTCTTTATTATATACAACTTTAGAATTTTCCATTTCAGATAACTGCTCTGTCATTTGCATAGTTCAGTAGAGAGGATTATAGGCTATTTGTTCATGGGAAATAGATGGGGAAACAGTGGAAACAGTGTCAGACTTCATTTTTGGGGGCTCCAAATTCACTGCAGATGGTGATTGTAGCCATGAAATTAAAAGACGCTTACTCCTTGGAAGAAGAGTTATGACCAACCTAGATAGCATATTGAAAAGCAGAGACATTACTTTGCCGAATAAGGTCTGTCTAGTCAAGGCTATGGTTTTTCCTGTGGTCATGTATGGATGTGAGAGTTGGACTGTGAAGAAGGCTGAGCGCTGAAGGATTGATGCTTTTGAACTGTGGTGTTGGAGAAGACTCTCGAGAGTCCCTTGGAGTGCAAGGATATCGAACCAGTCCATTCTGAAAGAGATCAGCCCTGGGATTTCCTTGGAGGGAATGATGGTAAAGCTGAAGCTCCAGTACTTTGGCCACCTCATGCAAAGAGTTGACTCATAGGAAAAGACTCTAATGCTGGGAGGGATTGAGGGCAGGAGGAGAAGGGGACGACAGAGGATGAGATGGCTGGATGGCATCACTGACTCGATGGACGTGAGTCTGAGTGAACTCCGGGAGTTGGTGATGGACAGAGAGGCCTGGCATGCTGCGATTCATGGGGTCACAAAGAGTCGGACACGACTGAGTGACTGCACTGAACTGAAAAAACTCAGAGAGGGAACAAGTGGATAAGTGAAATAGGAAGGGTGACAGTGCATGGAGCAACTGTGAAGTTTGTGGAAAGAAATGCCTATATGATTAATTAAAATGGAATCATTCATGGTTTGATCTGATCTATTTTCTTTGTGGTGTTTTGCTGCAGGTCAAAAACTAGAACAAGTTACCATCCTTTCAAGTGAACAAGTTATTTTCAAGGAAGGAAAGTGAGCAGCTACACTGGTACAGTTGTAATTCTTATGTGTTTTATGACTAATGATGTCAATAGTCAATGTCTGTGAGGTCATTCCTTCAGAGAATCAAGGGAGAATACTTCTATGACAGATATATCTTTTCTTGTGAATGTCTCTATATGGTTCAAGGAATTCTGATTATTGTTTCTTCCCTTTTTAGAACCTTTTTTATAAACAGTAACATGAATAATTTTGGAGAGTCGTTGTCATATTTCCTTTCTTCAACATTTTGTATTGAATGACAATAATCTTGTAATCAAATGCAAATATGCTAAACATTGTTACTTTTAATTTTTATCTGGCACATTCAGAACATAGATGCTTCTACTTACATTTGTACTGTAACTATACTACATGTAACTTTTCTACATTATTTAAATTTTCAAATTTTTAGATAAATTTTCTTTATTTTCCCAATAGATTTTATCTAATTTTATTAGAACAATTCAAAGTCACAGTTTTCTTCATATATATATATACACACACACACACATATATATATATATGAATTTCATTATTCTTTCATTATTCAGGAACTAAATATAACATTTACTATACCAGGTACTGTTCTTTATTCATAATGCAGTAGGTAAGCCTGAAGGAAATGAGCCTGGCTATGGAAATGCTTATTTGTTGGGAGGGTGCTTGTCTGGATCGATGATGAGAAAAACTGTCTGAGGATGCTGAGGGACTCATTCCAGATGTCAATCTGAGGTCCAGGTGAATGCCCCTCTAACCAGACAAGTAAGACTCTCAGAGCCTGTCTCTATGTGGTGACCCCTCAGTGACAACATGCCAATCTTAGCATGCTTTTTTTCTTTCTCAAAGAAAAGGGCATTAGTGTCCTATCCTGTAAGGCAGTATATACCATTATGATAAAGTGATCAATTTTGCTTTATTTTGCTCTCTTTGAGCAAAGAGTCATAAACATGACTTTATATATACATGTGTGGCTTTCCCGGTGAATCAGTGCTAAAGAACCCACCTGCCAATGCAGGAGATGTGGATTTAATCCCTGGGTCAGAAAGATCCCCTAGAGAAGGAAATTGCAACCCACTCCAGTATTTTTGCCTGGGAAATCCCAGACAGATGAGTCTGGTGGGTTACAGAGAAGCCAGGTGGGCTACAGTCCATGGGGCTGCAAAAGAGTTGGATATGACTAAAGCACTTAAAAAACAACAAATATACTTGTATATAGGAAATAGTTCTTGAGTAAGGAATGAGAAAATGAAAAAGGTTAAATTAAGAAGGGGACAAGCAACTGTGATAAGTACTGACAGTCTCATTAAAGTTGGACTTAAAGAAGGGACCACCACATGCATGCAGTAAATAATGGTAATAGAATCAAATTTTAGTTCTTTGTTATTTCTGCTATTGAATATATTCTAAGACTGCTTTCCTTTTTGTCATGTTTTGCTGAGACAGCAGGACTGGAATCAGGTCTTCCGTTCAGAGGATGGGGTGAGTAGCTATTTGAAATTCATTTATCATATGCTCTGTACCAGGTCCTGAGGTTTCTCTGTTTATCTTGAGAATATTTTGGTGATGTGTCCTTTTGCTCACTAACGTCACTTACATTATTAAATCTTTATAACTTCTTCTTTTGTTTCGACTTTTTTCTGCTTTGATGGAAAAATGTCGAATTTTAGAGAATTTTTGGCAATTTCATAGTGGATCAAAAAATTATTGTAGTAAAATTCTATATGTGCCAAAATATATTGAGATTTCCTCATCTTTTTAGTTGTTGGGATTTCAGGATACCAACACAGTAATTCATAAGTTTTGTGATCTCAGTGCATTATATTTTTGTTTCTGCTTTAGCATAAATTAGTTGTTTGATTAACATAAATTAGTTGTCATTCATTTTTGCACCATGGAAAGTTGTACATGAACTTTTTAGATCTCTTCAAGACCATGAAGTTTTTATATGATAAATGTTGTTCCTTTTGAAACACAAAATAGTTCAATTTTCAATATTGTATTGTACCAGAAAAAGAGTATTATTTAGAGATATTAAATAGAGAAATATGAAATATTAATATCATATGTGGCATCATCATTATTTCTTCCCAAAACTTAAAATATGCCTCACCAAAAAGAGTAGTCCATATATTTCCTGGCAAGCTATGTTGAAGATTATGTGTTACCTAGGACTGTGACATTAATGCCCTAAGAATAAGTAAATGTTTTTCTTGACAAACCTGTCACAAATTCTATCAGGTAGTATTTATGCTTGTGTTTATTATGTATTGTTTATTTATGTATATATTCTCTAAAACTATAGAATATATTTCTAAAGAGCTGATTAATAACTAAAAAATAGTCACGGATTAAAAAGGAAATTGGCTTAGCCCGATATTGAAATGAACTCTAGAACCTCAATCATTAACAAACTTTGAGCAAGCATCTGAATAGTAGGAACAATGGAAAACATGTTTTTACTTTAAAAATACCTTCTCAAAACCCCTTATTTGTATATTTATTTCTGTTAGTAGATGCACAGTGCCATGAAGTCAGGGATACTGTCTCAGTCCAAAGACTATAATACCTAATTCCCCAGTGGGTTTTAGGGAAAATTTTTTTTAATTTATTTATTTCAATTGGAGGATAATTACAATATTGTGATGGTTTTTGCCATTATATCAATATGAATTGACCACAGGCATACATTTGTCCCCCCCCGCCCCATCCCGTATCCCACTTCCACATCCCTCCCCACCTAAAAGCAAGTGAGGGAGAGGAGTCACAAGGTGTGTGATCAACTTGTGCAGAACCCTCTTACTGGCTGATGATGTGGTAACAGGGTGGTGCCACAGGGCTTAACATTATTAGTCCTCAGGATTTAGTAAGTCTGGGGGCTACATGTTCATGGTCATCAAGTAGTTAACTTCTTCCATTTGGTGGATGTTTTAGCATCTGTAAAACAACTAATAAATGTGCATCAGATACTGTTATTTAGGTACTTCAGAGAGAAACTAAAGAGTCTGTGATTGCCATACAACTGATTTACTTTTTAAATTGTTACCAATTCTCCTGGCCCAAATGCTACTTTTGTCACTACATGTTCACATCCTTTCAGTCATTAATTCTTGAGCCAGACCTTTGTGACTCAAGGGAGTCCTGAGACACTGTACCTTTTCTACAAACAAGAGGCAGACAGAGGATATGGGGGGAGGGGCCTGCCCTGGGATGGCCCCATAGAGTCCTGTTTAAATATAAAATAAAATGGAAAAATTTACTGAAGGACACAAACTACAAAAATTCAATCATGAAGAGTAGATAATCTGAATAACTCTACTAATGAAATAATTAAGCTTGTGGTTAAAATCCTTTCCATAAAGAAAACTCTAGGTCCATAAAGCTTCACATGAAAAAAAAAAAAAAAACCAATCTACACAATTGTCTATAAAATTCGAAAGAAAGAAATACTTTTCTACTCATTCTATATGAACAGCTTTACCTTGATTTTTTTAAAAGCATGCCATTTAAAAAATACTAAAAAATTCCTCTTGAGCATAAACGAAAATAATCTAATCAAAATTGTAGTAAATGAAATCTGACAATATATAGAAATACTGTATGGCCAAGTGAGGCTTATCCAAGAACTGCAAAGTTGGTTAGCATTTAAAAATCAATGAATGTAGGTAAAACACCTCCAGAAAGTCAAAGTGAAAAACCTTCAAATAATTTGCTTCTCTATAAAATTAACAGGAACCCTGACAAAAATGGTCAAAATTACTTTTTAAGAACTTTGGAAATTAACCAAATATTTGTAGAATTTCAAAAAACATTTATTCAAGAAAACTGGCTGACTTTCACCAAGGACAGCAAGCTTTGTAACATTTTAACTTGCCAACTTCCAATACCTCTCTCCTTAGCACTATGGCACGCTGGAAAACAGTAGACCAGCAGTCATCAGTGGAAGAACAGGTTTGGAGATCGCCCAAAAATCCTGTCCTCAGAAAATTATTACATTGACCTCTCTGGAACCTCCCTAAAACAGTCATGTTTACAGGACTTGTATTTGTGATGTGTTTATCTGTAGCAAGGGGGAAGGGCTAACTCAGAGCTCATTCAGTAGAGTAAGCCCTATTCCAGAAGAGTAACCAAAAGGAACCCATGGAATTTTTTTAGTGTGACATGTCCTTAAAGTGTTGATAGCAACTGGGTTAAAGAATGTGGCCAAAAAACTAAAACAAGAAATCTTGGAAATGAGATGTACAAAGTATTATTTGAAAACTTCTGAAAATTCTTTTTGATCTAGAAAGTTACATACTTGTGCAGAGTTGCTTGCCTGAACATGAAACACTTGAATAGAACCTAATCAATTGCCTCTGGCTTTCTTTTTGTTAATCAATTAGTTTTTGGCTGTGCTGGGTGTCTGTTGTGGTGCATGAGTTTCTCACTGCCGTGGCTTATCTTCTTGCAGAGCAAAGGCTCTAGGCACATAGGCTTCAGTAGTTGCAGCTCATAGGCTCTAGAGTGTGGGCTCAGTAGTTGTGGTGCATGGGCTCAGTTAACTCGTGGCATGTGGAAACTTCCTGGACCAGGGGTTGAACCTGTGTCTCCTTCATTGGCAGGCAGATTCTTAGCCACTGTATCACCAGGTAATACTGCCTTTGGCTTTCTTTGAGGATCTGTACAATCAAAAAGTGAAGAAGGCTAAGGAAGTGTTGTGAACTACCTGGGGCTTAAATGTAAGCCCCAACACACATATACACAAACACACCTTTAACAAAGGGTGAGAGATGTATTTATTAGAGGCATTGAAGTTTATCTTGGTCTAATTAATAGCTGACCACTAAAATAACTAAGCAGAAACTTCAGTGTCCACCTACTGCTGGGAATAGAGACTTTACAGAGTTAGTCCATGAAGATCATTTTTAAGACAAAGAGCAATAACAGCAAACAACAATAAACTTTTGGAATTGAGAAAAACAGAAAAATGTGTTGCCACGTTATATACAAAACATTCAGTTTTCAACAACAGCAACAAAAAATAAAAGATATTCAAAGAAACAGAAAATTCTGGCCCATATACCAGATTAAAAAAATATAGAAATGTTCTATATTTCAGTAGAAAATTTTCTATTTTCAATAGAAAGTATCTCTGAGGCAGGTCAATGTTGGACTTAATAGACAAAGACATTAAATAAGCTAGTAAAAGTCTATTCAAAGAGCTGAAGTAAAGCATATCTTAAAAATGAAAAGGAAGTATAAGAATTATGTCTTACCAAATACACAGTACCAATAAATAGATAGAAATTAATTTAAAAAAACCACATGCAAATTCTGGACCTAAAAAATAAAATAATTAAAATTGAAATTGCACAAGAAGAGTTATCACAACAGAGCTGGGTAAATAGAAAAGTTAATGAACCTAAAGATAGCTCAGTTGAGATTATACAGTATGTAGAAGGAAAAATAATAAAGAAAAATAAACTGAGCTACAGAAAACTGAGATATCATGAAATATACCAATAGACTTATAAATTAGAGCCCTAGAAGGAAAAGAAAGAGAAATATTAGAAGAAAGAGAAAACATAATAACTAAAATCTTTCAAAGTTTGATGAAAAACATTAATCTCCAGGCCACTCCAGTACTCTTGCCTAGAAAATCTCATGGACGGAGGAACCTGATAGGCTACGGTCCATGAGGTTGCAAAGAGTCAGACACGACTAAGTGACTTCACTCACTCCACATCCAAGAAGATCAGCAAATTCAAAGTAAGAATAAACTCTAAGAGATCCAGACCCATACACATCACAGTCAAACTGCTGAATGATAAAAACAAAGAGAAAAATGACTCAGTAAGTTTAAAAATTGACTTCTATTAAGCCATGCAGACCAGAAGGCATGTGATGACATGCTCAAAATTATGGGGAAAAAATCTCAACCAAGAATTCTGTATCTACAAAAAAAACCACATCATTTAAAAGGGGAGAAATTGACAATCACAGATGAAGAATTAAAAAAAAAAAAAAGAATTTCTTCTGTAAGATATTTTCTACAGGAAATGTTAAAGAGATTTCTTCTGTCTGAAATAGAGACCCTGGAGAGTAACTGAAATCCATATGACAAAATAAAGAGTAGTTTAGTTACCTTAGCTGAAACTACATATATAAATATAAAAATAAAATATAAATGTGTTTTTATTTCACACAACAGCAGGGTGCAAATTCTATTCACGTTTCCATAGACTATAAACCAGGAGACACTGGAACATATTCAAGGACATAAAACAAGGTGCAAATAGTTCGTGTTCTAAAGGTTTTGAAATCATAGAGTCTGTTCTCTTATCACTGTAGAATTATGTTAGCAATCAGTATCAAAATATACTTAAAAATAACCCATATTTTCAAGTGCAATGTGACATTTACCAACAGAGATCTTTGACTTAGCCATCAAAAACCTCAAGAAGGTAAAAAGACTGAAAAGACACAGAGGGTGATTGCAGAGAAGAAAGCATTTAAATGAGAAATTACATCAAAATGAGAAATTAATATCAAAGATACTTTTAATACCCTGTGTATTGTGAAATTAAATGTCCACTTTTGAATGAGGAATGTATCTAAGAAGCCATAACAAGGAAAATTAGAAAATATTTAAAACAGAATAAAAATGAAAAGAGAATTTATCAGAATTTGTTGCATAAAGTTGAAGTTGCTCAAATACAATGTGAAATCTTGAATAAGGTATGAAAATAAATAATGGACACTAACATAGTTTCATGAACTTTGAACAAAATCTGTACTTTAGTTAATAATACTCCGCATGCCAAGTTGCTTCAGTGGTGTCTGACTCTTTGCGACCCTATGGACTGTAGTCTGCCAGGCCCTCTATCCATAGGATTTTCTAGGCAAGAACACTTGAGGGGGTTGTCATACTCTCCTCCAGGGGATCTTCCCAATCCCCAGGATCAAACCTTCATCTCTTATGCCTCCTGCATTGACAGGCAGGTTCTTTACCACTAGCACCATCTGGGAAAAATAATACTGTATCACATGTTAATTTCCTATTGTTTTCTTTTTAAGACATAATATTTCTTTATATTTTCAGAAGTGGATTAAGTGTCAAGCCTTACTCAATTTTTTTTAAATCACTAAAGTAATAAGTTTTCTAGACTTTTTAAAAATTTTAATTGAAGGCTAATTACTTTATAATATTGTGGTGGTTTTTTGCCATACATTCACATGAATCAGCCATAGGTGTACATGTGTTCCCCATCCTAAATCCCCCTCATACCTCCCTCCCCATCCCCTCCCCCAGGGTCATCCCACTGCACCAGTCCTGAGCACCTTGTCTCATGCATTGAACGTGGACTGGCAATCTATTTCAGATATGATAATATACATGTGTCAGTGCTGTTCTCTCAAATCATCCCACCCTCACCTTCTCCCACAGAGTCCAAAAGTCTTTTCTTTATATCTGTGTCTCTTTTTCTGTCTTGCATAGATGGTCATTATTATCATCTTTCTAAATTCCATATATATATGTTAGTATACTGTATTGGTGTTTTACTTTCTGACTTACTTCGCTCTGTGTAATAGGCTCGTTTCATCCACCTCATTAGAACTGATTCAAATGCATTCTTTTTAATAGCTGAGTAATATTCCACTGTGTATGTCTACCACAGCTTTCTTATCCATTCATCTGCCAATAGACATCTAGGTTGCTTCCATGTCCTGGCTATTGTGAACAGTGCTGTGATGAACATTGGGGTACACATGCCTCTTTCAATTCTGGTTTCCTCGGTGTGTATGCCCAACAGTGGGATTTCTGGGTCATATGGCAGGTCTATTTCCAGTTTTTTTAAGGAATCTCCACACTGTTCTCCATAGTGGCTCTACTAGTTTGCTATCCCACCAACAGTGTAAGAGGATTCCCTTTTCTCCATACCCTCTCCAGCATTTATTGCTTGTAGACTTTTGGATAGCAGACATTCTGATCAGCGTGAGATGGTACCTCATTGTGGTTTTGATTTGCATTTCTCTGATAATGAGTGATATTGAGCATCTTTTGAAGTGTTTGTTAGCCATCTGTATGTCTACTTTGGAGAAATGTCTGTTTAGTTCTTTGGCCATTTTTTTATTGGGTCCCTTATTTTTCTGGAATTGAGCTGCAGGAGTCACTTGTATATTTCTGAGATTAATTCTTTGTCAGTTGCTTCATTTGCTATTATTTTCTCCCATTCTGAAGGCTGTCTTTTCACCTTGCTTATCGTTTCCTTCATTGTGCAAAAGCTTTTAAGTTTAATTAGGTCCCATTTGTTTATTTTTGTTTTTATTTCCAATATTCTGGGAGGTAGGTCATAGAGGATTTATGTCAGAGAGTATTTTGCCTTTGTTTCCCTCTAGGAGTTTTATAGTTTCTGGTCTTACATTTAGATCTTTAATCCATTTTGAGTTTATTTTTGTGTATGTGTTAGTGTTCTAGTTTCATTCTTTTACAAGTGGTTGACCAGTTTTCCCAGCACCACTTGTTAAAGATATTGTCTTTTCTCCATTGCATATTCTTGCCTCCTTTGTCAAAGATAAAGTGTCCATAGGTACGTGGATTTATCTCTGGGCTTTCTATTTTGTTCCACCGATCTAAGTTTCTGTCTTTGTGCCAGTACCATACTGTCTAATGACTGTTGCTTTGAAGTGTAGCCTGGAGTCAGGGCAGGTTGATTCCTCCAGTTCCATTCTTCTTTCTCAAGTTTGCTTTGGCTATTCGAGGTTTTTTGTATTTCCATGCAAATTGAGAAATTATTTATTCTAGTTCTCTGAAAAATACCGTTGGTAATTTGATAGGGATTGCATTGAATCTATAGATTGCCTTGGATAGTGTACTCATTTTCACTATATTGATTCTTCCAATCCATGAACATGGTATATTTCTCCTTCTATTTGTGTCATCTTTGATTTCTTTCATCAGTGTTTTATAGTATTCTATATATATAGGTCTTTTGTTTCTTTCAGTTCAGTTCAGTTGCTCAGTCATTTCCAACTCTTTGCAACCCCATGAACTACAGCATGCCAGGATGCATCACCAACTCCTGGAGCCCACCCAGACCTACGTCCATCGAGTCGGTGATGCCACCCAACCATCTCATCCTCTGTTGTCCACTTCTCCTCCTGCCCTCAATCCTTCCCAGTATCAGGGTCTTTTCAAATGAGTTTGATCTTCGCATCAGGTGGCCAAAATATTGGAGTTTCAGCTTCAAAATTAGTCCTACCAATGAATAACCAAGACTGATCTCCTTTAGGATGGACAGGTTGGATCTACTTGCAGTCCAAGGGACTCTCAAGAGTCTTCTCCAACACCATAGTTCTTTAGGTAGATTTATTCCTAAGTATTTTATTCTTTTCATTGCAATGGTGAATGGAATTGTTTTCTTAATTTCTTTTTCTGTTTTCTCATTAGTGTATGGGAATGTAAGGGATTTCTCTGTGTTAATTTTATATCCTGCAATTTTACTATATTCATTGATTAGCTCTAGTAATTTTCTGGTGGAGTCTTTAGGGTTTTCTATATAGAGGATCATCTCACCTGCAAACAGTCAGAGTTTTACTTCTCCTTTTCCAGTCTGGATTCCTTTTATTTCTTTTTCTTCTCTGATTACTGTGGCTAAAACTTCCAAAACTATGTTGAATAGTAGTGGTGATAGTGGGCACCCTTGTCTTGTTCCTGACTAGGGGGAATGCTTTCAGTTTTTCACCATTGAGTATAATGTCTGCTGTGGGTTTATCATATATGGCTTTTATTATGTTGAGGTACATTCCTTCTATGCCTGCTTTTCTGGAGGATTTTTATCATAAATGGATGTTGAATTTTGTCAAAGTCTTTCTCTGCATCTATTGAGATAATCATATGATTTTTATCTTTCAATCTGTTAATGTGGTGAATTACATTGATTGATTTGTGGATATTGAAGAATCCTTGCATCCCTGGGATAAAGTCCACTTGGTCATGATGTATGATCTTTTTAACATGTTGTTGAATTCTGTTTGCTAGAATTTTGTTAAGGATTTTTGCAGTTATGTTCATCAGTGATATTGGCCTGTAGTTTTCGTTTTTGTGGCATCTTTGTCTGGTTTTGGTATTAGGGTGATAGTGGCCTTATAGAATGAGTTTGTAAGTTTAACTTCCTCTGCAATTTTCTGGAAGAGTTTGAGTAGGATAGGTGTTAGCTCTTCTCTAAATTTTTGGTAGAATTCAGCTGTGAAGCCGTCTGGTCCTGGGCTTTTGTTTGTTTGTTTGTTTGAAAAATTCTGATTACAGTTTCATTTTATGTGCTTGTGATGGGTCTGTTAAGATTTTCTGTTTCTTCCTGGTTCAGTTTGGAAAGTTATACTTTTCTAAGAATTTGTCCATTTCTTCCAAGTTGTCCATTTTATTGACATATAGTTGCTGATAGTAGTCTCTTATGATTCTTTGTATTTCTGTGTCGTCCATTGTGATTTCTCCATTTTCATTTCTAATTTTGTTAATTTGATTCTTCTCCTTTTTGATGAGTCTGGCTAATGGTGTGTCTATTTTATTTATCTTCTCAAAGAACCAGCTTTTAGCTTTGTTGATTTTCGTTATGGTCTCCTTTGTTTCTTTTGCATTTATTTCTGCCCTAATTTTTATTATTTCTTTCCCTCTACTAACCCTGGGGTGCTTTATTTCTTCTTTTTCTAGTTGCTTTAGGTGTAAAGTTAGGTTATTTATTTGATTTCTCTCCTGTTTCTTGTATTGCTATGAACTTTCCCCTTAGCACTGCTTTTACTGACTCCCATAGGTTTTGGATTGTGTGTTTTCATTTTCATTCATTTCTATCATATTTTGACTTCTTTTTTTATTTCTTCTGTGATTTGTTGGTTATTCAGAAATGTGTTGTTTAGCCTTCATATGTTTGTGTTTTTAGTTTTTTTTTTTTTCCCTGTAGTTGACATCTAATCTTACCACATTGTGATCAGAAAAGATGCTGGAGATTATTTCAATTTTTTTTTTAATTTATCAAGGCTAGATTTATGTCCCAGGATATGATCTATCCTGAAGAAGTTTCCGTGTGCACTTGAGAAAAAGGTGAAATTCGTTGTTTTAGGGTGAAATGTCCTATAGATATCAATTAGGTCTAATTAGTCCACTGTATCATTTAAAGTTTGTGTTTCCTTGCTAATTTTCTGTTTAGTTGATCTATCCGTAGGTGTGAGTGGGATATTAAAGCCTCCCATATTATTGTGTTACTGTTAATTTCCCCTTTCATATCTATTAGCATTTGCTTACATATTGTGGTGCTCCTGTGTTGGGTGCATATATATTTATAATTGTTATATCCTCTTCTTGGATTGATCCTTTGATCATTATGTAGTGTCCTCCTTTGTCTCTTTTCACAGCCTTTATTTCCAAGTCTATTTTATCTGATATGAGTATTGCTATCTCTGCTTTCTTTTGGTCTCCATTTGCATAAAATATCTTTTTCCAGCCCTTCACTTTCAGCCTGTATGTGTAGGTTTGAGGTGGGTCTCTTGTAGACAGCATATATAGGGGTCTTGTATCCATTCAGCCAGTCTTTGTCTTTTGGTTTGGACATTCAACCCATTTACATTTACAGTAACTACTGATAAGTATGATGCCATTGCTGTTTACTTTGTTGTTTTGAGTTTGAGTTTATAAGCCTTTTTTGTGTTTCCTGTCTGGAGAGGATCCTTTAGTATTTGTTGGAGTGCTGGCTTGATGGTGCTGAGTTCTCTGAGCTTTTGCTTGTCTGTAAAGCTTTGGATTTCTCCTTCATATTTCAATGAGATCCTTGCTGGGTACAGTAATCTGGGTTTTAGGTTTTTCTCTTTCATCATTTTAAGTATGTCCTTCCATTCCCTTCTGGCATGAAGAATGTCTATTGAAAGATCAGCTGTTATCTTTATGGGGATCCCCTTGTGGGTTATTTGATTTTTCCCCTTGCTGCTTTTAATATTTATTCTTTGTGTTTGATCTTTGTTAATTTGATTAATATGTGTCATAGATGTTTCACCTTGGGTTTATCCTGTTTGGGACTCTCTGCATTTCTTGGATTTGGTTGGCTATTTCCTTCCCCATTTTAGGGACATTTTCAACTATTATCTCCTCAAGTGTTCTCTCATGGCCTTTCTTTTAGTCTTCTTCTTCTGGGACTCCTATGATTCGAATGTTGGGGCGTTTGACATTGCCCCAGAGGTCTCTGAGGTTGTCCTCATTTCTTTTCATTCTTTTTTTTCCCCTCTCTGCTTCATTTATTTCCACCATTCTATCTTCCACCTCACTTATCTTCTGCCTCAGTTATTCTACTGTTGGTTCCCTCTACAGGGCTTTTGATGTCAGTTATTGAATTATTCATTATTGACTGACTCTTTTTTATTTCTTCTAGGCCCTTGTTAAACTTTTCTTGTATCTTCTCAATCCTTGTCTCCAAATTATTTCTCTGCAACTCCATTTTGTTTTCAAAATTTTGGATCATTTTTACTATCATTATTCTATTATTTATTTATTTTTATTTTACTTTACAATTCTGTATTGGTTTTGCCATACATTGACATTATTCTAAATTCTTTTTCAGGTAGACTCCCTATCTCCTCTTTTTTTTTCGTTTGGTGGGCTTTTTTGGTTTGGTGGGCTTTTACCTTCTGAATATTTCTCTGCCTTTTCATCTTGTTTAGGTTGCTGTGTCTGGGGTGGCCTTTCTGTAAGCTGGAAATTTGTGGTTCCTCTTTATTGTGGAGGTTCCTCCCTGTGAGTGGGGTTGGACAAGTGGCTTGTCAAGGTTTCCTGGTTAGGGAAGCTTACAGCAGTGTTCTGGTAGGTGTAGCTGGATCTCTTCTTTCTGGAATGCAATGAAGTGTTCAGTAGTGAGTTTTGAGATGTCTATGGGTTTGGTGTGACTTTTGGCCGTCTGTATTATTATGCTCAGTGTTATGTTCCTGCTTTGGTGGGAAATTAGTTTGCTATGTCTTGCTTTGTAACTTGTTGGCTCTTGGGTGGAGCTTGGTTTCAGTGTAGGAATGGAGGCTTTGGGATGAGCTCTTGTCAATTAATGTTCCCTGGAGTCAGGAGTTCTTGTGTTCTCAAGTTTTGGATTTAATCCTCCTGCCTCTGTCTCTCAGTCTTATTCTTACAGTAGCCTCAAGACTTCTCCATCCATACAGCACCGATGATAAAACATCTAGGTTGATAGTGAAAAGATTCTGCACAGTTGGGGACACCCAGAGAGGTACACAGAGGTATATGAAGAAGAGAAGAGGGAGGATGGAGGTAGAGGTGACAAGGATGAGAAGAGGGGGAATCAAAAGAGGCGAGAGCAATCTAGCCAGTAATCAATTCCCTATTTGCTCTCCACAGTCTGGAACACTCAGAGAGGTTCACGGAATTCCATAGAGAAGAGAAGAGGGAGGAAGGAGATAGAGGTGACACAGAGGGGAGGAGGGAGAGTCAAAAGGAGAGTGAGCAGGCTAGCCTATGATCAGTTCCCTACGTGTTCTCCACAGCCTGGGACATTCAAAGAGATTCACAGAGTTAAGTAGAGAAAAGAAGGGGGAGGGAGGAGATAGAAGTGACCTGGGGGAGAAAAAGGAGAGTCAAAAGGGGAGAGAGCAATCAAGCCAGCAATCACACTCCTAAGTAAAAATGGGTACTGAAGATTGGATTGTTAAAGGTACAAAATTGATAACAAACACCCCCCCCAAAAAAAAAAGATTAAAAATCTAGAGTAGAGGTTAGACTGTCAAAAACACAATATTAAAAAAATCACAAAAGTTATTTAAAAAATATGACATTTGCTTTAAAAAGAGCATTTTTTTTTTCAAGGTAATAGTAGGTTTTTTTAATGAAAATTAAAGTAGTAATAAAGGACTTAAAAATTTAAAAATTTTTTAAATGATAATAGTAAAATATATCTAGGAATTTCTCCGGAGCTGTTGAGGGCAGTGTGGGGTCAGTTCAGTTTCAGATAGTTCCTTGTTTCAACTTATACTTCTTCTCAAGGTCTATAGGTCCCTTCCAATTTAGCCAGTGCTAACTACAGGGTTTTAATCTGTTGAACCTGTTACTTCCACAGCCATTCCCTCCTCTTTGTTTATTTTGGCTTCCTCTGTTTTCAAGTCTCTTCAGTATCTAACTTCTGCCCTGGCACAAGGGGGCGAAGATGGTCATTTATTTAGGCTCACTTGTTCAGTTGTGCTGCAGGGAGGGAGGAACACTGCAAACAAATATCACTGACTTGTGTGGGGATTGCTCACAGTGTCTGGGCCACACTGGGTTTTTCCCATGCTCATGGCATGTGTGATTTCCTGGTCTGCACTGCTCAGGCTCTAGGTGGCTCTGCCAGGGAACTAAGGTGGGCCCTGGTTTGCATGCACTTCCCAGGTCTATGTCACTCAGGTTCAGGTTCTCAGGTACTCCACAAAGGCACAGACTCTGTTGGGCCTGTGTTTTGTGCCTTTCCAGATCCAAGCAGCTCAGGAAATCAGGTGCTTGGTGAGTGCACTCTCCCCAGGTTGGGAGAGGGTGTGCGTCTTATCTCTTCCCCTGTCCCAGCCGCTCGATTTCCTGGGTGTGCAGCAGGCACACCATCTCAGGCGTGCTGTGTGTCTCCTCTGGGGAGCTGATCTGGCTGCCACGCTCCTGGAAGATGTCAACCATCCAGGATCCCAGGAAGACTTGGTTAGCAACTGGGGGCCTGCTGGCAGTTTGGTAGGGGATGCCATCTCTGAGACTGAGATTGCCCCTCGCCTTTCTGCTCTGGCTGTCCCCCGCCTGCCTCTCTGCCTCCGGCGGGGGATGGTCCAGTCTGCAGCCCGCTAGCTCTCCTCTGGTGATCACTCAGTCCTTTGTTCTTTGAGCGGGCCTGGCAGTGCCTTAGATTAGAGCTTTTCATGGGAAAGTTCTCTCTCTCTCTCTCCCCTTTCCCCCCCACCCCCTCTCTAGCTATCCCACAGTTTGGGTTGCTCTCTCATGTTAGCTCCCTCAGATTGTCCTCAGGGCATTCAGGCCCAGTCCTTACCCCAAGCAATGCAGCCTGCGCCTCCCTGTTCAGCCCCCACTTGCTGGTGGCAGACGCAAGTGTCTGAGCTACTTCTCTGCTGGGAGTTGCAATTAGGCATGTAATCTGCATGTTTTATTTATTTATTTTTTCCTCCCGGTTATGTTGCCCTCTGAAATTCCAAAACTCCCCACAGACCCACTGGTGAGAAGGTTTCCTGGTGTTTGGAAACTTCTCCTATTCTACGACTCCCTCCCCAAGATAGGTCTCCCTCCCTAACTCTTGTCTCTCTTTTTATCTTTTATATTTTGTCCTACCTCCTTTTGAAAACAATGGGTTGCCTTTCTGAGTGCCTGGTTTCCTCTGCCAGTGTTCAGAAGTTGTTTTGTGGTATTTTCTCAGTGTTCAAATGATCTTTCTATGAATTCGTGGGGGAGCAAGTGGTCTCCCCATCCTATTCCTCCATCATCTTAGGAACCACCCCCAAAATTTTCTAGACTTTTAGCAGTAATACTAGATTTCAGAATAAATTGAACTATATCAAAATTTTGAGTGAATATAAATTAGATATGTAACATTCTATTCATACTTAGTCAAACAAGTGGAACCAAACTGTTATAAATTTTTTAGGTAAGCCAAAATTCATAAGTTTTATAAAGTATATATATATTATTTATACTATATATATGTATATATATAAAAGTTTTTCTATAACACTTGATAAAGGCTTGAGAAAGAGCAATAAAAAAAGAGATGGACAAATTGTAAAACATAGTCTAAATGAAATGGGAGCACTGAATATATAATATAAAAAGTAAAACAAACTAGATAAAAGTAAAAGATCATCATATAGTCCAGCTGTTTTTAAACATGGGTGCTCTTTAGAATCACTTCTGGAGTTTTGGAGGAAAAAACAATACCTAGGCATTTATGTTTTTCAAAAAATTCCAGGGTAATTCTAATGTGTATCTGGATTTTAAAAAGTGATTACAAGTATTTCTGTTAAATGGTAGTTTTAGTCTATATAGAAGTCTATATCAGACTTCAATTATTTTCTGTTGACAATCATGATACAATGATATTAAAATGAATACTAGCTACATAACCACAATTTAAAAGATGTTTATCAGTTTCACAATTAATAGCCAGACAAAAAAATAAAAGATAATTACAATTGCAAGCAATAATGAAAACATGATTAACCTAACCATATAAAATAATTACACACAATTTGAGGGGTTAAGTACAGTCCAGTCTATGTCTTTCAGTGGGTGGCTTTAATCCATTTACATTTAAAGTAATTATTGATATGTATGATCGTAATACCATTTTTAATTTTAATTTTTTAGATTTATTTTTAATTGGAGGAAAATTATTTTACAATACTGTGCTTCTGCCATAGGTACACATCTCCCCCCTTTGAGCCTTTCTCCCACCTTCTGCCCTTCCAGACCTAGGTTGTCTAGGTTGTCACAGAGCACCAGATTTGGGTTCCCTGCATCATACAGCAAATTCCCACTGGATATCTATCTTATAAATGGTAACGTAAATGTTTCATTGCTACTCCCTCCAATCATCCCACCCTCTCTTTTATTACCATTTTATTAATCGTTTTGGGTTTATTCTTTATAGGTATCTTCCTTCTCTTGTGTTTTGTGCCTAAAGAAGTTTCTTTATCATTTGGTGTAAAGCTGGTTTGGTGGTGCTGAATTCTCTAAACTTCTGCTTGTCTGGAAAGCATTTGATTTCTCCATCAAATCTGAATGAGAGTCTTTCTGGGTAGAGTATTCTTGGTTGTAGAGTCTTCCCTTTCATTGTCTTAGATATACCATGCTATTCCCTTCTGGCTTGTAGATTTTCTGTTGAGAAATCAGCTGATAATTTTATGGGAGTTTCCTTGTATGTTATTTATCATTTTCCCTTTATTCCTTTTAGTATTTTCTTTTTGTCTTTAATTTTTGTCAGTTTGATTACTATGTGTCTTGCATTCTTCTTTGGGCTCATCCTGCCTGGGACTTTCTGGGCTTTTTGGACTTGACTGACTCTTTTCCCATGTTAGGGAAGTTTTCAGCTATTATCTCTTCAAATGTTTTCTTGGATCCTCTCTCTCTTCTCCTTCTGGGACCCATATAATATGAATGTTGATGTGTTTAATGTTGTCCCAGAGGTCTCTTAGGCTGTCTTCATTTTTTTTTCCATTCTTTTTTCTGTATTCTAGTTTGTAGCAGTGATTTCCACCATTCTTTCTTCCAGGTCACTAATTGATTCTTCTGCCTCAGTTATTCTGCCATTGATTCCTTTTAGTGAATTATTCATCTCTGTTTGTCCTTTAGTTCTTCTAGGTCTTTGGTAAACATTTCTAGCATCTTCTCCATTCTGTTTCCAAGATCCTGGATCATCTGCACTATCATTATTTTGAATTCTTTTTCTGGAAGGTTGCCTCTCTCCACTCCATTTACTTGTTTTCCTGGGGTTTGTTCTTTCATCTGGGAGTAATCCTCTGCCTTTTTATTTCGGTTAACATCCTGTGGCTGTGGTTTTTGTTCTGGAGGCTGCGGGGTTGTAGTTCTTGCTTCTTCCGTCTGCCCTCTGGTGGATGAAGCTGATGGGAGGGACTGGCAGTGGGAAAAACTGGGCCTTGCTCTGGTGGGCAGGGTCATGCTCAGTAACACTTTAGTCTGCTGATGGGTGGGGCTGTGCTCCCTCCTAGTTAGTGGTTTGGCCTGAGGAGACCCAGGTCTAGAATCTACAGGCTCTATGGTAGGGTTCATGGTGACCTCCAAGAGGGCTCATTTGCAAAGGGGCACCTCCCAAGACTGCTGCTGCCAATGCCATTGTCCCCACAGGAAGTTACTGCTGACCCCCACCTCCACAGGAGACCCCCCAACTAGCAGGTATCTGGTTCCATATATTGTCGGGTCACTGCTCCTGTGTCCTGGTACACACAAGATTTTGTTGTGTACCTTCTATGTTTCTCCCAGTCCTGTGGAAGTCCTTTAAATATATCCCACTGGCTTTCTAAGTCAGATTCCCTGAGGATTCTTAGTTACTTTGCTGGATCCCCAGGCTGGGAAGCCTGACAGATGGCTCAGAACCTTCATAACAGTGAAATAACTTCTTAGGTATTATTGTTCTCCCAATTTGTGGGTCACCCACCTGGTGGGTATTAGATTTTATTTTATTTTGATTGTGCCAATCCTACTGTGTTGTTGTGGCTTCTCCTTTGTCTTTGGACATGGAGTATTGTTTTCTGGTGGGTTCCAGTGTCCTCCTGTTGATGGTTGTTCAACAGCTAGTTTGATTTCAGTTCTTTAACAGGAGGAGGTAAGCACATGTCCTTCTACCCCATCATCTTGATTTGATCTCCTAAAGGGGTTTTATTTATAACATTTTTGTTTTATAACATTTACATTTATAAAATTTCTTTATAGTGCTTCTATTTGATTAAAAGCAATAATTTCAATTATAAATTTGTGCTGATGGTCTTGTAATTTATATAATAATATTTGTAACTTATAGACAATAATAACACAAAACAAAGGGAAGGAAATGAAGCTACATTGATGTTAATAATTATAATTACTAGAGCAACTACTACTTATATATATATGAATGTGCATGCTGTCACTTCAGTCATATCCAACTCTTTGTGACCCTATGGACTGTAGCCCACCAGCCTCCTCTGTCTTGGGATTCTCCAGGTAAAAATACTAGAGTGAGTTGCCATGCACTCTTCCAAGGGAATCTTCCTGACCCTGGGATCTAACTTGCATCTCTTATGTCTTCTTCATTGGCACAAAGGTTCTTTACCACTAGCACCACTTGGAAGCCCATATATATGAATATATAATGACATTTAAGTGATACACTGAAAAATATTTAATATAAAAGGAGAAATACAAAGGAAAACTACATAAGGCATATAGAAAATTAATAGCAATTAAGCTGTCATAAATCCTACCATATAAATCATTATAAGTTATTATATTAAATATAAAAGTAATTAACATTTCAATCAAAAGGCAGAGGTTTCCAAATTGCAGGAAAAAGCATGGTCAACTATATGCTGTGTATGAGAGGTACACATTAGATTCAAAGCACAAATAAATTGAAAGTAAAGGATAATAAAAAGATATATTGTAAAAAAAAAAAACTGTAGCTAAAATAAACCTGGAGCAGCTCAGACAAAATAGACTTTAACAAAAATTATACAGACATGGGTTTGGGTGGACTCTGGGAGTTGGTGATGGACAGGGAGGCCTGGCGTGCTGTGGTCCACGGGGTCACAAAGAATCAGACACGACTGAGTGACAGAACTGAACTGATTGTTAAAAACAAAGATTGTTTTAAAACAAGCAATGCATGACATAACTGTTAACATATATTGAATATAGTAAACAAAAAGCACAAAATACACAGAGCAAAACCTCCTAGAATTAAAAGTAAAAATAGATGATTCAACTATTAAAGTTAGAGATCTAAAAACCCAATTTTCAATGACTTTCAATAGATAGAACAGAGGAATACCAGCAAGATGGAAGAATAGGAAGTCCCCTGCTTGTATCATCACTCAAGAACAGTAACTCAGTAGCTATTCACAGGCAAAAATGCTTCTTTGGAAGCTCTGGGACCAGGGTTGGATATTGTTAAACACCACTGTGGCAAGCCTATGCTCAATCAGGAGGCTGAATTGCCAACTATGGACCCAGCTACAGAGCCCAGAACATCTCCATTCCTCAGTCAGCTCAGCTATAGCCTCATTTTGTTTTGGTCCTCTTACAATAACCAAATATTATAGGATGCAAGAAGAGCCCCCTGGAGTAGGAAATGGAAACCCACTCCAGTATTTTTGCCTGGAGAATCCCATGCACAGAGGAGCCTGGCAGGCTACAGTCCATGGGGTATCAAAGAGTCAGACATGACTGAAGTGATTTAGCACAGCAGCACAGGAAGAGTCACACTTGCCTTTGCCTCAGGTAGTAAGCCCACAGACCTTGGTCCTGTCTGTGGACCCTGAAGTGACACATGACCCAGGTCTAGGCCCTGTTAACCATAATCAGCAGTACTGACAACCTAGGGATCTGGCAGGGGAAATGCCCATGATTGTCCCCACAGATACTGAAGTAGTCCTATAATTCAGCTCCAGTCCCTTCTAGCTGCAGTCGGTGAGATGCCCTGCTATACCAGGGAATAAACTGGAAACCTACCCATCTGTACTTTTGGAGAGGTGGAAACAGCCCTATAATTCACTCCAGCTCTTCCCCCAGCCACTGCCAGGGACCCACTGGAAGATATATCTGTCAGTCTCATTGAAGGGAGGTAAGTGAAAATTAGTCAGCAGATCCAGAAACAGCCCTGGCTCAGAACCAGATCACCTTCTCCAAGTAGTCCAACTTGCCCAGTGACCGACCAGAAGACATGCCAGTTAGTGCCCCTTGGAGGCAGGCCAACCAACCTTGGTCCACAGCAATTCTTGAAACAACCTTGTGAACCAGCTCAAGCCCCTCCCTGCCACAGTCTGCAAGCAATCCTGTGCATGCAGATTCACCAGAAAACTAATCCATGACCTCAGAAGTAAGTCCACTGTGGTCTGCAATGGCCCTGTAACTTGACTCCTATTCTTATCAGGTCAGGGAATAGTCCTACCTTCCCAGGGACCTGGTAAGAGATGCCTCATTCATGCCTCCAAGAGTCAGGCATACAAACCTCAGTTCTAGATGTGAATGATGAAGCAGCCCTCAGACTCAGTTCCAGTTCCTCTCAGGCAGGGTCCAGTGCCAATCCTGGCCAGTTCCTCTCAGGCAGGGTCCAGTTCCAGTTACATGGCCCTCCAAGGACCTGGTGGGAACCACTCGTGTCCAAATACTTGGTTACAGACTCATCATCTCTGGATCCAACTGTGGACCCCTTTCCCAGAACCAGACCTTATGAAAAAGGTGATAGAGGTAATCCTATCTTCCAAGGGTCAGACAGGATCTATGCCTGTCAGAACACCTGGTAAAAGACACATCAACTATTTACAAACACCATCGTAGACTCAGAAATAACCCTGTCTCTAACCCAATTTACCTGCAAGTCCCTAGGTAATCTCATAAATTCAAGAAATCTACAGAAGACCTTCCCTAACCATAAACACTCTGAAAAAAAAAAAAACTGAGACAAGTGTTTTGTCCTTCAAAGGCACACACCAATGCAGGCTGCACAATAAAGACTCAAACAAGGAAATTAATAATGCTCTGGTAACCAATAAAGTTCCAGTCACAGACTCCAAATAATTGGATATTTATGAGTTGCCTGACAAAGAATTCAAAATAATCATCTTTAAATGCTCAGTAAGTTTCCTTCGTTGTGCAAAAGCTTTTAAGTTTAATTAGGCCCCATTTGTTTATTTTTGCTTTTATTTCCATTACTCTGGGAGGTGGGTCATAGAGGATCCAGCTGTGATTTGTGTCGGAGAGTGTTTTGCCTGTTTTCCTCTAGGAGTTTTATAGTTTCTGGTCTTACATTTAGACCTTTAATCCATTTTGAGTTTATTTTTGTGTCTGGTGTTAAAAAGTGTTCTAATTTCATTCTTTTGCAAGTGGTTGACCAGTTTTCCCAGCAGCACTTGTGAAAGAGATTGTCTTTTCTCCATTGTATATTCTTGCCTCCTTTGTCAAAGATAAGGTGTCCATCAGTTCAGTTCAGTTCAGTTCAGTCGCTCAGTCGTGTCTGACTCTTTGAGACCCCATAAATCGCAGCGCTCCAGGCCTCCCTGTTCATCACCAACTCCCGGAGTTCACTCAGACTCACATCCATCGACTCTGTGATGCCATACAGCCGTCTCATCCTCGGTCGTCCCCTTCTCCTCCTGCCCCCAATCCCTCCCAGCATTAGAGTCTTTTCCAACGAGTCAACACTTCTCATGAGGTGGCCAAAGTACTGGAGTTTCAGCTTTAGCATCATTCCTTCCAAAGAAATCCCAGGGCTGATCTCCTTCTGAATGGACTGTTTGGATCTCCTTGCAGTCCAAGGGACCCTCAAGAGTCTTCTCCAACAGCACAGTTCAAAAGCATCAATTCTTCGGCACTCAGCCTTCTTCACAGTCCAACTCTCACATCCATACATGACCACTGGAAAAACCATAGCCTTGACTAGACGGACCTTAGTTGACAAAGTAATGTCTCTGCTTTTGAATATACTATCTAGGTTGGTAATAACTTTTCTTCCAAGGAGTAAGCGTCTTTTAATTTCATGGCTGCAGTCACCATCTGCAGTGATTTTGGAGCCCCCCAAAATAAAGTCTGACACTGTTTCCACTGTTTCCCCGTCTATTTCCCATGAAGTGATGGGACCAGATGCCATGATCTCCATTTTCTGAATGTTGAGCTTTAAGCCAACTTTTTCGCTCTCCTCTTTCACTTTCATCAAGAGGCCTTTTAGTTCCTCTTCACTTTCTGCCACAAGGGTGGTGTCATCTGCATATCTGAGGTGATTGATATTTCTCCCAGCAATCTTGATTCCAGCTTGTGTTTCTTCCAGTCCAGTGTTTCTCATGATGTACTCTGCATATAAGTTAAATAAGCAGGGTGACAATATACAGCCTTGACATACTCCTTTTCCTATTTGGAACCAGTCTGTTGTTCCATGTCCAGTTCTAACTGTTGCTTCCTGACCTGCATACAGATTTCTCAAGAGGCTGGTTAGGTGGTCTAGTATTCCCATCTCTTTCAGAATTTTCCACAGTTTATTGTGATCCACACAGTCAAAGGCTTTGGCCATAGGTGCATAGATTTATCTCTGGGCTTTCTATTTTGTTCCATTGATCTATATTTCTGTCTTTGTGCCAGTACCATACTGTCTTGATGACTGTAGCTTTGTAGTATAGCCTGAAGTCAGGCAGGTTGTTTCCTCCAGTTCCATTCTTCTTTCTCAAGATTGCTTTGGCTATTCGAGGTTTTTTTGTATTTCCATACAAATTGTGAAATTATTTGTTCTGGTTATGTGAAAAATACTGTTGGTAGTTTGATAGGGATTGCACTGAATAAAAGCTTTTGCACAGTGGATAAAACTATAAGCAAGGTGAAAAGATAGCCTTCAGAATGGGAGAAAACAATAGCAAATGAAGCGACTGACAAAGAATTAATCTCAAAAATATATAAGCAACTCCTGCAGCTCAATTGCAGAAAAATAAGGGACCCAATCAAAAAGTGGGCCAAAGAACTAAACAGACATTTCTCCAAAGAAGACATACAGGTGGCTAACAAACACATGAAAAGATGCTCAACATCACTCATTATCAGAGAAATGCAAATCAAAACCACAATGAGGTACCATTTCACACCAGTCAGAATGGCTGCTATCCAAAAGTGTACAAACAATAAATGCTGGAGAGGGTGTGGAGGAAAGGGAACCCTTTTAGACTGTTGGTGGGAATGCAAACTAGTAGAGCCACTATGGAGAACAGTGTGGAGATTCCTTAAAAAACTGGAAATAGAACTGGCATACGATCCAGCAATCCCACTGCTGAGCATACACACTGAGGAAACCAGAATTGAAAGAGACATGTGTACCCCAATGTTCATTGCAGCACTGTTTATAATAGCCAGAACATGGAAGCAACCTAGATGTCCATCAGCAGATGAATGGATAAGAAAGCTGTGGTACATATACACGATAGACTATTACTCAGCTATTAAAAAGAATGCATTTGAATCAGTTCTAATGAGGTGGATGAAACTGGAGCCTATTATACAGAGCAAATAAGCCAGAAAGAAAAACACAAATACAGTATATTAATGCATATATATGGAATTTAGAAAGGTTGTAACGATAACCCTATATGTGAGACAGCAAAAGAGACACAGATGTATAGAAATCTTTTGGACTCTGTGGGAGAAGGCAAGGGTGGGATTATTTGAGAGAATAGCATTGAAACATGAATATTATCATATGTGAAACAGATCGCCAGTCCAGGTTCGAGGCATGAGACAGGGTGCTCAGGGACGGTGCACTGGGATCACCCAGAGGGATGGAATGGGGAGGTGGGAGGCGGGTTCAGGATGGGGAACACATGTACACCCATGGCTGATTCATGTCAACGTATGGCAAAACCACTACAATATTGTAATGTAATTAGCCTCCAATTAAAATAAATAAATTTCGAAAAAAGAAAAAAAAATGCTCAGTAAGTTACAAGATGTCACAAATAGAAAACTCAAGACATCAAAAAATGTATAAAGTAGATGATAAGTTTAATAAACAAATAAAAAGCACACAATTGTGGGGTAAAGAATACAATGTCAGAACTGAAAAAAGGCAACAGAGAGCTTCAGGAGAAATCTTGGTTAAACAAAACAAACTAGCAAAGTCAAAGGCAGATCATTTGGAATTACCCAATAACAAGTGCAAAAAGAACAAAAAAAAAAGAGTGAAGAAAGCCTACACAAATTGAGACATCAACAAGCAAACAAATATTTGCCTCATCAAAGTCCCTGAGGAAAAGAGAGAAATACATAGAAAGATTAAAGAAATAATAGCTGAATACTTCCAAAGTCTGGAATAGATATGGACATGAAGTTTTGTAAAACTCAAAAGAACCAAAGAAAAATGAACTCAAAGTAGATGAGTCTGATAAATATTAAAACCAAATAGTTAAAAATAAAAAAAAAGAGAAAAGTTTGAAAGCAACAAAACTAAAGTGGTTTATTATCTATAAAGGAACACCCATAAGGTGATAAACTCATTTCTCAGCAGAAACCCTAGGAGAAAGTGGGGTGACATGTTCACATTGCTTAAAGAAAATCACTGGCAACCAAGAATGCTATACTCAGCAAAACTTTCCTTCAGAAATGAAAAGTAGATGAATTTAATTCTTAACAACAACAACAAAAAGCTGAGTTTATCACCTCTAGACTTGTCTGAAGAGAGATCTTCAAAGACACTAAGAAAAATGAAAATGAACAGACACTAAGAAACAATGTAAATACATCTGAAAATATAAAACTGACTCGTAAATGTAAATATATGGTCAAATTCTGAATACTCTAATACTGTAAGGTGAGAGCATCAATAAATTTTAATTCCAATATAAAAGTTAAAAGACCATAGTGTAAGAAATAACTATAACTACAAAAATTTGTTAATGGATGCACAGTTTTAAAAGATGCAAACTGTAACTTCAACAACATAAAATGAAAGAACTAAAAATATAGAATACTCGCCCCCCTGCCCGCTTGGCGCCAAGCTTCCCGTCGGAGCCCCTTCTTCCTTCTGGCCTCGGTGGTGGGGGGGGGGGGAAGGGTGCCCGGGAACGCGGGCGCGGGTTGGGGGGGGGGAGGGGATAGGGGTCCGGCGGGGCCCGGGCCAGAAAAAAAAAAATAAAATAAAATAAAAAATAAAAATATAGAATACTTTGTACACACAATTTGTATGCAATTGAAAGTAAGATGTTATCAGCTTAAAATAGATTGTTATAATTGTAAGAAGTTTTATCTAAGTCTGTGGTAACTACAAGGAAAAGCTAGTAGATACACAAGTAAGTAAAAGCACATCATCACACACAAACAAACAAGCGAAAAAAAATGGAAACACACACACACAGAAACAAACACCAAGTTCCAAAGGAAGACATAATGAGAAAGAAAGGAACAAGAGAAAGGAAAAAAAGGAACTACAAAACAGAAAACAACAAAATGGTGAGACTAAGTTCTCACCTATGAATAACTAATTTAAATGCAAACAGCTTGAATTCTCCAATCAAAAGGCAGAGTGGCTAAATTAATTTATTTAATCCATAATACGTTGTCTGTAAAAAACTCACTTTAAGGACACACATAAGCTGAACATAAAAAGATGGAAAAGAAATTCCATCAAATAATAAACAAAAGAGAGGAGGAGTGACTATACTTGTATCAGATAAAATAGATATTCAGTCAAAATTGCTCAGAGACAAAGGTCACTATATAATAATAAAGGGGTAATTCATCAGGAGGATATAATAATTGTAACTATATATGTGCCTAACTTTGGAACATCTAAATATTTAAACAAATATTAACAGAAAAATAAATAGCAATACAATAATAGAAAGAGGGGCTTAATATCACATTTTCAACAGTAAATAGGTCATGTGTACAGAAAATGAGGAACAAGACATTGAACAGGTGCCTGTGTGCTCAGTTGCTTCAGTCGTGTTCAACTCTTTGCGACCCTATGGACAGTAGCCTGCCAGGCTCCTCTGTCCATGGGACTTTCTAGCCAAGGATACTGGAGCAGGTTGCCACGCCCTCTTCCAGGGAACCTCCTCAACTCAGGGGTCAATCCTACATGTCCTGCATCTGCTGCATTGCAGACAGATTCTTTACTTTGTACCATGGGGGAAGCCCATACTTGAACACACTATAAGCCAAACACACAGCATAATTTCATCCAAGTGCACCAAAATATGCATTCTTCTTAAATGCACATGGAACATTCTCTAGGATAGATCATATGTTGTGCAATAAAGGAAGTCTTAACAAATTTAAGATTAAGATCATAATAAGCTTCTTTTCAAGCTACAATGGCATGAAATTAGAAGTCAATAACCGGAGAAAATCTTAAAAATTCACAAATATGTGGAAATTAAATACACACTGCTGAACAACCAGATGACTAAAGATGATATCAAAAGGGAAATTTAAAATATCTTGAGACAAAAAAAAAAGGAAACAAATTAAAATTTATGGGATAAAGCAGAATCAGTTCTAGGATATAAAAATTATATCAATAAAAATAAATATATAAATAAGCAACCTAAATGCATTCTTCAGATAAATAGAACAGGAAGAATACCTAAGCCCAAATTTAGCAGAAGAAAGGAAGTAATAAAGATTAGAGCAGAAATTTTAAAAAAATAAATATTAGAAAGACAATAAAAAATCAACAAACTTAGTAGCTGATTTTTTGAAAAGATAAAATATTTAAGAAGCCTTTAGCTAGACTAATCAGGAAGAGAGGACTCAAGTAAAATCATAAATGAAAAAGGAGATATTACAATTAATGCCACAGAAATATAAAGTAATATGAGACCAATATGAACAGTTACATGTCACATGCTGAATAACCTAGAAGAGATTAATAACTTCCCAGGAACATATAGCCTATCAAGACAGAATCATGAAAAAAAAATTGTGAACAGAACAATGATGAGTAAGGATATTAAATCGATAATCAAAAACCTAAAAAAGAACAAGGTAGATGATTTTATGAGTGAATCTCATCATTTAGAGAATGATCAATTCCAAATCTTCTCAAACTCTACCTAAAAATAAAGAAGAGGGGGAAGATTTCCACACTCATCTTGTAAGGCCAGCATTATCCTTAAGAGAAAGCCAGATAAGGACACTACAAGAAAAGAAGAAAAATGACTGACCAGTATCTCCAATAAATATAGATACAAAATCCTAAAAAAATTCTAGCAAATTGAACTGAAAAGCACACTGAAATTGTTATACACCATGATCAAGTGAGATTTATATCTAGGATGCAAGGATAGTTCAACATACACAAATCAATAAATATAATATACCACATTAAAAAATGGAAGATAAAGATTATAGGATCATCTCAATAGATCCATAAAAAACGTTTGACAAAATTCAACATCTATTCCTGATAGTTACTGTAAAGAAATTAGGTATAGTAAACATGTACTCCAACATAATAAAAGTCATATATGATAATTTCATAGCTAACATCATGTGGTGTCCTGTGCTTAGTTGCTCAGTTGTGTCTGACTCCATGGATTGTAGCCTGCTAGGCTCTATCCATGGACTCTCCAGGCAAGAATCTGGAGTGGGTTGCCATGCCCTGCTCCAGGGGATCTTCCCTACTCAGGGATGGAACCCAGGTCTCCTGCATTACAGGCAGGTTCTTTACCAACTGAGCCACCACGGGAGCCCAAGAATACTGGAGTGGGTAGCTATTCCCTTTTCCAGGGGAATCTTTCCAACCCAGGGATAGAAACCAGGTTTCCTGCTTTACAGGAACCTGATGGTTCTTTACCATCGGAGCCACGAGGGAAGCCCAAGAATACTGGAGTGGGTAGCCTACCCCTTCCCCAGGGGATCTTCCTGACCTAAGAATTGAACCAGGGTCTCCTGCATTGCAGGTGGATTCTTTACCAGCTGAGCTACCAGGGAAGCCCAGCTAACATCATACTTGATGGTAAAAAGCTGAAAGTTTTCCCTCTTAGATAAGGAATAAGACAAGGATGCCAATTCTCACCACTTCTAGTCAGCATAGTATTGGAAGTTCTGGCCAGAGCAGATAGACAGGAAAAATAAATAAAAGGTAATCAAATTAGAAACAAATAAGGTGTCGATCTTTGCAGATGACATGATCATGTATAAAAATCTTAGAATCCATCAAGAGATTGTTAAACTAAGTTCAGTAAAATTGAAGAATACAACATTAATGTACAAAATCAATTGTATTTCTACACACTAACAATGAATTATTTGAAAAATAAATTTAAAAATTACAGAGTACAAATAGTGTATATATTTGATTGCATATATGTATATAGATTCACTTTCTTGTATGGTAGAAACTAACACAACATTATAAAGCAACTATAGTCCAATGAAAATGTTTTAAAAGAAAATAATGTTTACAATAGCATCAACAACAATAAACTACTCAGAAAAAATTTATTCAAGAAGGATCTGTACAATAAAAAGCATGAAATGTTGGTGAAAATTTTAAATGAGATGCAAATAAATGGAAAGATGTACATGCTCACAGATCAGAAGAATGTATGGCAAAACCAATACAGAATTGTAAAGTAAAATAAAAAATAATTTTAAAAAAATGTCTATTACTAATCAAGGCAATATGAAGATTCAATGAAATTCTTACCAAAATTCTAATAATATTTCTCACAGAAATAGAAACAACAATCATAAAGTTTACATGGATCCGCAAAAGACCACAAATAGCCAAAGAACATTTGATAAAGAGCAACAATACGTGAACCCTGAACTTCCTGATGTTCAAGCTGGTTTTAGAAAAGGCAGAGGAACCAGAGATCAAATTGCCAGCATCTGCTGGATCATGGAAAAAGCAAGAGAGTTCCATAAAAACATCTATTTCTGCTTTATTGACTATGCCAAAGCCTTTGACTGTGTGGATCACAATAAACTGTGGAAAATTCTGAAAGAGATGGGAGTACCAGACCACCTGACCTGCCTCTTGAGAAACCTATATGCAGGTCAGGAAGCAACAGTTAGAACTGGACATAGAACAACAGACTGGTTCCAAATAGGAAAATGAGTACATCAAGGCTGTATATTGTCACCCTGCTTATTTAACTTATATGCTGAGTACATCATGAGAAACGCTGGACTGGAAGAAGCACAAGCTGGAATCAAGATTGCTGGGAGAAATATCAATAACCTCAGATATTCAGATGACACCGGTCCCATCACTCCATGGGAAATAGATGGGGAAACAGTGGAAACAGCGTCAGACTTTATTTTTTTGGGCTCCAAAATCACTGCAGATGGTAATTGCAGCCATGAAATTAAAAGACGCTTACTCCTTGGAAGAAAAGTTATGACCAACCAAGACAGCATATTCAAAAGCAGAGACATTACTTTGCCGACTAAGGTCCATCTAGTCAAGGCTATGGTTTTTCCAGTAGTCATGTATGGATGTTAGAGTTGGACTGTGAAGAAGGCTGAGCGCCGAAGGATTGATGCTTTTGAAACTGTGGTGTTGGAGAAGACTCTCGAGAGTCCCTTGGACTGCAAGGAGATCCAACCAGTCCATTCTGAAGGAGATCAGCCCTGGGATTTCTTTGGAATGAATGATGCTAAAGCTGAAGCTCCAGTACTTTGGCCACCTCATGTGAAGAGTTGACTCATTGGAAAAGACTCTGATGCTGGGAGCGATTGGGGGCAGGAGGAGAAGGGGATGACTGAGGATGAAATGGCTGGATGGCATCATGGACTCGATGGACGTGAGTCTGAGTGAACTCTGGGAGTTGGTGATGGACAGGGAGGCCTGGTGTGCTGCGATTCATGGGGTCGCAGAGTCAGACATGACTGAGCCACTGAACTGAACTGAACTGAACAAAGGGGAAGATATCCCACCTCCTGGTATCAAATTATATTACAATCTGTAATAGTATGGCATTGGCATAAAAACAGGCACTAATGGGGAGCCAAGAAATAAATTCACACATATATGACCAGCTAACCCATGACCAGGGCATGAAGAATAGATGATGAAAAAAGGATTGTCTCTTTAATAAAGGGTGTTTTAATAAATTAGATATCTATGTATATAAAACAAGGAAATTGAATTCTTATACTGTATTTTTAAAATACCACTCAAAATGAACTACAGACTGAAAGATTAAGTTTTCCATCCATGAAACTCCTAGTAGAAAATAGAAAAATGCCCTTTGACATTGGTCTTGGCAATGATTTCTTGGATATGACTCCAAAACCAAAAGACACAATAAAAAAAGTTTTTAAGTGGGATTATATCAAACTAAAATCTTCTGCACAGCACAGGAAACAAATAACAGAGTAAAAAGAACCTATAAAGTGAAAGAAAATATTGCAAGCTATCTATTTTTGTTAGTTTTTGTGTATTTGTTTTTTGGCAAGTTTTCATACATCCAAAATATCTAAGGGACTCATACAACTCAAAATGAAAATAATAATATGATTTTAAAACTAGCAAAGGACTTGCTTAGACATCTTTTTCTTTTTAAAAATTTTTTCAGTTCTATTTATTTATATTTACTTTATAATATTGTATTGGTTTTGCCATCCATTGACATAAATCCGCCATTGGTGTACATGTGTTCCCCATCCTGAACCCTCGTCTCACCAGGCCCAAGCTCCCTGTGTCATGCATTGAACCTGGACTGGCGATTCATTTAACATATGATAATTTACATGTTTCAATGCCATTCTCCCATGTCATCCTGCCCTCCCACTCCCACAGAGTCCAAAAGACTGTTCTATACATCTGTCTCTCTTTTGCTGTGAGACAGCATATAGGGTTTAGCATTACCATTTTTCTAAATTCCATATATGTGTTAGTATACTGTATTGGTGTTTTTCTTTCTGGCTTACTTCACTCTGTATAATAGGCTCCAGTTTCATCCACCTCATTAGAACAGATTCAAATGTATTCTTTTTAATGGCTGAGTAATATTCCATCGTGTATATGTACCACAGCTTTCTTATCCATTCGTCTGCTGATGGACATCTAGGTTGCTCCCATGTCCCGGCTAATAAACAATGCTGCAATGAACATTGGGGTACACATGTCTCTTTCAATTCTGGTTTCCTCAGTGTGTATGCCCAGCAGTGGAATTGCTGGGTCATAAGGCAGTTCTATTTCCAGTTTTTTAAGGAATCTCCACACTGTTCTCCATAGTGGCTCTACTAGTTTGCATTCCCGCCAGCAGTGTAAGAGGGTTCCCTTTTCTCCATGCCCTCTCCAGCATTTATTTCTTGTAGACTTTTGGATCACAGCCATTGTGACTGGTGTGAAATGGTACCTCATTGTGGTCTTGATTTGCATTTCTCTGATAATGAGTGATGTTGATCATCTTTTCATGTGTTTGTTAGCCACCTGTATGTCTTCTTTGGAGAAATGTCTGTTTAGTTCTTTGGCCCACTTTTTGATTGGGTCACTTATTTTTCTGGAATTGAGCTGCATAAGTTGCTTGTATATTTTTGAGATTAACTCTTTGTCCATTGCTTCGTTTCATTTTTTTCAAAGAAGACATACATACACCTTTTATATACAGGTACATAAAATGGTGCTCAACATCATGAATCATCACAAAAATGCAAATTAAAACTGCAATGAGGGATTTCCCTGGTGTTCTAGGGGCTAAGACTCTGCACTCCCAATGCAGGGGCCAGAGTTCAAACCCTGGTCAGGGAGCTAGGTCCTATATACCCCAACTAAGACCTGGGGCATCCAAATAAGTAAAATAAAAAACTTCAATGAGATATCACTGTAATATGTTTGGATGGCTTTCATAAAAAAGACAAAATATAATAAATTTGGTGATGTTGGGGGGGAAATTGTAGTGCTTATACTCTTGGTATTGATGGAAATGTGAACTGGTATAGCCATTATGAAAATGGTGTAGAGGCTCCTTAAAAATTAAAAATAGAAGTATCATACAATTCAGCAATCCTACTACTTGGCATATATCCAAAAGAACTGAAATCAGGGTTTCAAAATGATATTAGCATTCCCATGTTCACTGTAGCATTACAATAGCCAAGATATGGAAACAATCTAAATGTTTATCAGGTGAATTGTTCATGAATAAAGAAAATTATATATATATATATATATATATATATATATGTATATATTCAGCCATAGAAAGAAAGGACACCCTGTCATTTGTGACAACATGAATAAACCTTGAGGACATTATGTTACATGAAATAAGCCAGAAAGTGAAAGACAAAAATTGTATAATTTTACTTTTATGTGGACTCTAAAATGTCAAACTCATAGAACCAGAGAATTGCATTGGTGGTTACCAATGCTAATGGGTTGATAAAATGGGAAAATGCTGTTGAAAGGGTACTTTATTGAGTTAAAAGATGAATAAGTTCTGGGAAACTAAGTCACAATGTGGTGACAGTTTATACTCTATTGTATACTTGAAACTTGGTGAAGAAGAGATCTAAGTGTATTCACCACAGCAAAAAAAACCAAAAGGTAACAATATGAAGTTATGGATACATTAATTAATTGTGGTAGTCGTTTCAAACTGTATACATATATGAAAACATATTGGTTTCATATATAAAATATATTATTAATATAAAGTTTTATATAAAATTTATATAAACATATAAAAATTTTATCAATTATACCTCCATAAATCCTGAAAAAATGATAGATCAACTAGGTAAACTGAAGAAAAAATAAAAAACTTAACATCATCTAACAGACAGCTGCAGAATACATCACCCCAAAATAGTACAATACACATTCTTCTCAAGTTCAAATCAAATATTCTCCAGAAAAACCATATGTTAAGCCATATAAACCCCCTCAATTAATGATTAAAAATTGAAATCATACAACTAATAATCTATGACCACATAGTATATTATAAACCAGTAACAGAAGGGAATGAGAAAAATCACAATGATGTGAAAATTTTAAAAAACACTCCTAAAAACCCAATGAAGTAAAGAACAAATCACACAAGAAATTAGAAATATCTTGAGATAACTAAAATTAAAGAAATAACATGTCAAAATTTTGTGGATGTACTAAAGCAGTACTTAAAAAGAAATTTACAACAATAAATGCTTATATTTTGAATCAGTAACTTAACTTTCCACCATAAGAAACAATAAAAGAGAAAATTTAACCCAAAATAAGCAGAAGGAAGAAATAATAAAAATTAGCATGTTAATAAAGAAATGGTGGAAAGAAAAACAATGCAGAAAATTAATAAAACCAAAGTTGATTCTTTGGAAATATGAAATTATTATACCATTAGCTAAACTGAACAAGAAAGAAAGAGTAAAGATTCAAGTTACTAAAATCGGAAATAAAAGTAGGGACATTACTAACTCACCTTACAGAAATAAAAATGTATAGATGAACTCCACATTGTCCTACTTCTCGGCTGTCTTGACTCCCTAACAAGATAGCAGAGGAGTAGGAGGACATGGAGCTCATCTCTCCCCTCAATGAATCAAAAATACATCTACAAATGGAAAAGTGCTCTCAGAGCACCTGCTGAATTCTAGCAGAGGACCTCAGATACAGGAGGGGCAAGACAGATTCCTGTGTAGTCAGATAGGATGAAAGAAAAAAGAAAGGAAAAGGAAGAATAGAGCAAGCAGAATGGGGCTGCATCCCTGGTGGAGAGTGAAAGTTAGAAGAGGGTCTCGCATCTGGGGAAGCCCCTCACCAGCAGGGCCATCAGCTGGACTGAAAGAAAACTTGGGGGCTCGAGGAAGAGAGCAGCAGCCCGTCACTGGCAGGCAGGACAGAGGGAAACCCACACAGATGTCCCAGGCCAAAGCCCTGCACACCCCATGGGGTGCCTGAGATGGGTGTCCACCAGTGTGTGCAAGGACAGGGTAAGGAGGAGGTCCAGGAAGGAGACTGCTGTTGGCTGTGAGGAAACAGTCTGAGGGGATGGCAACGCAGAGCTCTGCAACCAGGAATACTCTTGGAGAAGCTCAGGCCACCGCAGAAGACAAGCACCACTGCTGAGTGATGTGCAGTGCTCTGGGGCCACCGTCGCAGCCTCCCTCCTCACGCACTGGCCCCAGCCTCCACGGGCACTCAGGGGGGCTCCAATGGACCCCACTCACACGCCCCTGCCACCGCTGCCTCTGCCCTCCCCCACCACCTTGGCGGCTGCTCACTCCAATGGCGGCTGCTCACTCCAATTGCGTCTCTGCTCCTTCCTGCTGGAGGGGCTCATGTGCTCCAGCAACCTCTGGAACAGACCCTGGTGGGAGGAAGACACACAAAAGTGGATCTGAAATTACAGCTGAGACCCAGTGTCCATGTGACTAACGAAAAGAGCCAAAATCTCTCCTCATGGTTGTACAAACCACAGAGTTACACCTCAGCTGATGGATTACTAAATTCAATGCCTGCAGAAAGATCCAAATCCAAGAGGACAACAAGAGCCTCTGCCCCTGGGACAGGTTTAGCTTTTGCAGTTGTGGGCTTTGTGAGCAAGTACATATTGAGGCTGGGCCAGAGCATGAGCTTCCTCCATAGTTCCCATGGCAAGTCCAGCACACAACTATGGCAGTGCTTGAACCTGACCTCAGGGTATCCGTGACGGTGGCCTGGAGAAAGCAACACCTGAGAGTCACTAGACCAATAATACAATGGGTGAAAGGGACATATCAGAGCAACTCACAGGTAAACAGCTCCAGTGGAGGAGTACTCAATGGTTTCTCTCCCAATGGGAGGGCTCCAGTTCTGACTTACCCAAACTTAGATCATAAACACAGCTAAGAAACAGATCTGGGGGCCTCTATACCAACAGTGAGGTACTAGACCCCACCCCTGCCAAGGCAGTGACAGCCTCAGAGCAAGGTGGAGGCCCCCCTCAACATCCAGGGCAAGTGCTGGCCACCATACCACCAATCAAAGGGATAATGACACAAGCCTCTAGATCAACCTCACTTGCGAGGGGGCAGAAACCAAAAGCAAGAAGAACTACAATCCTGCAGCCTGCAGAAAGGAGACCACACACACATAAATTCAGGCAAGATGAGATCACAGAGAAATATGTTGCAGATGAAGGAGCAAGATAAAAACCTGCAAGGACAACTAAATGAGGAAAAGATAGGCAATCTACCTGAAAAAGAATTCAGAGTAATAATAAAGATGATGTAAGATCTTGAAAAAAGGGACAAATGCATGCATTAAGAAGATATAAGAAATGTATAGCAAAGATTTAAAAGAATTTAGGAACAAACAGAAGTGAACAATACAATAACTGAAATGAAAAAACACTAGAAGAAATCAATAGCAAGATAACTAAGGCAGAAGAATGGAAGACAGAATGATGGAAATCACTGCCATGGAATGGAATAGAGATAAAAGAATGAAAATAAATGAGGGCAGTTTAAGAGACCATTAGGACAACATTAAATGAACCAACATTCAAATTATAGGGGTCCCAGAAGAAGAAAAAAAGAGAAATGGACAGAGAAAATATTTGAAGAGAAGAATTTCCCTAACATGTTAAAGGAAATAGAAACCCAAGTCCAGGAAGCACAGAGATTCCCCTAGACGATAAGCCCAAAGAGAAATATGCTGACACACAAAAATTAAATATAAAGAAAAAAATTAAATGCAACAAGGGAAAAGTAACAACATATAATGGAATTCCCATAGGTTTTGAGCTGATTTTCAGCAGAAACTCTGCAGGCCAGAAGGAAATGGCAGGATATACTTAAAATGATGAAAGGAAAAAACCAAAAACCAAGATTACTCTACCCAACAAGGAGCTCATTCAGATTCAATGGAGAAATCAAAAGTTTTACAAGTAAGCAAAAGTTAAGAGAATTCAGCACCACTAAGTCAGATTTGAATCAAATGCTAAAGGAATTTCTCTATGAGGGGGAAAAAAAAAAGAGGCCACAGCTAGAAATAAGAAAATCACAAATGGGAAAGTTCACTGGGAAATTTCATACAGTAAAAGTAGGAAATCATCCAGACACAAATATGATATCAAACCCAGCAATTGTGAAGTGAATGCACATGCAGGAAATGGGAACTGCATTTGAAATTAACCAACCAGCAACTTCAAACAACCTTGCATACATATAAACTCCTATGTTTAAACCTCACAGTAACCATAAAGCAAAAAACTGCAATAGATACAGACAAAAAAAGACAAAGCAACCAAACACAACACTAAAGATGGAGATCACAGCACAAGAGAAGAGGACAAAAGAAGAAAAGAAGAAAAAAGACCTATGAAAACAAACTCAAAACAATTAAATGGCAATGGGAACATACATATCAATAATTACCTTAAATGTAAATGAATTGCAGGCAGACTCTTTACCATCTGAGCCACCAGGGAAGACTTGTTAGTCATTCAGTTGTGTCTGATTCTTCACAAGTCCATGGACTGTAGCCCACCAGGCTCCTCTGTCCATGGAATCCTTCAGGCAAGAATACTTGAGTGAGTAGCCATTCCTTTCTCCAGGGGATCATCCCAGTGCAGGGATCGAACCTGCATTGCAAGCAGACTCGTTACTGCCTGAGCCACCAGGGATGGTTATCAGGAGGGAAAGGGGGAAACGGAAAATTGGGAAATTGGGATTAAAATATATACACTATGATATATAAGAGAAGTAACTAATAAGGATCTACTCTATAGCACAAGGAACTCTATTCAATACTCTGTAATAACCTATGTGGGAAAAAAAAATCTGAAAAAGAGTGGATATATGTATATGTATTCACTTTGCTGTGCACCTGAAATTAACACAGCATTGTAAATCAACTATACGCCAATAAAAAAATAAATAAAGCCTATAAGGACATTGTGAGCAAGTGAAAGTTTGAAAAATTAGATAATTTATAATAGAGACAAATTTCTTAAGAGACACACTGCCAAAACTCAAGCAATAGATAAATCAGAATAGATAATTTACAATTCATGTGATTGAATTCTGTCAAACATTTAAAAAATGCTAATCCTTTATTTCTGACATATAATGAGATTAGAAGTCATTGTTAGCACCTTCATGGGAAAAATGTGAACAAAAAAAAAAAATCAGTCACTATTTTATACTAACCAGAGGATTGAGGTCAAAAGGCAAGCCACCATGCAAAAGCTGAAGAGATAGGCAAATACAGAGAATCATAGCTTGCTGGGAGTAGAAACCACTGAAGCCAGCAACTGATAGAAACATTCAAACGACAAATTGCTGGAGTATGGACTAGTCATAGAATTAAAAACTACTGAAAGCCCAGTCTTAGAAGAGCTCCACATTTTTGTGAGCTTTTCCTGGAAAAGCCTAACGAGATTCTTACAATGAAGATGCAGAAAAATCCCCTCATCCTGGTCGTGTTTAAGTGTAAAGCAACCATGTGTCTATGGGGAAAGCAGTCATTTTGAAATACTTGATCTCAGGTGGCCTCACCTGCAGTGACTTGAAGAAGGATTTCCACTCTGGGCCAGAGACAAAACCAGGCCATGGCAGTGAGAACACTGAATCATAGCCGCTAGACCACCAGGGGTCAGCGGCCAGTGACAAGGCCTTGGCTCGTCAGCTGTGTAGAAATGAATTTCCACATAGAGATAGAAAGTAGTAAAACAGGTAAAATGTTTATTGGGAGGAAAAAGAGTACATGTGGATAGACACGTGAGCAGGCTCAGAGAGAGGGAGTCACACCCTTGTGGAAGTTGGAATCACTTTTAAGGGGCATTTCTTCCTCCTCCTCTCTTGCCAGTCATCCTGCTGTGCCTGGTTCTGAGCCCTTACTGGTATAGCTCAGGGTCCTCCATGTGTGCATATCTCTCAGCCAAAATGGATTCTAGTGAAGAGGTCTATAGGTAGGTTGGCATTACTTACGATGAGGTGCCACCCCCTTTCTTTTGACCTCCAAGGAGCTTTTCTGTGCACATATAATTGGGAAGTTCTCCTTGACTTTGAGACTGAGGGACATGTGGTCTTTTAACTCTTATCTGGACAGGGCTCAGCTCCTCTCTTATGCCTGCTGTTTTGGAGTGTCTGTCCATAGAGGACAAACTCTGGCTCCTTATCCTGGGGCCCATTTATTTCCCACCTCATATTCTTAGAACAGTCTGTTCCTCATATTGCAGTGGTCTGCCCTCTGGGGAAACTACTTCACTTGAGCCTTGTCTGAACTAGGAAAAGTGCAACTGGATGACATGAGCCCCTTCGGGTTCCCCATCTCCCATAAGGGAAGAAAAATATATTCTAAGTCACTTTTCTGAAAGTTACCGTCCAAAAGGACTTAATCATAAGGTTATAGAAAACTCATCCCTAATACTGTACCATCGCATAAATAGGTCTTTAGTATAACAACAGTGGATTACCATGAGAGGGATAAGACCCAGACTTATATCTGAAAACAATTTCTAGGAAACCACCCCCCAAACGATGTGGGAGACCAGAACAAAGACACTAGAGGAGACTGACACTTCTGACACCTACAGTTACAGAAAACATTAAACAGCATAACCCCTAATCAAATCAATAGAAAGCATCACACAAAGACCTATTCTCTCAGATCCTATTATTCAATGTATCATGTTTTGTTTCAACAAAAATTATAAAACGTGCTAAAGACAGGAAACAATACAGTCTAAAGAAACAAAGCGAGTATTAGAATGATAGAAATGGTAGAGATTAAAATGATCAGATCAAGAATTTTAAATGGAATGTGGGCATCTCTGGTGGCTCCCTGGTAAACAGTCTGCTTGCAATGCAGGAGACCCTGATTTGATCCCTGGGTCGGAAAGATCCCCTGGAGGAGGGAAAAGCTACTCACTCCAGTATTCTTGTCTGGAAAATCTCATGGACGGAGGAGCCTGATGTGCTAAAGTCCATGGGGTTGTGAAGAGTCAGATATGACTAAGCAACTAACAGTTCACGAAGTGAAATGAAGACACTCAGTTGTGTCTGACTTTTTGCAACCCCATGGACTATAGCCCACCAGGCTCCTCCGTCCATGGAATTTTCTAAGCAAGAGTACTGGAGTGGGTTGCTATTTCCTTCTCCAGGGGATCTTCCTGACCCAGGGATTGAAGCCAGGTCTCTCACATTGCAGGAAGGCACTTTACCATCTGAGCCACCAGGGAATCTACTTATGATTAGTATAACAAGTCTTTTAATAGAAAAAGTGGTCATTCTATTGAATCATGTTTTTTAATCCTCTCTGCCAATCTCTTTTTCTAATATTGAGGTGAAATTTATATAACATAAAAATAACCATTTTAAAGGGTACAATTCAGTGATATTTAGCATTAATAATATACATGTGGCATGTAGCATGCAACATTAATTCTTAAAAATTTTCATCACTCCAAAAAGGAAACCTCACACCCATTAAACAGTCTATTTCACTTTCTCCTTCCTCCAGCCTCTGACAACTACTAGTCTGCTTTCTGTCTTTATGGATTCACCTATTCTGAATATTTTATGCAAATGTAATCACACGATCTGAGCTTTGTGTTGGACTGTACTCACTTAGCATAATGTTTTTGATTTTCATTTATGTGCTAGTATTTGTCAATACTTTTATTTCTTCGTATGACTCAAAAATATGCCATTGAATGGCTGAATGACATTTTGTTTATCCAGGTATCATTTGATGGGCCTTAGGGTTGTGTCCACCTATTGGTGGGTTTCCCAGGTAGCACTAGTGGTAAAGAACCTCCCTGCCAGCACAGGAAACATAAGACAAGGGTTCATTCCCTGCCTCAGGACGATCCCCTGGAGAAGGGCATTGCAACCCACTCCAGTATTCTTTCCCAGAGAATCTCTTGGGCAGAGGGGCCCGGTGGGCTACAGTTCATGCGGTCCCAAAGAGCTGGACAGGACTGAAGAGACTTAGCATGCACGCACGCCACCTATTGGGTGTTGTGAATACTGCTGTTAAAAACAATTGTGTAGAAGTTATGTTTGAATCGGAGAAGGCAATGGCACCCCCACTCCAGTACTCTTGCCTGGAAAATATCATGGACGGAGGAGCCTGGAAGGCTGCAGTCCATGGGGTCGCTGAGTGTCGGACACGACTGAGCGACTTCACTTTCACTTTTCACTTTCATGCATTGGAGAAGGAAATAGCAACCCACTCCCATGTTCTTGCCTGGAGAATCCCAGGGACGGGGGAGCCTGATGGGCTGCCGTCTATGGGGTCGCCCAGAGTCGGACACGACTGAAGTGACTTAGCTTTAGCCTTATGTTTGAATACATCTTTCCCTGGTGGCTCAGACGGTAAAGTGTCTGCCTGCAGTGCGGGAGACCCGGGTTCGATCCCTGGGTTGGGAAGATCCCCTGGCGAAGGAAATGGCAATCCACTCCAGTACTCTTGCCTGGAAAATTCCATGGACTGAGGAGCCTGCTGGTCTACAGTCCATGGGGTCCCAAAGAGTTGGACACGACTGAGCAACTTCACTTTCACTTTCACTGATGTATATCTATTAGTGTAATTGCCAGGTTATATAGTAATTCTGGGCTTCCCTGGTGGCTCAGACAGTAAAGAATCTGCCAGCAATGCAAAAGAGCCATGGGTTCGACACCTGGGGTCAGAAAGATCCCCTGGAGAAGGGGATGGTTTTGATTTGCATTTCCCAGTGACAAATGATGTTGAATATCTTTTAATGTGCTTGTTGTTCATATGTATATCTTATTATATCTTATTTGGAGAAATGTCTTTTCAGTCCTTTGCCCATATAAAAAGTTAGGTTGTTTGTCTTTTTGCATTGAACTTTAAAGGTTTTTTAAAAATATATTCTGAAAACTAAATCCTTACTAGATCTATAATTTGCATTTTATTTCTCCCATTCTATGAAATGTATTTTCATTTTGTTATAGTGGCCTTTAAGGCACAATTTTTAATTTTGATGAGTCAGTTTCTTTTTTTTCCTTTTGTTGCTTGTGCTTCTGCTCAAGTCAATGTCATGAAGAATTTTCCATATTTTCTTCTGGGAATTTTACAGTTTTAGTTCATACAATTCGGTTGGTGATCCATTTTGAGTTAATTGTGTATACTGTAAACCAAGGAGTTTACCTTTATTCTTTTACACGCGGCATCATTTCTTGAAGAGAATGTTTTTCTGAATTGAATGGTCTGTCACATTTGTCAAAAATCAACTGACAATCAGTGTATGGGATTACCTCAGACTAAATTCCATTGTATTGATAATGTATCTATTTTTATTCCAGTACCGCACTATTCTGATTACTGTAGTTTTATTGTAAGTTTTGAAAATGGGAAGTGAGCAGCCTCCAAATTTTTTTTCTAGGTTATTTTTCCTATTGGGGAGTCTTTTGTGATTTCATGTGAATTCCAAGACTGGCATTTCAATTTATTCAAAAAAAATTATAGTTGAGATTTTCAGAGCAATTACATTAAATCTATAGATCACTTTGGGTAGTACTGACACTTAGACAATATTAAAGCTCTCAATGCATGTCTTTATTTAGGTCTTCTATACTTTCTTTAAGCAATATTTAGAAATATTCAGTCTTGTACTTCCTGGATTAAATTTCAAGGTATTTTATCCTATTTGGTGCTATTTAAATCAAATGTTTCCATTAATTTTATTTCAGATTGTTTATTGCAGATTTATAAATACAACTGATACAATGTACATTGATCAATTGTTTACAAATTTGTTGAATTCATTTATTATCTCTAATAGGTTTTTCAAGATTATTTAGGATTTCCTACATATATTTATTACATGTACAAACAGAGATACTTTTACTTCTTACTTTCCAATTTGGAAATTTTAATTTCTTCTCCTTGCCTAGAACTTCCAGTACAAAATAGAATAGAAATGGTAAAAGCAACCATCCTTGTCTTTTTTTCTCATGTTGAGAATAACCTCCAGTCTTTCACCATTAAATATAATGTTGGCTGTGGGTTTTTGTTAATATTTAAGTAAGTTTACTTCTATTTCTAGGTGGTTTTTTTTTAACAGTTTTTACAAGAAAAAGGGATTGGATAGTGTGAGATTATTTTCTGTGTCAGTTGAGATTATCATATATTTTCTTTATTTTATTAATGTGCTTTATTATGTGATTGATTTTCATATGTTTATCCACCTTCACAAACCTGGGATAAATTCCACTTGGTTATGACATACACAAGTCTCAAGCTCTGTTTATTTTCTTCACCCTTTTCTTTTTCTACCTCTCAGACTGGATAGTATCAACTGATCTATTTTTTCAAGTTCACTTGTTCTTTCTTTTGGTACTCAAATCTGGTTGAATTCCTCTAGTGAATTTTTTATTTCATTTATTGGACATTTAAGCTCCAGAATTACTATTTAGTTCCTTTTTATAATATCCATGATTTATTGATTCTCTGTTTGGAGAGATTTAATTCTCTTGGTTTCCCTTCATTATTTGTGTGTAATTTTCTTTAATTCTGAGCATATTTAAGGGAGTCAATTAAAGTGTATACCCATGGCAGATTCATGTTGATGTATGGCAAAACCAATACAATATTTAAAGTAATTAGCCTCCAATTAAAATAAATAATTTAAATTAAAAAAAAAGATTTTAAAAAATCTAAAAAAAAATTTGTCTGCTCAGTCTAATGGCTGGGCTTCTTCAAAGATAATTTCTATTAATTTTTTCTGTGAATAGCCCATGTAATTCTTTTTGAAAACTGGACATTTTTAGCCCTGTAATATGTTTATTCTGGCAATCATATGATCCCCCCATCTTAGCACTTGCTACTTTTTGTGTATTGTTTGCTTGTTTAGTGATTTTTCTGATCCATTTTTTAAAATCTATATTATTTATCAATTGTGGCCCTTGAATTCTGGGTTCTATTAATTCCATGGTGAGCTAATGTCTTTTTTTTTATTTCCTCAAATTCTTTGTAGAAAAGAAGAAGTTAAATTTTAAAGGAAAATTTTTTAAAAAAGGAGAAAAAAAAAGGACTTTATGAAAACTTTCCCAGTTTTGGCTCTGTATGTGGTATTTTCTCCAACACTTAGCCAGGCCATTTACAACTCTGCCTTAGTCTTCACTTCCTACTTGTGTGGTACTTTAAGGAGTAAAAGCTCAGCATTTTCTCAGGTCTTTTCTGGGCATGATTTTTCCCTTGGATATGTGCCTGGCTTTTTCAATTTTTCAGTATTGCCTGACTTTCAATTTTTAAAAGTCTTCATTTTCCATGAATCTCTTTTCCCAATCTCTCCCTTTCAACCGAATTTAGTCTGCCAACTGTTTGTCCCAACTGCTGTTACTTGCCCCCAGGTTGCTGCAGCAAAGACTGTGTCTTCAAGTGTTTCCAGAAGAAACCACCTGGAGGCTTCCCCAGCCAGGGGTCTGCTCTGAGTCGGGTAAAGCAAAGCCAAGTCCCTGCAGTGAACTTTCAGGCTGTCACAATACAAGTAAGCGTACAACCACAGTTCTTTGAAAATAAGGTATGAATTGGTTTCTCTGGCCCTAATAACCTGTAGTAGGAGATTGGGGCTGCCCTCCTCATGGCCACTTACACTAGTTTGCTAGAGTTGCATAACAAAATGCCACAGATTGGATGGTTTAAATAGCAGTTTATTTCCCATAATTCTGGTGGCTAGAAATAAAAAATCAAGGTATCAATCTGTTTGGTTTATCCTGAGGCCTCTTTGTTTGACTTTCAGATATCTAGATTCTTTCTATGTCTTCCAACTCTCTTTTCTTTGAGTATGTGCATCCCTGGTGGGCCCAGATTTTATCTTCTTCAGAGAAATAGCAGTCAGATTAGATTAGGCTCAACTCATATGACCTCATTTAACCTAATTACATCTTTAAAGACCTTGTTTATAAATACAGTCACATTCTGAAATACCGGGGGGTTAGAATTTCAGCATACTAATTTTGAGGGTACACAATTCAGTCTATTACATTCCACTATCTGTGCTGTGTGCTTAGTTGCTCAGTCATGTCCTACTCTTTGTGACCCCATGGACTTTAGCCCACCAGTATCATCTGTCCATGGAATTCTCCAGGAAAGAATACTGGAGTGGGCTGCCATTCCCTTCTCCAGGGGATCCTCCTCAACCAGGTCTTCTGCACTGCAGGCAGATGCTTTACCATCTGAGCCTTCATCTGGAGCCTCTGAATTCATCTCCTCCTAACATGTAAATACCTTCATTCCATCCCAAACAGACTCAAAAGTCTTAACTCATTTCAGAATCAACTCTAATTTCCAAATCTGACCTAAATATCATCTAAATCAAGTATGGGTGAGACTTCAGGTATAATTCATCCTGAGGCAAAATTTCTTTTGTAGCTGTGAATCTTTGAAATCAGAAAGATTATCTGCTTCCAAAATACAAAGATGGGACAGGAATAGAATAGACATTTCCTTTCCAAAGGGAAGCTACCAGAGAGAAGGAATCACAAGTCCCAAGAAGTCCATAACCTAGCAGGGCAAATTCCATTATATTTTAAGACTCAAAAATTGTACTCCTTAGCTCAGTGCTCTGTCTTTCTGGACTATCAGTGTGATGGTCCTAGGCCTTTGAAGGCAGTCTTGCTCATCTCTGAATTAATTACCTTTTAGGTTGTTTTCCCCTTTTCTTGAAGGAAAACACATATTTACAGAGATAGCTCTATTGTCATATCCTATAGAATCCAAAATCACTACAGATGGTGATTGCAGCCATGAAATTAAAAGATGCTTACTCCTTAGAAGGAAAGTTATGACCAACCTAGAGAGCATATTAAAAAGCAGAGACATTACTTTGCCAACAAAGGTCTGTCTAGTCAAGGCTATAGTTTTTCCAGTAGTCATGTATGGATATGAGAGTTGGACTATAAAGAAAGCTGAGTGCTGAAGAATTGATGCTTTTGAACTGTGGTGTTGGAGAAGACTCTTGAGAGTCCCTTGGACTGCAAGGAGATCCAACCAGTCCACCCTAAAGGAGATCAGTCCTGGGTGTTCATTGGAAGGACAGATGTTGAAGCTGAAGCTTCAATTCTTTGGCCACTGAAGTATTTGGCCAGTGAAGAGCTGACTCATTTGAGAAAACCCTGATGCTGGGAAAGATTGAAGGCAGGAGGAAAAGGGGACGACAGAGGATAAGATGGTTGGATGGCATCACCAACACAATGGACATGAGTTTGTGTGGACGCCGGGAGTTGGTGATGGACAGGGAGGCCTGGTGTACTGCAATTCATGGGGTCTCAAAGAGTTGGACAAAACTGAGTGACTGAACTGAACTGAATAGAATCTCAGAAGTCTAAAAGCTTTCCCTCATTTTGCCCTATTTTTATCCCCTTTAGTCCAACATGGAAGTGTTTCTGATGCTGGAACCCGTCTCAGTTCTTGGCTTCAGCTGAGATGGCTGGTTAGTCAGTGAGTTGTACGTGTAGTCTCTTTGTGGGTTTTTTTCCAGCCACACTTTGGTGTTCTCTTTAGAATATGATTTCTTGTATTTTGAAGTATGTATTGGCTGATAATTTTCCAAATATTGAAGCTCTGTTTCCTTTTTGCCTAATTGTTCCTTCAATTTATCTCTCTTTTCTCACATTTTACTATAAACAACAAGAGAAACCGAGGCATAGCTTCAACAGTTTGCTTAGAAATCTCCGCAGTTATGTGATGATCCAGATCATCGTATAAAATTTCTACTTTCCACAAGACACTAGAACACAATGCAGATAAATTATTTGCCATTTTGTACCAAAGATCAACTTTCCCCCAGTAATCAATAACATGTTCTTCATTTCTCTTTGAGATGTTACCAGAATCACATTTAACATCCATATTCCTAGCAACAGTCCTTTCAAGACAATCTCAGTTCAGTTCAGTTCAGTCACTCAGTCGTGTCCAACTCTTTGCAAACCCATGAACTGCAGCATGCCAGGTCTCCCTGTCCATCACCAACTCCCAGAGCCTACTCAAACTCATGTCTATCAGGTCAGTGATGCCATCCAACCATCTCATCCTCTATTGTCCCCTTCTCCTCCTGCCTTCAATCTTTCCCAGCATCAGGGTCTTTTCTGAGGAGTCAGCTCTTCACATCAGGTGGCCAAAGAATTGAAGCTTCAGCTTCAGCATCAGTCCTTCCAATGAATATTTAGAACTGATTTCCTTTAGAATGATCTGGTTGGATCCCCTTGCAGTCCAAGGGACTCCCAAGAGTCTTCTCCGAAAAAGCATCAATTCTTCGGTGCTCAGTCTTCTTTATAGTCCAATTCTCACACCCATACATGACTACTGGATAAACCATAGCTTTGACTAGACAGACCTTTGTTGGCAAAGTAATGTCTCTGCTTTTCAATATGGCATGTAGGTTGGTCATAACTTTCCTTCCAAGGAGTAAGGGTTTCTTAATTTCATTGCTGCAGTCACCATCTGCAGTGATTTTGGATCCCAAACTGTGTAGCTTAACAGAAATTTTTTTCTCACAGTTCTGGAGGATTGAAGTTCAAGTTCAAGGTGTTGGTAGGTTTGGTTTCTTCTGAGACTTCTCCTTAATTGCAGGCTGTCCCTTTACTGTGTTGTCATATAGCCGTTTCTCTGTGCCTGGTGTCTCTGTTTGTGTTCCAGTTTCCTCTTATTATAGGAAAACCAGTCAGACTGGATTGGGCTTTTCTGGTGGCTCCACAGTGTGTCTGTCTGCCATGCAGGAGACACAAAGACGTGGGTTCAACCCCTAGTTGGGAAGATTCTCTGGAGGAGGACATAACAATCCACTCTAGTATTCTTGCCTGGGGAATCCCATGCCAGAGGAGCCTGGTGGGCTACAGTCCATGGGGTTCCTAAGAGTTGGACACGACTGAAACAACTGATCACGCACACACAGACTGGATTAGGAGCCACTCATATTACTTTATTTAATTATCTCTTTGAGGATTTTGTGCAAATAGAATCACATTCTGAGGAACAGAGAGGGCATCAACATATTTGAGAGGGACACAGTTTAGTCCCTAACATCACTACAGATCCGGCAGGATGGTAGACAGACAATTAAAAATTCCTCAATACTTTTACCCCAAAGCACTTTCTCCCCTCTTCAACAAGTCTTCCCCTGGCTTTTGTAAGTTTTTAACTAAAATCCAGAATTCTAGTCAAGTTGATTGTGAACATTTTTAATTAAAAATTTTAATTTTTAGATTAGTTTTAGTTTCACAGAAAATCTAATCGAAAAGTACAGAGTTTTCTCATATATCTCCTGTTCCCACACATGCCCACTTTCTTCACTATCTGCATCTTTCACCAGAGTAGTACGGTTTTGTTTTTTTTTTACAATCAGTAAACCTATATTGACAGATCATTATTATTAAAGACCATAGTTTATATTACAGTTCAGCCTTGAAGTTGTATATTCTGTGGGCTTTGGTAAATGTATAATGACATGTATCCACCATTGTAGTATAATACAGAAAGATTTTACCGCCCTAAAAATTCTCTATTTTCTGCCTAGTCATCACTTCCTCCCTACTAACATCTGCCAACTGACTAATCTTTTTTTTTTTTTTTAACTATCTCCATAGCTTTGCCTTTTCCAGAATACCATACAGTTGGAATAAAACAGTACATAGCCTTTTCACGTTGCATTTAATTTTCCCCCCGTGTCTTTTCATGGGTTGACAACCAATATCTTTTACTGCTGAACAATATTCCAATGTCTAGGAGTACCACAGTTTATAAATTCACCTACTGAAGGGCATATTAGTTGCTCCAAATTTGGCGTTTATGAATAAAAATTCTCTAAACATCCATGTGGACAAAAGTTCTCAGTTTATTTGGTTATATATCACAGAGTATAATACCTGGATTATATGTTAAGAGTATGCTTAATTTTATTTTTAAAACTGCCAAACTGTCTTCCAAAGTGGCTGTAGCATTTTGCATTGCACCCAGGAATCCATATCATCACCAATACAACACAATATCTCACGTGGTATTGCCTGTGTTCTGGATTTTGCCCATTCTAGTGGATGTGTAGTGGTGTCTCATTGCTGTTTTAATTTGCAGTCCCCTGATGTGGAATGTCTTTTCATATGTTTATTTGCATGTGTCTGTTTCTTTGGTGAGGTCATTTTTAAGGTCTGTGGTCCATTTTTATAATCAATTGCTTATTATTGTTGATTTTTAAGAACTTTTTGTATATTTTGGATGAGTTCTTTACCACAAGTGTGTTTTGGAATACTGTTTCCCACTCTGAATTGTCCTCTCATTCTTTTGACATTGAATCTATGTCAAAAGTTGGAAGAACTGACATTTTGATAATATTGAGTCTTCATATCAATGAACACGAACCATTTACTTGGTTCGTCTTTGATATCTTTCATCAGTTTCATAGTTTTCTTCATATTTTGTTAGCTTTATACCTAAATATTCAATTTGGGAGAATGCTAATTTAAATAATAATATGTCCTAAATTTGGGCTTCCCTAGTAGCTCAGCTGGTAAAGAATCCTCCTGTAATGCAGGAGACCCTGGTTCAATTCCTGGGTCAGGAAGATCCACTGGAGAAGGGATAGGCTACCCACTCCAGTATTCTTGGGCTTTTCTGGAGGCTCAGCTGCTAAAGAAGCTGCCTGCAGTGCGGGAAACCTGGGTTCAATCCCTGGGTTGGGAAGATCTCCTGGAGAAGGGAACAGCTATCCAATCCAGTATTCTGACCTGGACAATTCCATGCACTATGTAGTCCATGGGATTAAAAAGAGTTGGACACAACTGAGCAACTTTCACTTTTGTGTTCTTAATTTCAAATTATACATGTCTATTGCTGGTATACTGGAAAGAACTCAGCTCAGTTCAGTTTGGTTCAGTCACTTAGTCATATCTGACTCTTTGTGACCTGATAAACTGCAGCACGCCAGGCCTCCCTGTCCATCACCAATTCCCGGAGTCCACCCAAACCCGTGTCCATTGAGTCAGTTATGCTATCCAACCATCTTATCCTCTGTTGTCCCCTTCTCCTCCTGCACTCAATCTTTCCCAGCATCAGGGTCTTTTCCAATGAGTCAGCTCTTCCCATCAGGTGGCCAAAGTACTGGAGTTTCAGCTTCAACATCAGTCCTTCCAATGAACACCCAGGATTGATCTCCTCTAGGATGGACTGTTTGGATCCCCTTGGAGTCCAAGGGGCTGTCAAGAGTCTTCTCCAACACCAGAGTTCAAAAGCACCAATTCTTCAGCACTCAGCTTTCCTTACAGTCCAATTCTCACATCAATACATGACCACTGGAAAAAGCATAGCCTTGACTAGATGGACCTTTGTTGACAAAGTAATGTCTCTGCTTTTTAACATGCTGCCTAGGTTTGTCATAACTTTCCTTCCAAGGAGTAAACGTCTTTGAATTTCATGGCTGCAATCACCACCTGCAGTGATTTTGGAGCCCAGAAAAATAAAGTCAGCCACTGTTTCCACTGTTTCCCCATCTGTTTGCCATGAAGTGATGGGATCAGATGCCATGATCGCAGTTTCTGAATGTTGAGCTTTAAGCCAACTTTTTCACTCTCCTCTTTCACTTTCATCAAGAGGCTATTCTTGAGTTCTTCTTCACTTTCTGCCACAAGGGTGGTGTCATCTGCATATCTGAGGTTATTGATATTTCTCCCAGCAATCTTGATTCCAGCTTGTGCATCCTCCAGCCCAGCATTTCTCATGATGTACTCTGCATATAAATTAAATAAGCAGGGTAACAGTATACAGCCTTGATGTACTCCTTTTCCTATTTGGAACTAGTCTGTTGTTCCATCTCCAGTTCTAACTGTTGCTTCCTGACCTGCATATAGGTTTCTCAAGAGGAAGGTCAGGTGGTCTGGTATTCCCATCTCTTTCAGAATTTTCCACAGTTTATTGTGATCCACACAGTCAAAGGCTTTGGCATAGTCAATAAAGCAGAAATAGATGTTTTTATGGAACTCTCTTGCTTTTTTGATGATCCAGTGGATGTTGGCAATTTGATCTCTGGTTCCTCTGCCTTTTCTAAAACCAGCTTGAACATCTGGAAGTTCATGGTTCAAACTGGAAAGGACTGACTTTTGTATATTACTCTTGTATCCCGAAATTTTCCTATAAACCAGGAAAAAATTTTTTCAATTTCTTCAGATTTTCTACAAAGACAATTATGTCACCTGTGAACAAAGACAGTTCTATTTCTTCCCTCACAATCTGTATAACCATCATCTCCTTATCTTTTTCGTTGTTTCATTTAGAACATTCTGTATGATGTTGAAGATAAATGCTGAGAGGTCACATCTTGTTTGTACCTGATCTTAATGGGAAAGCTTTGAGTTTTTCATCAAGTATGATGCTAGCTATGATTTTTTGTATATATTTTTTATAAAGTTGAGGAAGTAACCTTTATCCCTAGTTCGTTGAGTATATATTTTTTTTAATCCTGAATGAGCATTGAATTTTCATCAAATGTCTTTTATGCACCTATTGATATGATCATGAAACTTTTGTCTGTTAATTTGATGGATATATTAACCTTTGAATGTTATAGTAAGTAAAGTCACTCAGTCATGTCCAACTTTTTGTGACCCCGTGGACTGCAGCCCACCAGGCTCCTCAGTCCATGGGATTCTCTAGGTAAGAATACTGGAGTGGGTTGCCATTTCCTTCTCCAGGGGATCTTCCTAACCCAGGGATCGAACCCAGGTCTCCCACATTGGAGGCAGACGCTTTAACCTCTGAGCCACCAGGGAGGCCCTGCCATATATGGGATAAATACCACTTGATTGTGATGTATAATTTCTTTTATACACTTTTGGATTTAACTTGTGAATATTTTGTTGAGTATTTTTTAATATATCTTCATGAAAGACATTCATCTGTAGTTTCCTTCTTTACAATGCCTTTGTCTGGCTTTGGTACTAGGATAATGCTTTCCCCACAGAGTAAATTAGGAAGTATTTCTTCTGCTTCTATCTTCCAAACAAAACTGTAGAGAACCCAGTGATTTCTACCAAGTATTTATTGTTGTTGTTTAGTCACTAAGTCATGTCTGATTTTTGCAACCCCCTGGACTTCAGCCTACCAGGTTCCTCTCTCCATGTGATTTTTATGACCACCTAGACTTTAGAATTGATGCTTTTGAACTGTGTGTTGGAGAAGACTCTCGAGAGCCCCATGGACTGCAAGGAGATCCAAGCAGTCCATTGTACAGGAGATCAGTCCTGGGTGTTCTTTGGAAGGAATGATGCTAAAGCTGAAACTCCAGTACTTTGGCCACGTCATGCGAAGAGTTGACTCATTGGAAAAGACTCTGATGCTGGGAGGAATTGGGAGCAGGAGGAAAAGGGGACGACAGAGGATGAGATGGCTAGATGGCATCACCACCTGGATGGACGTGAGTTTGAGTGAACTCCGGGAGTTGGTGATGGACTGGGAGGCCTGGCGTGCTGCAATTCATGTGGTCACAAAAAGTCAGATACGACTGAGCGACTGAAATGAACTGAACTGACTGAGACTTTAGCCCACCAGGTTCTTCTGTTCATGTGATTTTCCTTGGCAAGGGTATTGGAGTGGGTTCCCATTTCCTTCCCCAGGGGATCTTCCTGACCCTGGTATCTAACCTGTGTCTCTTGCATTGACAAGTGGGTTCTTTACCACTGAGCTACCTGGGAAACCCACCAAGCATTTAAGAAAGTGTTTATATCTCCAAAATAATTTCACAGGGTACAGAATTCTCACTTGGGATTATTTTCCTTAGTGCTTCACTCTTTTCTTACTTATAGGGTTTCTGAGCAAAAGTAGGTATGATTTTTATCTTTGCTTTTCATAGGTAAGGTATTTTTTCCTTTGGTTTCCTTCAAGACTTTTTTTAAATCTTTTTTTTTTTTTTTTTGTACTTTGAAAACGATATGCCTAGCTGTAGTAGTGCTGTTGTTGTTTACTGTTTGGTGTTCTCTAAGATTCCCAGATCTGTGGTTTTGTGTGTGACATTAATTTGGGAATATTCTTAGTCTTTATTGTTTCAAATGTGTTTCTGTTCCTTTTCTCTCCTTATTCAGGCAGTGGTCTGCCTTATGGTTTCTCTTCTCTGATGGATCTAAGGATAGTTGTTGATTTTTTAATTTTTTCAGCTTTTTACTTGTTGTTAATATGGTGGTTTCTATTTTTTAGTTAATTTATTTATTTTAATTAGAGGATAATTACTTACAATATTATGATGGTTTTGCCATATATCAACATGAATCAGCCACAGGTATACATGTGTTTCCCCCCCCCAGTCCTGAACCCACCTCCCACATTCCTCCCCATCCTATCCCTGTGGGTTGTCCCAGAGCACTGGCTTTGGGTGCCCTGTTTCATGCATCAAACTTGCACTAGTCATCTGTTCTACATGTGGTAATGTACATGTTTCAATGTTATTCTCTCAAATCATCCCACCCTTGCCTTCTCCCACTGAGTCCAAAAGTTTGTTCTTTATATCTGTGTCTTCTTTTGCTGCCCTGCATGTAGGATAGTTGGTATCATCTTTCTAAATTCCTTGTATATGCATTAATATACAGTATTTTTCTTTCTCTCTCTGACTCACTTCACTCTGTATAATAGGCTCCAGGTTAATCCATCTCATTAGAACTGACTCAAATGCATTCTTTTTATAGCGGAGTAATAATCCATTGTGTGTATGTACCTCAACTTCCTTATCCGTTCATCTGCTGAAGGACATCTAGGTTGCTTCCATGTCCCAGCTATTGTAAATAGTGCTTCAGTGAATATTGGGGTACATGTATCTCTTTTAATTCTGGTTTCCTCAGGATGTATGCCCAGCAGTGGAATTGCTGGGTCATACGGCAGTTTTTCCTAGGCAAGTTTTTGTAAGCTTATTAGTTGCTTCTTTGAAGGGATAAAGCTCTATCTTTCCCTCCTTGCAATTCTGATGATGTTGCTCCTTTTTCTTTTAATCGATGTTTGAAACCATTTACAATTGAGGAAACTTGTTGCATCAGCACTTACATGTGCCACTTTATTTGTATTTTATTTATTTTCTGCCTCTCTTTTCTAGCCTTCATATGGATCACTTGAACATATTTTTAAAGGACCAACTTGATTTATTTATGAGTGTTTCTGAGTTTTTATAATTGTTCTTTATAGTTCCCTCACCACACCAGGCAAAAGATTATAAGTCTGTTATTCTGTCCTTCACCTAATGGGAACAGATTTTTTTTCTTTTTGGTATGTCTGTACTATTTGAAGTTCAAGTTGAAGGCTTGAAGCAGTGTTCTGCCTAGAATATATGAGAAGTATTAAAGAAACACACTATAACATTCCTCAGGTCTCAAGGTTCCTAGGCAATCCACCGTCTTCTTTCCACATGGTAGCTGTTGGAGACCTCTTATGCTTGCTTATTATGTTATGTCTAGGGAATTTTAATTGAATGGGTGAGAATCTTAGAATAATGAAGATTCTTCCTTTTGGCCTGAACCAGAAATCTCTCTTACTACTTTATCAGCTTAAAAATTATCTCCTTTCTAATATGCCAATTTCCTGAACTCAGAAAGTTACAATCACATATTGCTAAAATGATTCATTGTGATTTAGCAAAAAGTTTTGAGGTTTTGTGTAAAATCCAACTGGACATCATTTTGGCTTGTCTGATCTAACTTCCTTCACTACTGTGACTCATTGATTTTCTGACTCAAATTTATAATAGGCTCATGGGTGTTTTACAATCTTCCAACAACTCAGACATTACCTCCAGTAATAAGTATCCCTCAAAGCAGGGAACAACACAGGATGTTCCAATATTATGCTGCTGACCTCTCAGAGCTCCCAAAGTTCCTACATACACATTCAGTGGCACATCATATTGCATAGATTGAGAAATCTGCAGTTCCAGAACTTTGTTTTGGCAAACCTAAGCATTATTTTTTAGTGATGAACAGAGAAGCCTGGCGTGCTGCAGTCCATGGGGTCGCAAAGAGTCAGACATGACTGAGTGACTGCACTGAACTCACTGAGCATTATTTTTAAATTTTGATCTCCTTCCTCCAGCTAGACACTCTGTTTATGTATTTAACTCTAGAATAGCAGCACATTTGCTTGAGGAAATTTCTCCAGCCTATGACTGCCTTTTTACTTCAAGTCAAGATGAACTAATGGTTAGTTTCTCTGGCACAAAATTATCCAGCTGGACAGTACTTTCTGCCTTCAACAAATCCATTCCTCTAAAAACTTGGACACAATTTAAACTACTGTGGCTTCAGATAGATTCAGTATGCCAGTTGAAACAAAATTATGCTCCTATATAATTGTGCTAGGAAGGAAACACATCAAGATTAGTGCTGATCATAGGTAAAGAGAATACATTTTCTTTTAGAGAGGAAATGTTTCTTGAGTATTGAAGAAGCTTTATTAGAATGACAATAGTTTAATTAAAAACAATCATACTGAATCCTTCCATCTCTTTGAAGGTATATAGCTTTCCCAAAGTTGTGTGCACGTCCTCTTCACAATTTTCCCTTTTTGGTTCATCATATAATTGGGTAACGTGGAAATATGCAGAATTTTCACCTTATGTAGGTCTTGAATGTTCCATTATTTCAAAATCTTTCATAGAGTACCTCTTCATATAGATATTGAAAGTTTATCCCTCATACCATTATGATTATATATAAAATATTGATTAATATTATATTTTTCTACAATGGCATAGTTGAGACTGAAGACAGTTCTATAATTTCTGGTTGATGGACATGATTTTCTTGAGTTTTGACACTGAGGATACAGTTCAGGGATGCTCAGTAAAAGGATATATATGCACATATTTCTCACTGAAGTATTCTTTGACTCCTGCTACATAAATTTGAAAGCACAGCATTTCCTGTCCCTCATCTTGACTCATTTTCCCTGAGAGCTTTTATCACAATCTGACATGCATTTTTGGCCATCTTTATTCATTTGAACATCTTTATTCATGTTCACTTTTATTTTAAGAAGCAACAAGAAGCTACTTTTGAGAAGATTATCTAACATGTGATTTCTATGCTCTAATCGTGCTTTTCACAAACACTGCATCTGCTGTAAATGACAGTAAGAAGTACTCTTGTGTTGAGCACAATATAAGAACTGAGATGATGTTCAAACATACTGTCAGATTCTTCTTAACCTACTCTAACAAGTAGAAAGTTCACATTTGATACAATTGTATTTCTGAGCTATTTTGCTCATGTAAAGCTCATAGCCATATCAGTTTTTTCCAAATGGCTAAAGAGGCCTTTCTCTCTTTAGCATGAAAGTCTGATTCTGAGCTTCAGTTCTTGTTGTTGTTGTTTTTGTTCAGGGTTTGGGGTGGATTTTTGTTGTTTGTTTACTTTTGGTGCACAAACATTTCTTCTTTCATCCAAATTTCTTCTATTAGTAATAAGAAATACTTTGAAAGAAACATATGATATTCAGATCATTTACAATTATGTTTGTTTAAATACTATTTTGACCCATTTTTCTCTAACTCACAATAAACAGGAACTTCTGAGGACAATGGGTTTCCCTTGTGGGAAAGAATCACCTGCAATGTGGGGGACCTGGGTTTGATCCCTGGGTGGGGAAGATCCCCTGGAGAAGGGAAAGGCTACCCACTCTGGTATTCTGGCCTGGAGAATTCCATGGACTGTATAGTCCAGGGGGCCACAAAGAATCAGACGTGACTGAGTGACTTTCACTTTCACTTTTCTGAGGACAATGTATGATTCTGAGTTCATTTTCACAAATACCACTTAGATTCATTTTAATTTCTTCTTGTAGTAAGAAAGCAAATATTAGATTATTTTAAAAATTCAATTGGCAACATAAAATTTATGAAAATATCTATAATTCCCGAGTATTAGAAGGAGTAGGAACAAAGGAGAGAAAGAAAAAGACAATCTTGGAGAACAGGCAAATAGCAAAAGCCGAAAATAAAAGGAGAGGGGAAAAGTTCTGCAGCATCACAATGTGTTAGATGAGGTAGGGCTTCCCTGGTGACTCAGATGGTAAAGTGTCTGCTTGCAATGCTGGAGACCCAGGTTCCATCTCTGGCTCAGGAAGAGCCCCTGGAGAAGGAAATGGCACCCCACTCCAGTATTCTTGCCTGGGAAATCCCATGGACAGAGAGGAGCCTGGTAGGCTACAGTCGATGGGGTTGCAGAGTCGAACACGACCGAGTGACTACTTTCCTTTCCTTTAGATGAGGTTTAGAGAGTAAAATCTTGGGGAATCAACTAGTATCGTAAGTGGAAAAGGAGGAAGAAAAGGAAGGAAAATTTCATTATTTTGTAAGGGAGAAAATAATGAAAATTGGCAGTGATTAGAAGACTAGGGAAGAGAGAGAAAATTATGGAGAATTTTCCACAGTGAGAACGAGAAAACGGGTGATAAAAGCTCATAACAGTGGCATGGAAAAGTAACAGTAGAGATGAGAAGAAGTGGGAAGGAAAATTTGGAGATGATATTAAGAAAATGGGGCAAGACATTCTTGGAGAATTAGCTTGCTACTAGAGACAGTGATGTAAAATTGGCAGGCACAGAATACAACATCAGAGCAAGACACAGGTTCCCCCACAGCCAGTCCCTCCCATAAGGGCAGGTTGCACAAGCCTCTTATTCTTAACCATCAGAGGGTAGACAGAATGAAAACCATAACTACAGAAAACTAGCCACACTTATAACATGGATCACAGCCTTGTAGAACTCAGTGAACTTTGAGCCATGCTGTCCAGGGACACCCAAGATGGATGGGTCAAGCTGGAGAGCTCTGACAAAACGTGGCCCACTAGAGAAGGGAATGGCAAACCACTTCAGTATTCTTGCCTTGAGAACCCCATGAACAATATGAAAAGGCAAAAAGATATGACACTGAAAGATGAACTCCCCAGGTCGGTAGGTGACCAATATGTTGCTGGAGAAGTGTGGAGAAATAGTTCAAAAGAATGAAGAAGCTGAGCCAAAGCAAAAACACCCAGTCATGAATGTGACTGGTTATTGAAGTGAAGTCCGAGGCAGTAAAGAACAATGTTGCATAGGAACCTAGAATCAAGGTCCATGAATCAAGGCAAATTGGAAGTGGTCAAACAGGAGATGGCAAGAGTGAACATCGACATTTTAGGAATCAGTGAATTAAAATGGACTAGAATGAGTGAATTTAATTTAGATGACCATGATATCTACTACTGTGGGCAAGAATCCCTTAGAAGAGATGGAGTAGCTCTCACAGTCAACAAGAGTCTGAAATGCAGTACTTGGATGCAATCTCAAAAATGATAGAATGATCTCTGTTCATTTCCAAGGCAAACCATTCAGCATCACAGTAATCCAAGTCTATGCCTCACCCACTAATGCCAAAGAACCTGAAGCTAAACAGCTCTATGAAGACCTACAAAACCTTCTAGAACTAACAAAAACAACAAAAACAGATGTCCTTTCCGTCATAGGGGACTGGAATGCAAAAGTAGGAAGTCAAGAGATGCCCAGAGTAACAGGCATGTTTGGCCTTGGAGTACAAAATGAAGCAAGGCAAAGGCTAATGGAGTTTTGCCAAGAAAATACACTGGTCATAGCAAACACCCTCTTCCAACAACACAAGAGATGACTCTACACGTGGACATCACCAGATGGTCAGTACCAAAATCAGATTGATTATATTCTTTGCAGTTGAGGATGGAGAAGGTCTATAGAGTCAGCCAAAAAAAAAAAAAAAAAAAAGACCAGGAACTGACTGTGGCTCAGATCATGAACTCCTTATTACAAAATTCAGATTTAAATTGAAGAAAGTAGGGGAAACCCCTAGACTATTCAGGTATGACCTAAATCAAATCCCTTATGATTATACAGTGGAACTGACAAATAGATTCAAGGGATTAGATCTGATAGACAGAGTGCCTGAAAAACTAGGGGTGGAGGTTCATAACACTGTAAAGGAGGTGGTGAGTAAAACCAGCCCCAAGAAGAAGAAATGCAAAGAGGCAAAATGGTTGTCTGAGGAGGCCTTATGACTAGCTGAGAAAAGAATAGAAGCTAAAGTCAAAGAAGCAAAGGAAAGATCTATCCATCTGAGTGCAGAGTTCCAAAGAATAGCAAGGAGAGAAAATGTCTTCCTCAGTGATCAATGCAAAGAAATAGAGGAAAACAATAGAATGGGAAAGACTAGAGATCTCTTCAAGAAAATTAGAGATACCAAGGGAACATTTCATGCAAAGATGGGCACAATAAAGGAAAGAAATGGTATGGACCTAACAGAAGAAGAAGATATTAAGAAGAGGTTGCAAAAATACACAGAAGAGCTAAGATCTTCACAAAAAAAGATCTTCATGACCCAGATAATCACAATGGTGTTATCACTCACCTACCTAGAACCAGACATCCTAGAATATGAAGTCACGTGGGCCCTAGGAAGCATCACTATGAACAAAGCTAGTGGAGGTGATGGAATTCCAGCTGAGATATTTCTAATCCTAAAAGATGATGCTGTTAAAGTGTTGCACTCAATGTGCCAGCATATTTGGAAAATCAGCAGTGGCCACAATACTGGAATGTCAGTTTTCATTTTGGTCCCAAAGAAAAGCAATGCCAAAGACTGTTCAAACTGTCACACAATTGCACTCTCACATGCTAGCAAAGTAATGCTCAAAATTCTCCAAGCTAGGTTCCAACAGTACGTGAACCGAGAACTTCCAGATGTTCAAGCTGGATTTAGAAAAGGCAGAGAAACCAGAGTTCAAATTTTCAACATCCACTGGATAATAGAAAAGCAAGAGAATCCCAGGAAAACATCTACTTCTGCTTCATTACTATGCTAAAGCCTTTGACTGTGTGGATCACAGCAAACTGTGGAAAATTCTTAAAGAGACAGAAATAACAGACCACCTTCAGTTCAGTTCAGTTCACTCGCTCAGTCTTGTCTGACTCTTTGCAACCCCATGGACTGTAGCACACCAGGCCTCCCTGTCCATCACCAACTCCTTGAGTTTACTCAAATTCATGTCCAGTCAGTCATGCCATCCAACCATCTCATCTTCTGTCGTCCCCTTTTCCTCCTGCCTTCAACCTTTCCCAGCATCAGGGGTCTTTTCAAATGAGTCAGCTCTTCACATCAGGTGTCCAAAGTATTGGAGTTTCAGCGCCCTTCTAATGAATATTCAGGACTGATTTCCTTTAGGACTGACTGGCTGGATCTCCTTGGAGTCTAAGGGACTCTCAAGAGCGTTCTCCATGCCACAGTTCAAAAGCATCAATTCTTCGGAGCGCAGCTTTCTTTAAGTGGAACTCTCACATCCACACATGACCACTGGAAAAATCATAGTTTTGACTAGATGGACCTTTGTTGGCAAAGTAATGTCTTTGCTTTTTAATGTGCAGTCTAGGTTGATCATAACTTTTCTTCCAAGGAGTAAGCATCTTTTAATTTCATGGCTGCCATCACCATCTGCAGTGATTTTGGAGTCCCCCAAAATAAAGTCTGTCACCGTTTCCATTTTTTCCCTGTCTATTTGTCATGAAGTGATGGGACCAGATGCCATGATCTTTGTTTTCTGAATGCTGAGTTTGAAGCCAATTTTTTCACTCTCTTTCACTTTCATCAAGAGACTTTTTAGTTTTTCTTTGCTTTCTGCCATAAGCATCTGCATATCTGAGGTTATTGATATTTCTCCAGCAATCTTGATTCCAGCTTGTGCTTCATCCAGCCCTGAATTTCTCATAATGTACTCTGCATATAAGTTAAATAAGCAGGGTGACAATATACAGCCTTGATGTACTCCTTTCCCTATTTGGAACCAGTCTGTTGTTCCATGTCCAGTTCTTCATCCACTGGATCATCTAAAAAAACAAGTTTCAGAAAAGCATCTACTTCTGCTTTATTGACCAGACCACCTTACCTCCCTCCTGAGAAACCTGTATGAAGGTCAAGAAGCAATAGTTAGAAATGGAAATGAAATAATGGGCTAGTCCCAAATTGAGAAAGGAGTACATTATGGGTGTATATAGTCACCTTGCTTATTTAAGTTATATGCAGAATACATCATGCAAAATGCCATACTGGATGATTCACAAGCTGGAATGAAGATTGCAGGGAAAAATATCAATAACCTCAGATATGCAGATGACACCACCCTTACTGCAGAAAGTGAAGAACTAAAGAGGCTTCTGATGAAAGTGAAAGAGGAGAGTGAGAAAGCTGGCTTAAAATTTAGCATTCAAAGAGTGAGGGTCATGGCTTCCAGCCCCATCACTTCATAGCACATAGAGAGGGAAACAAAAGCAACAGTGACAGACTTTATTTTCGTGGGCTCCAAAATCACTGCAGATGGTGACTGCAGCCATGATATTAAAACACACGTGCTCCTTGGAAGAAAAGCTATTACAAACCTAGAAAGCATTTTAAAAACTAAAGACTACTTTACTGACAAAGTTCCATAGAGTCAAAGCTATGGTTTTTCCAGGAGTCATGTATAGATGTGAGAGTTGAACCATAAAGAAAGCTGAGCACCAAAGAATTGGTGCTTTTGAACTGTGGTGTTGGAGAAGACTCTTGAGAGTCCCTTAGACAGAGAAGAGTTCCAACCAGTCTATCCTAAAGGAAATTAGTCCTGAATATTCATTGGAAGGACTGATGCTGAAGCTGAAACTCCAATAGTTTGGCCACTGAATACGAAGAGCTGACTCATTTGAAAAGACCCTGATGCTGGGAAACATGAGGGCAGGGGGAGAAGAGGGGGACAGAGGATGAGATGGTTGAACGGCATCATTGACTCAATGACATGAGTTTGAGCAAGCTCCGGGATTCAGTGAAGTCCAGGGAAGCCTGGCATGTATGCTTCAGTCCATGGGGTTCAACGATTCTGACATGACTGAGTGGCTGAACTTAACTGAAATGGAAGTGGAGTAGAGGAAAAGAAGGTAGTGAAAATTCTGGAGAATCACAGGTGTAAGAAGGGGAAAGAAGTGGTGAGAATGTGAGAGAAAATGCTGATGCACTGACAGCTGTCAGCATGGGGAACTGGGATGCCAAGGAGAGAACAGCCAAGGTGCAGATGTCCAAATTCAGGCACAGTGTCTAGGGCCAAGGGCAGGAACAGGGCCAAGGTAAGAGCTGTGATGCAAATATAATGACAAGGTCTAGGTCTGAGATACAGTCCCAACATCACTGTCTAGGTTTGAGGCCCAAGAACAATGTCCAAGGTTAAGGTCTAGTTCAAGTTCTGTTCTTGTATCTACTCTCTTTTATCCAATTAATCATTAGGATGAATTCATTCATGTATGCTGAATTGCTGGTTGCCTCCTAAAGCTTTGCTTACATACTGCCAACGTGCACATTTTTTTTTTTTAAGGACAAAGCAACAATATAACTCCAGAGCACAGTCAATAAGGCACTTATGTGAAGGACTGAACAGAAAACTCTCTGGTGATACAGTGTCATCTAAGGGTAAACAAGATAGGAGTAGAGCAACTGGACTGGGTGTCCTCCAAAAAATCCTCCTTAACTATCATTTCCCCAAATGAAGCAAGCACCAAATAATGTAATGCTGCTGGCAAAAGTGGTAGTAGTAGTAGAAGGAGGAGAAGGAGGAGAAGGGAAAAAACAAGCTCCTCTTTGCTGCTAATCAAGGGTGAACTTGTATGCTTCCCCATTCACTGAGGCAGAAGGTAAATTCAAGAAAATAGTTTCTCTCATAAAAAATTAAAAGGTTTAAATGGATGGCCATGCAACAGGAGTGAAAGAATTAGTTTTCATTTTACATTTTCATAGAATTAGATTTATCTTTCCCTCAACTATTCTGAATGAATGAGATCGTTCAGTTGTGATGCCATCTAACATTTATAAGATGCTCTTCAGTTCACAGAGCACGTTTCTACCCTCGTGACACTGCTCTGACATGACTGAGCGACTGAGCTGAACTGAACTGGCACTGCTTTGGGCCTCCGGTTCATCATCTCCCCCTGGGATTATTACATAAGCATTTTCTCTTGGTCTTGTGTCTAGTCCCATGGAGATTAACAGACAGGACCTGATGGAGTCTCTGCACACTCTCAGAAAACGTAGCTTATGCACATTGACAGGAACCTTTTAGAATTTCAATATTTTCCCCTCCTTCCTCTGTATCCCTGACTCCATCCTTGCATTCCTGCTGCAGTCTTACACGTCCTTACCAGGGTGACCAATGAAACCCTCTATGCTTTTTTTTTTTTTTTTTTGCTTTATAATGTTGTATTACTTTTTGCTGTACAGCAAAGTGAATCAGCTATATGTATACATGTATCTCTTTTCTGGATTTTCTTCCAAAAAAGGCCACCACAAAGCATTGCGTTCAATTCCTTGTGCTATGTAGTAGGTTCTCATTAGTTACCTATTTTATACATGATGTGTGTGAACATATATATATATATATATATATGTCAATTGTTCTGTGATTTTTAATTGCTTCCAAGTAAAACTGAATCCTGCAGAATATATGAACTCTCATCTGCTTCTACCTACCTTTCATATATCATACCTCCTGACATACACTGTCCTTTCCAGGCCTTGAACCAACTGCCCTTCCAAGATCATCTATGAGGATCTTTGCCTAGAGTAGAAGTGAAGTGAAGTGAAAGTCACTCAGTCATGTCCACCTCTTTGTGACCCCATGGACTAAACAGTTCATGGAATTCTCCAGGCCAGAATACTGGAGTGGGAAGCCTTTCCCTTCTCCAGGGGACCTTTCCAACCCAGGAATTGAACCCAGGTCTCCCACACTGCAGGTGGATTCTTTACCAGCTGAGTCACCAGGGAAGCCCTTGCCTAGAGTAACTTTTCTGCAACTCCTCCCTACTCTCACAACTAGGGCAGACATTGCTTTCCCCTGGACACCCGCTGTGGGAGGCAGATTCGATCGCCCCCCTTATGCTTTCATCGCCTCATATAAGCACACTTGACGGGCCACCTTGCCACATTCAAGTGTGTAATTATAAATGGGCACATTGTCCTCAGCTTCACTTTAGGCACCTCGAGAGCAAATACAATATGTATGTCCCCAGCATGTAGTACAATATGGTCATAGTAAGAGATTAATGAATATTTTCTAAAAATTTATTTGCTGAATAAAATGCATCTATGATCCATCTATGATCTATGATGATATATGTTAGGCTCTGAAAAGTTAAAGTAACTTTATAGAAGTCATGCCAATCTGAAGGGTAGATCTGGAATTAAAATGTATGTACAGTTCTTAACCCACAGCCCAGGCCCATATGACCTTCATGTGCTATTATCTTGCAAATATTCTTCAGAGCCATACCGAAGATATACTCTTCAGGGTTAGGGCCTCCAGTTACAGTGGCGCAAGGGGGAGCTGAGAAAAAGGATATCATTTCCAAGGAGAGCTGCCAGTTCTCTTCCCTGCTTTCATACTTCCCACTGGCAAGAGAGATGCCACTGAAGGCCCTGGAAGGGGGACTGACAACGTTCTCACTCACTTTCAGATTCTGACCTTACCCCAGAATTCAGAGGGGATGGAGATCAAGCTGAGTTCTGTAAATACTGAGGGATGTTAATCCCACTCACCTGCAAGCAAAAGATTAAGCATCTACTGCAAGAATTCTGATTGAGCAGACCTATTTATTTGCCTATTTATAGGGAAAGCAATTCTCAATTAAGACCCAGACCTCATTGTGTTAAGGACATAAACATAAAATTGCTAGGTGGAGTCAGTCTGCAGACAGCTTCCCTGATGGGAATGCAGACAATCTTTAACGGCGGCTTAATCAAAGTCACTTATAACTGTCTATATCATGAACTTCTGGTACTTTTGGCTCATGAGATTATCTCATTCCAGTACACCTTCAGGACTCAGTACTGGAGCATAGTTCCTTTGTCAGGAACAAATCCCTAGAAAGAATCCGCTCTTGTTGCCCGGTGGCAGCATGTCCACAGCTTCTGAATGAATGAGTGCTATGAAGGGCAGGCTGCTGCCTATGCTATGCTCTGAGCCTCCTCATGATCCCCAGACAAACTTACTCTGGTGGATATGGGTGTGCACCAGGAGAAAAGCAGACAAGGCACTTTCATAGCCTTACCCAGGGGAAGTGGGTAGGCTGCCAGGTCTGCTCCAGGGCCTGGAGGGTTAGGTTCATGACACAATGTAGAGCATCTGGTGTCTTCACTGGGATTTTTTTCTTCAAAAAAACTGTCAGGGAAGAAACCCTTCTTCTCCTGATGTAAATCTTGGGCTGCTGGCAGTCCTACCCACCAGGTGGGAAAAAACCCTGAGTAATAAAGTTCTGAAGACCTTGGGAAAGCCTTGCATGCAGCTGTGCCACAGGCCAAGAAACACTTCAACATTTTAAGACATTGAGGCATAACTCAGTTTGGTTCAGTTCAGTCACTCAGTTGTGACCGTCTTTGCGACCCCATGGACCGCAGCTCGCCAGGCCTCCCTGTCCATCACCAACTCCTGAACTCCACCCAAACCCATGTCCATTGAGTCTGTGATGCCATCAACCATCTTTTATGTGTAGATATACCACAGTTTGTTTATTCATTCATCTGTTGATGGGTATCTGGGTTGTTTCAGTTTGGAGCTATACACGTTAAGCTGCTGTGTACATTCATATATCTTGTAAAGACATCTGATTTTACTTTTCTTAGGTAAATACCTAGGAGTGGGAATGGCTGGATTATATATATGGTAGTAGGTATATGAGTAAATTTTTGAAGAATCTGATAAACTGTTTTCTGAAATTATATCATTTTAAATTTCCACCAGCAGTGTATGAGAGAACTAGGTTCTCTCATCCTTGTCAATACTTGCTATTGGTCAGTCTTTTTATTTTCAGTATTTGGATGGATGTGCAGTGGTTTTTCACTGTGACTTTATTGCACATTTCCTGAATGATTAATAATGTTGAGGGGTTTAAATGTGCTTATATGCCATTCATATATCTTCTTTGGTGAAGTGTTTTTTCATCTTTTGCCTATTTTTCAATTGGGTTGTTTGTTTTCCTATGGAGGACATTTAATTTATATACTTTTGATAGAACCCTTTATTAGATATGTGATACACAAATATTTTCTTCTACTTCTTGTCTTTTCATTCTCTGTGTATTCAAAGGGCAGAAGTTCTTAATTTTTATAAATTCCAATTTGTCATTTTTTTCTTTTATGCAATGGAGTTTTGGTGTTGTGTTTAAGTCTTTGCTTAGCTCCAGGCTGTAAATATTTCTCCTTCCTTCTTCTTTTGGCATATAGATATTCAATAGTTCCAGTATAATTTGCTGAAAAGATTAACCTTTCTTCATTGAAGAGTCTGAATCTTTGTTAAAAATCAACTGTCCACATAAGTTTAGGCCTGTATCTCGATTATCTATATTTGCTATGCTTATGCTGAAAGCACATCTTTGATTACTGTAGCTTTATGTGAATGTGAAAGTTGCTCAGTCATGTCCAACTCTTTGTGACCCCATGGACTATACAGTCCATGTAATTCTCCAGGCCAAATTTCTGGAGTGAGTAGCCATTCCCTTCTCCAGGGGCTCTTCCCTGTAGCTTTATAGTTAGTCTCAAAGCCAGTTTTAGTTAACTCACTTTGTTATTTTTAGCTATTTTGACTATTCTGGGTCCGTTGCACTTCTATATGAATTTTAGAACCACCTTATTAATATCTACAAGAAAAAACCTCCTAGCAATTTTTATTGGGATTTCATTGAATCTCTAGATCAGTCTGGGGAGAACTGACATTTTAACAATATTGAATCTTCCAACCCATAAACAAGGCATATCTCCCCATGTCCAATGTATTGTTGTTGCTGCTGCTAAGTCGCTTCAGTCGTGTCCGACTCTGCGCGACCCCATAGACGGCAGCCCACCAGGCTCCGCGTCCCTGGGATTCTCCAGGCAAGAACACTGGAGTGGGTTGCCATTTCCTTCTCTAATGCATGAAAGAAAAAAGTGAAAGTGAAGTCGCTCAGTCGTTTCTGACTCTTAGCGACCCCATGGTCTTCAGCCCACCAGGCTCCTCTGTCCATGGGATTTTCCAGGCAAGAGTACTGGAGTGGGGTGCCATTGCCTTCTCAGTCCAATATATTAGCTGTTCTTAAATTTCATTCAGTGGTGATTTTAGCTTTTAGTATACATGTTTTTCACAACTTTTGTCAAATTTATGAGTAAGTATTTCAGATTTTTGATGGTATTATAAAAGATAGCTTTTATTTTAATTTGTGATTGTTCATTGCTGGTGTATAAAATATAATTTTTTATTATATTGATCTTGTATCCTGAAACCTTGCTAAACTCATTCATTCTAATAGCAATTAGTACCTACAGAGATGATCATGTCATCTGTGAATAATGATATAATATTTCTTACTTTCTTATCTAAATGGTTTGATTTATTTATTTGACTGGCCAGAATATCTGGTACAAATGTTAAATCAAAGTTGACAGATTGGATATATTTGCCTTATTATCAATCTTAGAAATAATTCAATCTTTCACTTGTAAGTGTGATGTTAGCTGTGGATTTTTATAGGTTAGGTTACCTTTACCAGGTTGAAGAAGTTCCATTCTATTCCTAGCTTACTGAGGATTGAAAGTTGGATTTTTGTTGAAATGCTTTTTCTGCATTTATTGAAATGAATATGTGGGTTCCTTTTTAGTTTATTAATGTGGTGAATAGCATTGATTGACATTCAAATGGTAAAGTAAACTTGCTTTCCTGGGATAAACTTCACTTGGTCTTGTAATATTACCTCTTTAATATTTTGTTGGGGTATGATTTGCTATAATTTTGCTAAGAATTTTTGTATTTATGTTCATGAGGGTTATAGGTCTATAATTTTCTCTTTTAAAAAATATCTGTCTGCATTTTCTATCAAGGTAACACTGGACTCAGAATGATTTGGAAATTATTCTACCCTCTTCAATTTTCTGGAAGATTTTTGTGTACAATTGGTATTACTTCTTCCTTAAATGTTGAGTAGAATTCAGCAAGGAAGTTATCTGTGTCTGAAGTTTTCTTTGTGGATAATTTTCCAGCTACATATTCAGTTACTTTAATAGACATAGGGCCCTTCAAGTTTATCTATTTCTTCTTGAATGAGTTTGACCATTTCATCTAAGTTGTCAAACTCACTGACAAAATGTTCACAATATTCATTTGCTCTCCTTTCAGCATCAATAGAATCTGAAGTGAGATCAACACTTTTAGTCTTTAAAATAGTTATTTTTTGTCTTCTCCCTTTTTTTTGTCCTGATCAATCTGACTTGAAGTTTGTCGACTTTACTGATTTTTCTCAAAGAACTAGCTTTTAGTTATATTGATTTTACTTTATTATTTTGTTTTATATTTCATTTATTTCTGCTCTATTCTTTTTTATTTCCTTTTTTCTGCTTATTTGGACTTAATTTGTTCTTCTTTTTATAGTTTCTTGAGGTGGGAAGCTAATGTCATCCATGTGAGACCTTCCTTTTCTAATATAGATGCTTAGTGCTATAAATTTTGCCCTAATAATTACTTGACTTTCAAAAGTTTTTATGTACTTTTATATGTTCATTTTCATTTAATTCAAAATCTATCTTAATTTTGTTCTTGAGTTTTGTGTATGTGGGTGTTTGATAACCAATTTCAAATATCCATGATTTTCCAGAGGTTTTTCTGTTACCAATTTTTAAATTTAATTCCATTGTGGCTTGGAAACATGCTTTGTATGCCTTCAGTATTAATTTTTATTACTGTGGTTAAGAGTCACATAAAATGAATCTCTTTTTAGCTGTGGGGCAGGGGCGGTGGGTGAGGGAGCAATGCATAGCTGGTGGGATCTTGGTTCCCTGACCAGAGACTGAACTCAAGCCTTCAGCAGTGAGTGTAGAGTCTTAACTACTAGACCATCAGGGAATTCCCCACACAAACAATTTTAAAACATGCGATTCACAATCCTGTGGCATTTAGTACATTCACAACTTTTGGCAATTACCACATTTATCTAGTCACCAAATATTTTTATTACTCTAAAAGGAAACCCCATATACCCATTAAGTAATTAATCTTCATTCCTCTTCCTCACAGCCCCTGACAACCAATAATCTGTCTTCCTATGAATGATATAAAGTGTGGCATTTTACATATAACTTCTCTGATGTAGCATAATGGTTTTGAGGTTCTTCCGTGTTGTAGCATGTATCCATACTTCATTCCTTTTTATGATGGAATAATATTACATTGTATGAATATACTATACTTTGTTTAACCATTCATTAATTGATAAACATTTGGGATTTTCCCCACATTTTAAATATTGTGATTAGTGCAGCTATGAACATTGGTGTATAAGTTTTTACTTAAAACTTCAATTAGTTCAGGCATTCTTATTATAGGAATTGATGGTAACTTTATATGTAGTTTATTTTGGAACTACCAAACTGTTCTCCTCAGGGGGTACATCATTTTATATTCCCACTTGCAATGGTGAGGGTTGCAATTTCTCCACATTCTCACCAACATTTGTTAATTTTTTTAAAAAATTGTAGCCATCTTGTGGGTGTGAGGTGTTATGTCATGGTTTTGATTTGTATTTCTGTAATGAATAATGATGGTGAACATTTATTCATGCATTTGGTATCCATTTGCATGCACTATTTGGAAAAATGTCTATTTAAGTATTTTATTCATTATATAACTGAGTTATCCTTATTGTGGAATTGTTAAGAGTTCTTTAGATATTCTGAGTAGACATTTTTATATTTGTCCATGTATCTATTCTTACCAGAGATCTTTAGATTTTTATATGGCTTTGAATTATTTGCATCCTTTCATTTCAACCTGATGGACTGCCTTTAGCATTTCTTACAGAGCAAGTATTATGATAATGAATTCTTTCAGCTTGTGTTTATTTGCAAATGTCTTAATTTCTCCTTTTTTTGGAAGCACAGTTTTGCTGGGTATAGAAATCTTGGTTAACAGGCTTTCATTTTTTGTTTTCCCCTTCAGTTTTTTAAATATATCAATCCATTGCTTTCTGGCCACCAAAATTACTGCTGAAATAATTAAACTGATAATTATATTGAAGATCCCTGTACATGATGACTTACTTCTCTCTTGCTACTTTCAAAATTCTTTGTCTTTTGACATATTATAATGTGTCTTGGCATAAGTCTCTTTGAATTTATCCTACAGAGATTGTCAGGATTATTATAGAGTCATGTATTTCAATAAATTTGGGTAGGTTTCAACCATTATCTCTTGAAATTTTCCTTCTTCATATGGGATTCCCGTAATGCCTATGTTGGTTTGTTTGATGATGGCTCACAAGTGGTTTAGACTCTATTCACTTTAATCTTTTTTCTTTCTGTCTGACAGATTTAACTCATTTCAATTGCCCTGCCATCAAGTTTGCCAATTTCATCTTTTTTCTTATTAAATCTGCTGTTGAGTTTATCTGAAAAAATTTTCAATTCAGATATTGTATTTTTCAGATCCAGAATTTCTTTTTGATCCCTCTTTATAATTCTGTCTCCCTATTGGTATTCTCATTTTGTTCATATATAATTTCCTATTTTTCAAAAAACTTTTTGGTGTTTTCCTTTAGCTACTTGAGCATATTTAAGACAATTCCTTTAAGGCCTTTTCCTAGTAAGCCCAATGTCTGTGCTTCTTCAGAGGTGGCTTCTGCTAATTTATTTTCTTTCATTGAACCGGTCATGCTTCTTTGTATGCCATGTAAGTTCTTCTGGTTGAAAATTTGCATTTGTAAAAACATACAGCTTTCCCAGTCTTTGTAAACTGTTTTGTTGCCAGAGCAGTCTGCCACTGACTAGCTGGGCATGTTCTGAATCTAGGAATCAGCTGAGATAAAAGCTTAAGATCTTCTTAGAGCATGCGTCTTGCTTACACACTTTCTCAATTCTCTTCTCTTAATTTCTCAAGAGTCTCACCTCAGCTTCTCCCTGTGATTTTAAATGGTCTATTGTATGTCTCCACAAATAATATCTTGCTCTGGAGGTCTGCATATCGGCAGTATCATTGCAAATTTCACCATCAGTGACTGCCACTTTTCCCAATCTCAGATCTGTTGGGTGAGACAAAGACCAGTCCTTCAAGTAGCCCCCAGGCAGGTTAGAAAGTTGCAAATAAGGTCTGTTCTGCTCCCTCTAGTTTAAAGGAGGGAATTAAGAACTGAGTTTTTACCTTATCCAAAGCAAGAACACACCAAACCAGGAGTTGGTGGGTCACACTGGAGTAAAACACCAGTAAAACCTTCTATAATACCATTTTGAATGTGTTTTTATCCTTGACTGAGCATTTGCTTGGTTGCTATTGACTTCTGTATGCCTTCCAAGGTTCCTGCAAGCTTATTTTAGCCAGTTTTCTGGTTCTTCTCTTATGTCTCTATGGGAGAACAACAGTTCTGAGCTTCCTGGTTCACCATTTTGCTATTGATACTTATTTTATGACCCAGAATATGGTCTACCTTGGTGAATATTCTATTCACTTGAAAATTATGTGCATTCTGCTGCTCTTGTGCAGAGTGTTCTAGAAATGTCAGGTAAGTCAAGGTGATTAATAGTAGTGGTAAAGTCTTCTATAACTTTGCTTTCTGTCCATTCATTCTATCAATAATAGAAAGATATGTATTAAAATATCTACTTTAATTGTGGATTTATCTATTTTTACTTGCATTTCTAACAACTTTTATTTCAAGTATTTTGAAGCCCTGTTATATCCTCTTATTAAATTGATTTCTTTATGATTATGAAGTAAAACTTTATTATCCCTGGTAATATATTTATTTGAGTCTTTTTTAAAATTCCAATCTGATATTCTCTACCTTTTCATTGCAGTTTTTTTATGCTTTACATTTAATATGATTATTTTTATGGCTAATATTAAGTCTATCATCTTATGTGATTTGCATTTGTCTTATCAGTGTTTTTTTTTTTTCCCCCTTTTCTGCCTTCTTTTGGACTGAGTATTGTATTCATTTCGTAGGGCTACTGTAGAAAGTACTACAAATCAGCTTACTTAATAGAGTTTTTTGGTCTCAGTTTTGAAGTCTAGTCATCCAAAATCAAGGTGTCAGCAAGGTCATGTTCTCTATGAAATCTGTAGGAGAGAATCCTTGCATCTTCTCAGTTCAGTTCAGTTCAGTTGCTCAGTCATGTCTGACTCTTTGCGACCCCATGAATCGCAGCACGCCAGGCCTCCCTGTCTATCACCAACTCCCGGAGTTCACTCAGACTCACGTCCATTGAGTCAGTGATGCCATCCAGCCATCTCATCCTCTGTCGTCCCCTTCTCCTCCTGCCCCCAATCCCTCCCAGCATCAAAGTCTTTTCCAATGAGTCAACCCTTCACATGAGGTGGCCAGAGTACTGGAGTTTCAGCTTTAACATCATTCCTTCCAAAGAAATCCCAGGGATGATCTCCTTCTGAATGGACTGGTTGGATTTCCTTGCAGTCCAAGGGACTCTCAAGAATCTTCTCCAACACCACAGTTCAAAACCATCAATTATTCACAGCTCAGCTTTCTTCACAATCCAACTATCACATCCATACATGACCACTGGAAAAACCATAGCCTTGACTAGACGGACCTTAGTTGGCAAAGTAATGTCTCTGCTTTTCAATATGCTATCTAGGTTGGTCATAACTTTTCTTCCAAGGAGTAAGCGTCTTTTAATTTCATGGCTGCAGTCACCATCTGCAGTGATTTTGGAGCCCCCCAAAATAAAGTCTGACACTGTTTCCACTGTTTGCCCATCTATTTCCCATGAAGTGATGGGACCAGATGCCACGATCTTCATTTTCTGAATGCTGAGCTTTAAGCCAACTTTTTCACTCTCCTCTTTCACTTTCATCAAGAGGCTTTTTAGTTTCTCTTCACTTTCTGCCACAAGGGTGGTGTCATCTGCATATCTGAGGTGATTGATATTTCTCCCAGCAATCTTGATTCCAGCTTGTTTTTCTTCCAGCCCAGCATTTCTCATGATGTACTCAGCATAGAAGTTAAATAAGCAGGGTGACAATATACAGCCTTGACGTACTCCTTTTCCTATTTGGAACCAGTCTGTTGTTCCATGTCCAGTTCTAACTGTTGCTTCCTGACCTGCATATAGGTTTCTCAAAAGGAAGGTCAGATGGTCTGGTATTCTGATCTCTTTCAGAATTTTCCACAGTTTATTGTGATCCTCACAGTCAAAGGCTTTGGCATAGTCAATAAAGCAGAAAGAAATGTTTTTCTGGAACTCTCTTGCTTTTTCCATGATCCAGCAGATGTTGGCAATTTGATCTCTGGTTCCTCTGCCTTTTCTAAAACCAGCTTGAACATCTGGAAGTTCACAGTTCACGTATTGCTGAAGCCTGGCTTGGAGAATTTTGAGCATTACTTTACTAGCGTGCTGATATTTTTCAGCAACCCTTGGCTTTTAGATTCATTTCTCCAATCTCTGCCTCTGTCATCACATGGTCATCTTCACCCTGTGTGTCCTGTTCTTGTCCTCAAATAAGGACATCTGTAATATTGAATTAGGTCTCATCCTAATAATCTGAGCTTCAGTTGATTACATCTGAAAGATCTTATTTCCAAATATGGTCACATTCACAGATATCAGGGGTTAGGATTTCAACATATCCTTTTGGGGGACACAATTCACCCATAAGAAGTATTTTATATGACTCTCTCTCCTTTGTTGGCTCATTGATTACGACCATGCTTTATTAATTTATCGGTTGCTTTAGGATTTATTGTATACCTCTTTATTACAGTCTGCCTTCAAAAGCCTTATAATACTTTATACTGCTTATAAAACATTTATAATTAAAGGCAGTAGTGTATCAGGTACAGATGGGTTCTCAGCTTCAACAGTTGTTTACAGCTGGCACCTATTCCAGTTGGTTGGTGCTGCATTGTTAAATATTTGAAGATTATCCCTGGATGCACTCTGTTGACTGTAAAATAAGCACTTCTAACTTGTAGGGACTTGGGCTAAGGGAAACAACCTTGAAGGAGAAGGAAAAGACAGTCAATAAATGAATAACTGGGTAAATTTTGTCCCTTCACCAGTTGCAATAAACAATCCAACTACCCAAACCATTGTATGGCTGTTCTGCTATTTAAGATCAGTGACGTGAAAGAGGGACAGTCCTGTACAGTGTGCCATGGGTCATCATTCTCACAAAGCCACGTCCTCCTACAGAGGCGTGAAGTACAATTTTCTCATGTCATTTAAGATGCTGTTCGCTGAAGACTTCTGGAATGATTTGATGAAACAGCTCAGCCATGCAACTTACAATCTAAGTGTTTTCCCTCCATGCAACTATCCATGGGTCAGCAGCATCTCAAGGCTGCATGTGCATGGTGGTAGGGAGGCTGATGACAGGACCTGGAATCAACAGCACCTGGAAAAACATTCTTCCTTGTTCAGGCAGCCTGTTGCCTCTAAAACTCACATAAGAGAAGCATGCTTTTTTCCTTAAGCCATAGCAAACATTCTGTCATATCTCACAGGCTCTTAGTGGTTTTGGCCAGGCCCCAACCCAAGCCAATCACTGTGCAAGGCAGGTGGCATTATCTCGACTGGCTTAGATGGATCCATCTCCCCCTGTCGCTGGGCCTGCCCTCCAAACTGAATGATAGCCATTCAGCTGGAGAAGGATGGCCTGGATCTTTGGGGGGAAACCTGAATTCATGAAAACTCCTTTAGATTTATGTAGTATTTTCTCATTTAGAAACCACTTTTACAGAATTTAATTTTACTAGTAAAAATAACACTTTTACCCTAAATGTTAGTAAAAGATAAGGTCCAGGTAGGTGAGGAGTTATCAAAGCTATGTGCTTTTACACAGCAGAGTTTAGCAAAACAGTAAGTCTTTTAAGGGATACAAACACAGAGGAAGTCTAAGATTTTGAGACAGTTCGGTGTGCTGAAGGAAGGCTCAGCATTATTTCAGGAATACAGTATCTAAATAAAAGAGGTTATCGTCTGCTGCTCTTGAGGAGATTCGAAGAAGACTGGGAAGCAGAAGGAAGGAGGACAGGAGAAGAGGCAGAGGACAGATGATTTACACACTATTTGGCCAACAGTCAATGGGCCCTAAGGGGAGGAAGATTATAGTTGTTACCAAAAAAAGACATAACAAGTAACATTCTGAGTTGCAAAGTGGCTGGGTCACTAACACACTACATTCTTGGTTGAACAAATGCAGCAGTTTATTTGAAGGTGTTTGTATAAATGGAGCTGTGGTTTGAGGAATATCAGAGCCGCGGTTAGGAATTTGGGACTTCTGCAGGCTGCACTGGCACCTGCTAGCAGGCTCTGTAACCCACCCTGCTGTGACCTGTCTGCGGCTATCTAGAGAGGTCTACAGTTAAGGCCATAGTTCTTGAGCTCACGATCCAGGGACAGTCTGTCAACAACTAATGTACTCTCTGCAAAAGTGTCCTCATTTATTATCTTCTCTTTTTCCCTTTTCTAAACCCCTTCTCCCAAATGCCACCCTTTTAAAAAGACTTTTGGGAAGTCTCATTTTTGAACAAAATTCTTATATAACACAGTTAAAAAAAGGGCCCAACTTTAAACCAGTTGACCAACTCCATCCTAGAGAGGTTCATACAGTAAAACTGTAAAAAGTATCTTTTCTCAACCACCTACATAAATGTTCTCCTACTAGATTATACTCTTAAATCTCATATCTCTGTTATTAATCTTATTAAATACTTCCCCATTACCATCTACCAGGGAGATGGAACCAGATTTAAGAAATCCCCAAACACCTATAAATGATTGAAAAGTAATCACATGGACCTTTCATCCCTACCCTAGCTAATTCAGCTCCTATTACTGAGAGACCAGGGGGATGACCTTCAAGCCTCTTTCCCCTTGGATTGAGGATAGTTTCCAGGCAGCAGCTGGGCCTGTGGTAAACAGGCCAGTGAAGAAGCCTTCCAGCACCTCAGTCTTTGATGATCCACAGAGTTCCTAACAACAAAGACTGGACCTGGAATAGAACCTTCTTGACATAGTGCCCACACATCACTAAGCACCCTCACAGGTCTGCGGACGGAACACAAGCTCCCAGGTCTCTGGTGGGCAGAGAAATGTCAGATCCCCAGATCCACCTGGGCAGCTCCTGGAAAAGCCACCAACAGAGTGACCGTCAGAGCTTACTGGGCAACATCAAAAATAAGGGAAACAGGTGCTATTCCATATTTGGAGAGAACATAAAGCTTATGGAAACAGAGAAGTCCTACTCAATTCTGTCCTTCAATTGGAAAGAAGAGAATTTGCTGAAAAAGAAACTAAGTTTTCTAGACTCCATGAAGAAATATGAAGCTAATGCCTGGCTAATGGAGCAGAAAGCCTTTTATAAACGATGCCACTCAAAGCTCCGAAAGTCAGAACTGGCCCATGCTCGGTTGCTAGGTAACAAGGACTTGGTCAACCGGCTCACCTCCAAGAATATGTTGTCCAACTACACCACCACCTTTGTGGATGAGAGCGAGGCGGCTGTGAAGGCAATAATCCAGAACAGAAGAGAAGGGGAGAAGAACAAAATGCCCTTCAGACTTAGCCTAGACAAGGACAGACTCTACCCATCCACAGCTTCCAGGGCAACCTTAAAGGCAGACTCCAAGGATGAAAGTGAGAGGGCAACTCTAAATATAAGAGGGTCTCTCTCCAGAGGGGAGGGAAAACCAGCTTTGGTTTTATCTTTAGAATCTTTGGATAATCCAGAGCAGGTAGAAAAACAGAGAAAGCTCCCTGTTGACAGCAGGCCATCAGTTGGGGGAGAAAGGATCGTAAGAGACGTCCCTAGTAGGCCATCGAGCACTGGGCAGAGTCATCTCCAGGATCCAACCATTGGCAGGAAATCGAAAGGCAAGTTTCTTAAATACATAATCTATGGAGACAGGAGTGGAGAGCACCCCAAGAAGAAAAGATCATGGCCCAGGAAGAACCCACCTGTCCCGGGCGGTGTGCAAATGGACCAGGCACTGCCGACCCAGGTTCAAGTCAACCTAAGGCAGGAGTTTCTCACGAGTGAAAGAGCCGAGTACCTGGAGGCCAGAATCCAAAGTCTACCACAGCCCACATATTTTCAAGGTCACTCTTCTAACAGACCCTGGGAGAAAGGAACTGAAGGAGTAGTGTATGCTCCAGGAATCAGAACACAGGGTGCAGGAAGAGGGCCGAAAATCATTCCTGAAGTGATCGGAAAACGAATTGGAAGCAAGTCCATCACCAAGAACAAACGGCTTTTTTCCTAAGGCACGCTTCCCCTTTCTACCCCTCTGCCATTCAGCAACTTCTACTTAATACTTACCAAGGAAACTCTTACCCCTGACCTCAAGACTGCTCCGGAACTCACGGAGAAAATGCTTCTCCTCTTATATAAAACTGGGACAACCAAAGCAGGATCTAACAGTAAGAACGTGGACCTGGGTCACGCCTGGCCCTGCAACCCTGCACGCGGAGACACGGAGACGCGCGCGCAGAGGAAAGGCAAGGGGGCCGCGCCGCGTCCGGAGCGCCCCGCGCGAGCCTTCAGGTCCGCGTCCAGGAGCAGTATCTAGGGGGAACGTGCTGATGGGAAACTTTCTGCCAGTAATACTCTTACTGTAAAAAAAAAAAAAAAGAGAGTGAAAGACAGTGATTTGCGGAACGTTAGCAAATCTGTTTCTTCGGCAGCTTGGGGAGGGAAAGGGAATAGGAACCTTGGTCTGACTTTTGACCTCCAATAAAATCAAACCAGTGTAAACTAGTCGACTTGAAAACTAGGAGAGGTCTCTCGCTCACTCTCCCTTGGCGCCCCGTTCCCCAGCAGGCAGGCCCTACTGGGAGACTCCCTACATTTAGTGAAGCAAAAAATGTTGAAACAAGAGAGAGGACTGAAGGTGTGATAAGAACACCAGGTGGGAGGCAAGAGGTTCTGTTTTCTAGCTTCATGAATTCATATGAATGCAATGATCAGCGTAATCTTGGGCAAAACGCTTCACAGCTTGAGACCTTAGTTTCCTCATCTATAAAATGAGGGTTGGGGAAGATCTTTCAGGCCATATTTACCCCTACACCTCTACAATACAATTATTTTAACTTGTCACAGAAGCAGATGTTGGGTGGCTGCCCTTGAGCAAAATAAAACATCTTCAGTCTTTTGTCCTTCCAGTGGTCAGTCCAGTGGTTGGTTAATATTTCAAACTTTTCTGAGGTAATATAAGGAAGTTAAAGTCTTCATTATCAATTAGATGGTCATGAGGCAAATGTATAGAGAAGTGGCACTTTTACATTTAAATGAATGATGGTAAATATTTTTAAAATATTTTTTCTCTGTATTTCATCGTTCATATTCTTTAAATATTTTCTCTGTATTTCATAAGTATTTAAATCCCATTATGACAGCAACCTAAGTAAGTGGAATTCGTGTTGTACAGCATGTGGCTAAATAATTGCAGGCTTAATGTCTCTGAAATCAGATCTGCAGTCAGAGGGATAACTGCAGTGATCTGCACTGTCCCAAATGACTGCAACCACTTCATGTGGATTCAATATGAATTTTACTAATTTCCTCTATGGGTTACTGGCATAGAAATACTGAAAGCACATAGGTGGTTGTGGTGATGAGAAAAAAAAAAGCCACGCTTATATGAATTATGAGATTATAAGTGTCATTTCAGAGTCGGGGCGGGGATGAGGTCCTACAGTGGAGAGAAAGAGGCTCTCTTAAAACTAAAGGTGCTTAGGAAAACGTGATTGTTTACTCACCACTTCTTAGGGATACATGGCAAACTGGTTTTCCCTCAACTGTTTTCCAAAACTAGTTCCATTCATGAGAGCAGTATAAGGTGGTACTGTTACTGAACAGTGGGAACGTGTGAGGAGTACCTGAATGCCAGAAAAACTCTTCCCATGCAGGAACAACTTGTCGTACTACTTTCACTGGTAGCTTCTCTGCAGATCTGGAGTCCAACCGACAAATCAGGCTCTTTGGTTTTATAAGCATAATTCCATTCATACATTCATTTGAAAAATATGTTCTGAACACCAGGGTGAGGAAAACAGATATATTTCTACTCTCATGGAATAGAATTTAAGGAATGAGTTAGGCAATAATGAAGTAAGCAAAACAATACCCTGTGAAAAGCGTTTTGGAAGTATGATTATTTTGGAGACTACAGTTTAAATTTGAAAAATACTTCAATCCTATTAAAAATACATATTTAAGGCAAATGGTATTTTCTTTGGGTTTGGGTACAAGATGCGAGCACACAGGGACAATTCTGAAATGCATTTTTAGGTAATGGGCTAACTTCCACTTGACAGTCCCAAGAATACACTTGTAGTTATGATGAGCTGGGATTCTCCTGCTCAGTCTCAGCTGGAAGCATTTGAGGTTATTTCCTGCCCTTGGTGATTATTTCCAGGGCAAGGCTGCCTTCTCAGTTGCCTCAGGAAACAGATCTGATCTCACTTACTGTGAACTTCTTGATTCACTGGTAAGGGGACCAAACCCAGCAGTGCTAGGCAGATTTGCAAGTTAATATATATCACATCTCAATAGTTTTGAAATATTTTCACTCAGCTGATATATCTTCCTGAGATGACAGTAAATAAACACACACACAATGTGGGCCTTTAAAAACTGTGGTAAGAATTAAGGTAGGGGAGGGTGTCAGCAAGGTGCAAAGGATAGCAGGGAAGAGGCTGGGAAGGAGTTTCTGAGACCCTGGCTTGTTGTGCAGCTTAATGAACTTTGTTTACATTCTGCTCTAGGTACTAGGGGCACAGCCATGAGCAAGACAAAGTTCCCGCCCTCATCAGGCTTGGTTTCTAGTGAAGCACAGATAAAAATGAGCAAATAAGGGAATTGCTTTTCATTTTTCTTTACTTGTTTAACTCTGAAATGCTAACATTTTCCAGGGACTCTGTCCATGTTTTTTCTTCCTCCCTTTATTACCTTTCCCTGGTGACTACCTCCATCTATGCTGAAAAACCACACATTTAAATCTTCTTTGTAGGCTTTTCTTTAAATTTGTATTTTTTTAACTGCCTCTGTACAATTCCAATTGTATATTTCTTAGACATTTCAACTGAAACATGCCCAAAATCTGTTTCCCTGTCACCACACCACCAACCCAGTCATGCAAATCGGAAATGTGGGTTATTTTTGACTCCTCTCTCTCCCTGGAATATCGAATCACCCAGTCACCCAGTCCCAGTCCCAAACATGTCTTAGAACGTGCCCTCCCTTCTATCCTCAGGCTTATATACCTGGGGATATAACTAGAATTATAGCAATAATCTCCTAACTGGGCTGCCCTGGTGGCTCTAGTGTTCTTGCCTGGAGAATCCCATGGACAGAGGAGCCTGGTGGGCTACAGTCCATGGTGTCACAACGAGTCAGATATGACTGAACGACTTGGCAAAATCTCCTAAGTACAAAGATCGCATGACACTTATGTTTCTCCAATTCCATCTTATAAGATACAAAAAAATGTAAAATGAATTATCTTTGTATTTCAATATCTGCAAAGCAAAGTTCAAAGTTCTTGGTATGGTCTACAAGGCCTTTCATGCTCTGATCTGCCTTCCATTCCAATCCAATCTTGATCCCTTTGAATCTGACACTCAGGCATACTAAACACCTTCTTGTCTGCCTACCAACTAACCCTTCACCTCCTATTTGGACAATTTTTGGATCTGAATTCTCTGTCCAAATTGTATTTTTATGTACTTCTATAACCCTTAGTGGTTTCTATGTATATCTGGTCCACTAGATTCAGTCTCCCCATAAAAAGACTCCTTGATTGAACAAAGTGGCTGTGAAACCAACCTGAAACCTCCAGCAAACCTGCAGCATGATTAGCATTCAATTGGTATGTTCAGTTCAGTTCAGTTGCTCAGTCGTGTCCAACTCTTTGTGGCCCCATGGACCACAGCACGCCAGGCCTCCCTGTCCATCACCAATCCCGGAGTTCACCCAAACTCTCGTCCATCGAGTTGGTGATGCCATCCAACCATCTCATCCTGTCGTCCCCTTCTCCTCCTGCCCTCAATCTTTTGCAGCATCAGGGTCTTTTCCAATCAGTCAGTTCTTCGGATCATGTGGCCAAAGTATTGGAGTTTCAGCCTCAACATCAGTCCTTCCAATGAACACTCAGGACTGCGTAGCATTCAGTTTTCAATTGGTATTGAATTAGCATTCAATTTGTATTGAATTCTACTTACCTGGTAAATGTTAGTAAACAAAATCTTCACACTTCAGTTGGGATAGGACTAGAAGCAGGTTTGAGATCTCCCTTGGAGATCTTTCCATAGCACCATCCAAAGAGTACCTAAGTCCTTCCCATAGATCTACTAATTTAGTAATGAGATTTACCAAATAATAAGGCACGTGTGTGACAGGAAGGAAGCGAGTAAGGGTGATGGTGCAGCTGAACACAACTTTTTCTTTTTGCTGGTCTGCTCTGGCTCTGGATTTGTTTTTCCAGGAATGAAACCTCAGGTAAGTAGTTTTGCTGGTCACTTTCAGATAATAAGCAAAGCATCTATTTTCTGGGTATTAGTGAAACATCAAAAATGCCACTCTCTTTCCTAACTGAAAATGCAGTTCTTGCTCAGAGCTGCTTCTGGGTGGGAGGCCTGAAGATAGGCTCTTCGTCATGTTACCTTCCTTCTCACTCAAAAGCTGTTTCTGGCCCTTTTGGAAGGGAGGAAATCTAGAGAAAAATATCCTGCTTCATCCAGCTGGTGCAACTGTCATAAGATATTGAGCCTTCAGAGAGAGGTGGGAGTTAATGGCTTTCTTTCACAAAGTAAACGCTTCAGGGAACCCCAGATGAGAGCCTCTTGGCTGGTCACTTCCAGTTTCTCCTCTTCTCACAGCTTCTGTCTGAGGGTATTCAGATATTGGGTGTCTGGCTCCAGAACAGGAAGCCCACTTGTGCAGGGTCAGATGGCCCATGACCTATCTCTTACAGTGACCACATGTGGTCTACGGGAAATATACATTTCAGCCTCATCACTGGTAGATGTGCCCTTTATTCAGCAATATTCTAAACAGAATTCTAGCAAACCAAACTCAGTAGCATATTAAAAGGTTTGTGTACCATGAACCTGCAGAACCACCCCAGGAATGGAGGGTTGGTAGAACATACCAAAATCCATCGATATAGTCCTACTAATAGAATAAAGGACAAAAACTCACAACCATCTTAATAGAAGCAGATTAAGATCCTACATTGCAGGTGGATTCTTTACCAGCTGAGTCAGCAGGAAAGCCCAAGAATACTGGAGTGGGTAGCCTATCCCTTCTTCAGGGGATCTTCCTGACCCAGGAATTGGACCAGGGTCTCCTGCACTGCAGACGGATTCTTTACCAACTGAGCCCCAAGAGAAGCAGAAGCATCTGACAAAATCCAATATCCTATCCTGATAAAAACACTCAAACTAGGAATAGAAGGAAATTTTCCTCAACCTGAAGCATCTATGAAGAACTTACTGTTAGCATGACACTCAATGGTGAAAAATTAAATGCCTTCCTTATAAATCAGTACTAAGATAAAGATGTATGTTCTTGCCACTTCTATTCAATATTGTGCTAGAGGTGCTAGCTAGGGCACTTAGGAAAGAAAAAAAGTATTCAGAACAAAAGGGAAAAAGGAAAACTTTCTATTTGCAGATGTGTGATCTTGTATATAGAAAATACAAAAGAATCAAAAGTAAAACACATTTAGTTAAGAAAAGCCACATAGGATCAATATAAAAAACTTTTCATTGCATTTCTTTTTTTTTTCATTGCATTTCTATATGCTAGCAATGAATGATCCAAAAATGAAATTAAGGAAACAATTATGTTTATAATAGCATCAAAAAAAGAATAAAATACTTGGGAAAATATTTAACCAAAGAAATCAAGACTTGTACACTGAAATTTAAAAAAGAATAATAAAAAAAATTAAAGTCCTGAATAAATCCAAAGACATCCACGTTCATCAGTTGGAAAACTCTATATTGTCAAATTAATGATATTCTCCAAATTGATTTATAGATTCAACACAATGCCTGTCAAAATTCTAGATGCCTATTTTGAAGAAAATGATAAGCTGACTCTAATATTCACATAGAACTGCAAGGGACCCTCAATAGCCAAAATGACCTTGAAAAAGAACAAAGTTGGAAGACTCAACACCCCTAATTCAAAAGTTGTATTTCAAAGGACACCATCTAAAGTGAAAATACTATCCAAAGAATGGAATAAACTATTTGCAAATGACTTATCTGGTAACGGATTTGTATCAGAATAAGGAACTGAATAATAAGGACAAATAACTGAATCAAAATATAGCGAACATTTCTGAATAAATGTCTCTAAAGATGGCCAAATGGCCAAAAGCACATGAAAAGATATTCAACATCATTAGTCATTAGGAAAATGCAAATCAAAACCATGAGATACTACTTCACTCCCAATAGGAAGGCTAGACTCAAAATGTTGGCCAGGATGTGGAGAAATTAGAATTCACAAGATGCTTGCAAGAAAGTGCAACCACTTCACAAAACAGTTGGCAGTTCCTTGAAAAGCCTGGGCATATGACCCAGGAATTCACTATGTACATTACCAAAGGAAATGAAAGCTTATGTGCACATAAAAACTTGTACACCGTGTTCACGGTAGTAGTGTTTAAAATAAAAAGTGAAAATACAACCATCTATCAAATGAATAAAAATATGGTAATTGATGTACTGAAATACTATTCATAAAATGAAGTACTGATACATGCTACAACACAGATGCACCTTGTGTGTGATTCTATTTGTATGGACGGTCTAAAATAGGGAAATCTACAGACAAGTAAGATTAGTGGTTAGGTCTTGGAAGGTGGGGAAAGATAATCACTTCTAATGGATACAAGCGTTTTTCTTTTTTTGCAGTTGTGAAGATGCCCTGGAATTATATGTGACACACAATTTTGTGGCTATTCTAAAAGCCACTAATTGTACACTTTAAAGGAGTGAATTTTGTTATATGAATTACCCTAATAAAAAAAAAATCAAAGAAAGCATCCCTCCTGCATTTTTAGATAGATGAGGGTCAAATCCTGCAAAAGAAATCATTACAAGCATCTTCAACCTCTCAATGAATTCCTTCTTCTGTCTTGCAACAGGTAGCACCTGTCTCAACTTGAGAGTCTTGATAACCATCAGTGACATAAACAGGCTTGGATATGCTAATCCAAGCCAAAGGGCAGGGCCAGACAGAACTGAGACCATCACCCAACTCTGAAGGCTGTGCCCGCAGTCACCGTGCACTGCTCACTGACACATGCCCATTGCATTTTCTGTGGCATTCTGAAGACTGAGAGAGAGCCAGGATAATCACGCCTGTCCTATGGTCCTGTTCAGCTGAATCTAAGAATCCCAACTTAAGGGTTGATTTGTAGCAGTAATTACAGGGTTCTGGCAAACCAGGCTTTCATCATGGTGAGTGCTTGATTTACTACAGAAAACACAGCATTCAGGAAAATCCCATGGACGGAGGAGCCTGCTGGGCTGCAGTCCATAGATAGGGTCGCTAAGAGTCGGACACGACTAAGCGACTTCACTTTCACTTTCACGCACTGGAGAAGGAAATGGCAACCCACTCCATTGTTCTTGCCTGGAGAATCCCAGGGATGGGGGAGCCTGGCAGGCTGCCGTCTCTGGGGTCGCACAGAGTCGGACACGACTGAAGCAACTTAGCAGCAGCTCCTTGACATGTCAGGGTTTGGCAACAGCAGGATGACTTAAGACACCTGCTCCCATCTCCAGCAGGAGAGGAGTGTAGCCAGAGGCTGACCAGGCAGAGGTTACAGACTGCCAGAGCACATCCTGAAAAGGACTGGGAAAGTCACACAGAAATCTTGCTTCCAAGGACTTGGTCTGTTTCATCCTTTCCCTTTTAGTAATTTTCTTTTCACAGGCTGAAATGACAGAACCAGTTACTCACTTCCTCCAGGAACAAGTTCTTTAGCCACTAAATATTCAAATATTTTAAAATAAAATGTTTTGGGGGTAGGATGAGGAGACAGGAGACGAAGGCTATCTTTGGTGAAAACAGATGCTTCATTGAATGGCAAGCTGTCATTTTCAATTATTCAGGTGGTGACTGAGGTATTGGAAAAAATAGCGCTCGTCCTTTCAACAGTTATTATGCAACTATTATATGGGACAGGAACAAAGATAAACAATCTTCCCCATGAACCTGCCCACATCTCACGTAATGGTTATGGGAAAAAACCAAAAATCCCAGTGACTCCTCATTGCTCAATGTGCATGTACTACCATGAAGTTGCTATTAGGTTACAGAGACATTTTGAAGGTTGATGAATTCATGGGAGAGGGGCTTTTTAAAATTTTGGCCTTTAAGGTTACTTGAGAAATATGAAATGATTAAGCACAGCATGATGATGTGGGTCAGGACAGAGGGAAAGATTCCTGTAACTGATGGTAGAATTGGAAAAGTAGGTGGGGCTGTGCCTACGGAGGGCTGTGGATACCATGCTTGCGGATTTCCTCAAAGGGGAACAAGTTTTGAAGCAAAGCATATTTATTTTAACAAAACTGTGTTCTAGAAGAATGAGAAAGATTGGCGAATACTGCCAAGGTGAGTTAAGGGATCAGAGGCCAAAAGGAAGTATGACGGAGAGGGGAAAACAATTGATACAAGCTGTGACAATTGAAAGGTGAGGGATTCTGAAGACTGGGTCGAAAGGGATGTTTTTAAGGAACAAACAATAAATGATAGGTAAAGACGAAAGTTCCATTTTGAAGGGTACTGATTTTAAGATACCAGGAAGATATTTTGGGAGTAGAGTCTGAGCAGAAGACACGATTTGGAGAACCTTTTTGAGTGGTTGAGGTTTACCAGACAGAACTGGGCAAGTACAGGTCAGAATTTTAGAATTACAGTAGTATCCACCCTACTGAAAAAAGGAACAGGGTAGCAGCTGAACCAAGTTCAGGATGCTGCCAAGGTTAGAATTCTCACTGGCAACAGAGAAGGCTCTAAGAATCTTTCAGGAGAGCTATTTTAGTGGCATAGCAAGTTTTAAGCAGCATTTCTCACAGGGGCACATCTGCACCAAAATCGTCCTGCAATTGGTTAACAAATGCCAACTATTGGATATGAACAGTAAAGTAGTAAAAGACTGAGACTCTGCACTTCTCTAGACTCCCCCAGGAAATTCTCCATACACTAACACTGTGGGTAAAAGAAGGAAAGAGAAAGTAGAAGTTGCATTTTGAATCCTCTACTGGCTCAGGGAAGGGGCAGGAGTTTAAGAGATGGTCCTTAGAGGCTGGTGGAAGGTCAAAAAAAAGATACTTGAGGTCAACGGGTTAAGGAGATCATGACTACAGATGGAGCAGCCTTAAGACTGGCGCTTCCCCGGTGGCTCAGAGGTTAAAGCGTCTGCCTGGAATGCAGGAGACCTGGGTTTGATCCCTGGGTCAGGAAGATCCCCTGGAGAAGGAAATGGCAACCCACTCCAGTAGTCTTGCCTGGAGAATCCCATGGAGGAAGGAGCCTGGTAGGCTACTAGTCCGTGGGGTTGCAAAGAGTCAGACACGACTGAGTGACTTCACTTTCACTTAGGAAGACTACCCTTCCTCTGAGTCTGCATGAAAGTCTTGAGAAAACCCCTTGAAAGGGCCTGAAATCCCAGCACAGTCATGCTCTTACAATGAGTGATGGTGCCAGGTTACTCATCCTTCCTTTCTAGTAAGATGGATGTGTACCGACAGGGAAATGAACACCATCAGCAAGTTTTGTTTGAAGCTTGATTTCACGTATCTCCCTAGTTAGTATGTATCCCAAAATAAAGCTACAGAAATTGTCGTTGGATTTTATCACAATTAAGCAGAGCCCAGTAAAGTTGTATAGGGTAGGAAATCCAATTCATTGGCCAAAGCTACCAGGCTCCAGAAAAGTTTGGTCACAGTCTATATCTTTACTGTATGCTTGAGATATTCTGTAACAATGATATGTAGGAGAAACTGTGTATTTCACCTGGAACACCAATTAGTTTTCAGTTTTTTATTTCCTCCAGAGTTTCCTGGTGATCTGGGAGAAAAGAGTACTTTATAACACGACATCTGGGATAGAGGGAGTAACCATTATAGTCAAAATTTCTATTTGTTCCCTCTTGCTTAAGATACTGTTCAGGGAACATTTTGTAGACAGCAGGGGAAAGGAGGCAACGAGAAAAGAAGTGGTAATATGCCCAGGACAAACAGATACTGAGCAAGTGAGAGCAAGTAGTCTGGACAACCAATGAACTTTTCTGTTAGAATATTTTCAAGGGTAGGTTTATTTTTAACTGTTTGTTAGAAGTCTATTTGATATGAATTCTATACCTGATGATCTGTACTCAGTGACCATTCAAAAACTTCACACAGATGTGATTACAATTGGATAACTTCAATACTGTAGTGATAATAAAACTTGAGAACTGAAGAACACAAATTTCTTCACGAATTTATTATACAAAAAGCCCCCAGAGTATTTGATTTCTCGTATTCTCACTTTCATTATACACAAGAAGCACAGGAATGAGAGGCCTTTTAAGGTGACTGTAGTAGCATGAGGGTCCCTTGAATCAAGGTAGTGTACATATTTTTAACAGTGTTCTCAAGGCTGGCCCAGAAAAACCCCATGTTACCTTATCACAATATGGAAAGTAATGTTTTCTTTCCCCACTAAATTATGGTGAAAAATGTCACTGTTTTATTTAGCATTATGGTACATAACAGTTAAGTCTCAATTACTAAAAGAACTAAAATAATTCTGAAAGACATCCTCTTTCCCCTTCCAATGATTGAAAGCTGTATTTCTCCTGTCAATTTCAAACAAATCATCAAACTAATCTGTCATGGTCAGTTAAAACAATCAAGGTACAAGCTCAGCACATTAGCTGTAACTTGTAGTAAAATGATATATCAATATGTCTCTCCTCAGTTAAAAATACATAATCCTTTTATTTTATATTGCAATAAAAGAAATAAACATCACAGACACAGAAGACTAGAAAGGGGAAACTACTTACTTCTGAAGGTCTAGTAATTTAAATCTACCTGTACTTTTCCACAGTACGTGAAAGTAGTATTTAACACTTTTTGAAATAAACTTTAATCTTTGGGGACAGACGATGTAAATAGGACTTAAGAGTAACAGTTCCATTCATTTCCAAGTCTCTGCTTACTGTATGATTAAGTAAAACAAGGCACAATAGCCATTCTTTCCACTATGTTCCAACACTGATCATGTGCCTTGATAAAATGGCTGACTGGATAAGATGATGGCGACAAGAAGGGAAGACTTTGGATTGTCTAAAATGTGGTTAATAAGCAAAGAATAAAAAATTTAAGTGCACTTTCACATGCTTTACGCTTATAATAAACAACAAACTTATCTTTCTTGCAAAGGGTTTGACTATCATTTCTTTTGGCCAAATGCACTTTTCCCCAATAAACTTAAAACAACAACAACAAATCCCTGTCCTTCCATATACTAAGAAGGAGGATTAGCTACTGAAACAGTTCATTGCAAGACACATGAAGACAACATACTGTGGCATGAGTTGTTTTTAATTTGTTGTGCTGTTACTAAAGTAAAGTTCTGAGGGCTGCAGTTAAACATTCCAAGTTCTCCCTTCCATCTTTATTGATTTTAAGATTTTTGCACAGAAGACTCTTTGGGGACTAGAACAGCAGCAATTGCATCACACTGTTTTCAAGACTTCCAAGTTTCAAAAGCAAATTGTTTAAAAAAAAAAAAAAAAATACAGCTCCTGATTTGAGTTAGATACAGGGACCAAAAAAAAATAGCACATACTTGAAGGTTACATGGTCTACAAATGGTGGCAATATTTTCCTTGGGAGGGTAGTTTGTTGGTATATATTTTTAAATATGCAAAAAGGCTCAACCTCAAGCAGTAATAAACACAAGCAAAAGTGATTTAACCCTTAAAATAAATATTCAGAAAAACCTCTCTGTACATACAAGTGAAAGAATAAGTAACACTTTCACGCAAAAAAAATAATAATAATAATAAAGGATTTGTTCATTTAAGTAGCTGAAATCTGCTGTTCCAGCCCATATATCCCCAATAAAGAAGGGAGGCACAGACATAGGTGACTACTGTGGTTCACTATTTAACAGCCTTTTTGTACTGGGACACTATCACCACCAATTTTATCCCTCTTGTTATATTTATTAAAATTTTAAATTTCTTTTTCTTTTCTTTTTCTTCCCACTTTTTGTTTTTTTTTACAGCATGCCAAATCCTTTGGCATAAGTGATGGCCTTCAACAATCTCTCTTTAAGTTTTTCTTTGCTTGAATATTCCGGAAGTAAAAGGACATTAAAGCAAGTATGAGATGTAGGTAACCTATATAGAGAGAAAGGGGAAAAATAGGAAAATAAGTCATGGGAAATATGCTCAGTACTAAATGATCCCACTTTAGATGGTATATACGTTGAGATGGTTTGCAAAGCACACTACACATTAATGCAAGTCATAAACTTTGATTTTGCCATACAGCTACCAAACAGCAGTTTGTCTTTACCTCATAAATTACTCAGTGCTAATAATGATGATGGTTGACGATAAGATATTGCATCCACAAAGTTATTACCACATACCAGATAATGTTTTAATAGGTTCTAAATCCAGAGAGCTCATTTAACTAAACTTTCTCACAGTAACCTACAGATGGTCAGTTTCTGCACTGTAGAGTTGAAATCACTAAGCAGTAACATTAAGTGGAGACAATATTCAAAACTCAGTTCCAAAATTTCAGTCTGGGCTCTTTAGTGCTTATTTGAAATATTCCTGGATGACTATGTAATTGATTTGATAATAAATAAATTTACATTAATGTCAAATCATGTAGAACACTAAAAGAAATGTTTCTATACATTTAAATTATTAAATATACTACTGCTCATATATGGCCACTACAAATGGTGAGGAAACACGACTAATGTAAGGACACTGAAATTGGTGGTACTAGGGCTGAACAATCTTGTGAACTTCAACTTGACTATTCTAAATACATGACATAATATGGCTTTCAATTAAAAAGTTCTCAAGCAAAAACTTTAAGAATCATACCAATTTATAAAATTTCAAATCAAGTGAACTCTGTAATTTTTAACCTGCCCAGTGTTTAAAGATTTTCTTGAACATTAGCAGCAAAGCACTGGCTAAACTAACATTTTATGTGACTTGGAAATTTCTATTAAAAACTGCAAACGTGCTCAGAAGCTTCTGGATAGATCACACATGTGTAATAATATGGAAGCCAAGGTTTTCAGTATATAGTCACAATTTAATAATTACCTTTCTGTGTCTGGACCATTTTTGGCTATTATCATCTTCAATTTTCCTAGTCCGCCCACAGGTGCCCTGTCTGTGCCTGTTGTAAACTGCAAGAAGAGTCTTTTCTGCTCATCTGTAAATGAATGAACAATTTCCCAGAACTCCCTAATGAGAAAAGATAAAAATACAGATTTTAGTTTGGCATTCATTATTGCTAGCACTAATTTAAATCTGTGATTTTCATTAAAACCATAACAGGAGATAACTTGGAGGTCAATATCAAGAGCCTGAAGGTTCTTTTCTGGGGATCTAGGACTTCCACTCATGCAAATTTAAGAAAACTATTTTCAAAAATATAAAAGGTTTTGTTCATTGCTACATTATCTGCAACAGTAAAAACTGGTAACAACAAAAGGAAACAATTACATCAACTGTAAATATATAGTCAGTAACAAACAAAAGGCAAAACGAAAGTCCTGTGAACTGAAGATGACAGCTATGTCCCTCTGTCTACTCATGCCTTACGTAATAACTTCACGGGGAGGTCAGACACAGAGTAGGGACAAAAGAAAACACAAATACCCTCATACCTAAAATACTAACACAGAAGGACACTATAAACGAGAATACTTTTATCAACAGTATGTGTGCTGTGGAAGGGGAGTTGGGAGTTATCCTGATATATGTATCATATGCAATTATACTGAGAATAATTTAATCCCTGGCATTCCTAAAACCTATGTGATAGAAGTCACATTATAATGATGCTTGTTAAATTTACTCTAAAAACAAAATGCAAGTTCATTAAAAGCAATCTTGAAAAAGAGCAACAGAAATCTATACTTTGAATAATAAAGTGTCCATAAATTTAACATATACAGTTTCAGGTGTACATATGCACATATCCATCTTTTCTCAGATTCTTTTCTCATGATGCTATGAAATACTGAGTGGAGTTCCCTGTGTCATATGGTAGGTCCCCGTTGATTCTCTCTTTAATACATAGTGTGTGTATGTTAATCCCAAACTCCTGAATTATCCCTTCCCCACCTTTCCCCCTTGGTAACCACTGTTTCAGTTGATATGTTTCTGTTTTGTAAATAAGTTCATTTGTATCATTTTATTTTTTATATTCCATATGTAACTGATATATGATGTATCTTTCTCTGATTTACTTCACTTAGTGTGATCATCTCCAGATCCTTCCATGTTGCTGCTAATGACATTATTTCATCCTTTCTATGGCTGAGTAATATTCTTTTGTATCGTATCTTCTTTATCCATTTCTTCTCTCAATGGACATATAGGTTGCTTCTATTTCTTGGCTATTGTAAACAGTGCTGCAAAGAACACTGTGGTGCACACATCCTTTTGAATTATGCTTATCTCTGGATATATGCCCAGGAGTGTGATTGCTAGATCATATGGTAGCTCTACTTTTAGTTTTTTAAGGAACCTCCATGCTGTCCTCCAAAGGGGCTATAACTGTTTACATTCCTATTAATAGTGTAGGAGGGTTCCTTTTTCTCCACATACTCTCCTAGCATTTATCTTGTTGATTTCTGGATGACTGCCATTCTAACCTGTATGATGGTGATGCCTTATTGTAGTTCCGATTTGCACTTCTCTCAGAATTAGTGATGCTGACCGTTTGCCATGTGGTTTTTGCCCACCTGTATGTCTTCTCTGGAGAAATGTCTATTCTGGTTCTGTCCATTTTCTGATTAGACTGTTTGCTTTTTTGATATTGAGCTGCATGAGCTGTTTGGATATTCTGGAGATTAATCCTTTATTAGTCTTTTCTATTTGCAAATATTTTCTCCCATTATGTGGGTTGTCTTTTTGTTTTGCTTATGGTTTCCTTTGCTGAGGAAAGGTATTTTTGGGTTTAATTAGGTCTCACTTGCTTCTTTTTGGCTTTATTTTCATTATCTCAAAAAGATACTGCTGAAAATTATGTCAAAGAGTGTTCTGCTTATGTTTTCGTCTCAGATTTTTATAGTACATAGCTTAAGTCTTTAATCCACTTTGAGTTTATTTTTGTGTATAGTTAGAGAATATTCTAATTTCATTCTTTTACATGTAGCTGTCCCATTTCTCCTAGTACCACTTATTGAAGAGATCGTCTTTTCTGCATTACACTCCTGCCCCCTGACACAGATTAACTGACCGCAGGTGTCTGTCTCTGGGCTTTCTGCTTCACTGACTTGTATTTCTGTTTCTGTCCCAATACTAACTGTTTTGATTACTAAAGCTTTAGAGCAGAGTCTGAGATCAGAAAGCCTGATTCCTTCAGCTGCAGTTTTGTTTCTCAGGACTGCTTTGGCTATTCAGGTTCTCTGTGTTTCCATACAAAGTTAAAAATTGTTGTTCTAGTTCTGTGAAAAATGCCACTAGTAATCTGATAGGTAGGACTGCATCGAATCTGTAGATTACCTTGGGTAGTATAGTTATTTTGACAACACTGAATCCTTCAGTCTAAGAGTGTAGTATTCCTACCTGTTTGTGTCATCTTCAATTTCTTTCATCAGGATCTTACAGTTTTTAGAGTACGGGTGTCTCCTTAGATAGGTTTAGTACTAGGCATGTTACTCTTTCTGATGCAACAGTAAAAGCGATTACTTCATTAATTTGTCTTTCTTGTCTTTCATTGTTTATATATAAAAATGCAAAAGCTTTTTGTATATTAATTTTGTATCCTGCAACTCTACCAAATTCACTGATGAACTCTAGTAGTTTTCGGAGGAATACATTTTAATATTTATTTGAAAGTGCTTTCCAGAATCTTGACAGAAAATGTCACACTTCCTACACACAGTTACAATTCTAGTTTTTGATACCCTAGTATTCCAGTATACAATTTCTCTTACCAAAATGTTGGTATTTCTGTTGGTGCAATGCCATTATTTCTAACATAGATTAGCAGCTTTATTAGAATTCTTGGCTCTCTTCAAAGTCTTGCCATTTCTCTTCCCTGACATTCTAAATCCTCCCCACCCTTTAGTTCTTAAGAACCTCCCACCCATCTAGAGAAAACTTAAAAAATACAACAGGAAACTGAACATGGATCATACAAGCACATCTCTCCATTAGGAAGGAAACAAACCATACCACAGTTTTAGGCTATTCCTTTTTGGGTGGCTGGCAAGGAAAAGCAAGTATGCAGTAACCCAGAGCCCTCTGTCAGGGCAAAAAAATCTCCTCACTCCTCAGGAGTGTTCTAAAGCCTAAATGCATCAGCCACATCTGAAGAGGCAGACCAACAGGTGCCCTTAAATAGAGGAGGCAGATCCTAAAGAAGTAGCAGACCAGCAGTGGTCATCAAGACAAATTCAGCTGTTCCTTTGGTTCTTTCTAAAAAATTAGAACTTAAAACATTAGGGTTACTATCAGTTTTTATAATGAAAATACTGAGCAAAATTCTTTTCCTATTAAGTGTCATGTTCTACATTAAAACTGTTTATATACACCTGAGCCCACACTAGCAGAGTCCAGGAAGAGCCATGTGGAAAAGTGGGGTATGCAGAACAACATGGGCTGAGGGTCACCCCACAAGGGCAGGTAACAGCACTGGCAACAGGACAGCATCTTGGACCAAAAATGGCAATCTCACAAAGACTTCATGCCTGACAGGGGCAGGAGGCACCCTGGGAGACAGAAGTATCCCTTGAAATTAGCCTCTGGTTGTAAAGGGATGAAAGCAGCTGACAAAAAAATGGCCAGAGTTAAATATTCTGCTAAATATTGCCAAATTCTCCACAGAAATTGTGACATTTTCTATGTCACATGCCATTTCTCAACTAACACGCAAACAGCTGAACTGAAGAACACACTGGGTTGGGAAAACTATAAGAAATGAGATATGCATGTATACTACTGGTGGGAGTGCAAAATGTCACAATTTCTACGAAGAATTTGGCAATACTTGGCAAGATTACATACATATCTACCATTTAGTTCAACAATCCCACTTTTAGCAGCAATTCCCAATTTGATGATGTTTGATGTTATGTATGGAATACTCCGTTAGTGAAATCATCCACTGTGACTTCTAACAGCAAAGAGCTGGAAGTAACTACTGCATCTATCTACACAACACGACAGTATCGACCCATACATTTTTTACTACTAAAGTAAAAGACGTAAATAGGACCCAGGGTCTCCTAATAAAACAGCCAAAATATCCAGCTTATAATCCAAAACCACTTGTCAAGCCAATAACTATGAAAATTACATGAAAGAAAGAAAATCAACCAATGTCAAACAATGGGATAAATAACATACTGCAACTGACAAGGATTTTAATGAGATCATCATAAAAATTATTCTACAAGCAATTATAAGTTCTAGTGTTTCAAAACTGAAACATCAGAAACTAAGTCTTAGCAAAATATTTAAGTTACAATTTAAAAAAGAGCCAAATGCAAACTACAGAACTGAAAAACAGTAAGAGAAAACTACTAGATGGATTCAATAGTAGAGTCACGATGACTGAGGATCAAAACCTGAACAAATGAGAAACCAGACTGAGAGGACTAAGAGCCTCAGGTGCACACGGAACAGTGACAAACGAGTGCACACTGGTGTCAGCAGAGGAGGAGAAAGACCGGAAAAAGAGAGTGCGACCGAGAACGCGTTTCAAGAAAGAACGGCAAAGAACACTCCGAGAGAAGGCATTTCAAGAAAGAACGGCAAAGAACACTCCGAGAAAGACAGAAGCACAGAGATTTAAGAAGATAAGAAACTTCAAATGGTATATACAAAACTGTTCAGAAATAAAGTGGAAATTACCCTCTGACAAAGGAAAACTAAAAGAATTAGTCATTAGCAGATCTGTCTTTGAATACTAACTAAAGGAAGTGATAAAAGATGGATTCTGAGGCAGACGGAACAGAAAAAGCAGAAACGAAGGGACATACAACAGACTATAATTCTCCTCATGAATTTTTTAAATCAGATTTGATGACTGATACAAAAATTACAACATCACTAATACTCAACACAATTGTATTTAAATGTGGGGAAAGTAAGAGACTCAAATGGAAACAAGGTTTCCATACCTCACTGGAAGGAATGTTGATACAAATACAAACAGAAACCATGAAGAACACTATACTAAGCAACACACACAAAAGCAGAACACCAAAATCAAGAAGAAATCCTTAAAAATGTTCAAGTAACTAAGTAACTCACAGAAGGCAAAAAGACAACAAGGAACCATGAGGAACAAAGAAAGAGAAAACAAATACAATAGCAGACTTGAGTCCTACCATATCAATAATTACCCTCAATACAAATGTCTAAATACAACAGTTAAGGGCAAAGACCGACAGAGTAAAAAAACATGACCCAGCTATTTGTAAGAAACTCATTTCAAATTCAGAACATCGATAGGTTGAAAGAAAAAAGGAAAAGATATATCATGCGAACAAAGAGCAAAGCAAAACAAATCAGGAATGGTTACATCATATCATATTCAGAGCAAAGAAAATTACAAGACATACAGAGAGGCCTTATATAATGGTGGAGGGATAGGGAAGGGGGGCCAAGTTAGGAGTATGAGGCTAACTGCAAACAGCCACACGCAAACGAGACAGGCAACAAGGACTTACTGTGCTGCACAGGGAATTATACCCAATCTTATAACAACATATAATGAAATATAAACTGCAAAAAACCAATATGCTGTATACTTGAAACTAACACAATATTGCAAATCAACTATAATTCAATTAAAAACATTTAAAAAACATTCACATATGATGTTAAGATAATGTATCAAGTAGGAATTATGTTATTCTAAAAGAATAACATAACACCTTAACTTAAAAAGCAATTTCTCCATAAAGAGCAGCACAAGATACCTTCAGCTATTCTCAGAGAAACATTAAGACACCACAAAGGCATAACTATCTGTGATCAATACTATCACTAACAGAGATAGTGCTGTGATAATACTCACAAGTGAGGCTACCCTTTGTTGTTGTTATCCATGCTATTTCAACTCTTTTATGGGTCACCTTTGAACTTCAAGTAAATAGCAGAACAGTAACTGCGAAAAGTAAATAACTTCACCACTGCCACTAGGAATGACCAAAGGTATGCTCAACAGAGGAAATATCAATAACCGCACACAAACCAAAGTGAAGAATAAAACAAAGGAAAATAACAGAACATAAAATATTCATTTCTCGATACAAGTGATACTCATTATAAATTTCCTATACTTGATTCTTAGAGTGATAACCTTCAGAGACAACCTCCAGGAATGCTTCCCCACCTCACTCTACCAGTGACAGCCAAAAGGGCATTTGTCTCTTTTTACCCCATCTCAGCAGGAGAGGAAGAAGTCTGGGTCTCTCAGGACTGGACAGTAGCAAAGAAAAGCAGATGGTACATAGCAAGAGCAACTCCTTGAGAACAGTTAAGACTAGGAATCTCTCCTTTCTGTGAGAATTTGGAGCCAAGGTCTTCAAAATAAAATAAAAATTCTAGTATGTACCTTGCTATGTAATAAGGATTAAATCAAAGAATATACCATTTCACACAAAAGGTGCCTCATATAGGGTAGGTAGGTAACATTCCCCAGAGTTCAAAAGAAAGGAGAAATATTCAGAAGAGGTAGTTCTATTTTCATCATCATCTAACTGGCACTAAGCACACTGTAACCAGAATTACTAGGAATATTAGATATTTTATACCCCCAATGCAGAAGAAAACATGCCACTTACATAAAACATTATTCAGGAAATAAATCACAAGATTAACAATAGGAAGTGGTGATTATTTTACAAATATACTTTTAATTTTATACATTGAGAATTTGTGAGTTTGCTTATTTGGGAAATAAAACCTGGAGGCAAAGGTCTAAAGCATAAAGCCTACACCCCTTTGGTGAATTTTAATTCTTCCTTTTAAGAATTAAGAACCTCACCTAATCACAACAGAGTCCCTGGTATAGCCACCGTCATATTCTGTAGTTTCTTCTAGTGCTTGGAAATCTAGATTCTGCAAATTCAAGAAAACACGTCTTAACATCTACACCACACCATTACAAACAATAGATCAACAGAAGATTTTTCTGGAAACCCTTGCTTTCTTACCCGGCTTCCACATATAAGCAATTCAATTTCCTCTGGTCTGAATAAGTACTTTAAAGGAGATTCATTGGTCACCATATGAAAACCTCTCCGAAAAGCCTTGAACTGTTTTTCTACTGATTTATTGAGAATGTAGTCAGAATACAGATTGACAAATTCCTGCAGAAAACATTAACCACAAGAATGTCTTATGATGCGTAATACAACAAAATACAAGCTACTGGACTGCATGATATTTTTATTTTCCCAAAGAAAACACAATCAAGAATATTTTAAAAAATATTTTACACACACAATGGAAAATACCTTTAACGATTTCACAGCTCTCTATGATAGACAATGTGTTAGTTACTCAATCATGTTCAACTCTGTGATCCCATGGACTGTATCTGGCCAGGCTCCTCTGTCCATAGGATTCTCCAGCAGGAATACTGGAGTGGGTCACCATTCCCTTTTCCAGGGGATCTTCCTGACCCAGGAACTGAACCTAGGTCTCCCGCAATGCAGGCAGATTCTTTACACTCTGAGCCACCAAAGAGGCCACATAAAGTTTCAACTTCAATATTAAACAAAACTGAATATAAAACCTGGGCCTTGATATAATTTTAAAGTTCTCTCAATTAGGTTATGCAAACGCAAAAACATTTAAACCACTTACACATCAATTTATAAAAGCTGACATTTTTAATAGAGTGTAATGTACTGGAAATGAGCAAACAAGGAAGTCTTTCATGTTTCCTATTCTAGAATATTTGGGAAGCTGCCTACTGTTATCTGTTTCAACAAAAATATCGGTGTTTCACTTGGTGAGCAAGCTATTGTACCAAATAAAAAAAGGAAGATACACTCTGTATCCCAACTTAATTAATATACTTTATCAAAAATTGTATTAATATAAACATTCTTTTTAAAGATGTTATATATATCATAATTCCCGTTTCCAGATGCATACTTTTCTAGTCAACAGAAAACACAAAACTGATTTCTTTAAAATATTTAGTACTTTTCAGATGTTTATTTAAGGCACATGTATTTGTGTAAGGCACGTGTATTTGTGTGTGCATTAGAAGCAATTATTGACCATGTGGTTATAAGGACCTTCCTTGTTTCCTACCCCTCTACAGCTTAACATGAGAGACAGCCTTCTTCCTGCTTTACCCACAGCCACCCACATCTGTGCACTGTTGCCCACTCGGGGCCTCTCTCTCTAGGAGGAGTTCAGTGCCCAACCACATGCTCTCATACCAGCCTTTGGCTATTTCATTTAATGAAAAAGAACTTAGTTACTTGATTTCTTTGTTGAGATGACATTAGAAACTTCCTGAAAAACTACAAGCATATGTGCTTTCCCTGGAGGAGGGCATGGCAACCCACTCCAGTATTCTTGCTTGGAGAATCCCATGGACAGAGGAGCCTGGCGGGCTACAGTCCATAGGGTCTCACAGAGTGGGACACAACTGAAGCAGTGCACGCGCAAACGCACACATATATGCTTTAAAATTCGGTTATTAAAGAGACAAAGACAAGGATGACATAAATCGTTTATTACCTTTCTGTTTTCATTGGTAATTGGAATTTTATCACCATTTTCCTTTAGATCATACATCATCGGATTACCAAAAAGATCGGTCTGAGATATCTGGAAAGTGATCATCATATCATCTTCCACATTCCCTTCATACTCCAGTAAGTCTTTTAAACTCTGATACAGAACCTACCAATCAGAAAAGGAAAAATTAAGGTTACCACAGAACTATAAAATACAACAACCTGTATCACTCTTCTCGGGAAAAGATTTAAAAAACAAACTAACAGTAAGAATTAAAGCACAAACAGTACCCCTCTTCTAGTAGTTTCTATGCAGACATAAAGAAAGACAGTAAGTCAGTTAGTTAACGCCTTCCTGTGCTAAGAAACCCCACACCAGCTATTTAGCTATGGGTCTCACACTGTGCTCTACCGAGACCCTTAGAGGCATCTCAAGGGTAAGGGGGGGCTAGCTGCAGCCACCAGAGCCCCTGACTAAGGGCAGCTGACTCACCCCAGAAATCTCATGATTCCATTAAAAAAAAAAAAAAAAAAAAGGAAACACTTTACAGAATCAACCTTGTAAAGCTGACTTGCTTGTAACAAGTTCTCCTTCAAGTTTTTAAGTGTTTACGGCATTTCAGATAGATAATAAAACAAGTTTATCTTACTAGGTATAAATATTAACAAAGATTTCAAGTCAAAGCTTTACAAATTTTATATAAATTAAATTCTGTATTCGCTTTTAAATAAAATCTAAAAGAATAAAAAATGACAAGACTTACAGGATGAGAGTCTCCCAAGTCAAGAAAAGTTCCTTTTTTCCCCATTAGCTTCCTGTAGACAACCATGGGAAAATGTACATCCAGTATACAGTTATTGTAAATAGCCAAACCCAGTACTATGCCAATCAGAGTGAACTGACCCTCAGTTTCAAAAGAGGATGGATTAAACCAAAACAACTTTGTAGATTCATCATATGTGAACATACCTGTAAGAAATGATTTTTTAAAATGCATTACTTTCATATTTTATTAGACAGATGAACAAATAATTATACATCTAAAATACAAAAATAAATATAAAATAATTACACATGTAAACTTATTTGCATTAGGGCTTTTTTCTGTTACATCAGGACTTGTGAAAACAAAGTTCCAGTACATATGAATGCTACAAATTGTGTAGCATATATTTAAAGTAATAAGCCATTCTGTTGGCATTTTCTAAGTTAGGAAAACTGTTCATTAAGTTCAAGTTCTCTAATCTTCTATTAACACAAATCAGAAGTTAACTTGCATTCATATTTTTACCACTGAATGGTTGAAAAATGCAAAAGAAAAAAAGAATCATATTTTGAAAATGTTTCACTTATTGAAACATATTTAATCTACATGTATTGCTTTAAATAACAACTTTGAATTTCATTAAGAAAGTCTTTTTCCTCCAAATTGCATAATGGTTCCATGAAGTTTTTCAAGCACCTTTTTAACAAAGATACCAAGTACTTAAACTCAGGCAAACTTGATAAACTTAAGATTATGTCCAAAACCAAAGCCATGTAATATACACATTAACTGTGAGCCAAAAAGTAAAACAAAACTAATTTGTAGTCTTCTTTTAATTTCACATGGTTTTCACTATTTATATCACTCATTTAAAAATAGGACCTAAATAGCCATTACCACGGTAGACTTATCTCTTTCCTTGTAAAGAAATATCTAAGATAAATGTGAAATGATATTTTAATTGAATTAACAATTTCATTTTACTATAGAATGTTTTTCAGTTGCTACTGTGAAACTAAATGAAAATATTTTAAGAATTAGATCTAGGAAAGAGAGAGAAGTTCCAATAGAATAAACTTTAGAAATCAACATTTTTTAAAGAAATCAACCAGTTTTTAAGTTTTTTAAACAGTTTTAAGAATGTTTCTTCATTTTCACATTTAGTTGAAGTTAAATATAAAGGGAAATTTAAAGGGTCCCCTTGATCCTAAGAACATGAATTTAAGACATTTTTCTAATGCAACTTAATGTTCACAAAATAAAATTTTATAAATTACCTAATTTATACTTGAATCTCAGTTTATATCCAACTTTTTTTTTACAGGCTGAAATTACAAATCTAGTGAAGTGCTAAAAACTTCATTTAATTATAAATATGGTATTAACTGGATCAGAACAGTTAAGAAAAGCTCCATAAAGGGTGGCTCTTCTAAAATATTCCTTTTTGATATTTCTATTGTCATCATTTTAACTGATTTACTATCAAGCAGAATTGTTTAATGTATGTTTTTTCTTAAAAGTGTTTCTGCATATAATGTAAATATACTTTATAACTAATGTTTAACATTTTTAGATACATTAAGACCTAGAGCTAAAGTTCACCAAAGATATGAAGCTTTTAATTAATTTTCTATCTCAAAAGCACCATGGTTTTTAATGAAGCTTATAAATTAATTTTCTATCTCAAAAACAGCACTGATTTATACATCTAAGTTTACTTTGAGCAAATTATATATAAATGACATAGTCTTCAGATTATTAAAAAACATTAGCTAAAATACTAAGTCTTACCTTAACTATGTTTATGTCATGAAGTCAAAATGTCTACTTCCATTTATAAGCAGACTAACAACAAATACAGAAAAGTCAATTCAGTGTACACACTGAGAATCAACAGGAAATGATGTGCATTATTCTATGCCACGTTCTTCACAATTATGATGGTACCTTTAGAGGACTTCTTTTCCTCTAATTGTCATGCATTCGATTTTAAAAGTAAGCAACCCCAGTAACCAAGGTTTATACTGTAGAAATTAAATCAGATCAGAATTATCCAATTTTGTCTATCAGTGAAACCCAAATTCTTCATTTTCAGACTGACATACTACAGATCAACCTCTCCCAAATCATCTTCAATGAAAACTCTTCTGGAAAGCAAAAGCTACTAGATGTGGGATGGAAAAAGGGTTCTGGAGTTCTGTGTGGGAAAATAGTATAATATTAAACCCAAGAAATGCTGTAGGAAATAAACCAAATTAATTTCCTATCAATCAGTACACCCAAATTTTGAGCATGATACACTTGTGAGACATTCTCAAGTCTTCAGATCATTATTCTATAAAACTCTTGTCTCAGAAATGCTATGGGTGATGAGTATTTTAGACTGAAAAAGAGCAAAACATTTCTTCAACTGTTCTAATGTATCATTCTAAAATGTCTTCAATTTCTTTTATCTAAGAGATAATTTCCTATATTAAAATATGTTGCTAAGTAATCTAAATAAGAACTTGAATGAATGAGTGATGCAGGATCAATCCCCAAAGCCCACAAATTCAGTCATTATCTGTGATTCTAGCTACTTCATACCAAAATCTTCTGTTGCTCTTCATAACTGGAAATATTTGTAAACCTAGTAAATAAATTCTTAATTCAAAAAGATATGACACCATGATCACATCACTAAAATATTTACCAATATCTGGATTGAAGATTTCCTCCACAACCAGCTGAAAAAATTCTTTGGAAACACCTCCCTCATCAACTCCTTGTTCTCCTTCAAATTCCACATACAACTGTTTCTTCAAGTCTGCAGGATTTTCCATAGCGATCATCTCTAGCTAGTAAGTGGAAAAAGTGGAAAGAAGATGAAAGCCAGTATTAGGATGAAAACAAAATAAAGTGTAGGGGCAGGAGCAAATAAAAGATAATGCTTTTGATATACTTTAAATGGAAACAGGAAGCAAACTGGTAAAAAGCCAGTAAGGCAAAGATTTAGTCTCACAGATAATGGAAAAATAGGATACAAAAGAAACTGGCATAGAATTCTAAAAGGGTTACTTTTTAACGACTGATTTGGTATGAAATTAGAATTATATTTCCTGTTAATTATGTATATAACAAACCTGGGTTGTAAGATTAGGAAATGGGGAAAGAAGTCAAGATAGCAAAAATGCCTCAAATTACTTCAGGAGAAACAAAGACGTGTAAAAGTTGACTTCAAAACTGTTGACTTGTAATTCTTTATTAGAATAGAAACTCAAGAATAAGTCTATCTATTAAATCATAAATAAAATAATTTCAATCAAGAAAAATAGATTTAGGGGAGCAGTTTATGGTCTCTTAATAATACTTTAGTATAAATTACCATTTTAATGGATTAGAAACATTTTATATTCACTTTTTTGAAAGCAGATGAGGCATATTTTTGCTGATATCCTTACTCTTAACTTCTTACTAACACTTATCAAATCCTAGTTTCAACATTTCTTCAACTATAAATCTTTACCAAATGCCTTTTGTATCTATCAAATAATAGTGATTGCTCTCAGTTATTATGAAGTTAATCATAAAATCAACACCATATTCTAATGTGAAACATTTATACTGCAATTTGTCTTGTGTATCTGTAATTTGCTAACAGCATGCCTGACTCATCATCCATCTTATTTGCCAAAGTGATTTTAAATTTGTCAAAACAGAATAAGGGTATTCAGATTTTTGCAACTATTACAACAAGAATCTTTAAAATGGTTTTGAGTAATGCAAACATCATCAGAGTAAGTATACTATAGTCAGTCCTAAAGTAATTAGATAACATCACTGTTTGGGACATTCTAATGTGTCTATAAAAAAAAAAAATCTCATAAATTCAAGATTCAGGTCAGTTGCCCTAGGTCAATGTTTTTCAAGCTGCCTACTGCAATTCATTAGTGCGTAGCTCAATCCATTCAATGCAAACCAAATAAGTGAAAAAAATCAGAATGTATTACACAGTACTGGCATCTACTGTTCTGTGAAACTTCTGTTTCAATTACACATACAGGCAAATATGCACAGGAGTGAAACATATCTTAGGGGTTGCAATTAAAAACATCTGAACAAAGGCCAAAATGATCTCCTAGAAATCTTCAACTGCAGGATTCTGATTCTATGAATTTAGAATCTTTAAGGAATGTCTATTCTGTACAACAGTGGTCTATAACACTTGCAAAATCATTTTTATGCCAAGTTGCATTAAGATAATTTTTGAGACAGTGTTGTTGTGGAAAGATTAAGTTAAATACTCTGTGTTCATCCCAACTGTCACTTAATGTTAAGTTTTAACCTTTAAACTTTCACAAAAAACTCAGCCAACCCTGTCTCCTCATCTGCAAAGAAAAAAAATAACAGGCTAGTACTATTCCTACTGTAAAGCTGTGAAGGCTTAATAAGAAACAATGCAGGAGAAAGAGTTCTAGAGTGGGTGATACTTTTAAGATAATGTACATGTTGTTAACTTTTAAAACAATTTTACTCTTTTAACAAAAGATTCTCAATTTCATTTTAGAGCTGTAGTCTCAAATTTTGAAAATAACTTAGGGGAAAAAAATAGCTCCAGTTGGAAATCTGTTTCAAGTCACTGGCTATATAGAATTCCAAGGACTAAGTTAGAATTATCATTTTAGCTTAAATGTGGATTACCCACCAGGCCAATATTCCATTCTGCCATGAAATCCACTGCTCATCTCCACCTGCCTACGTTATAGAAATCTCTATCAACATTTACGTACACCTTTAATACAAAGACAAATGGGCTTCTATCAATTATAAGGTATTTCAACATGGAAAAATATAATTACCTGTTATTTAATTATGTGTCCTCTGTCTCTTCCTCACTAGCATTTGTGAGAGGTAACTCCATAATCAATGTGACTGATACTTGAGGTCCCTATTTTCCAGTCTTAGCTCTACCCAAGGCACTTCATATAGACAAGTGAAGCAAATTAAACTTCCCTCTTAGTAACATATTACACATCTCTCCATTTCCACCGATCTTCACTCTCCATCCCCACCCTGAATGCCACAAGAATTTAATGCAATATGTTCTATTTTTATGGTAATTTTAAAGTAAGGCCACTTTATCTGTTTCAGTTTTATTTGTAAAAATAAGCATACAAATATACTAATATGTAAGTAAATGTATATGAAACACTTATATGAATTCCCTGTAAAATTATTACTTGTATTTTATTAGTTCTCAGATTTCTTTTCAGGCTTGGCTAAAAACTTGAAAACTCAGCCATTAAAGAACAAAACTATTACGGCTTTAACAGCAAAACAACATACAGCACTTAATATGTCAGCACACTTTACGTGTATCAACTTATTTAATTTTCACAAGAACCTTATCAGGTTGCTAATAGTATTAACCCCATTTTACAGATGCATAACCTGAAGAAATGAGATTCATAAACTTGCTCGTTAGTAAGTGGTAGAACAGAGATTCTAGTTGAGGCAAGCTCTTTACTATGCTCTACTCCTCCTCAATGACTAACAACAACCTTTTTAAAAATATTGAGTGATTTTTCTCTCCCTTATGCACTTCTGTATTTCTCTTTACATTAAGTATATATCACAATAAATATATATTATGAATCAATATATTCAAATACAAATATTCATAAAAAGAAGGATCTGAAAAATAGATGGTAACTGAATTTAGTGGGTGAAAATTTCCTATTATTATTTAGATTATCAGATATCTAACCTGGTCCTGTAAAATATGGTATCATTTATGACACGAAGTCTATCTTTTACAAAAACTATGTTTGATTGTGGTAACAAACACAAAACATAAAATTCAGCAATAACTATTTTGACAAAGGTCATTATTAAGGGACTGCATTTATGTTTATTTCTCTTAAAATAAGCACTTCTAATTCATTATTCAATTACAAAAGACTTAAGAACTAAATGGCAAAGATAAATTACTTAATGTAGTAGACACATACCATTTAAAATTGAACTTTTTAAATCAAAAGCTATCTTGAAGTAGCATATCTGGAAATTGGAAGAATATGTCAATGAACATTCTGAGAAGGAGAATTTATATGTTCCTTCATTTATTTTTATATACAGGTTTTCTTGTTGTTGTCTAGTTACTAAGTTGTGTTCAATTCTTTTGCAACCCCATGAACTGTAGCCCACCTGCCTCCTCTGTCCACGGGATTTCCCAAGCAAGAATATTAGAGTGGGTAGCCATTTCCTTTTCTAGAAGATCTTCCCGACTCAGGGATCAAACCTGGGTCTCTTGCATTAGATTCTTTACCACATCAAATTATTGACTGGAATAAGATTTTTAGATTATCCAGACACATTTAGTTTTTTCATTTCTCTATAAATTATAGAGATGAAGTTGCTTTATCTTAACTATAAATGTTTGGGTAAGAGCCAAATATATAATCACACCTCCCTGAGACCAGGAACCGTTAGTTCTACTTATAATTCTGCCATTAATTTCTGTAAGTCAGAATCTGAGTCTCATTTTCCTCACATGTAACACTAAGGAGTCTGACAAGTTTCACTGCTTTAAACTATTGTTTGGTGCTGAGAATCTACGTAGATCTACTTCATTCTCTTGTTCTACTAGAATCAATCTTAAGAAACTAGAATGGCCACTGCACTAAGCACAATACAGTGAACGTAGGAGATATACTCAAGCATACCAAAGGGCCACAGATTAACCTTACTCCTAAAGAACTACCTAAAAGTAGGTCAGCTGACAAGTAAAAATCAAGTTTGTTTCAACAATAACTAAGGGTTTCTAACAAGGAAAATGCTGGGGACTAGATTAGATAGTACCAGCAAAGTCAAAAGGAAAAAAAAAAAAAATGGGTGAGTGCTTTTTAGAAGAGATTGAGCATGATCTCTTGGCAGTCCAGTGAGCATGATCTCTTGGCAGTCCAGTCATTTGTCCTCATCAACTTTCATCTTTTTTGGACTCTCCTAACCCATTCTATATCTCCTGTTCAGATATGAGGCACACAAAGAGGTAAATAACCTCATCACATCAGAAATGTTCTCATTCAGATTGAAAGCTGACTTCTGAGCCTATTTGTCACTGTAGTGAGACTTCCCCAGCGGCCCAGTGGTAAAGAATCTGCCTGCAATGCAGGAGACGCTGAGCTCGATCATGGGTTAGGAAGATGCCCTGGAGAAGAAAATGATAACCCACTCCATTCTTGTCTGGGAAATCCCATGGGCTGTGGAGCCTGGTGGGGTACAGTCCATGGGGTCCCAGAAGAGTTAGACATGACTTGGCAACTAAACAACATCAACACTGTACTCTTTCCTAAGGAACAAAAAATAGTGAAAATAAGTTCCAGGGAGAAATATTCCACTAATTTAAGGGTGTAGGGGTAGTTCTTAAACAATCCTGATATCTATTTGTGGAAAGACAACTGATACATTATATTTCATTGATTCTTAAAATCTGCTTTTCTGTTTTTATACTTTTATTTATCTGAAATCAGGATATAACATAAAATTGATAGCATCTCAAAACTAAACTGGCATTTTTTCTTTTTAATGGTAATAACAAGTGTGCCCTACAACCAGTGAATGATATGCTAAGTTTGATAAAAATACTGTAAACACTAATACTACTCCTATTGTCATCGAAAACCTTCCTCCAAAAATTCCAGTTAGGGAACAATCTGCTACTCTGCTTTGAATTACACAGTACGTGAAACCACTGAATACTATTTTTCTTTGAAAATAAAAAGTCTGTAATCAGTAAGTGAAGTTACTAACTCTCCCTTCAAGTTAGTCAGTCTTACAATTAATAAGATTCAACAGAAAACATACTCAAGAGTGCCATATATCTATAATTTCCAGGCCTCATTTATAAACTAATGAGTAGACAGGTTTTAAGGCTTCTTTTAGCTCTTAAAAGACTAAGACTCTATAACCTTAATTATTTAACTACTAATATTGAACCCACCACAAAGTTTCTCATCTCTTCTTCTTTTCCTGGCCATACTCTGTAGTTCAAAATGAGCAGGTTCTAAGAAAGTGGCTGGGCTTCCAAGGTGGTGCTAGTAGTGGTAAAGTGTCTCCTACCAACGCAGGAGACCTAAGAGACACGGGTTCAATTCCTGGGTCAGGAGGATCCCCCGGAGGGCATGGCAGCCCACTCCGGTATTCTAGCCTGCAGAGTCCCATGGACAGAGGAGCTTGGTGGGCTACAGTCCATAGGGTCACAAAGAGTCGGACACAACTGAAGCAACTTAGCATACATGCACGCCAGTGGTCAATGGGTTTATTTTGCTTATCAAATTGTGATATAAAAAGATGAGGCTAAAAAAGGCAAAGTAGATCTTTGGGGAATGAGATGTTGAGAATCCATCAGTATTTTCTACAGTGTACCCTGAGAGGATCACCTTACACTACTTGTTGTTATATCACCTGCTATGAAGGTTCCCTCAGCATTTGCAGATTATCAACTTGACTTCCATGATATATTTTGATGCTTTAAAAAAAAAAAAAATCTTTTCACACTGTTACAAAAGATGGAAAGAAGGGAGGGAGAGAAGTGAAGAGCAGAAGAAAATGAGACTAAATCTGTTTAATGTGTGCCCCTAAGCTCCTCAGCAATCACGATTCATCTTTACATCTCTACTGCTTAGCAAAGTGCCTCACATAAAGGGTTTCTGAAGTGGTAATATTCAAGTACAGATGTTACCCAGTGAACACTAATTTAGCTTTGATATAATAAGCCAAACATATGGGGAAAAAAAAATTTTGTTAGCATAATTTAAAAGCTCACAGTTAACTTTACCCTAACACTTGCTCGAAGGAAGTCCTTATGAACCAAAACAGTTATTTGCTCAAAATTCTGGAGGTTAATTTTTTAAATAGAATAAAGTAATTATACAATAAGCATCTAAACTTTTGTAGGTTCTTCATCGTGCTTTACTGGAGTATCGAGGGAATGGGACAGGGGCAGAGGGAGAGAGTAAGGCTCTCAGAAATCTCGGAGGAGAAGGCAGTTAGCAAGGGAGAAAATTTTTAAAACTCTGAACTGAGTCTTACAGAGTTAATTTCATTGCTTTTAAAGGTCAGGTATAGCTTTTGCTGGAAACAGATGAAAGGATCCCAAACCCCAAAAAGACAAAGATAAAACGTGTAGTTTAAGGATTTGCTCTTCTGTTCTAACAATGGAAGTTCACAGACAGACCTCAACATGCTTTCTATAAAACATCATCACTTCCTTATACAATATCCTATCATTCTGCTAAACTATAGAAAATGTTACTAGTTGCCTGAAGATCAGTTATTTAGTACATTATTAGTTATTCATGTAGCTCAAAACCACTAAAATAAAACGAAAAGGGCACCAGAAAGCAGCAATGGTAATTACTTCAAGGAACCACTGCCCTTTCTTGTCTCCGGTGAAAAACTGCCTGAGTTTCTTAAATAATGTAGAATCTTCAACCCTAGAAATATATTTCGTATCAAAAAACACACACACACAAACAGTAACAGAGAAGTACAGAATTGCACACCTTTTAAATTTCCAAGATGTCCAACAACTTTCCCCAATGATTTAGTTTTATAAATTCTCAGTTTTAGACAAATCTAATTCTAAAACTAAAGTACATTTTGAAATAAGTATCATTACTTTCTAGTTATCTGTGCCATGGGCTCTTTTCCTTTATAAGTATATAAGACTGACTGTATCTTCATTTTAGTTGCCATTAAATTTTACTTGAAGTTGATGAAATACAACTAGCAATACCAGGTATACCTAATATTGTAAATACAACAACACTCTGATCAAGAACCCTCTGACAAATGTAAATGTTGGTACACGTGACTGGCAACTGGATTCTGTCTTCTAGCCAGGCTTATATTCTTAAATGAGGACAGTAAATGTTTACTTTCTGTGGAGGTAAAGAATGAACAAAAAGCAACGTTATCTGAAAGAGGGTACATGTATTCTCAGCATTCTCCTAGTTTAATCTCTCTAGACTGGAATGATTATACAGGTACCATTAATTATAAGATTCCTGGATTGTTTTCCCACAAGTTCCAACCGACTCTAAGGCCCTGCATAGTCCGTATGTGTGCTGAAGTGGGAGGAAACCCACAGCCCAGCAGTGCTTTACAGGGACACTGAGGCGAGACAGCAGGACGCTCACTAGCAGCATGCTCCAGGCTGGGTCACTTCATCTACCTCACAAATCTTACACGATGGAGTTTTTAGACACGACTTCTATTTTATGGTGTGGTATTATCCTACCACTTCTCTCCATTAAGACTTAACATTCACACTTCTTATTGGCTATCTCCCAAGTCCCCTTGTTCTGTGCTCTAAAACATCCACTTCTCTTCTGAATGAAAAAACTTCGGGGGTTAGTTGTCAAATTTAGAAAATTTATTCTTTTCAAAGAGAGAGTTAACCATGATACAAGACAATCAATATTTTGTGGAACATTTATAAACTTGGGTGGGGCAACAACATAAGTATAGTACTTACAATAAAAAAAGTCAATGCGTTCCTGTGCTATATAGTGTCACTTACATTCACCCACCTCCCCAACAAGTCACTCATAAAATGAACCCACTGCACCGGACTACAGCATGCCCTCATTAGGAACTGGGTCTCGTACTAATTTCTAAACAGCAGCCCAACTTACCCGGACAAGCGCATCATCTATGATATGGTCACGTCTGACTTTGAGTCTCAAATATGGATTCAACTGCTGTCCTTGAACTAAGCTGTAGAGAACAGTAATTCTTCGTTCACTGTACATGCGAATTCTATTGTCATAATATAATCCCAAATTCTTTGTGACAGCATTCAGTATAAAGGGACATGTCATAAAAGAGAACTTGTTCTCTGTTTCTACTTTGAAAAAAGTATAATCTTTATCCATTTCTAGAACATCATTCAGTGGTTCATTAATAAACTCTTCAAAAGGGATAAGTGGTTTTCGACAATCCAGAGTTTTAACAGCAAGTTCAGTTTCCAGTGGGTCCACTCGAGGACCTTTCTTGTTCCTTCTTTCTTCTCCCAGTAATTCCTGAAGCGTCAGTTCACTGGATTCGGGAAGGGGCTCCTCGTCATCTTCTTCATTATGGTTTGTGTCTACCTCCCCTCCGACTACATTTGCATAGTAAACCATTTTCAAGCACTTGGAAGCAGCAACAATAGCATCGTCGTCGTTCACTAGATTTCGATTGTTAAAGTCAGTGCTTATGACTTTGTATGTAATAAGCTGCTGAAATGTTTCCATCATTCTCCGAATCTGATCTGCACTGTATTTAGACCACAGTCTGACCAGTTTTCCTTGGGCTGCAAGGGGTAGCTTACTCATTGCTTTGCAAAATAGAGGCAAAGCCATTTCCAGATATTCAGGACTGTGGAGATTTCTATTCTCCATGACAATAATGAATAAATTCAGATAATTAGGATCTCGGGAGTACACATTGTGATACGTCAAGTCACATTCCACATTAGGTGACAAATACACAAGTGCATTGAGAAAGGCAGTTTCGATTTTTTCATTAGAGAGCAATCTGGTGTAGACCCTTCTAATAGCCTCTATATCCACAGACACATCATCAGGGCCTAACTTTTGTAAGTTGTTATCTCCTTGTGAGCTATCACTTATCCTTGAGGAAGATGCTTCTGAATCCTCCTCCATAGCTGCTGCAGAACATGCAGCCTTTTCCTTTTCATCTTCATCTTTATCTTCGTCCTTGCCTTGAAGAGATTTCAGTTCTTCCTTGGTATGTTGCTTGACTTTCCGAAAGCTTTGTACCAATGCTTCAGCACTAGAAAAAACTCTTCCAATAACCCGAATTAAAGGGGAATAATCCTCTCTCTCTCTACATAATTCAAGAATTTCATACACCATCTCTTCGGTTAGGTAAGTCACATCTAGAAAATCAGGAGAAGAGAGAACATTTATTTTCATAACATACACGCACATTTGCTTTAATAAATTCTAGTGAAAAACAAAATAGCCAAATATTTTACACTAAATACCACTTGTGATTTACAACTATTTTTAAAAAGTATCTTGGTTTCAACAAAGCATGCTTATCTTTTTTCCCCAATGTACTAGTAATAGCAGTACAACCTTACTCATTTCTTTCATATTCTATAAACATTCTTATAACCGTTTTAATGAGCTCAAACTCTTCTCACGATGACGGCATACATTAACATGCACCACTAACTGCAAACATGAGTCTAGGACATCATGTGCTGACTCATCACATTCCTCACTGTAGACCAGGAACAACAGCTATTTCGGAGAGGTTTCTCATTTCACTACTGTCTTCAAAAGACTAGCACTGAGGCAATGTTTTCAGAAAGGTTTCTTCAGAGTCTTCTTTTGGAAACAGCCCATGTCCTAAAACCAAACCAGTTCCTCTCTGAGTCTTCCTTCATAGTTTTTTTTTTTTTTTTTCAGGGTGACCATTCTGTGGGTGCCGGAGGAGAATTTATGTACCACTCACCATACACTCTGAAGTTGACAGATGCTGCCATGTGCAGCCAAGTAACAGGCTGCAATAAATCTTACACAGGAACAGGAAGTAGTTACACAGTAATTAAAAAATAGAGTGGGAAGAAGACAACTTACAAACAGACAAGAGAAACACCACCGCTGCTGCTGCTGCTAAGTCGCTTCAGCCGTGTCCGACTCTGTGCAACCCCGTGGATAGCAAGCAGCCCACCAGGCTCCTCCGTCCACAGGATTCTCTAGCCAAGAACACTGGAGTGGGTTGCCATTTCCTTCTCCAAAACATACCACTAGTAGTCACCAAAATTTACTTCCTCTCCTTTCTGGGTACAGAGTTGGACACAGTCTCCTTCTTTCCCAGCTTTCTGAGATAAGTGCTACTTTCAGGCCAAGGTTTTTCTCCTTCTGGCTAATGGGATGACACTCCTAAGATGGTTCTGAAAATCGTGTTGAGGATAACAGTTGCCAATAAAGCTCCATCTTTGAATGACTGCGTGAACCACAACTCTCTGCCAATCCAGGATATTATGATTGGTGGACAAGCTAGAAATAAATTTCCACTGTTTGTAATAAGACAGCATTCTTTCTGGGGTCTACTTAATATTGCAGTCTAGCTGATCCTTACAAGCCACCTTTCATTTCCCCCACCTTGACTCCAGAGTCTTTAAAATACAAGTAATGACTATCTCCCCTAAACTGATGTTACCACTGTTTTTTCAGCTTGTAATATTTAAATCCATGGGAGTTTATTAAAATTTTCTATTATATCCATTCTTCCCTATAAAGAAATAATATCCTAAGGCAAAAATGACAGGTCATGAATGGCCAGAGTGAATTCAACTTACTACACATTTTCACAGTTACAATAATGCTAACAAGGTGAAATGCTAATGAAATCACAAAAGAAATAAAAAAGAAGAGAATACTTCAAGAATATTTTGAGATAAAAATATCTGGAGCAATAGATTGTTACAGACATGAAAAAGTTTGTTGCCGTTTGCTGGAATTCATTTTACTTCCCTCTCATATCTGTCTTTAAATAATGTACCTTAGGCCTACTTATCAGCTTTTGCTATCAGACTTTTTTATATCTGCCATTATCCTCTTTCAGAAAAACCAGACAACCCTATGACTCTCGTTATCTTTAATGACAAAATTTAAATCTATATGTATATTCCCTTAAGAGGAACAGAGTCAATATGGAAGGTTATAGAATGCATGAGTACTTAAGAGGAGTGCCACTGCATGAGATACATTAGAAAAAGAAAACCTCCATGTGTTCCTTCTCTCACACTTTTCTTACTCAAGAAAAAAACACAAGCCCACAAACAAAAATGAATCCTAACATACTATTTTCTAAAACTCCCGAGTTCTCATCTTACTCAAATGTTGACTTATTTTGTGCAATTTAATCTGAGCTTTTATAGTGTTTGACCTTTTCAAAGAAAAGGTACTGAGTGACTGAAGTGGACAACAATGTAAAACATTCAAACTCAAAAAGTAGCAAACCCCAATGCTTGGGAACATCATACAATAAGCAATGTGTTGACTTAACACCTCATAAAACTCCCATGAAATTCAACTAAGGAAAAAAAAAAACTTTAAAATTAAAATTAACTATAATGCACTCATTCCATAATCAATTATCAACTAAGGAAAAAAAATCAGAAAAATCCATCCTATTATCTGAAATAAGCCTATATAATTACAAATTTTCCCTACCAAAGCTGAGAAATATACCTCAGGAACAGCACTTTTTCTGTTATGACCTGCATGAATATCAAACAGTGTGTGCTCAGTCATGTCTGACTCTTTGTGATCCCATGGGCTGTAGGCCATTAGCCTCTGTCCATGGAATTTTCCAGGCAAGAAAATTGGAGTGGTTTGCCACTGCCTACTCCAGAAATTCTCCCTGACCCAGGCATTGAACTCACATCTCCTGCACTGGCAGGCAGATTCTTTACTACTGTGCCACTGGGAAAGCCCCAAGGTATAAAAGAAAATGTTTTAATAGTCAACAATTTATTGCATATTATAAGTACTTCAATAAAATAAAACTTAAATAAGAACAAATTATGGGATACAATAAAAAATGTATTTTAAATGAAAGTACAATATGCAAAAGTGTTTCAATGCTATAGTCAAATAACTACATTAAATAAAAGGAGTGAGTGAAAATAGCCTTTACAACAGTAAAAAACCAAATTTCACTTTACAAATCAATAGCAAAGAGAAGAATAAATACTTTGGGAAAAGATAATCAAAAAATCTGAAACTTCCATGTATTTGTGTGTGTGTACTCTGATCCTTAATTATTATCAAACATGTCTGGCATTACTCAAAGCACTCAAATGTTTGACAGGTAAGATTAACCAATTACTAAAAGGATATGAAATATTTAATAACCAAACACAATATCTCATTCTAAACTAACAGAAGAACGTCTATGTTTAATGCTGGCTAATACCCCAAGACTTTTGTGTCCTGAGACATATCAATTTAGTTTGCATGGCTATATTAACTTATATTTTCTACTGTAATTACCTCTTAACTCCGAAAGGACTAAAATCACTTCATATCTGAAATGTGATCCTCTGAAACTGCTCTCTTCCCTCCAGCTCTCTAATACAACCGGGCAGATACTTTATGTTGGCTAACTCCAAATTCATTCACCAATCTTTTTATCATGACATGCCATTATGAAAGAAACTGTGAAAACTAAACACTAGTATTCCAATCCTCACTTGCACTTGGGGGACCGATTTATGAAACACGTATGCAGACCTCAGTGGAAGTCTATCAGTAGACTTCTGAGGGTTTGCTTTCCTGATAAATGAAGCAAACGTGACTAATTCATATTTTGAGTAGGAAAAAAATCATTTATTTTTTATTAATGGATAAAATAAGCTAACTAGTACCACCATTTCAAATTATGAAAACAAAGACTATAGAGGTATCTGCACATCATAAAACGGTTCTTTAACAAATTTAAAAATCAATGTGCTGTGCTCAGTCGTGTCCAACTCTTTGGGATCCATGGACAGTAGCCCATCAGGCTCCTCTGTCCATTAAACTTTCCAGGCAAGAATACTGGAATAGATTGCCATTTCCTACTCCAGGGGATCTTCTGACCCAGGGATCCAACCCATGTCTCTTAAGTCTTCTGCATTGGCAGGCAGATACTCTACCACTGCACCACCTGGGAACATTTCAAGACCACTTTTCATACTGGCTAGTAAAAATTATCAAACTGGAAGAAATAAAAATGACGCACTCCAAATAGTTTTCATAATTTTGAATAAATTATTCAGATATGTTTATAGGAAAGAGAACCAAGTGATATATTTTGTCTATTAACTTTAAGAAGATATATTGGTAAAACAATGTTATTGACAAAAATCTTAATATATCCCTTTAATCAAAAGAATGACAGCTTTGTCATCAAATACTTACGCAGAGCATAATTTTAGTCATGTAGATAATTATCGTCATTATGACAAATGGACCCTTGTACTGTACAACAAATAAAATTTCTTGATATGATTCCTACCTCTACTTTTATATTTGCTTTAGAGTAACAGACATTTTAATATGCAAATAATTCGTGAATGAACAGCTTCCAAATGCTAAACCACCAAAATACCAGATTTTATCACACCACAAATCTAATCTTTGGTCCTTGATATCAGACTGGCAACACAATTCTCTTATGGCCACAATCCTTTAAGAAAAAATTGTTAGGTTTGTTCTATTAAAAACACATAGTCATCTTCTTCTAAACTTCAGTAATCTCTTCCAGGAAAGTGTGAAACTGCTAACTGGAGCGTATTTCCCATTATTTTAATGGGAAAAAAATTACAACAGGTTCTTTTAAGATAATGCAAAAAAATCCTAATTTCTTAATATGCAACCAATACATGGTAAGTAGCTATTATAAATAACTATCCAGTGAAGACATAGGACACTGTGCTTCCTAATCATCAAATCATAAAGTTGTTAACACTTTGCATGCCGTAAACATGGCTTATGTTATGGACAGCAACGTTCTAGACCCACACACCCTTTTGGTAACACGTCATGCCCTTCAGAACACCTTCAAGTGTTTCTGACATTCTACTAATTCTACATAAAAAGTACCCATATTTTATCCACGTAGTGTTTTGCTTAAAATGTTAAGCTGAATCTTTCAGACCTAAGTATAAATTAGCTAAAAAGACACTGCATTTTGAGATATAAACATTCTAACATTTGGGTATCCATAAAATGAGGCATTCTACTGAGAAAACAATAATTGTGAGACTTTTTTGTATGATATACCTATATATTTTATGATATATGTACATGTGAATAATACTCTTAATCTATACCATTTTATACTTAAATTCTCATGCAAAATGAGAGTTTAGGGCAGACTATTCAATATCCAAAACTGTAACTAGAGCCAGCAAATAGAATTAGCACTCAAAAAAGTACTAGTGGCGTTGATACATTCATGATTCCTAGTGGAAACATATGACAGTGAATACAGACGCTACCAGAAAAAGGGGGCGGGAAGAGGAGTGTTGCAGACTGGAAGAACAAACTGCTAAATTATACAGATTTGAGCTTAAACAGTACAGGAAGACTGGGAATAACCACTCAGACAGTACCTCTAATCCAGAAAAAGCACACAGCCAAAAAGAAGATGGGTACACCCATCCTGTATTATAACCCCCAATGGCTTGCTGCATTCAACTGTGACGCACACCCTACATTCACAGTAACTGTTCTTCCTGATACACACTTACTGGGAAAATGCACATAATGTGCTGGTGGCTCAGTCGCTCAGTCGTGTCTGACTCTTGCAACCCCACAGACTGTAACCCACCAGGCTGCTCTGTCCATGGGATTCTCCAGGCAAGAATACTGGAAGGGGTAGCCATTTCCTTCTCCAGGGGATCTTCCCCACCTAGGAATCAAATCCAGGTCTCCTGCATTGCAGGCAGATTCTTTACTGCCTGAGCTATGTGGGAAGCCCTACTTTTACATTCTACATATTAATAAAATTCCCTTATTTATCTAGGGTGTGTGCTAATTTATAAAATTAGAAATACACAATAAAGTTGTATAAAGTTATAAGAATTACTTTATTGTGGAAACAAATAGAGGCTATAACACAACTACATTTCACTAATTAATTTAAACTTGATTCAAATGATAGACGGTACTAAAAATTTTATAGAGATTTAACTTGTAATATACATCTTAAACAAAAAGCTTTCTCTTTAAAACAAAATTACCTCTGGGCAGGGCTGTCATTCATTCAGAAATTCAATTAGCTTGTTTCTAATACTGATTTGCCTTCACTGGGAGAAAGCAAGCTTGGGTGATTAAAAGAAAAAAAAAATTAACAGTTTTGGAATACGGGATTATTTAGACAGCAAAGTGAGGCTTGGGTAGAGTCTACCATTGTTAGGTAATCATTCTTGGCAGTATGAGTGTGCTAAATGCCTGGGAGAAGGTGAGCATGATATGGAAAGAATAAATTAGAAGGAAAAACATTATTCTTCAGATAACTATTACAACATTTGCTGTGTCTTCAGAAATAGAAACTCCTCTTTCTGCTCCGTCTGCTATATAGTGCTCAGGTTCCAAAATAAATTCCAGATACTTAAGCCAGCTATTCTAAGCTAATTGACTTCATGGCCAGTTCGTGTGATTAACTACTATGTAATATGTTTTTCCTAGTGGAAAACATTTAATATTCCTAATCAATCCATTAAGAAACGAACTTTCGGAAATATAATCTGCTTCTAATTATAGACCATAAGAATAGTGAAAGAGTTAAATCATTAACTCAATTATTATTTAGTTCTGCCCTTTTCCACATAAAAATCAATTCCACTATAAACATGTCCTAAGCAAATGACAACAGTTAACACCTCACACATTTTGAAAATCTCTAATTTGGTTTTCAGTCAAAAATTCTCAATTAAAAATAGAACAACTTACCTTTAAAATCATCTCTTGCTCCTTGCCCGTCCTTCTTGTTCATTTTTATGTCAGAGCAGTTGTTAGAGGCACCTTTAGAGTTTTCAAGGTAAGCTGAGCTTGCTCCTTTCTTGGAGGGATGAGGATCACAGAGTTTTGCATTAATCTTATAAAGCTCGAGGGCTTTAATAGCTGCTGCATTGTTATCCATACGACGAAAAGTTGGACAGGAAGCACAAAACTCATTCGTGCAGGCCTCATTTCCACAGCCCTCAGTTAACTGGTGGTAGTAGCGTTCTATTAGATGTTTTGCAGCTGCTCGCTTCCTGTACCAGACATTCAAACAATAAGCACAGTGATTAGTACAGCTCTCAGGTACAAAGCTCAACAGATCATCAGCAAGGCAAAAGTTAGTCAGGCACTGAAGTAATAAACTTGCATATTAAGATGAAGTATAGAAAATGGAGATGCACTACTTACACAAAACCTTTACCTGGAGAAATATTTGATAGCTATTTCTTAAGACCTATGAATATCAATGCTTGTCAAAATACTGTTTTCATAGACTGTGCTTTCCTTTGGTTTGGTGAGTGGGGCTTGTTTGATGTGTTTTAATTGTTTAGCACAACAGCTGAAAAGTTTTGTGGCTAAGAGTTTTAGTGTGTTATCACTTTAAAATTAACACTAAGAAAATGAAGAGTCTAAAGTACCATTCCAGCTTTCTTTTATATAATCCCCATTTTGTTTCAACATCTGTAAATACTTGATTGATAGGTAACACAGAACTTCTTGTGGAACAAAAAAGACTCTCCCCTTTCACTATATGGAGAATTTAAAAAGATATTTATAAATAAAATATTCAAAGCTTGTTATTATATTGCAAGAAAGTGGCTCAAAACATACTACCCTGAACCCAAAAGGTGTCATTAAACCTTCCTCATTAATACCATAGTACCATTAATACCTCATTAATACCATGCCATGGGAATATCAAATATTTTAAATTCTCTTTAGAGCAAAATCATATATCCCTCTTACTTTGTGAGCTTAATGTATGTGAATGAATATTTCATTACTGCTGTTCCAGAAGACCTAGCATGGTCAGTGAAAGCGAAAGTGTTAGACCCTTAGTAATGTCTGACTCTTTGCAACTCAAAAGACTCGTTGCAGGCTGACTCACTGTAGGCTGCAGAACAGACTCATTGGAAAAGACCCTGATGCTTGGAAAGACTGAAGGCAGGAGGAGAAGGGGACAACAGAGGATGAGATGGTTGGATGGCATCACTGACTTGACAGACATGAGTTTGAGCAGCTCCGGGAACTGGTGATGGACAGGGAGGCCTGGCATGCTGCAGTCCATGGAGTCACCAAACATTGAACCCGACTGAGCAACTGAACTGAACTAACTGAACTGAGACTGTAGCCCACCAGGCTCCTCTGTCCATGGAATTCTCCAGGCAAGAAAAATGGAATGGGTTGCCATTTCCTTCTCCAGGGGATATTTCCAATCTGGGGATTTAACCTGGGTCTCCTCTATTTGAGCCAACCAGGGAAGCCCAGCAAGAATACTGAAGAAGGGGTTATTTCATCAAGTAAGAAGCTGGACTAGATTTCTATCTTTACGGTTTATTCAAATCTTAAGATCTATATATTTCTACTACTATTGATGTGATAAGATGACCATAACTTTGAGTAGTCTACCAATTTAAAAAACCCATAATTCATAGCTATTCTTTTTGGTTCCAAATACACATGTAGGAATAAAAACATCAAATAATCATAACTAGAAAAAATAATTTACCTAATTTAATTCTTAAGATGTTCTTACAATTAATTATCTCACAAACATGTAGGACTAAATGGCAAACAGTATTAGAGTTTACATCTTGTTAATCGTGAGATACATCTTGTTAATCATGAGAAACGGAACAATTCACAAGAAGACAAATAAGGGACACATTAGTAAGTTCAATTTTGTCTCAGAAGTAGGACTTGGTCTCTAAACTATCAAGGAAAGTGACAAACAGTAATAAACACATTCAATTCATTCTGCCGCTCTGTTTTTCAGATGTTCCATGCAAATTTACCACTCACTACATGCAAATTGAGGAAAAAAGAAAAACCCACAAAATGCTCTTAAAAACTGCATGAACATGACTTGAGATATCTTATTATATGCAGTTATAAATAATTCCACTCCTGAAAATTAAAATATATTATTCCAAATATATCACTGTGCAAAATATTAAAATGACAACATGTAAAGAGATATAAAGGATCTATAAGCTTTATGCCACACATTGCTGCTTCTTCAAAAATGCAATAGCCTTCCCTAGTGAGAAGATAAATAAATATGCATTTTATTTCTGGCAGGAAATTATTAACATGCATCAAAAATCTTAAAAATGAATACGAGGATCAACCATATGAACCAAAGATCCCATTTTTGGTGAAACAGGGCAGTTTTGCAAAATACGATGTTTCTATAAAGCCTGGGAAAAAACTGACATACCGTAAAAACAGGAGATTACTAAAAGGAACTGATAACCATCCACATAATGGAATAAATAAAAATTATCAAGATCTGAATTTAGCATAGATCATTAGTTGATCTTTTAATTGTAAAAGTCAGTTACAAAGTACTGTCATAATTAGCCTTTTTTATTTCAAAGTGTTAATAGACATTTCTCTGAATGTGACTGGATGGGTTTTTAAAATTATTCTATCATGTTGCTTGTAAGTTATTTTTTCTGTAACAGAACTTTATTAAAATTAATGAATATGAAAGAGGAGATGTTAGTGGTTTTAAAACTTCATATATGTGATTTGAATGGCTTCCAGGTTTACTAAATTATCAATATGATTTTTAAAAGATTAGTTTCAAAGTTCAAAATACCAAAAATAATTTAGCTATTTTTAATATGAATGCTGGGTTTTGTTCTTTAAAAAAAAAAAAAAGTCATATACATAACGCTTTTGAATGCAATGCATAAACAAGTGTGAACACCAAAAACAGAACAAGAGTGAGAAATCAGAAAACTGGCTCTAAGTCTCAAAGCAGCTGTACTATCAGGCCTCAGTTTTCAATCGTTAAGGCTCCTTTCAGTTCTAAATCTGTAACAGGGAGGTGAGCAAAGTACTAGCATTTATGGAATAGCTGGTAACATACTAGACATACTGCTAGGCACCATAACACAGGTTATCTCATCTGAGTTTCATGACTCTGAGGATTATCGTCAGTCTACAGCCAAAAAGGGACACAGAGTCAAACCATGGATCCAAGGTCACACAAAGGTAACTGCAGAAGAACTTTGATAAAAACAGGAGTCCAGAGGCCTTCCAGCTTCAGAGTCTAAGTCGACTATACTGTCTTACAGAAGGTGATACATTTCAATTCCAATTCCAATTCTTACTAAAAAACTTTTATGGAAAAAAAAATATCCCATAAATAGTATGTAACTGAAAAAAGTAAAATGCATTCTGAAAAACCATAATTTGAATCTCATATTTATGGAATATCTGGCATCACACAAGAACACAAGCTTCTTGAGGAACAGGTAGCACTCTATTCAGCAAAGTAAACATATCTATTTTTTGAAGACCTAATAGGCATTTTACAGATACTCTCACTTTGGAAGATGGTAAACCCTGTAAGTTAAAAGCTCACACTCAGGCCAGAATGTCCCAGTTCACATGCTGGCTCTGCCACTTAGTAACTATGTGACCCTGAATACGTTTACTTAAATCTCCTTTGTCTCAGTTTCCTCATCTTAAAAGTGATGGTATATAGGATTATTATGGCTCAGAGAGAACTAAATGAGTTACTATATATATAAAAAGTCCTTAGAACACTGCATAGCACACAGTTTAAGCACAACATGTTAGCCACTGTTATTGTTATAATTGTTACTACCATCCTAAAATTCTATATTATGCTCAGAGGAGTTACATAACTAATCACACATCTTATAAGAGATCTGAACCCAGGTTTGACTTCAAACCTTAGGCCGTTAATACCATTAAGAATAGATTTAAGAGTAGGCCCCTCTATTTGATCCGCTTCTCTGCACCAAGAGTTAGAAACAGCAGCTAGACTGACGAGACAAGACTGAAAGGCCAAGCCAGAATCTCCATGTTATCAGTGGGATCAACCATACCAAATATTTTTCTTCTTCCCTCACTTCACTGACACCTGGAATTACCTGTACACAGTTCTATATCCCCATCTAATATAAGAGCATATTAAAAGGTTTAGACATTGGGAAATCTGTATATTAATAATGACATTTTGGTAAATAACCTGTACAAGATTAATCCCTATACACTAAGAGTTACCAATTCAAAGATCATGGACCAAATCTGTTACCTGTTTTTTTAAAAGCTTTGTAGGTTCTTAAATTTTAAATGGTTGAGAAAGTCAGTTAAAAAAAGTAGTATATCTTGTGACATGTAAAAATTACATGAAATTCAAATTTTAGCATCCACAGTCTTACTTAGAACGTAACCATGCTCATGCATTTACATGTTGCCTACTGCTGTTTTCACACTAAAACAGCAGTTGAGTAGTTTTCAGAGATTGTACAGTCTAGCCTGCAGAGCCTAAAATAAATACCACCAGGCCGTGACAGAAACAATTTCCCAACTCTTAATTTAGACACTGTGCCCTCCAGTGATGCTTCCATCCAATCACGTGGCCTCCTCACTCTTTTCAATCAACAAATCAGTGCAATAGAATGTGTAACTCCCTCAAATGTGAAGAAAGAAGGGAGGGAGGAAAGGAAAGGTAAAGAAGGGACAAGGAGAGACAAAGAGGAGGAAGAAAATGAGAAAACAGGAAAGATATGAAGAAAGGTCTTTTCCCTACTGGTTCCTTCAGTGACATATTATGGGTCATTCAAAACTATCCCAAGATGGGTTCTGGCTTACTTTCCATAATTTCCTTACATCTTACTTTTATTATACACAAAAAACAAACCAAGTACTTTATAATATACTGACTTTTTATAAAAGGTACTTTTTCTTATCAAATCCTGTGAAACCATCTAGTGAGAGTGCTCTCAATGATCGTGACTCTTGACATTACTTACACATTTAAAACAAACAGTACTTTCCACTGACTTATTTTATTTCTATGAATCATTAAGACAGTCCTACAAGTAAATGTTCTATGGAATAAATCCTATGTGGAGGGCAAGTTACTCTAGAAAACTTGGCAGAAATCTTTTTAAGAATGGTTTCACCTTCAGGGAAAGGGATGTCAGTGACTTTGAAATGTATGGGGATAAAAAAGATGGATTGATGAATAAAAGTAGAAGAGTAGATATGTGACAAAGCAATGTAAATAATAAAAGCAGAATCTAGATGACAAATGAGATGAAAAAATCTAGTAGAGGTGATGGAATTCCAGCTGAGTTACTTCAAATCCTAAAAGATGATGCTGTGAAAGTGCTGCACTCAACATGCCAGCAAATTTGAAAAACTCACCAGTGGCCATGGGACTGGAAAAGGTCAGTTTCCATTCCAAATTGCAAAGAAAGTCAAAGCCAAAGAATGTTCAAACTACCACACAACTGCACTCATCTCACATGCTAGCAAAGCAGTGCTCAAAATGCTCCAAGCAAGGCTTCAACAGTACATGAACCAAGAACTTGCAGATGTTCAAGCTGGATTTAGAAAAGGCAGAGGAACCAGAGATCCAATTGCCAGCATCTGTTGGATCACAGAAAAAGCAACAGAGTTCCAGAAAAACATCTACTTCTGCTTCACTGACTATGCTAAAGCCTTTGACTATGTGGATCACAGCAAACTGTGGAAAATTCTTCAAGAGATGGGAATAGCAGATCACCTTACCTGCCTCCTGAGAAACCTGTATGCAGGTCAAGAAGCAACAGTTAGAACCAGACAGGGAACAATAGATTGGTTACAAACAGGCAAAGAAGTACATCAAGACTGTATATTGTTACCATGTTTATTTAACTTATACGCAGAGTACATCATGTGAAATGCTGGGCAGGATGAAGCACAAGCTGGAAACAAGATTGCAGGAAGAAATATCAACAACCTCAGATAAGCAGAGGACACCACCCTTATGGAAGAAAGCAAAGAGGAACTGAAGAGCCTCTTGATGAAAGTGAAAGAGGAAAATGAAAAAGTTGGCTTAAAGCTCAACATTCCAAACACTATAATCATGGCATCTGGCCCATCACTTCATGGGAAATAGATGGGGAAACAGTGGAAACAGTGGCTGACTTTATTTTTCTGGGCTCCAAAATCACTGTAGATGGTGACTGCGGCCATGAAATTAAAAGATGCTTGCTCCTTGGAAGGAAAGCTATAACCAACCTAGACAGCATATTAAAAAGCAAAGATATTACTTTGCCAACAAAGGTCCATATGGTCAAAGCTATGGTTTTTCCAGTAGTCATGTATGGATGTGAGAGTTGGATTATAAAGAAACCTGAGCACCAAAGAATTGATGCTTTTCAACTGTGGTGTTGGAGAAAGGTTTGCAAGGAGATCCAACCAGTCAATCCTAAAGGAAATCAGTCCTGAATATTCATTGCAAGGACTGATGCTGAAGCTCCAATACTTTGGCCACCTGATGCAAAGAACTGACTCACTGGAAAAGACCCTGATGCTGGGAAAGATTGAAGGCAGGAGGAGAAGAGGACGACAGAGGATGAGATGGTTGGATGGCATCACTGACTCAATGGACATGAATTTGAACAACCTCTGGGAAATGGTGAAGGACAGGGAAACCTGGCGTGCTGCAGTTCATGGGGTTGCAAAGAGTCAGCCATGGCTGAGCAACAACAAAGATGACAGGCACATGGCATCAACTTATCTGCTTGTTTGTAAATTTTTAAAATAAATCATGTGGGGAAAATACTGTTGCCATATTGCAACTTTTTTAGAGAACAGATCAAATAAATGGCAGAGGGAATGGTTTTAGTCATCAACGAAGGAAAAGGAAAACCATCATCATCAATGACACAAATACCACATTTGCTGACTCAGTTTCTGGAACAGTCCAGTACTTATCAGAAACAAAAAAACTCAAAAAACCCTGTAATAATAAGAGTTATACTCTGGTCACAGTATTTACAACAACTTAATTTGTCTATTAAGGAAACAAATACGAGAAAAGTATGCTAACGTTCCTGTACCAACAGCAAACCACTGAAGTTAGAACCACTGAAACAACTGCCAGCAATATAGCATGAAGTTGAAAATGATCTTAAATTGAACTTAATAGGAAGCTGGAAAATAAACAATGAATACAAGAACAAAGAAGATGATATAAACAGCAACTATCAGAGGACGTCCCTGAGTGGTTAAGACTCCACACTCCCAATGCAGGGGGCATGTATTTGATCCCTGGTTGTGGAACTAAGATTCAGCATGCTGCATGGTGTGACCGGAAAAAAAAAAAAAAAGCAACTGTCAAAAAGTGAAGATGTATCAGTGAACAATGAGCAAACAAGACTGGAATTAAAATTTAAAAGAATGATAGAACTTAAAAGAATCAGAAACTGTGACTGCAATGTAAAAACTACTGGTGGACAAATTACAGAATAATGAAAGGAGATAAAAAAGGCAAAGATCAAAAGAACATGTGAATGTTAAGCATAAGGACTTTAACTGAAAATAAAGTCAAATGATGATGTGAGGAATCAAGACGTCAGAGATAAAGCACAAAGGGCCCAAGACTTGTATCATCAGTCTATAAAGCTAATAACCACTGTTTACTAGCCTCAAAGTAAGCAGAACACCTTTGTTTCTTTTAGGATGTTACCTCTGTAAATGTGCCATCTCCTTTCCCAAAGTTTTACTTAACATAAAAAAATTTTAAGAATTACCAATGTTATCCTAGATATTAGTAGGCCTTATAGAAACAGATCCAATGAAAAAACATCTGTGACACAGCTATGATCAGATTTAAGGTAGTGTTGGTTACAATGGACCAAAATGAATTATTAAATTATTTGAATTGTGAACTCATTATTACCATGATCCAAACAACGAACCATTAACTACAGAATACAATATAGTTCCCACCAAAAAGTTTTTACTTAAATTGGTACATTTTACTTTAGAAATATGTTTAACAATAACTCCTGAGTACTCTTTTACTGAGATTTATAATCTTACTGCCTATATAGTTTCTTACACAGTATACACAGAAACTGTAGAAAAAACTTATATAAAATTACTCATCTTAAAAAACCTTTTGGTTTTTTAAACAGCGTGACATTTTAGAGTGAAGTATAATAAACAAACAATAAAATATATCCATCCATCTCCCTCCAATTAAGATCTGAAAGGGAAAGGAATACAAAGCACATGTTGGCATTACTGTAGAGCAAGTACTAATTCTCTGTGATGATCATGAAATATGGTCTTTGATTTCTGTTTCTGATTTGAAGACAATCAAGACAAAACTTGTCCCATGACTAATTATACACTTGAATGTCTACCATGGATCAGGCAATATGCTGTAATTTTTGTGATAAAGATCTGGCTGGCTGACTATTTTGCAATTCTAGATAGCTGGATCACCCATAAAATAATCTTTTTGTTAGGGAGCTCAGAAAACCTTGGAGTTATTTAAAAACTTAACAGATTTAATATACACTGCTGAGAAAACACCTAGAGTTCTTTCAGTTAGGGTGAAAAAATTATTAAGACAGATCTTTTAATTTATACTAAAGATTTAATATATATCAAACTTAGTTTTGTATAGATGATAAATGAACCCATAAGTATATTCCTCCATTAACTGAACTGTACAATGACTAAGTTATCTGAGAAAAGATAAAAAACTAACCAGCTAACCAGAACTGAGTCAGCAGGTTAGAGAAAAAGGAAGCACCAGACAGATTCTCCCACAGAAACTCTGACTTAAATGTGATGCCAAAACTTTTTTGAGAGCTCCAAAACCAGCAGAAAGCTGCAGCTACCCCCAGCAAACTCAAAGACTAAACCAGCCAGAAATGGGTAAGAAAAGTTATTCCATATCAACTGCCTCAACCTCAGTTGAGTAGCACAGTTCACAATAGTGATGAAAAGCCTAACTGCAGCATCACCCTTGATAAGGGGGAAAAAAAAGAGACAGAGAGAGAGAAGAATTATGTCCAACATTCCAGTTTTTCAAGGGGCTGCACAAGGGACTAGTTTCTGTCTAGCCTAACTCAGAGAACTGGACCCAGAATACATTGGATGCCGAGGGAAGACAAAAGGCAGGTCTCTGGCTTGCTGTAGACCCAGAGAACTGTAAGTGAGACAGAAAGACACAAGACAGGGCAAAAGACTATACACTCTTGAAAAAAACAACCAATAATAAACCCTTTCAATTGGGAAATTACAAGAACAAGTCCAGAGAAGATGCACTCCCTGAAAGATTTTAGAGGTACCAAGATTCTCTAGCTACGGCTGAATGATGTGATCCTCCCCTCTATGAAGCCAGTCCATGAAGAATGGAAGAGAAGGTGTTTTCCAAATGCAAAATCCACAACAAGAAGACACATAAAAAACAGAATCACAACCCAGTCAAATGAACAAAATAAAGTTCTAGAAAATGACCTTAAACAAATAAGGGTTCTACAAATTAAAATGACAAAAAAAAAATCAGTATGATTGCCATAAGGAAACAAAGTACAACAGAACATAAATAAACAACTAGATGAAATCATGATGCATGAACAAAATGAGAACATCAACAAAAAGAAAAGACAAAAAAAGAACCAAACAAAAATTCTAGAGCTGAAGTATATAATAACTGAATTGAAAAATTCACAAGAGGGGATCAATGGCAGATTTGATCAAGTAGAAGTTAAAAAAAAAAAAAAAACAATGAACTTGATGGGTGAGTTTTTGAAATTCTTGAGTCAGAATGGAAAAAAGCAAAAAAAAAAAAAAAAAAGAAGAAGCAGCAGAGTGAAAAAAGTCAAAGGGACTTCCAGGATGAAATATCATCAAGCTGACCAACATAAGCACTGGGGAATACCAGCTAAAGAAGAGAGAATGAAGCAAGCTAAATGAAAAACTAATAGCCAAATGCCTCCCAAATCTGAGGAAGAAAACGGACATCTAATTTTAAGAGGCTCAAAGGACTCCAATTAGGATGAAGAGTCAGACACAACTGAGCAACTTCACTTTCACGCATTGGAGAAGGATATGGCAACCCACTCCAGTGTTCTTGCCTGGAGAATCCCAGGGACGGGGGAGCCTGGTGGGTTGCCATCTATGCGGTCGCACAGAGTTGGACACGACTGAAGCGACTTAGCAGCACCAGCAGCAAAGAGACACATAGTAAGATGCAAAAGAGAGAATCCTGAAAGCAACCAAACAGAAACAACTGGTCACACATAAGGAAGCTATCATAAGACTATAAATAGACTTATCAGCAGAAATCTTGCAGGCCAGAAAAGAGTAGGATGACATTCACAGTGCTGGAAATAAGTAACTTCCAACCAAAAACAATATTGGCAAAACTGACTTTAAATGCAAAGGAGATATAAAGACCTCCTAGCATAAAAAAAAGCTGAGCTAGTTCATCACCATTAAACCTGCCTTACACAAAATGCAAAAGGATACACAACAAAACAGCATCTGAAAATATAAAGCCTTCTGGTAAAGGTAAATTTATAGACAAACATAGAATCCTGTGATACTGCAATGGTGATGAGTATATCACTTTATATCCAGGTAGAGTTAAAACAGAGCAACATTAAAAAAAAAAAAAAAACAACTCAACTATAAGGACTTCTCTGGCGGTCCAATGGTTAGGAAAGCACCTGACAAGACAGAGGACGCAGGTTCAACCCTGGTTAGGAAACGAAGATTCCAGCTATTGCCAAGCAACTGAGTTCTTGTGCCGCAACTACTAAGCCCACGCATCACAACTAGAGAGTCCATGAACCACAAGCAAAGATCCGATACGATGCAACAAACATTCTGAGTGCTGTAGCTAGCACTTGACATAGTCAAATAAATTAAGTATGTTTTAAAAACTCAGCTATATGTTAATGGATATGAAATACAAAAAGGTGTGATTTATGTCATAACAAAAAGGAGAAACCTGTAAAGTTTTTGTATGCAACTGACATAATTATTTGTTTAAAATACAACACTAGTACTGTAAGATTTTATGTAATCACCGTGGTGAACACAACGGTAAACACCAGCTTCCCCAGTGACTCAGTGGTAATAAAGAAGCTGCCTGTAATAGCAGCCACAGGAAACACAGGTTCAATCCTTGGGTTGGGAAGATCCCCTGGAGAAGGGAATGGCTACCCACTCCAGTATTCTTGCCTGGAGAATTCCATGCACAGAGGAGCCTGGCGGGCTACAGTCCATAGGGTCACAAAGAGTTAGACACGACCAAAATGACTTAGCACATAAACACAAAAAAAATACTTATAAAAGATGCACAAAGAAAGGAATCAAAACATGTCACTATAAGAAAAAAAAAAGAAAAACACAAAGGAAGACATCTCACAGGAAAAAAGGGAAAAAAATAACTATAAGATATACAAAAAACAATTAGCAAGATGGCAATAGTAAATCCTTTCCCATCAGCACTTACTTTAAATATTAATGGATTAAACTCCTAATCAAAAGATACAGAATGGCTAAATGGGATAATAAATTAAAAAAAAAAAGAAAAACCCAACCATGGGGAAGAGAGTAAATCAGCCAAGACAGCATGTTGCTCCCTTGCCCCAGGTTTTGTGAACAGCGAGCATGTTCAGGCTCTCTTGCCCCAGGTTTTGTAAACAGCGAGCATGCAGCAGCTGAGATCACTGATCCCACTATGCATGTGTGTCATGAGGCACTGCTTGGTCACAGGCTACTTTGTGCTGTTGGCACTTGTGAGCTCCACCTAGAAAGCGGTGGCACTACTGCTGCGTCATGGCTGTGCCCGTGGGGCCAGCCATGAGAGGAGAGAGTACAGCAGTTCTGCTGCTATGGCTGCTGTGCCAGCCAGATGAGAATAAAGAATAAATGGGTCTGCAATTCCTATGGCTCCTTGAGTTTTCTTCCAGCTTCCCCACTTGTGCCTTGTCTACCACGGGTTCAACGAGCAGTGTGCAGTGAGATACAGTGGGACAACTGGCATCAAGAACAGGATCAGCAAGACAGTAACTAAATGCTGTCTACAAAAGAGTTACTTTACAGATACAAGGACATACATACACAAGTTGAAAGTGAAATAAAGAAAAAACACACTATGCAAGTGATAACTGAAAGAAGGCAGATAATATATGAAAAAATAAAGACCTATAAGTTAAAAACTGTCATTAAGAAACAACAGACATAACATATAATTTTTAAAAAATGACCAATTCACCAGAAAGATACAACTAAAAATATATGTGCAGAGCACTGAAATAAATTAAGGAAACACTGACAGATGGAAGGAAGAAACAGACAGTAACAATTATAGTAGGACATTTTAGTACCTCACTTCCCACAGTATTATGTATCCACCTGACAAAATCATTTGGGAGACAAAGGACTTGAACACTGTAACAGAACAAATGGCCCTAACAATCAAATAAAAGACGTTGCACAAAACAGCAGCAGAACCTACATTTCCTCAATTGCACATGAGACGTTTTCCAGGGAAGAGCACATGCCACGCCACAAAACAATCTTAGCAAAATTTCAGAAGATGGTGATCATACTGTGTCCTTCTCAACTGCAACAGAATGAAATAAAAAATCACAATTAAAAGGAAAACTTGAAACTAGCCACCATAAAAATTAAACAACATAGTCCAAACAACCAATGGGTCAAACAAGAAATCAGAAAAAAAAAAAAAAAATTACAGAATTCCTTGAAAGACAACTATGAATACAGCATACCAAAATGTATGGGACGCAGAGGAAGCATGGGAAGTTCACAGTGGTAAACACCCACATTAAAAATAAGAAAAGATCTCAAATCAAAAACTTAATTTTAGACCTCAAGTAACCAAAAGAACAAACTAACTCAAAGTTAGAAGGAAGGAAACAATGAAGATTACAAAGAAACAAAATAGAGCACAGACACAGAGAAAAACTAACCAATGACAGTTGTTTGGGGGGATTTCAAGAAAATCATCAAATCATTTGTTAAACCAAGAAAAAACTCAAATTTTCAAAATCAGAAATGAAAGAAGATAAATTATAATGATTCCACAAAAACAGAAAACATCGTAAGAGACCACTAACAACAAGATACACCAATGAGCTGAATAACCTTAAAAAAATGAGTATATATTTCTACAAAAGTCCAGGACAAGACAGTTTCACTGGAGAATTCTAACAAAGATTTAAAGAAGAATTAACACCAATCCTTCTCAAACTCGTCCCCAAAAATGCAGAGAAGGATACCCTTCCAAATTTACCGATGAGGCCAGCATAATCCTGATGCCAAAATGAGAGACATATAAGACAAGAAAAATACACACCAATATCCCTGATGAATATGGATGCAAAAATCAATAAATTACTAGGAAGTAAAATCTGACAATACTTTCAAGTTATACACCACCACCAGGTGGGATTTCTGGAATGTTAAGAATGTTTCATCATATGAAAATCAGTCAGTATCATATACCAAACTGCCCAAATGAAGCACAAAAATAACATGATCATCTCAACTGATACAGAAAAAGCATTTGACAAACACCCTATCATAACAAAAAGTCAAACTAGACACAAAAGGAATTACCTCAACATAATAAAGGCCATATAAAAAGTCCACAGTCATTATCATGCCCAATGGTGAAAAACTGACAGCTTTCCCTCTAAGATCACAAACAAGGCAAGGATGCCTACTCTCATCATTTGTTTTCAACACAGGATTCTTGGCAATCCTAGTCAGTGCATTCAGGTAAGTAAAACCAGTGAAAGCATCCAAATAGGAAAGAAGAAACAAAATTATCTCTGCCCACAGGAAACCATAAAGATCACACACACACAGAGACACACCAACCGCTAGAACTAATAAATGAATCTGGTAAAGTTACAGGATGCAAAAATCAGTTTGGTTTCTATGAACTAACAATGATCAACTTGGAAAGGAAATTAAGAGAATATTCCCCTCCATATCAGCATCAAAAATAAAATTCTTATGGACAGACTTACTGAAGGAGGCAGAAGACTAGTACACTGAAAACGGCAATACACTGCTGAAAGAAGCTGAAGACACAAATACCCCGTGATCTTCGACTGCAAAACTGTAAGTGCTGTTAAAAGGTCCATACTACCCAAAGAAATCTAAAGATTCAATTCAATCCCTATCAAAATCTCAATGATATTTTCTCAGAAATGGGAAAAAACAATCCTAAAATTCATATGAATCTCAAAGTATGCCAAATAGCAAAAATAATCTTGAGAAAGAAAACAATGCCAGAGGCTCCCAATTCCTGATTTCAAAACATCTTTACAAAGCTACAGTAACCACAACAGCATGGTTCTGGTATAAAGACAAGACATACAAACCAATGGAACATAACAGAGAATCCAGAAATAAACCCTTAAAACGTAACAGTCAAATGATCTTCAACAAAGGTACCAAAGGTACGCAATGTGGAAAGAATAGTCTCTTCAAGTGGTGCTGGGAAAACTGAATATCCTCACACAAAGAATGAAGCTGGACCCTTAGTTTATACCATATAATATACAAGTTAACTCAAAATGGATCAACCTAAATATACAAGCTGAAACTACAAAACTCCTAAAAGAAAACATAGGGAATAATTAAAGGACATGAGATTTGGTCAATGAATTCTTTGATATGACACCAAAGGTATAGGCAACAAAATCAACAATAGCCAAATGGGGCTATATCAAACTTAAAATTGTGTATAAAATTTATGTAACCTTGCTAAGAAATGTAGGTCTTTTGGAATTTACTGACTATAGTCTTTCAGGACACTATTTCCTGACTTCCTTTCTCTCTGGCTGTTCTTTAGATACTTCCTTTCCTAATCTAGAAATGCTTCCCTGGTGGTGCAGAGGTTAAAGCGTCTGCCTACAATAAGGGAGACCTGGGTTCGATCCCTGGGTCGGGAAGATCCCCTGGAGAAGGAAATGGCAACTCACTCCAGTATTCTTGTCTGGAGAATCCCATGGATAGAGGAGCTTGGTGGGCTATAGTCCACGGGTCGAAAGAGTCGGACACGACTGAGCGACTTCACTTTCACTATACTTCCCAGGGACAAGCCATTAGACATTTTTTCTTTTCTATTTCTCTTTGGAGACTTTCATCTTTCAAGGCTTTAGCAATACCTGATGACTTCCAAATGTCTTCTACAGTATATTTCAAACTCTGCCTGAGAAAACAGAACTATTATTTCAGGTCTTATGGCTATTCTTTATGAGCTCTTTCTTCAGGGAACTGTTTAAAGGGTGGGGGTGGGGGGGAACCCAGAAGATTTTTAACGTCACAGGGACTCAGGAGGTATGGCAATATAAAAAGAGGCAATTTAGCCAAGATGAATTGCAAAGGATGACTGGGGAACAGATGACAAAGAGGGTGGGAAGATTGTTTCAGATAAGAGAGAAATGAGTGAGTGAAGCCAGAAGAGCCTGAGAATATGGTCTTATGACCACAGGATGCAGTTCAATAGCATAAAGTTCACGGAAGGGCTCAAGGACTAAGCAAAGGCAGGGAGAGGCCAGATTATGGGCGAATTTTTAAGATATGATAAAGAATTCAGATTTTAGCCAGCAGAGGAATAATCTGACAAAAGTCAGTAACTTTCTTCCCATAAAAATACATATATACTTCATCTGGCAAGAAGTTCCAAAATATTCACACACTTTTCATAAACCACTAGATAAGAACAGCTGCAGCAGGAGTCATTAAAGGGCTTTAAGTCAATGACTAAGTCAAATCTGTCTTTATGATAATTCCATGTTTTAAACTAGGACCAAAATTGGCAAAACTGGAGGCAGGCAATCTAGTTGGGTAATGACTACTATTAGAGACCAGACAAAGAGTGAACAAGTAGCAGAAAAGAAAAGGAAACTGATGCAAGAAACATTTAAAAGATGTATACATAGAGGTAATGAATAGAAAAAGCTGAATACCTAGGTTTTCTGGGATGGGTACCTGAGTAGAAGGTACTGTTACGAGCTGAAATAACAAAAACAATAAAAATTCATTAATATAGTGAGTGGTTTTGCACGTTATGGCCTTTAATCCTCACAAAGTATTCTAGAAGAAGGACTATAAACTATTCCCACTAACATTTCTTAAAATCTTTTAAGGACATGTACAATATAATAAATAAAATGCAAATTTGCACTGATCCTAAAAATTGCTTTGCTGGAGTACTTCAACAAAATAGCCGGGCTGTGCTCACTCTGCCTTCTGAGAAGACTCAGTCAGAGGCATTCATCCCTACCATGAACCAGAAGCATATCTCCTTCTATTTAAAGATTCAGCTTAGTATCATTTCAGGATCATGACTGCTGTTCCCACAGTAACCTGTACCTATTTTCAGTACCCTTTATAATAAGTGCCTATTAATTACATGGTAAGCTCCCTGAGACACATGATCTGACCATTTATCTACAGTTACATTCTCAGAACCTAGCAAATTTCAGAACCTCAGTGAGGATTCTTCATTTTCTCTCCTGATACTGGCTAGAAAGCAGTGTCAATTAACTATTTTTCTCTAGTACTTAACCATAAAAGGAAGCAGGTATCAGGATATCTCCCAGTTCCTTAGGCATATCAGAGGCACACAAAGGTGCATACAAAGGCTCAATCTGGAGAGCAAGAACATGGTGTCAGAATCCAGGAGGGAATCTTGGAAACAGAACAGTCATCTTTATTTTGTATCTCTTACTTCAGAATGTATTTCAAGACATTATTTAATCCAAAAATGTTTTTATACACATATATTTAATTTGGAGTTGTATATAAATATTTTCTTCCACTCCACAGACAAAAGAGCATCTAAGCTACATCTCAACTTCTGATTTCTGGTTCCACAAGCTAGAAAGTAATTACTCCAATCCAGTAACAAATAAAAAGATGAAGAGACAAAAGGACTCCATAACTCTTCTTGGATTCCTAAATGAGGGAGGAACATAACGCCAAATGTCCCTAATACTGAGAGACAGGCAAATATCGGGAGTCATAGTTTACTGAAGCAGAGATCCACAAGCAGGAACCTGTGACAGGACAGAAAAACCTTAACTGTAATTGACAAACTCCTAGAGGCTCAGCCTTAAGAAAATCTGGAGTTAAAAACGCCGTAGAGAGAGGGGCCAGTCATAGGGGAGCCCCCAGAATTTTTGTGAGAATTACCCCAAGGAGCTTGAGCAGGTTCTCAGAGCCAGTGCTGACAAAACTCCTCTCATGCTTCTAGCAGGTGGGCAGAGAAAGGAACCATTTTGAGATATACCAGTGGAGATCCAACCAGTCCATTCTAAACAAGATCGGTCCTGGGTGTTCTTTGGAAGGAATGATGCTAAAGCTGAAACTCCAGTACTTTGGCCACCTCATGCGAAAAGTTAACTCATTGGAAGACTCTGATGCTGGGAGGAATTGGGTGCAGGAGGAGAAGGGGACAACGGCTGGATGGTATCACCGACTCGATGGACAAGAGTTTGAGTGAACTCCGGGAGTTGGTGATAGACAGGGAGGCCTGGCGTGCTGGAATTCATGGGGTCACAAAGAGTCAGACACAGCTGAGCAACTGAAGTGAACTGAACTGAACTGAAGTGCCCTCTCTTCTTATGAAGGCCTGTCCTTAGGCAAAAATACTTTACCCTGATGGGATACTATCAAATGCTTCCTTTCCGCTTACATCTTACTATCACAATACTGACGGCCTATTACAGCAATTCCTTTTACTTGGGAAATCATGTCCAGCTATCAAGAAAAAATTACAAAGAGTACTAAAAGGCAAAAAACACTATTTGCAACCACAGAGCAAGCGTAAGAATTAGAAATGGCTGAGATGCTGGAATTATCATACCAGGAATTTAAACCAACTAGTTAATATATAATTTACTAAGCTTTAATGAATAAAGCAGGGCTTCTCTGGTGTCTCAGACAGTAAAGAATCTGCCTGCAATGCAGAATACCCAGCTTCAAGCCCTGAGTGGGGAAGATCCCCTGGAGAAGGAAGAGCAATCCACTCCAGTGTTCTTGCCTGGAGAATTTCACGGACAGGAGCCTGGCAGGCTATACAATTCATGGGAGTCACAAAGAATCTGACCCAACTGACTGAGTGACTAACACACAAACTGGATTATCACAGGACTGCAGGCTTGGTACTTCACCATATCAACAGACTAAAAAGGAAAAACCATATGATCTTTTCAATGAATAAGGTAGACACATGTAAATGTTAGCAGAGATGGATATGCTAAGAAATAACCAAAACAAACAAACCTAGAGATCAAAAACACTGTAACAGAATTTTTAAATGTCTTTTGAGGGCTTAATAGTAGACTGGAAACAACTAAGAAAAGAATCTCTGAACTTAGATATTATCAACAGAATCTTCCAAAATTGAAAAGCAAGGAGAACAAAGACTAACAACTGTGGGACACTGTAAAAAGTGTAACACACACATAATGGGAATACTAGAAAAAGAAGAAAGGACCATCAGAAATATCTGAAACAATCACTAAGAAATGTCCCTAAATTAGTATCAGACACCAAGCTACAGATCCAGGAAGCTCAAAAAACACCAACCAGGAAAAATTCCTGCTCTAAAACCCTACACTTAGGGATATCATTTTAAACTACAGATAATCAAAGATAAAGAAAAAAAATTTGAAAGAAGCCAGAGGAGGAAAATTCCTTACCTACAAAATATCAAAAATAGGAATTACATCTGACTTCTCCTCAGAAACCATGAGAGTTAAATGAAATATATTAAGTATTAAGGGGGGTGGGGGGAATGGAGAAAGAAAAACATACCAACCTAGAATTCTATACCCTGTGAAATTCTTCTTCAAGAGCGAGGCAGAAATAAAGACTCGGACAAATAAAACTTGAGGGAATTTGTTGTCAGCACACTTGCTTCCAAGAATGTTAGAAGAAATTCTCTAAAGAGAAGGAAAATGATACAAATTGGAACCTCAAATTTACATAAAGGATGAGTATTGATAAAGAAATATGTGAAAAGTATATGGATTGTGACCTCAAATTTACATAAAGAAGGACAAGCACTAGCACTGATAAATAAATAAGTGAAAAGTAAAAGAAAACCTTTTATTTTTCTTAATCTTAACTAATCTAAGACATACAAGTTGTTTAAAATAATATCAACTATGTATTTGGTTTATGAATACTTATGTATGTGTACATATGTGTGTGTATCTACTCAGGTATGTGTATATGTTGTTGTTGTTGTTAGTCACGAAGTTGTATCTGACCCTTTTGCAACCCCATGGACTGAAGTCTGCCAGGACCCTCTGTCCATGGGATTTCCCAGGCAAGAATACTGGAAGGGGTTGCCACTTCCTTCTCTAGGGCATCTTCCTGCCTAAGGGATCAAGCCTATGTCTTCTGCACTGAAAGGTGGATTCTTCACCACTGATTGTCAGAGTGGATCAAAAAACAAGACCCAATTATACATTATCTGTACTTTATATAAAGACACATATAAATTAAATAGGAAAAATATATACCATGCTAATAATAATCAAAAGAAAGCAGGAGTAGCTATATTAATTTCAACCAGAGCAGACTCCAAAGAAAAGTTATCAGGGTCACACCTCCTTGAATAAAGAATAATGGAAATGAAAACAAAAATAAACAAATGGAACCTAATTAAAAGTTTTGGCACAGCAAAGGAAACCACAAACAAGATGAAAAGACAACCTTCAGAACAGGAGAAAATAACTGCAAATGAAATAACCGACAAAGGATTAATCTCCAAAATATACAAGCACTTCATGTAGCTCAATAGCAGAAAAACAAATAACCCAAATCAAAAGATGCGCAGAAGATCTAAAGAGACACTTCTCCAAAGAAGGTGAACAGACGGCCAATAAACATGAAAAAATGCTCAACATCACTCATTACAGTAATGCACCTCACAGCGGTCAGAATGGCCATCTTCAAACAATCAACGCTGGAGAGGCTGTGGAGAAAAGGGAACCCTCTTGCACAATTAGTAGGAATGTAAATTGATACAGCTACTGTGAAGAATAGGATTTCTTAATAAACTAGGAATAAAACTACCATATGATTCAGCAATCCCACTACTGCACATATACCCTGAAAAAATCATAATTTAAAAAGATAGACGTACGCCAATGTTCATTCCAACAGTATTTATAATAGGTAGTACATGGAAGAAATCTAGATGTTCATCAACAGATGAATGGATAAAGAAGTTGTGGTACACATACAATAGTTTACTACTCAAATAGAAAAAGGAATGAATTTCAGTCAGTTATAGTGAAGTGGATGAACCTAGAACCTGTTATACAGAGTAAAGTCATTAAGAGAAAGTCCAATATATATTAGGTCATTAAGAGAAAAACAAATATGTATTAAAGCATATATATGAAAATCTAGAAACATGTTATTAATGAACCTATCTGCAGGGCAGGAATGGAGATGCAGATCTGTGGACACAGCAGGGGCGAGAGAGTAGCGCTGAAACATATATACTGTCATATGTAAAAGGGAGCTAGTGGGAAGCTGCTGCATAACACAGTGAGCTCAACTCTGAGCTGCTCTGTGACCACTCAGCGGGGTGGGATGGAGTAGGGCTGGGGAGGTTCAAGAGGGAGGGGACGCATACATACTTAGGGCTGATTCACCTTGTATGGCAGAAACCAATACAACAATGTAAAGCCATTATCTTCCAATTAAAAATAAAACAAAGTAAGTTATCAGGGCTAAAAGGGGGTATTACACAAGGAGAAATGGGTCAGTTTTCCAAGATAATATCGCAATCCTTGTGTATGCACCAAACAACAGAGCATCAAATAACTTCAGGCAAAAAGTGATACAACTACAAAGAAAACTAGAGCAATCCACTACTACAGTCAGAGACTTCAATACCTCTCTATCAGGAATGGGCAGATGGAGCAGGCAGAAAATGATTAAGGGCACAGTTGAAGTCAAGAGCACCATCAATCAACTGGATACAACTGACATCTCGACTATTTCATCCAACAACAGCAGATTACACATTCTTCTCAAACTCACATGGAACAGACCACCTTCTGGGCCAAAAAACACACCATAACACATTTAAAGAACATTAGACTTCCATGCTGGTATTAAATGAGCCAGACAACAAAGAAATCAGTCAAATGACATTAAATCTCATGAAGATAAATACAGCATGGGAGAAGGAATAGGGAAAACAGGACATGACCATTCTTTGATGAAAGTTGGTCAAGGAAGCTCTCTCTGATAAGGATCATTTGAGAGCTCTAAAGCAAATGAGAAAGGAAGCCATGTGGTTATCAGAAAGAAGGATCACAGGAAACAGGCACACATCTTAAGAACACCGAATCATTAAGGGCAAGAGCATAAAGCAAGTGAGGATAAAATTGGGCAAAAGAAAATACAAAGGTCACAAAAGTGAAAGGAAGCACATACAGCCTTGTAGATCCTTGGACTTTAGTCTGAGAAAGAGACCTCTGAAAGGTTTTGAGCATAAGTAACAGGCTTTAATAACTTCAATCTTTGATCCAATAACAATTAGCTATTTCCATTTACATTGTGGTTGGTGTACTATGTGCTGAGTTGCTCAGTGGTGTCCAACTCTTTGTGACTCCATGGACTGTGGCCTGCCAGGCTCCTCTGTCCATGGGGATTCTCCAGACAAGAATACTGGAGTGGGTTGTCATGCCCTCCTCCAGGGGATCCTCCCAACTCAGGTCTCCTGTATTACAGGCAGATTCTTTACTGTCTGAGATACCAGGGAGGCCCAAGAATACTGGAGTGAGTAGTCAATCCCTTTTCCAGGGGAACTTCCTGACCCAGGAAATCAAACCAGGGTCTCCTGCATTGCAGGTGGATACTTTACCAGCTGAGCTACCAGGGAAGCCCTATGAAGTTCTTATTTATAGATAATAGATAATAATGGCCTGAGGACTAAGACCTTGGTCATGCCAACATTTAGGAAAAAAATAGCATTTCCAAACACTGAACCATAAATCACTTGATACACTTACCCTTGGTTCCCTTTACAGTCTTAATTATATACCTAAAAACATAGCCGAAGTGTTAAGAGTTAAGGCTGCGGAGTAACTACCAAAGACAAGAAATCTGAAGTTACTAGAATTGCTTTGAAATCATTAAGAAAATTAAGGAGTCTAAATTAGTAAGTGAAAAAAGACTAGTACATGGTATGCAGATTTTAAACAAAATCCAAGTATATTATATAATTGAATAAAAAGATTTGGGTTATTGTGTCAGTTCTATTTTGGGGCTAAACTATAAATTAGCATGCAGCTGTTAAAAACTATGTTTTTCTGTGCTCTAAGAAATGGGTGACACTAGGAATTTCTAAAAACAAGCATATTCTTTCATTTTATATAGTTATTTACAGTGTACTCAAGGTGTTCCCTAAAGGATATCAAATGCAAATATATCTCAAAGTGGTAAAAAGAATCATGCTTTAATAAATGTAAGATGTTGCCATTAATAAAACACACTAGTTAATTCTTAGATAAAAACAAGACTCCTTCATCACCTATTCTGTAAATCAAGACACATAAGCTTAAGATAGAAGAAATCTACTGCCTAGTTATGGTTTCTACAGTTATAGAAATTTGAGAAACTGCGGCAGACATGAAAACTTAGAGCTATAGTCTCACAATTATGGCCAGAAGCTTAGAAATCTTTGGTAGATCTCATTTGCAGTTACTCCACCTTACAATGGGCAACAGCATGATTACCTTGCTGAACTCAACCAGAACTTAACACCGCAGTCTCACCTGGAACCTCATGATAAAGATCCTACTGCACCCCACATTCTTGCCATACTACGAAACACAAGCCTCATCTTTCCTTTTCATTCTTTACTCTTGATGCATCCATGCAACCTCTTCCATCAAGATTGCCAGAAACACATTCATGGTATCTTCAATTGCTTTATATGCTTTCTCAGTCTCTTAGCTTTCACTGAAACCTAACTTGCCCCCAGATGCATTTCTTATGTTCTTTTAAGTGATGTTTCCACAGACAACTCAAATCCCTAAATGTACAGTTATCCTTCTTATTCACTGTATTAAAAATAATGCCCATCCCCCGTTTAAAAAAACAAACATAACTAATACTTAGAAACTTTCTGGTAAATCGCACCCATATATTAAAGCCTCTATTTTGCCGCAGTTATATCACTGGCATTGTGACCTCAATGCCTGTATGCATGATCCAACCCTTGAGCCCCCAAAATACTTGACTTTCTTAACTTGAGGGTCCCTCATCTCCTCTCAGTTTCACCCAATCACTACCTTAGGCTCTGATCATCAACATCTATGCTTGCAAGAGTTTCACTTAAACTGAAACTATCTTTTTGACCCATCATGCGTTTTGTGCAACCAACCCCACATCTTCATCTGGCACCACAACCTTTCCAACAGTGGCCATCGCCGATCACACGTAAATTCCACTACTCCAGTGTTAACATTCTACACACATGCCACTCCCATCTGCTCTAACAGCCAATGGTGAGATACCATGCATCTTCTGGCTATTACAGAAAAGTCACCAAACTGCAAGTATGGTAAGTTAATCTTAGCTGGGTACTCTGTTAGCATGAGACTCTCAATATCTGGTCCACTTCACCCATTTTCCCCAAGAACTTTCCAAGTTTTCAGTCTTTTCAAACCCCCTAACCAAACTCTGAGTTCCACAAAAACTACTTTAAAATGTTTCTTAAAACGTTACATGGTCAAAAAACTATAAAGAGATATACCGGTGCTCTCATTAGGATGGCTTACAGTGAAGGAAAAAAAAAAACAAGTAATTACAAATGTTGAGAATGTATGGAACTATAACCTTTGTGCATTATGTGGTCAAAATGTTAAAGTGATACAGCCACTCTAGAAAACAGTATGAAGGTTCCTTGTGCAAAAAACTAAAAATAGGACTATCGTATGATCCAGCAATCTGACTTCTGAGCATATACCCAAAGAAATAAAAGCAGGGTCTCGAAGAGGTAGTCATACATTGCAGCATTATTCACAATAGCTAAAACAAAAGCAACCGGTGTCCATCAGCAGATAAATGGATAAATGAAATGTTACATACATACAATAGATTATTCAGTTCCTAAAAGGGAAGAAAATTCTGACATACTATAACATGGATGAACCTTGATATCATGCTATGTAAGTAAAATAAGCCAATCACAAAAAGACAAATACTGTGGGCACTCAGAGTATATGAGGTATTGTTGTCCAAACCAAAGAAAGTAGAATGGTGATTGCCAGGGTCTGGGGAGAAGAGTGAATGGAGAGTGATTTTTTTTTTTTAAACTGACAACAGTTTCATTTTTGCAAGATGAAAAGAGTTACAGAGATGATGGTGGCAATCACTGCACAACAATGTAACTAATTACCACTAAGTTGGACATTTTGTAATGTGTATTTTACCACACACAAAAATTTTAAGTTACATGGACACATATGTTTGAAAAATACATTTTATAATTCCTTCTTGGAGATGCACAATGTATATCATTCTAAAGGATTTTTCACAATTTTCAGGAAAGAAATCTGCTGTTTAAGTCTGTATGTCCCAAGCTTAATCAACAATGAAACCACTTCTTCCAGAAGCACACAGTGGTGTAGCTGACCTAATTTACTAAGAAAATTGACAGTTTAGGTACAATGGCTTTGACTTCCCCATTCCTACCTACCGATACTTTTAATATCACACATTCATCCTTACCTCCCTCTTCTAGATTCATAAGGGTCTTTGCTCTTATTCAAGAGAAATCCCTATACCTATATTTTTCATTCCAACCGTTACTACCTTAAAGCCCTGCTTCAATTATCACCATCTCTAGTTATTTTAAACTTATATTCTCACAACTAATCACTGAAGTCTTACCTACTTCACTCTCTAAATACTTTTCTTTAAACCAGAAAACTTTATCTTGAATTCCTAATATACTACTGCCCTTATTTAGGTTTTCATTGACTAAAACTTGGTCATCCTACCATATGATTTCTCTTCAATCCCGTTTCCTTGCCAGCAAAGTTACTAAAAATATATATATTTAACAAGGTTACCCTACTTAGCAAATTCTTTACTAACTCCCAAATACCTATGAGAGACAGGTCAAGGCGGTTCACATAGCATGCAAGCACCTAGTCCTTTTTATCCAGTCTCATCTCCTTTAATTTCCCACCTTTTGGTTAGTCTATAACCTAAAAATCCTCCACTGCCTACTGTTTCCTACGCGGCTTTGTTAAGTGCTCATGCTTCTGCCTAGAAGTGCTCTCTAACTCCCAGTCTCACGTCGAGACTTAACCTAGCCTTCCCTGGCCACCCCTGTTTTCTGCCATGTGGGTTAGGCCCCTACTGCATCAAGGTTCCTGAGTACACTGGCACTTCTTTACGTTCGTGTTCCAGCCTGGGATCCTTCTACCACCGAGAATGAAATGATGTGCTTCTAGATCTTTCACACTGAACAGACTAAAACTTCTCGGGGAGCAAAAATATGTAAGAATCCAGGGGTATGCAATTATCTGTCTAGAAGTAGAAATCTAGTAATATGTTACCAAGATTTAGAGGTATTTATTTGGTAGGGAAAATGAGACGTGTATTCCTATCTTCCAATTTACTTTCTCTTTAACTGGAAATTGTTTCAAAAAATGTGATACCATTTAAAGCAATCTAGAGCAACTCAGACACCTCAACCAAGTTACACTTACATTCGGCTAGCTTCAATGTCGTCAGATTGAGGTTCTCCTGATGATCTGTAAAATGCAATTGAGAAAAGTTAAGCAAAATATTCCATATTTCTAAAAAGGAGCAAACATTTTATTTTGGAAGACAAATTTGAAACCAAGATTTAATGGGTTAACAATTTTAAAAGTTCAACATGAGAAAAAAGTGGTCAAATCAGATTGCCATACAACACATTTATCGTAAGGGCTAGACTAATAAAAACTCAGTTCATTTTATTAAGGAAAGGAAACTAAACACTATTTAGGTACCAACGTACAAACCAATGTAACAAATCATATTTATTTACAAAGTCAAATATTTATAATAAAAACATACAACTATGAAACCATCTATAGCCAAATATCAGTTATTCACAATATCAAAGGTATTCACCGGTATTTGTGGTCCCAAACTTTAGATAAAGTATCAGCAAACTACTGCCTGGGATGACAAACTAAGGCCTGGGTCAGCCGCCTATTTTTGTGAACTTGTTCTGGCACAGAGGCATGCTCATTCATTTACATACTGTCTATGGCTGCTTTTATACTACAAGAGCAGAGCTGAGAAACTTACAGGCACGTGGTCCTCAAAGCCTAAAATACTTATTATCTGGCCCTTTAAAAAAAAGTCTGCCAATCTCTGCTGTAGATAATACAAACTTAAACCTAACAGCCTTATGAATTTTGAGACACTAAAGTCTGATTTACCATTTTGATCATGATTACTTTATTTCAACGAAAGTAGCTTTCCCTGAAAATACACTGGCAGCGTGTGTACCTGTCAACTGTATTCCAGGGCATTAAAAATCTTGCTGTGGATAACTATGAATGACTTCAGCTATAAACAGTTGCCAGTTTTTTTCTACTTTTTTCAATATACTGCTGCTATTTTAACTAGAAATATTCAAAATTCTAAGACAGTAAGAAATCTTTTATTTTCATTCTGGGGCATGAACCAATTTTGCCTACCATACCCAACATGTTAAAAAAAAATAAATTCCTATTACTCTTTTCACTTTTATAACCAGCATCAGTCAACATATATTAAGGTGAATCAGCATAATACTGATTTCACAGAATCACAGATTTCACACAATTCACAGAATAGGTAAAATATTTTTTAGAGGTCAAAAGCTAAATTTTCAAACTGATATTACAAGGACTTGATTTGTAAATTTATCACTGACTTGAGACTTCAAATTCCAAACAACTTTTAACAAAAGAATCTTAAACTCAGAGCCACCAGAAAAGAAATAGTCTGTTTCCCATATTTCTCAGTTTTAAAAAACTCACTTCTTTATCACTTTCAAAATTATTCCTCATTGCAGTGGTCCAAGGGAAAGAATGCAAAAAAAATGTAAGAGTCCAGCAGCTCAAATATTTATTTTAGATCTTCTTTGCAGTATATTCACATTTTCAATTATGCACAAAATGATATTAGAACTAAAACCTGGGGCATGCTGGAGGTGGCAGTGACTTAGCAGTGACACAAATGCAAAAATTTCACTCCACCCTCTCCCCCAGGGAGCAAACAAATCACCTTTGTGACACACCTGGTTTCCACCAGCCTTGTGGGTAAGTACCCCAAGATTGCTTCCAAACTTGTATCTCTCAGACAGAAGAGCTAAAAAGTGATGATAACCCCATGTACCAGCTGACTCATTTTTGAAAGTGCGACCGACCCTCCAGCATCAGATGTCATACTGCAAGGAGGCAGAGCAGGCTTGCAAAACAAAAAATAAACCTGCTGGCTCTAAGGGAAGAGAGGCAGATTAGAAGCTTTTAAACACGTAGGCGGCAAAATTTTCAAAGTTAACAGGGAAAGAGGGGGGGGAAACTGAGGACACATTGACAGGGAAATTAAACTACTACTACAAAAAGGTAAGATGCAAGCAAGAGGAAACACAAATCCAAGTCTCAGTAGCACAATTTGTAATTATTGTAAAGTTTTGAGATTCTGAAATGCAATAGAGATTAAATACATCAAATGGTATCTACACTGTAATTTCCAAAGTCTGTTCCCTAAACAAGAGAATATGTAAATATTAGCATCATTTAATATTAACATATTAATGTAACTACCAAAACCACTTTAAAGTCCAACCAAGTAATTTAAACCAATTCAAGAAGAAAAAAAGAATAATATAAATTGAAGATTACCTTAAAACAATCTACCCTAAGACTCTTAAACATAGTGCATTTGTTTTTCACTCAAAACGGAAATTGTTTTTTAATCAAGAAAAAGATTAAGCATAAACACTGAACTAAAAGAAGCACTTTTTTTTTAAAGTGAGTAATAAGTAACAGTACCTGCCTGTTAAAATTTCTAGTCATTCTGCTTATTGTATTCTGTCTGTAATATTCTAAATGATTGACCAAAGACTATCCTAAAGTTAGGATCCAAACACTCAAAATTATAAAGTACGTAAGATCTGGGGGGGAGAACAGATATATGTCTATGTATGGCTAAGCCCTTTTGATGTTCACCTGAAACTCCCACCACATTGTTAACTGGTTACACCCAAATACAAAATAAGTTTAAAGTTTTGGGGGAAAAAAATTCCGAAACTCCAATAAATAAATAAAATACCTAAGATCTAACAATAGTTTCTAAGCTTTAATTTGGCCCCTGAAGAGTCTTTATTCTTTACTGTCAAATGATGGGAAGTAAGGATCTGGTTGTTCAGCTGCTCGGTCGTGTTCAACTCTTTGCAACCCCATGGACTGCACGCAGCACACCAGGCTTCCCTGTCCATCATCTTCTGGAGCTTGCTCAAGCTCATATCCATTGAGGCAGCTGTAACTTTACCAAATTGAGGACACAAATCTAATGAAAAAAACCCCAAAAGTACTGACTTAGGTTAACCTAAAGTTTGTCAGAAAAACAAATCAGAAGAGAGATTTTTATGAGGTGCAGCTTCTCGGGACTGCAAGGCCCTCCTTTAACTTCCACTGTAACTCTCTGGGACAGAACAGTATACCAGTATTATTAAAACTCTCACCACATGAAAAGCATACCTTAAAATGTATATTAAGACTTTTTTCATAGTTTTTTTTAAATCTTCATAATAAAATCTTTATTTAAAAACTTGGAAATTTTTAGAAATACTTTCCTATTTATTCATACAAATAAGTCTGGGGAAAAGGCAGAAAGTATTTTAGGAAGATTAAATGGAGAAGCAGGTCAACTCATAGGTCCACTATTCTTAGCAGTCAGTATCCCTGTCAACTATACATTTTCTTCCTTTTTTTTAACAGCATGTATTTTACAATGGCAGCCTTTTAAAGGCTGTAAAATAACATTCAAAATTACCTTTTACAAGCTGTGGCCATTCGGTGACATCAGGGTGATCACAGCTTTGAGTCACTGATTAAAAACAGGTTGTCACACCAGTCTAGCTGCTAACTTGATCTGAGCGTAGGTTTAATAACTCTAATAAATTAAACAAATCTTTAGTTAGAACACTTTATAAACTCAATTCATTGTTCAAAAAAAAAAATCTTCACAGGTTCAAATTAGGTGCCAATGTAACATTCATCAGAAGAATAATTATAGAAATGCTTTCAAGGACTATTTTCCAGCATTTTTTCCTTAAATTATTTCTTCACTTGAGAAAACAATGACAATAATCTTGTACTTTTATGAAGTGTCACAGTTTACAAAAGCACTTTGGTCAACATCTTAAATCTCAAAACAACTTTGGCTCTAACCTATAACGAGTAGGTACGATAGAAAGAATTTTAAAAAACAGAAAAACAAAGCAGCCTTAGAGTGATTAATTGACTTGCCCAAGATTTTAGTATTAGTGTTGAAGCCAGGCCTAGGACTAAAACCTAGCTATATTGACTTCCTAACCAGAATTAGTATTTTGTGATTTTGTTTAGTTTTGCTCTAGAGTTTCAAGATTTAAATATATTTAAGTAAGCAAAGATTTAAAATATAAAGTGAGAATCCACAATTACAATAGTTTAAATGGGACTAATAATAATAGACTTTTCCAGGTAGTCAAATGCTTAATGAAACAGTTATACACAAACATACACACACACATACACACACACATATCAAGTCTATTCCTACTTATTCCATAGGATAATCTAACAGTAGCAAAAACTCCTTGGGTATTTCACGAATATTATATTCTCCTTATCAGTCATAAATCCACAAACATTCAATTTCATGTCCTGCAACTAGTTTTTCCTCCGGATGATTTCCCTACCAAACTATATATCCAGGCCAAATCTGAAAAGTGATCTAAAGAAAGATGAGAAAATTAGGAGACAGAAACAAAAGACCCTTGACATTTGTAAAATAGGAAGCTATCTGAGAATACTAAGGGATGAAACATCAATGCTTAAACCCGTAACTCTGCAGCCTAAGAACTTGGGCTTCAAATTCAGATAAGGGTAAGAGTTGGCCAAAGAATACATAAGTAACTTTCGCAGACTCCAATACAGACATACTTCATCTTATTGCACTTCACAAATAATGTGCGTCGTCTTTGACAAACTGAAGGTTTGTGGCAGCCTGCCTCTAGCAAGTCTACAGGTGCCATCTTTCCAACAGCATTTGCTCACTTCATGTCTCTGTGTCACATTTTGGTTAATTCTTGCAATAGTTCACATTTTTTCCTCATTATTATATTTGCCACAGTGATTTATTATCAGTAACTTTTGATATTACTATGACAACTTGCTGAAGGCTCAGATGATGTTTAGCACTTTTTTTTAATCAACAAAGTATTTTTTAATTAAGGTATGTACACTATTTTTTAGACATAATGTTATAGCACACTTAATAGACTGTAGTAAGCATCTGTCAATATAACTTTCATAGGCACCGGAAAGCCAGAAACTTCACTCACTGATTAGCTTTATTTGCCTTACTGCAGTAGTCTAGAACTAAACCTGAAATACCTCTGAGGTATGCCAAAATATGTGGGATTTATAATCCCTGGAATATATCAAATTTCCTAGATTTTCCTCTCATGTCACAGGCTTCCTAATAACAACCTAGAAGATTCTTGAGGTCATTTGGAAAAGAGGTAATGCGCCCCCTGAAACAAACAGTATTTCCTCTGGAGTCTTCATAAGACTAATAGTGTATGTGGATTTAAAAGATCCAAGTCTAACTTTCCAACCTGTAAAACACAAAAATGAAAAAGTCAAAATACCTTTTAATTGATTAACTAAGATGAATTAATTCATTACAGAGCTACATGTTCTATGAAAAATACTGAGGCAACTTTTCTCTTCTAGACTTCCTTTTTCATAGTCCAGTGCTCAACAGAGCAAACAGCTCCCAGAGTCAGTCTGGATACAAGGCCTTGTTTGGTCCCTTACTCAATGGAAAATCTTGGGCAAGTTTCTTAACCTCTCCAAGCCCGTTTCCCAATATACAGAACTAAGGTAACAGTAGTACCTATTTCAGAAGTCTGTCATGAGGATGAACAAACATGTACTTTGTTCAAAACAGTGTCTGGCACATAGAAAAAGCCCAATAAATGGAAGCTATTATTAACTCATAGCCTAACAGCCAAACTCGCCCCCTCAATCTTCTTATGCAATTATTTTACCACTGATAGCACACTAACCTCTTCTAAATTTCTTTCTGAATCCCACTTGGAGCCCTCACACAGTCTACCTGGCAGCATAGTGATTTAGCACCTAGCAGAATAATCCTTTAAAAATGGCAGTCATCCAAATCTGCTGAATACATCACTATTCTAATGACATCAAGATATTCATGCAATTTTGACTTTCAAAAAATAAAACAGAAACATACCATATTTCGCCAAACTTCTGAGGAGCTGGTGAATTCTAAAATCAGGCTCTTACAGATTTTTAACCTAAAACATAAAACACCTCACTCAATTCTTTTTACACAGACAACTGAATAGACAACTTTCAAAGAAAACAATTGCTCTAAAATTACAGAAGCAAACTCATTTGTAATATCTGTGAATATTCAAAACATATCAAGAGATAAATGCCCCTAAGTGCTGCTGCCAGGATGTATGGACAGGTAGTGAGGCAGGCCCTGTGGCCTGAGTGCTTCCAGCGGGCAGAACCGTGATGCCCGTGATGCCACAGAGTTTACTGCTCTCCATTTCCTTACTCCTATCTCTCTCCAACACGGCTGAAAATACATGACAACTGTTTAAGTACATGTCTCGAATTCCTTCAGATACCTATAGTAGTTAAGCTTTAACTAAATTCTATATGCTGAGCATCTGCTATGTTAGGTACATACAGGAGCATCTGCCCAGCCACCTCCCAGAGTAGCAGCTTGGGAGTATCCTGTAAGTCTTAGGTGTCAGGGTGTTGTATTAGTGAAAATATTTTTAAAGTATGTAAGACAATGTTGTCTGGAGCATAATAGGGCCTCAATGTATGGTAGCAATTATTATTTTTTAAATCAAACATTCAATCTATCAAAACTTCTCTCTTATCAAAAACAAATTTTGAAGCCTTTAGGTTTCAGCATGGATCCAAATAATCACTGTAAATTCTTATCTCATTTGTACACCATCAGAGCACGTCTCAGTTGAACAGAACTGAAGTTTTTTTTTAATACATTTCCTTTTACTACATATGAAGAAACCAAGTTCCCCACCAAGTCAGGAAACCCATCAGAAAATGAATATATTGCATATAATTGGAGAAGGAAATGGCAACCCACTCCAGTGTCCTTGCCTGGAGAATCCCAGGGACAGAGGAGCCTGGTGGGCTACAGTCCATGGGGTCGCACAGAGTCAGACACCACTGCAGTGACTTAGCAGCAGCAGCAGCAGCATATAATTACTGTTTTTAAAATTAATCAAATGTTAAGATCTTAACAGACTGAGTCTCAAAACTCTCTTCTGTAATACAATCACCTAAGGAATCTGTAAAAAAAAAAAATGCAGATACTTACTTGATCTCAACCTCCAGAGACTGTGATTCAGTACATAAAATGGGGATATAGAGATCTGTATTTTAAACACACATTTCATGTGATATGCATACCCCAATTTGAGATACTTTGCCTTAGAAGATTAGGAACACATAATCATCGAAGAAATATACCAAATCTATGAAGATACAGAATAAGTAACAGAAACTGTAAGCACCAAAAATGCGAGTTGCACTCTGTACATTTAACCATTAGCACTCTTACACCACACTTAGTGCCTTTATTTTCTTTATATTCAACAGAGGGCTCAGTATAAATCAAAGAATAAGAAATGCATCTAAAAATAAGAAATGTCAATATGAATCTATATCCACCTGCCCTGCTCTCATTTTCCTTCATCCTTAAAACAGTCCGTCTGCCTACTCTCACTTTTTCTCCCTCTACACAGGTGCACATATACTATTAATACATCTGTCACGTCTTTTATCTCCTGTCCAACAGCCTATCTCCTTCACCTCCCTGTAACCCAGGGACAAACTAAATTTCCAGACTACTTTTCCTATCACTTTTTCATTGTGTCCACTTAGCAATCCTGTTCTCATTTATGCCATGTTTGCAGTGTCTTACATTTATGGGAAAGCTACTTGTTGACAAACTCATTCAGCTTTGTACATTTGTAACATTCTCAACAAAAGAGTATTCCCAGTAATTTTCTTGCATAAGTCTTCCTGCCTTTAGGTTCTCCTCATTCTAGTTCACTCTGCAGTTAAGCTAAAATTTTTAAATATTACTTTCTTATAGTACTTCCATCATAATTCCCTCAACTCCATTAACACTTTACAGTACCATTACCTTCTTTTAACCACCAGAAAGACCATTACCTCAGATGCTAACATACAAAACTTTTCACATGTCGAAAGTTTTCTTATAAAAGTCATCATCATCCTCGTATGTCCTACATCTTAAGACCTTTTAACCCCACTTTTTCTCTGCAGTATTTCACAGTGCTAACCACTTCTCAACCCTCCCGGCTTCCACAATGCTGCACCTCTGAGTGTTCCACCTCTGACTGGAGCTAAGTCTTCTGCTAGTTCATCTTCCTACTCCCCAACCACAGCCTCTAAGTTTCCATCAGTAGCCCTTTTCTTAACGTAAGAAAAGGCGCGATTTAATTTAGGTTAAATTAATTTTCTGGACAAGGTCAGCACCTGTTCCTCTATCACCTCTCTATATACTTAGGATCCCTAATACCTTTTACGGAGAAGCCAATGGCAATCCATTCCAGTACTCTTGCCTGCCAAATCCCATGGACGGAGGAGCCTGGTAGGCTGGAGTCCATGGGGTCTATAAATGAAGGTTTAGTGACCCCCTCCCCAGAATTGGAAACTAGACTTGCTCTTATTCCCATGTAATGGGGGAAGTGGGCACAAACAATAAAAACCACAATAAAGTAGGTAACTGCAATGCACAGTTAACTGTTGTGAAGAAGAAACCACAACATTAAGTGCACAAATAAAGTATTTTGACTTAAGTCTGGGAAAAAAAGTAAGGATGTTCTTTAGAAAGTAACATATAAACTGAGCACTGAGGCATGAAATAAACTGAGCACTGAGGCATGAATAATGTTTATCCCAGACATATTAAGAAAAACCAGGGGAAGTAATGATACCACTACCACTCCAGTCATCCAAATTAGAAAACTGCGTCATATTCTAAAGAGAAGCCCTCTCCAGTACAACAAACTCACCCACTGCTATCAATTCTATCTCAGAAATTTCCGCACACTCCAACACTTCCCCCAATTATTCTGTTGTTGGTTTTGTTCCAGAGTAGCATTTCAGATGAAACTGTACACGATTCGGAAAAAATCTGCCAGTCCAACCTCTTCTCTCAGACTAGACCACACTTTTAGAGAACACACATATAGTTTTTTTTTTATACTTCCACTGCTTGAAAATGTTCACAAAATATACTTCTCAGGATAAACATCTTACAAAAGAGGAATATTTCCTTTTAGGTGACTTGCTTTAGGTCACTTAACTAGTAAGTATAAGGTTGTCTGATTCTAAAGAACATGTTTTTTCCTTCCATTGTTGATCAGTCACTAAGTTGTGTCCAACTCTTTGTGCCCCACCCACACGAGGCTTCCCTGTCCCTCGTATGTCCTGGAGCTTGCTCAAGCTCATGTCCATTGAGTAAGTGATGTCATCCAACCACCTCATTCTGTTGCCCCCTTGCCCTCAATCTTTCCCAGCATCAGGGTCCTCGCCAATGAGTTGGCTCTTCTCATCAGGTGGCCAAAGTACTGCAGCTTTAGCTTCAGCACCAATAAATATTCATGACTGATTTCCTTCAGGATTGACTGTTCTGATGTCTTTGCAGTCCAAGGGACTCTTAAGAGTCTTCTCCAACACCACAGTTCAAAACCATCAATTATTCACAGCTCAGCTTTCTTTATGGTCCAATTCTCACATCCATACATGACCACTGGAAAAACCATAGCCTTAACTAGATGGATCTTTGTTGACAAAGTAATCTCTCTGTTTTTTAATATGCTGTCTAGGTTGGTCATAACTTTTCTTCCAAGGAGTAAGCATCTTTTAATTTCATGGCTGCAGTCACCATCTGCAGTGATTTTGGAGCCCCCCAAAATAAAGTCTGACACTGTTTCCACTGTTTCCCCATCTATTTCCCATGAAGTGATGGGACCGGATGCCATGATCTTCTTTTTCTGAATGTTGAGCTTTAAGCCAACTTTTTCACTCTCCTCTTTCACTTTCATCAAGAGGCTCTTTAGTTCTTCTTCACTTTGTGCCATAGGGTGGTGTCATCTGCATATCTGAGGTGATTGATATTTTTCCCGGCAATCTTGATTCCAGCTTTTGTTTCTTCTAGTCCAGTATTTCTCATGATGTACTCTGCACAGAAGTTAAATAAGCAGGGTGACAATATACAGCCTTAACGTACTCCTTTTCCTATTTGGAACCAGTCTGTTGTTCCATGTCCAGTTCTAACTGTTGCTTACTAGTCATCTGTATTTCTGACTTCAATGCTTTTGTTTCTCACAACACTTAACCCCGAAATACTTCTCTATAACTAACCTTTATCTCCCACCCACCTATTATGCCCTGTTAAAAAATACTCATTTTAAATACTGTACCACACAATTCTCTAATCTCTTCTGTAAATAATCATTTATTATATATTCCTAATACTATATTAATTTCTATCTTAAGTTTATTATTTTATATATTATAGCTAACTGCATACATTTCACAGTGCTTCTAATTATAAGCTGGTTGAGGGGAAGGCGCATATCCTTCATGTTTACTTTTATCATATTGGGGACTGTTTTCTTGCCTCCACACCTCCCATGTACAAGGGGGGAAAAAAAAAAGAGTAAAGCTCATGGCCTGACAAAGGATTCTGAACTAGTTCCAAATGCAATTCATGGACGAATAAACAAGAGTATCCCTTAATTCCAAAATAACACAAATTTACCACAAGTCAATTTAACGAAAGTATATTCTGAAGCTCAAAAATGTAAGAATCACCAAGAAAATTTCATTTTCTACAAGAAACGTCTCTCTTTCCAAAGAACTTGTTCTACCAGGGACTAAAGCGTAGGATATTAAATAGTATAATTAAAAACCTCTTCAAAAAAATTTGACAGTTATCTACTAAAACTAAATGTATACATATCCTATAACTTAAAAATTCCACTAGGTACATCAAACATAAATGAGAACATACGTTCACCAGAAGACATTTAGTGGAAAATTGAGAGTAACAACAGTCTTAGTCACCCTAAACCAAAAATGACTAAAATGTCCATCAGTAGCAAAATGAAAAACAGAATACAGCTGATCCTTGAACAGCCCAAGTTTGAACTATGCAGGTCCACTTAGATGTGGATTTTTCTTCAGAAAATACACTAATATAGTAACACTATTTACAGGTGGTTGAAGTCACAAAGTGTCAAGTCTGCAAGGCCTACTGTAAGGCCATACATGCAGCTTTCTGACTGTGCAGGGGATGGGCACCCCAAGCCCCAAACCTTCTCAAGGGTCAACTGTACCATACAGACATGATGAGCAACCAGCGACAACCAACAGTGTGGATGAACCGCACAGATATGCTGTGTGAAATAAGTCAGATACAACTACATATAACCGTTTCCAGTTACATAAAATATAAAAACAGGAAAATCTCATCTATGCCAGTAGAAGTCAGGATACTGGTTACTCTTGAGAAAAGAGAATTAATGACAAAGAGAACACAAGGGGCTTCAGAGGAACTGATCTTATTCCTTGATCTGAATGCAGGTTACGTCTGTGTGCTCAGTGTGTGAAAGTTCAACAACCTATGTGCATACTCATATCCTTTTGTATGTGTATCATACTTGAATCAAAAATTTATTTTAAAAAGCACAGTATGCTATAAATACTGTGCACTTGATAAATAAATGTAGATGAAACACAAAGTTAAGTCCAGAGAAAGATCCAAAAAGTATCTAACAGTTACTTCTTATCAAAAACAAGAAAACTGGACAACATACACGAAAAAATGTTTTCAGACCCTGGGTACAAGGCAGTGTGAGACTGTGATCCATAATAATAAACAGAGTTAAGGTGAACCCTTTGAATGCTTGAATTTCTGCCTAAAGGCAACTTTCTGCTAGAGTCAATGGAGGGAAACCCAGACAGAAGACAGCAGTCTCGCTGGGGTGTGAAGCAAAAGGTCAGAGTTGAGAAGGCTAAAATGGCTAGAATATTTAGTAAGACTGAGTGCCAGAGAGGGGAGCTAAGCAGAGAAAAGTTTCCATAAGCCTGCCACTCGAGGGTCCTTTCTAGTCTGTCACTATATACTAAACTGGGCATGAATAAACTGAAAGACTCCATGAAGCTGAAGAAAGAGGAGCTGTGAGCTGAAATATTGCCAGTGCTCATACAAGACTGGGAGATCCCTAAGTTCCTCCCAATCAGAATGAAGAGAACATGTTGACACTTAGAATATTTCATAGACATTTACGGGACATTTAGCAGAAAACTAAGAAAGGCCATGCCGTTCTAGTAGCTACCAGCCCAAAAGTAAAGCCTTTTCTAGATACACTCTAACAAAGCCTTGAAGGAATCAAGCTGAGCAACAAGTTAATTAGATGGCTGCCGAAACAAAATTTAACATTCGAAAAGACAACAAAATCCAGCCACTCAACAACAGAATACTACAATATTCAGTATCCAGTAGTAAACTACTAAATTTACAAACAGGAAAACAAGACCAATAACCAACAGAAAAACCAGTCAAAAGACCCTGAAGTGAATCAGTAGATGAGAACTTTTAAAATAGATATTATAAATATGATCAAGGATTCAAAAGGATATATGAAAATGAAACTTTTAGAAATACAAAATAATGTATATAAATATATATATAAATATATAATATTTCCTTAAATATATAAATCATCTCAAAGTATTTGACACTGCAGGGGGAAAAAAACAGTAAAATACAAGACAAAGTAAGTGGAAGCAGAAAGAGACAAAAAAAGAACTAAACATGTTAATGATCAAACATTATACATGTAACCAGAATCCCTGGAAAACAATGCAGAAGGAAGAGAAGTGACTTCAAAAAAATACTCGTGAAGAAATAATGACTGACACTTTTCCAAATTTGATGAAAGCATAAGCACACAGACCAAAACAAACCAACCAAACAAACAAACAAACACATATACCCAAAGTCAATAAATCCTAAGCAAGATAAACACAAAGAAAATCAGGGATAAAGAGAAAATCTTAAAAGAGACACCCGACCCCGCCCCCCGCCCGCCCCCCCGGGGTAATATATCGACTAGAATGGCTACATCAAAAAGACTGAGAGTCCCAAATGCTGATAAGAATGTAGAGCAACTGGAAATTTGTAATTGTTGGTAAGAGTGTAAAACAAAACAACCAATTTGGGGAAGCCAAGACAAGCTATCCTGGCCAATCTTTGCCCAAAGTACAGCTTCATAAGCAAAATAAATAACTGCAGATGTTTGAAGTACACTAAGTTTGGAGTGATCTGTTACGCACCAACAGATAAGCAGAAAAATATACTAAATTTAGTTAAGTGCAATACACTAAATTAATAATAATACATTTCATAAGTTCTAGTTAGCTATATATTATGAAATTAAGGATGAGATATTCTAACATCTGCAACTTATTGAGCTAGCAAAAAAGTTCATTTGGAGTTTTCTATAAAATGTTATGGAAAATCCCTAACTTTTTGGCCAAAACAAAACTTTAAAAAGCATGCCAAAAAAAAAAAAACAAGTTAACAGATAGATAGATATGAGACATTAAATAAAGTAAAATATTAAGTATAGAACTACATTCTACAATTATTTCATACCTGTGTAAGTTTGAAAATTTTCCTAATAAAATTTTTACAAGTGAAATAAAAACATTTTCATACAAATAGAAGCCGAAAGGATTTTTTTGGCCAACAGACTTAGTGCTCTAGAAATTTTTTTATTTTTTCAAGTAGAAGGAAAATAATATCAGATAGAAATCTGGGTTCATGAAACAAATCTACACAAAAGAAATGAAATGAAAACATGAACAAAACATCGAAGAATATTGCTCCTGGTTTTTAAACTTCTTTATGTAACAGCTGACTATTTAAAGAAATAATCAGAAATTCTACTGTGGAGTTTATAGCTTACATAAAAGCAAAACAGAAGATTAAAATGGCAAAAAAGGATGAAGAAAGGCAAACGAATTTATAATGGTCTAGAATTCCTGTACTCTAAGAGGTCTTATTTTAAGGGCAGACTGAGATAAACTAAGGTGCATACTGTAAATACTAGTGCAACCAACTGGGGAAAAAAAGAGAGATACAAGCTAATAGTGGAGATAAAACAGACTTTTAAATAATGCTTAATCCAAAAGAAAGCAGGAAGTGGGGGAGGGAAGTAGTATAAATAACACAACTAAAAAACAAACAGTAACCTGATACTCTTTAACTTAACCATATTGACAATTACAATAAATATAAATGGATCAAAAACTCAAAAAGCAGAGATTGTAAACAATCAAAAAGGATGTAACTACAAACTATAAAAGACATATTAAATATAATGGCATATAAGTTGAAAGTAAAGAAACAGAAACATGTAAACATGAATCATAAGAAAGGAGGAGTAGCTAGATTAACACCAGACAAAGCAGACTTCAGGCCAAGGAATATTACCAAGAGAAGAGACACATTTCTTAGTGATAAAGAATCAGTCCGTCAAGGAGAGGTAACAGTCCTCAATGTGAATGCACCGAACAACAGAACTTGAACACAGATGGAACAAAAAGGAACAGAATTGAAAGAAAACAGCAGGTTCACAATTACAGTTAAACATTTCAATGCTACTCTCTTCTTAATGAGGGCTTCCCTGAGAGCTAAGTTGGTAAAGAATCTGCCTGCTATGCAGGAGACCTGGGTTCAACCCCTGGATTGGGAAGATCCCCTGGATAAGGGAACGGCTACCCGCTCCAGCATTCTGGCCTGGAGAATTCCACGGACTACAGTCCACGGGGTCACAAAGACTGGGACACGACTGAGCGACTTCATTTTCACTAATTTAATAAAATAAGTACCCTGCCCCCAAATCAGTAATGATACAGAACACATGCCTGTCTAAAAAAGAACTTGTAGCCTGAAAAGAAAAAGAATGAAAATAGTTGGATATTCACAAAAAGACATACACATGGCCAATAAATATATGAAAACTTCAATATCATTAATCAGGGAAATGCAAATTAAAATAACAATGACACTTCATACCCGTTATATAACAATTACTTTTTAAAAATAACATTAGCAAGGTATTAGCAAAGATGTGAAGAAATTGGAATCCCTGTGGAAAAGTAAAACAGTACAACTGCTATGGAAAATGGTATATTGGTTTTCAAAATAATTAAACACAGAATTACCATATGACGCAGCAATTCCATTCCTAGCTATATAACCAAAAGAAATGAAAGCAGGGCCTTTGAAGAGATTTTTACACCCCATGTTTATAGTAGCACTATTCACAATAGCCAAAGGAAGGAAGGAACTCAAGTCTCAATGAATGAATGATTAAACAAAATGTGGTATATAGACACAATGGATATTATTCCGCTTCGAAACAGAAATCCTGATATATGATGTAACATGGGTCAACCTTGAGAGCATCATGCTAATTGGAATAAACCAAAAGCAAAAAAAAGAACATCGTATGATTCCACTTACACGAGTACCTACAACAGCCAGATTCAGTCAGAAAGCAGAAGAGAGGCTGGAGGGAGGGGAAGAAATTAGCTGGCTACTGTTTAATGGGGACAGTTTTAGTTTGGAATGACAAACAAGTTTCAAAAATGGATTCAGAGTGATGGTCACCCAATGTGAGTGTACTTTATGCCACTGAACTGAACAATTAAAATGGTTAAAATGATAAATTTTATGTTATGCGTATTTTATTACAGTTAAAGAGAAATTGCAATGGGATACCACTACACACCCATCAGTGTCTGCAATTTGAGAGTATCAAATGTTGACAAGGATTTGGAAGAAATGGAACTCTAGTATGCTGCTGGTGAAAATGCATAATGGTATAACCATCTGGAAAGGTTCATCGGTTCTTTATAAATTTAAACATAAAACTAACATGTGCATACTAAGTTGCTTCAGTTGTGTCCAATTCTTTGCGATCTTACGGATTGTAGCCTACCAGGCTCCTCTGTCCATGTGATTCCCCAGGCAAGAATACCGGAGTGGATTGCCATACCTCCTCTAGGGGATCTTCCCAACCCAGTTATCAAACCCACATCTCTAATGTCTCCTGCACTGGCAGGCAGGTTACCACCAGCACCACCTACGAAGCACAAGACCCAGTAATTCCAATTTAAGGCCTTTAACTCTGAGGAATGAAAACATGTTCACGTACCAAAAGACACACATGTGCAAAGAGGACCTTTATTCACAACAGCCTAAAACTGGAAAATATGCAAATATTCACTAGATAACTAAATAATAAATACACTTTCGTACAGCCATATTGTATTTAACAAAAAGAAATCAGTGATAAAATACAAAGTAGAGAAATCTCAATTATCTGTAGTTATGTGGGTATGTGATAGCATACACAGATTTGATGCAATAATTAAAAAGTACTGTTCAACTCCATTCTGTCAGTTGTTCTAGCCAAAACCTCAGTGTCATCTTTTACTTCTCCCTTTATTCCACACTTAAATCTGACTGATCACCAAATCCTACAGACTAGAACTTGAACACGTATCAGTGAGTCAACCTCTTCTCACCAACCTCATCAGCCTCACCCTGTCCAAGCCCCCATCATCACCTCTTAACGTGTATTCCTGTAGTAGCCTATCAACTGGCCTCCTGATTCTGCCCTTCTCTTTCAATCTACACTAACCATGGCAGCCAGAGGGATCTTCTGACTGCCACTTCTGATCTTCCACTCTGCTCAAAAACTTTCAAGGGCTTCCCATCTCACTCAAAAGTAAACTTCAAACCCCTTATTATGACCAAATGCTATGTGCCCTACATTCCCTTTTCTGACTTGATCTCCGTCACTTACCTTTCTACAGCCACACCAGCCACCCTGCAGTTTCTCAAACAAACCAGGCCCTCTCCCACCTCACTGTTCCCTTATGCACTACCCTCTGTGTCTGAAATGCTCTTCCCTCAGTTATCCATATGGCTAGCTTTCTCATCCCCTTCAGGTCTTTCCTCAAATCACCAGCTCACTAAGATTTTCTCCGGTCATACTAAAGTTTGCATTGCCCCCTGCATGCTCAAATATTTCATCTCCCACTCCTTTTTCTCCTCAGAAGTACAATATACTGCAACTGCATACAAACTGCAACATACAATATATTCTACATATCTTGTTTTTGCTGTTTCCCTACTAAGCAAAAGTCCATCAAAACAGGAGCTTTGGTGGGTTTTGTACACTGCTGTCTCTACTAGCATCTAGAAAAATGCCCATGACACAATAGGTGCTTAAAAAATATTTGCTAAATGAATGAGGTAGCGATGCACATGTAACCATTCACAGGGAAAAGATTTCTATAATAAATTGCTAAGAAGCAGGGGAAGAACCAAGTTGTACAGACAAATACACAAGCAATGAACAATTTGAAAATAAAATTTTAGAACTTTCATTAGTAATTCAATATCAAAAAGAATGAATCTTAGAAATATAAACAAAATACATTTCTTTCTGAACATAAGTGTCAAATGGGTACAACGAAAACTACAAAACACTAAAGACCTAAATAAACAGAAAGACATTCCATGTTCACGAATTAAAAATATTAATGCAAGAAAACTCCTTAAAGAGATCAAGAGATTCAACACAAATTTTATCAAAATCCTGGCTCCCCTTTTAGCAGAAACTGACAACCTAACTCTAAAATTCACACAGAAATTCAGAGAATGCAGATAGCAAGAGAGGAGCCAAGTTTGAATATTCACATTTTTCAAGTTTAAAATTTACTACAAATCTACAGCAATCAAGAATGTGTGTGAATGGCTGAAGAACAGACATAACGGATGGAAGAGAATTCAGAGTCTAGAAATACACTCTTACATTTATGGCCAACTGATTTTCAACAAGGGTGCTAAGACAATTCAATGGGAAAGAGCCGGTTTTTCAACAAGTGGTTTTGGGACAACAGGATATCTACATGGAAAAAAATACAGTTGGACCCTTACTTCATATAACATCATACACAAAAATTAACTCAAAACAGATGACAAACGAAAATGTAAGTACTAAGACTACAAAACTCTCAGAAGCAAACAGGTATAAATCTGCATGGCCTTGGTTAGGCAATGGTTTCTTAAATAACACCAAAGACATCAAAAGAAAAACAGTAAACTGGACTTAACTTGTATGCCTCAGAGGAAAAAAACCATGAAACTGAAAAAACAACTTTTGTGGGGGGAATACTTAGAAATCATGTATCTGATAAGGGACATGCATCCAGAACAATAAAAAGAAAAATGACCCAATTTTAAAATAGCAAAGGATCTAAATAGATCTCCAAAGATGGATAATCAGTACAAATGTTAGTTATCTGAGCATGCATGCGCGCTAAGTCGCTTCAGTCGTGTCCAACTCTTTGTGCCCCTATGGACCATAGCCCACCAGGCTCCTCTGACATGGGATTTTCCAGGCAAGAATACTGGAGTGGGTTGCCATGCCCTGCTCCAGGTGGCGTTCCGATCCAGGGATTGAACCTGTGTCTCGTACATCTCTTGCATTGGCAGGCAGATTCTTTACTACTAGTGTCACTTGGTAGGCTCTGTTAGTCATTTAGCAAATGCAAATCAAAATCACAGATACCTTCGCATCCACAAGACAACTGGTTTGGCAGGGAAGTAATCAGAAATGAACTCTCATGCATTACTAATGCAACTGTAAAATAGTGCAGCCACTTTGGAAAAAGTTTGGCAGTTCGTTGAAATGTTAAACACAGTTAAGACCAAAGAGTTTCACTCCTAGTTATGTACTCAAGAAAATGAATATGTATGTCCACATAAAAGCTTACATGTGAATATTCATAACATGATTCATAATAAAAAATGGAAACAATCCAAAATTATAAACTGATGACTGAATAACCATGACTATGTGTATACTCACACAATGCAGTATTAATGAACCTTCAGAATATCATTTAAGTAAAGGAAGCCATAAACAATTCCATTTATATGAAATATCCAGAAAAAGGAACCCACAAAGAAAGACAATTCATGGCTGCCAGGGGCTGAAGGAAAGAATGGCGAATGACAGGAATGAAGGAAAGAATGGCAAACAACAGGTATAGGGTTTCTCTTGGGGACGATTAAAATGTTTTAAAATTTATAGATAATGGTGATGGTTGCCAACTGAATATTCTAAAACCCACTATAAAGGGTAGATTTTATGGCACATGAATTATATCTCAAAAGTTGGAAATTACATAAGGTATATGGAATGATTTTTATAAACCACTACAAATACCTGTACTTACATTTGTTTGGTATTCACCAGGTGTTGTGATGCTTTTCTACACTTAAATTTAACAACTGTTCGGTTTTGGAATTGGCTAATAAGAAGAAAGGAAGAGGAAACTAACTGTTTTATACTTTAAAAAATACATATTACTTTTTGTATTTCCTTATTCTCAAAAATAATTCTATACACCAATATTCGACGGGATGCGCAACCAACCATGAAATATTAAAGAGCTCTCTAGAAATGTTAAAGTGCTAGAAGTTCTGATTTTATGATTTATAGGAATAACCTACTATTTAGAATTGAGGCCATGCTGGCAAATCTAAGTATTATACAGTGACATTTACATATACAGGAGTAGAATTTCAGATCAAAATCACAGAACTGGAAGAGAACTGAACTCTCTAATGTGACCACTGGCCCTCCCCACCATCTGGGTTCTGTGAACATTTCCAAAAGTAAATAAACTATGCTTATTTACCTAGCTAAAAAACTATAAAAGGTGAACAAAACTCATGATCTGCCAACATTAAAATGCCATCTCACCAATGTTTCATTTCAGTTCAGTTGCTCAGACATGTCCAACTCTGCGACCCCATGAATTGCAGCATGCCAAGCCTCCCTGTCCATCACCAACTCCAACACCATGGAGTTCCCTCAAACTCACGTCCATCGAGTTGGTGATGCCATCCAGCCATCTCATTCTCTGTCGTCCCCTTCTCCTCCTGCCCCCAATCCCTCCCAGCATTAGAGTCTTTTCCCGAAGTGTTTATTATGTGACCTATTAGCAGTGAGAGAATCTTATCTTAGTGTAGATCTCAAATGTCATTTACAGAGACCCTTTAGAAATTACCAAAATTATTTCAATTTCGTAGCTTTTAATGATAAATCACTTATTCCAGTCAAAAATTCCATATTCTGAAAACAGAAGCAAATGTGCCACACACATAGTACAAATGACTTATTTTGAAATTTTCATCTGCACAAGTTAAACTGAGTTCAATCTTATGTAGAATGTAATCTAAAATAAAACCAAAAATCACATTAGTATTCAGCACACAGACAAAAAAATCTTCATAATGTAATATACCAGAAAAACTAAAGGTAGGTGGGTTTTCCCTGAAATTATCATGAACACATATTTTCAGTTTATTACATTTCACCTATCAAATGTAGCAACTAAACTCCTAAAATCTAAATTAAGAATAACAAAAGACCATTAGCTTCTAATTTAACTTCAAAATGCTTTTAAAATTTCACAAAATATAATTTTAAGTGAACTAGACTGTATTAAAGACAGAAAATTGTATTTCTAAAGACCATCGCTACTTGAAGGACATTTAAACACTGAGCACATTTAATCATCTATTAATGTAGGGTAAAATACTTGACTGTAGCCTAATTACAAATCTTCTTTTGAGCAGTTATAGTAATATTTCTCTAATTGGAGGGGGAAAAATGCAATTTTGATCAATCAGTATACGAACATTCATTCATCCAACACTCACAAATGCCTGAATCTGCAATTTAAAAAAAATTAATTTTTCTCATTGAATCTTCAATTCAAAAGTAATTATCAGATGAGTTAAGTACTTACTGAGGAAAAGCAGAATTCAATCACCATACCATACAAGAAAGCCCCTATACTAGTAAATACAACAAGATTCTCAAGGAAGGTTCCCTGAGTAATATTTAAGCTGAGCACAAAAGGATGGATAAAAATTGCTGCTGCTCTGCTACTAAGTTGCTTCAGTCGTGTACAACTCTGTGTGACCCCATAGATGGCAGCCCACCAGGCTCTCCCGGCCCCGGGATTCTCAAGACAAAAACACTGGAGTGGGTTGCCATTTCCTTCTCCAATGCAGGAAAGTGAAAAGTGAAAGTAAAGTCACTCAGTCGTGTCCAACTCTTAGCAACCCCATGGACTGCAGCCCAGCAGGCTCCTCCATCCATGGGATTTTCCAGGCAAGAGTACTGGAGTGGGGTGCCATTGCCTAGCTAACTGTATACTCAGTTCATTCAGTCGCTCAGTCATGTGCGACTCTTTGTAACCCCATGTACTGCAACACGCCAGGCTTCCCTGTCCAGCACCAACTCCCAGAGCTTGTTCAAACTCACATCCATCAAGTCAATGATGCCATGCAACCATCTCATCCTCTATCGTCCCTTTCTCCTCCTGCCTTCAGTCTTTCCCAGCATCAAGATCTTTGCCAATGAGTCAGTTCTTTGCATCAGGTGGACAAAATATTGAAGCTTCAATTTCAGCATCAGACTTTCCAATGAATATTCAGGACTGATTTCCTATAGGATGGGCTGGTTTGATCTTCTTGCTGTGCAAGGGACTCTCAAGAGTCTTCTCCAACACTACATCAATTCTTCGGCGCTCGGGTATCTTCATGGTCCAACTCTCACATCCACACATGACTACTGGAAAAACCATAGCTTATATGAACCTTTGTCGGTCAAGTAATGTCTGCTTTTTAATATGCTGTCTAGGTTGGTCATAGCTTTTCTTCCAAAGAGCAAGCATCTTTTAATTTTATGGCTGCAGTCACCATGTGCAGTGATTCTAGAGCCCAAGAAAATAAAGTCTGTAATTGTTTCCCTTCTTTCCCCATCTATGAGCTATGAAATGATGGGACCAGATGCCATGATCTTCATTTTTTGAATGCTGAGTTTTAAACCAGATTTTTCATTCTCCTATTCTTTCATCAAGAGGCTCTTTAGTTCTTCTTCACTTTCTGCCATAAGAGTGGTGTCATCTGCATATCTGAGTTTATTAATATTTCTCCCTGCAATCTTGATTCCAGCTTGTTCTTCATCCACACCAGCATTCCACATGATGTACTCTGCATATAAGTTAAATAAGCAGGGCGACAATATACAGCCTTGACGTACTCCTTTTCCTATTTGGAACCAGGCTGTTGTTCCATGTCCAGTTCTAACTGTTGCTTCTTGACCTGCATACAGGTTTCTCAGGAAGCAGGTAAGATGGTGAGGTATCCCCATCTCTTGAAGAATTTTCCAGTTTGCTGTGATCCAAAGAGTCAAAGGCTTTATCATAGTAAATGAAGCAGAAGTGGATGTTTTTCTGAAACTCTCTTGCTTTTTCAATGATCTAACTGATACTGGCAATTGGATCTGGTTCCTCCGCCTTTTCTAAATCCAGCTTGAACATCTGGAAGTTCTCAGTTCATGTAATGTTGAAGCCTGGGTTGGAGAATTTTGAACATTACTTTGCTATCATGTGTGATGAGTGCAACTGTGCAGTAGTTTGAACATTCTTTGGCATTGCCTTTCTTTGGGATTGGAACAATAACTCACCTTTTCCAGTTTTGTGGCCACTGCTGAGTTTTCCAAATTTGCTGGCATATTGAGTGCAGCACTTTCACAGCATTATCTTTGAGGATTTGAAATAGCTCAGCTAGTATTTCATCACCTCCACTACCTTTGTTCGTAGTGATGCTTCCTAAGGCCAACTTTACTTTGCATTCCAGGATGTGTGGCTCTAGGTGAGATCAGACCATTGTCATTATCTGGGTCATGAAGATCTTTTTTGTACAGTTCTTCTGTGTATTCTTGCCACCTCTTCTTAATATCTTCTGCTTCTGTTAGGTCCATACCATTTCTGTCCTTTATTGTGCCCATCTTTGCATGAAGTGTTCCCTTGGTATCTCTAATTTTCTTGACGAGATCTCTAGTCTTTCCCATTCTGTTCTTTTCCTCTATTTCTTCGCACTAATCCCTGAGGAAAGCTTTCTTATCTCTCCTTGCTATTCTTTGGAACTCTGCATTCAGATGCTTATATCTTTCCTTTTCTCCTTTGCTTTTCACTTCTGTTCTTTTCACAGCTGTTTGTAAGGCCTCTTCAGACAGCCATTTTGCTTTTTTGCATTTCTTTTCCATTGTTTTCCTCTATTTCTTCGCACTGATCACTGAGGAAGGCTCTCTTATCTCTCCATGCTATTCTTTGGAAATCTGCATTCAAACTGGTATATCTTTCTTTTTCTCCTTTGCCTTTCGCTTCTCTTTTCTCAGCCATTTGTAAGGCCTCCTCGGACAACCATTTCGCCTTTTAGCATTTCTTCTTTGGAATGATTTTGATCACCACCTCCGGTACAAATCACTAACCTTCGTCCACAGTTCTTCAGGCACTTTATCTATCAGATCTAATACCTTGAATCTATTTGTCAATTCTACTGTATAATCATAAGGGATCTGATTTAGGTCATATCTGAATGGTAGTGGTCTTCCCTACTTTCTTCAATTGAAATCTGAATTTTGCAATAAGGAATTCATGATCTGAGCCACAGTCAGCTCTTCGTCTTGTTTTGGTGACCGTATAGAGCTTTTCCATCTTTGGCTGCAAAAAATACAATCAATCTGATTTCAGTATTGTCCATCTGTTGATGTCCATGTGTAGAGCCTTCTCTTGTGTTGTTTGACGAGAGTGTTTGCTATAACCAATGCGTTCTCTTGGCAAAACTGTTAGCCTTTGCCCTGCTTCTTTTGTAATCCAAGGCCAAGCTTGCTTGTTACTCCAGGTATCTTTTGACGTCTTAACTTTTCATTCCAGTTAGTTCTAGAAGGCCTTGTAGGTTTTCACAGAACCATTCAACTTTAGCTTCTTTGGCATTAGTGGTTGAGGCATAGAGTTGGATTACTATGAAACTGAATGATTTGCCTTGGAAATGAACAGAGATCATTCTGTCGTTTTTGAGACTGCACCCAAGTACTGCATTTCACACTCTTTTTGTTGACTATGAGAGCTACTCTACTTCTTCTAAGGGATTCTTGCCCACAGTCTAAGCAGACTGAAATGCACCGGGCAAAAAGGTTTGCAACAAGGAGATTGGATAGCTCAAAAAACTGAATATAGGCCAATACTGTTAGATGGTTCTAAAAAAGGAGGATGTGAGTCAAACCTGAGGAAGCAGAGAGAATCCAGATCTCATGGGAACTTGTAGATCAATTAAGGATTCCCATTTATTCTAAAAGCAGCAGAAAGTCACAAAATAATTTTAAACAGTAACAAAATAAGACTTGTATTTTTAAAAGATCACTGGAGAAAGAATCAGTTGCTTACAATAATCTAAAAGAGTTACAAACTATTAGTAGTGATGAGAGGTCCCCCAAGTTAATGGCTACAAAATCAACACCACCAATGATCAAATGTAATAAAAAAAAAAATCCTAAATATGCATAGACCAAATATCTAGGAATAAATTCAATAAAGTATAAAAAGAATTTATAAAGAAAACTGTAAAATTCACAACAAATAAATGGCAATGTATACTATGTCAGTTCTCAAGTTAATACTCAATGCATTTCCCAATAATATCCCCAAAGAAACTTGATACACTGGTTTTAAATACTTATGGAATATTTTATTCCATATATATTCCATATCTATATTTCATATATATTATTCCATATCTATATTTCATATACATTATTCCATATTTCATATATATTATATGTTATGGATTATGGAAGAATGACAGTCTAAGAAAAATAGCTCTGAAAATAAAAGAGTAAGTTCTGTCTCACAGATTTCAAAGCTTAATATAAAGTTATTTGAAACAAAGTAATATAGTAACAATGCTTAAAGGAAATAAAATAAAGAAATTCAAACCAAACTCAAACATTTGATAGCTGATACAGGTGATACTAAAGAAAATAATGAGGAAAGGATCCAATGCTTAATGCTGATGCTAGTTTTTCATACAAAAAAAAAAAACAAACCCCAATTCCTAACTTCCCCCCAGAGTGACCTAAATGCAAAAAGATAAGTAACAAAAACCTCCCAATGATAAGCAGACATTAAAATTAAAATTTTAAATTAAATTTAAAAATTAAAATCCAATAAAAACAGAAATCATAAAAGACTTATGAGCTTCAATTGAAAAACTGAAATATTATATCCCAGAAGAGAATGTCACAATGGATAGTAAGTACCATTTTCTATGTTATTATTACTCTAATGACTAACCTTAATTCTCTTGGCTGCATTGTAAATTAAGAATGCTGGATGAGACGATCTCCAAGATCCTTTATAACATAAGTGTTGTATAACAGTATCTTTTTTCCTTTTAAAAACATTAATTCATGAAACATTTAAAACACATAGTAATAAACTTCTTATCCATATATCTAGCACCCAGAATAAATCAGGCAAATGAAAATTAAAATGAGATATCATTTCACACCCTTCAAATCTGCAAACATGTTAAAATCTGACAATTTCAAGTATAAGCTAGGACATTAGAAAAAGTAATGTCCATATACTGCTGATAAACATATACTGACATTTTAGAGAATTTAGCAACATCTAGTAAAGTTAAAGATATTCACAATCTATTTCCCAGCAGTTTCACTTCCACGAATCTTTCTATAAAGAAATACATGCAAAGCAATGTGTACAAATGATCACTGCAGCACTGCAACAAAAAAGGAAACCACTCAAATATCCATTAACAGTGAGACACACATATTTGATACATTGTACAATGGAGTACTATACAGCAGTTAAATTAAACTAGAGCTACATGTATCAACATACATATGCCAAAAAATAGTAAAAAAAAAAAAAAAAAAACTGAAAGATACACACAATACCACTTTTCAAAAATTTTAAAACACAAAATCCAACACCACATATATCATTCACAGATACAAGTACATATATACAGTAAAAGTATAAACAAGGGTATGAAATTCAAGAACCCTGGAATCATTATTACCTTAGGTAAAGAGAGAATTAATAGGACTAGGGCTTGAGGTGACAAGTGAATATGTAAGACTGCATTTGTTTCTCAAAGGATCAAAATTTGCATAATTTATAGTTCTGAGTGGTGACTAAATGAGTATTTGCTATATTATTTACTCTGTGTTTTAAATGTTTTTAATTAAAATATACATATATATTTTAACAAGAAGAAAGTGAACATATAATATCCGAGCTGAAAATTACCTGGGAGATCACCTAATCCAACCTGTTTCCTTTATAAAAAAGAACTAAGGAAAGATGTCAGAGTAAGAAGAGAAAATGAATACTATTGTAAATTACTGCCATTTTAAACACAGTAGGTAGCTAAACAAGCACATACAGGAATTAGATCTTAATTGTTTTAAAGAAAACCTTAGTAGGCTGAAGAGTGATCAGCTCCAATTTCTCAAAATCTCGTGCACGCGCACACACACACCTTCCTAGAAATGCCTTGTCAATTCAGGGCAAGCATAGGCATTGAAGTGGGTCTCTGGCCCAAGCCCAGGCTGACCTCTAGCTCATCTTTACTTAAAAGTATTAAAAGTTCTGAAGCCTAGAGTTAGATAGTTTTAGATAGCCAAAAGCTATCTAAAAGTAGTCCTGAACGAACTATAAGGCAGTTCATTTATCCAATACTTACAAATATCTAAAACATTACATGAAGAAAAAAGAGACAGCAAGTATTTACTGTTCATGTGGAATTTTAAATCCATAAGTAAATAAATAATTTAATTTTAGCTGAGATATGTGACCTACCTATTTTCCAACTGAGAACCATCTATTTTTAAATTCACCCCTCCCTACCTTTCATCTACCCAAAAGATCAAAGAGGAATTTTGAGAGGGAGGGAGTAGACTGACTCTTCATTGAGTTAAGTGAAATCTAAGATTTTGCTTTTTCATTTTGAATATAATTTGAAATATACTACACTGGGTAATAGTTAAATTTAAAGAAATAGAAGACTTTAAATGCAGAAATCTAGTTTTATGTATATAGAAGTCTAACATCAGTTCAGCTTTTCTATTACACTTAAGTGTTCTCAATTTCAACATTGTATCAACTTTTAAGAAGCAGTTCCATTTTAACAAGCACACTATACCCCTATGTTAGCTACCAATTTTATCCATTTAATTTTCTATTTTCCTTTTCTATCCTTTAAACATGTTTAATATGCCCTAGTCCATTTTGGCTGCTTATTTAACAAAATATCATAGACTGGATGGTGTATAAACAACAGAAATTTATTTCTCACAGTTCTGGAGCCAGGAAGTCCAAGTTAAAGCACCAACAGATTTGATATCTGGCGAGAATCAGCTTCCTGCTTCATAGATGATGGTCTTCTGGCTATATCCTCACATGACAGAAAAAGGGAAGGAGCTCTTTGGAGTTTTTCAAAGGGCACTAATTCCATCAGAAGGGCTCCATTCTGAAAACCTTATCACCTCCCAAAGGCCTCCACCACTTAATGCCATCACAATGGCAGCAGGTTAGGAGGAGTGTTAGGATTTCAATATATGAATGGGGGGTGGGGGGCACTACAGAAACTCTCATAGCCACAGCAAAATGTATGAAAAATTTAATATGAATGAGGCAGCTTCACTAATTAGGAAAGCATCTCATTTCTAAAGAGCACTACATTTGGATTATCTTTAACAGCATAGTTTTCCATCATCAACACAGAATACAACTCACCTCAGAAAACTAGGAAAGAAAAATTTTATCTAATTATTCTTTGTATGAAATAGGGTTTATCAATCAGTATACATGTCAAATATAAGAGCTGCTCAAAAGACACCTTCTGTTTTTAATTCTCAAAACAAAAACGTATTAGCAAAGGTAAATATTTAGTATCCTTATTCATGGCACACCATAAGGTTATCAATATTGACAAATACACACAAGGCACAATAAATAGAATTCCTAAAAAAAAAAAATACTAAGGTAATAAGCTGGAAATTAACCTGTATTTCTCCCTGTGACCTATTAGCTCTATATCGAAAACATTGCTGAGCGTCTCATCCTTTCCCTTCTGAAGAACAGAATTATGCTTTACATATAAGAGATTAAGAAAGTATTATTTGGAAAGTATGAAGAAATTCCTGTAGTGGTATCTGCAGTGCTAGAGCAATCATCTGAGAGGAAAATAAAGAACATCACTTTTAGAAAGGGTGCTAGAGAGTACAAAGAAGTGACAAACTGTGACACTTGTCCATACAGAGTGGTACACACATAATCATTATATTATTCTCTGTACTGTCTGTATGTTTAATTTGGAAGGAAAATTCAGGATTTACTCTGCATCACAAAGAATATAAAATAAATGAGTTAGCATAATGGCTAGATTTCACAAGGGCAATTTTTTTTTTAACTGAGAGTTGCTTTACAGTATTGCATTGGTTTCTATCAATCATCAACATGAATCAGCCATAGGTTGACCCATGCCCCTCCCACTTGAATATGTTTTAAAACAGGGTAAAAACTCATCTGCATGGGATAAATACATATACCTCCCCATTCCAGCCCTGTAAGTTGTTACAGAGCCCCGTTAGAGTTCCCTGAATCACACAGCAAATTCCCATTGGCTATGTACATATGGTAATAACGCCTCCCACCCTTTCCTTCCCCACCCTATCCTCAAGCCCCGTCCTTTCTCAACATCTGTGTTTCCACTGCTGCTCTGCAAACAGGGTCATCAGTACCATCTTTCTCGATTCCAAATACATGCTTTAGTATACAATAACTGTTTTTCTCTTTCTGACTTACTTCACTCTGTATAACAGGCTCTAGGTTCATCTACCTCATTAGGACTGACTCAAATGTGTGCCTTTTTATGGCTGAGTAATGCAGGTCAGGAAGCAACAGTTAGAACTGGACATGGAACAACAGACTGGTTTCAAATAGGAAAAGGACTACGTCAGGGCTATATATTGTCACCCTGCTTATTTAACTTACATGCAGAGTACATCATGAGAAACGCTGGACTGGAAGAAACACAAGCTGGAATCAAGATTGCCGGGAAAAATATTAATCACCTCAGATATGCAGATGACATCACCCTTATGGCAGAAAGTGAAGAGGAACTCAGAAGCCTCTTGATGAAAGTGAAAGAGGAGAGTGAAAAGTTGGCTTAAAGCTCAACATTCAGAAAATGAAGATCATGGCATCCGGTTCCATCACTTCATGGAAAACAGATGGGGAAACAGTCAGACTTCATTCTGGGGGGCTCCAAAATCACTGCAGATGGTGACTGCAGCCATGAAATTAAAAGACGCTTACTCCTTGGAAGAAAAGTTATGACCAACCTAGATAGCACATTCAAAAGTAGAGACATTACTTCGCCAACAAAGGTCCATCTAGTCAAGGCTATGGTTTTTCCTGTGGTCATGTATGGATGTGAGAGTTGGACTATGAAGAAAGCTGAGCGCCGAAGAATTGATGCTTTTGACTATGGTGTTGGAGAAGACTCTTGAGAGTCCCTTGGACTGCAAGGAGATCCAACTAGTCCATTCTGAAGGAGATCAACCCCGGGATTTCTTTGGAAGGAATGATGCTAAAGCTGAAATTCAGTACTTTGGCCACCTCACGCGAAGAGTTGACTCACTGGAAAAGACTGATGCTGGGAGGGATTGGGGGCAGGAGGAGAAGAGGACGACAGAGGATGAGATGGCTGGATGGCATCACGGACTCGATGGATGCGAGTCTGAGTGAACTCCAGGAGTTGGTGATGGACAGGGAGGCCTGGCGTGCTGTGATTTATGGGGTCGAAAAGAGTCGGACACAACTGAGCGACTGAACTGAACTGAATATTCCATTGTATATATGCACCACAGCTTCTTTATCCATTTATCTGTTGATGGTCATCTAGGTTGCTTCCATGCCCTAGCTACTGTAAATACGGCTGCAATGAACACTGGGTCACGTGTGTCTTTTTTCAATTTTAGTTTCCTCAGGGTATATACCTAGTAGTGGGATTGCTGGGTCATATGGTTTTATTCCTAGTTTTTTAAGGACTCTCCACACTGTTCCCCATAGTGGCTGTATCAATTTGCATTCCCACCAACAGTGCAAGTTTTCTCCATACCCACTGTAGCATTTACTGTTTGTAGATTTTTTGATGAGAGCCATTCTGACAGGTCACAGGGGCAATTCTAAGAGCACCTTCTCATGTTCAAGAAGGGAGGCTGCTGTCGATGTGCCACAACTACTGAGCCTGCACACTCCAGAGCCCACACATTGTAACGAGAGAAGCCACACAGCAATGAAGACCCAACACAATCAAACCAGAAACAAAAAAAGAGGGAAGCTGCTGAGGTAGAAGTCTATTAGAAACTTGAAATGGATAACTTGTTCTTTTTGATACAAGGAGACAAAAGTTATCAAATGAAAAATTATGGGTAAAGTATTGGCAGCATCTTCATTCAGCCTCTAGCTACATAATTCATGTGCAGCACTACTTTTCTTAAACGTGAAATTTTGAATTACTGAAATTATGTAAAAAGGCACTACCTATTAAGAACTAAAAAAGAGCTACTAGCCTACACACCACAAAGAGGTCAAAAAGAAGGTTCATGTTTTATTTCTGTAACATAAAGGGATCTGTGCTTGACTAACCTCAACTGATACCAAAGGGTACAGAAGATCAACTTCTGGAACACAAAGAGAGAAGAGTCACCACAGTATTCTCCACATTGGCTAGCTAAGAGTTTCACTGAAAGAAGAGTTTTATCCTACTTGTGTAAGTGTTTAGAGCTCCTATACCATCACCTTTGTGCTTTATTTGCAGCACAGATGCTGCCTTTAATTAATGAAGTCTTACATAGGATTATCTTCTACAATCCACATATGACAGAAGATTCTAGCAGATTTCCTAAAACTGACCTTCAGGAATAACCTTATCTAGTAAGATTCTAGGAAGATTGGAATGGGAAATGGCAGCCCACTCCAGGATTCTTGCCTGGAAAATTCCATGGACAGAGGAACCTTGCAGGCTTCAGTACAAAGGGTCGCTGAAAGGAAGGAGGACAGAACCACTGAGCAAAGCACAGTAAAAGTCTGTCTCCAAAACTTTTTCTTTCAGGTCAACCTTATAATTCACTTGCTATTGTCACATCAACAAGAGAGGTCAAAAATAAGGCAAATTACAGAAGTGATTTGACTTTGGACTAACAATACTATTAAGATCTGCTGTTTATTTCTAATGTATTACCAAATATAAAATAAATTCACATACTAAGTACTTCCCCAAATAATATTTCTATGGAAAGGTTAAAAATTTAAGTAGAGAAAACATGAAAATATACCAAGGTTCCAATAACCTGTCCATTACTAATCAACTTGTTTTCTCGGGCGAAACACTAACTCAGTTATAAGGTCACTTTGTAGTTATGAATCTACTTTTTCGAGAATGATCTCATTTGAAAATCATAACCCTCAGAGACAAAGAGAGTAACACCTTTACTTGACAGGAGAGCCAAGGCTTTGAATGCTAAATGGCTTGTTCATACCCACTAGGAAATTAGAGAAGAATGAACCCATGATCTTCTGACACCAAACTTAGTGTTTCTTTCTCCACATGAATGGTTCTCCACGGCTTCCATTCATTGAACCTGTGGAGACTCTGAAGCACTTAGAATTTCATAAATAATTTTACGATGTTCACAGTCACAAGACTTAGAATCAAGCAGTAATAACTGTCAGCTAAATTTCATGTGCAAAATGTAGTGGTCAAAAAAGAAAATACTAGCCTTATTTCTTTTTCAAATAGACCTATACTTAATGATCTTCTTTTAACTTCCTATCCATAATGCTATTTACATGTTAAAGATAAGAGATAACTTAGATCAAAGCACTTTAAGTGACATTTCTGAGATTAAATGAAAAGGTAGCAAAGAAATTTATCATGTATTTATTAATAAGTCATCTCATTAAAAATCTGTTTAAATAGAATCTTTAAGTATTTCAAACATCACACATTTTGAACATAGGATATAGGCTTGTATATTAACACTACTTCCACTTACTATAATTTTTCTTTATATTAGAAGAAAAAGTCCCATTTCCTCCATTAACTGCTATGGTCAGAAAAGGCATCTTGTTAAAGGTTGTTTTCTACTAATATCATGTGTGTGTGCTGTCATACTGTCAACCCTATGGACTGTAGACAGCCAGGCTCCTCTGTCCATGGAATTTTCCAAGCAAGAATACTGGAGTGGGTTGCCATTTTCTATTCCAGGGCATCTTCCCAACCCCTGTTCCTTGGGTCTCCTGCACTGGCAGGCAGATTCTTTACCACTATGCCACTTGGGCAGTGATATTCTACTAATGGTATGATATTCTACTAATATTATAGAAAGCATGTAATTGCAAAAAGGTGGGTGAGTATTCTCAAAGCAAAGTTTAACTCCTCCCAACAGATAGGACAAAACAGTACCATTGTGTGCATTAAGTCCTAACTAGGGTCCAGAGGCTCAAAATGTGCTCTGGCTTTGCCACCTGGTGACTTTAAGAAAATCATTTTAAAGGTCTGCAATTCAATTTCCTCATGTATAAAACAAGAATAGCCCCACTTAGGACTACAATGGGCTTCCCTGACAGCTCAGTTGGTAAAGAATCCGCCTGCAGTGCAGGAGACCCCGGTTTGATTCCTGGGTCGGGAAGATCCCTTAGAGAAGGGATAGGCTACCCACTCCAGTATTCTTGGGTTTCCCTTGTGGCTCAGCTGGTAAAGAATCCACCTGCAATGGGGGAGACCTGGGTTCAATCCCTGGGTTGGGAAGGTCCCCTGGAGAAAAGAAAGGCTACTCACTCCAGTATTCTGACCTGGAGAACTCCATGGACTATATAGTCCATGGGGTCGCAAAAAGTCGGACACAACTTAGTGACTTTCACTTTCAGGCCTACAACTCCTATGAATTTATAACCAGATGACAGATTGACAATCATCTCAGAAAAATACCAGAGTATATACAGGCCAAAGTAAGTTTATTTTCTTTATACATATACATATATATATATATATACATACACACACACACAATGTGCCAGATTGGACTGGAGGATTGCCACTAAAATATGAAGAATCTAACATGTGACAGACAGTATATAAAGGGAGGAGTGCAGCAATATTCTTTAGGGTAAGAGCTGGGAGTAGGAGGCGTTGAGTCCACAGACCTGCCGAAGGATTAGAAAGGCACCAGGAGAATGTAGTTCCATTGTTTGACAAACTTTCACAAAACATGGTGTTATGTGGAGGATGTCACTAGGACTGCGCACTTTCAAAAAACAGAGACATAAGTCTTGCCTTTGTAGTCCTTACACCTAGCTCAGCTCAGAGTAGCCACAGTAGACGCCTAATAAATGTTAGCTAACTATTACTGATAACTAAGTCACCCATTCTCTGGTAACACCCGCTCTGGTAAACAACAGGAGTCCTTGCCCTTAAAGACTGAGTTCAAAACCAGTGAGCAAGAAAAACAATGTAGAAGATAAAATGCTAGAGTCCACTATAGATAAGGTGATTTTAAAACATTTAGAAAAACTGAGTAGGAAGACGTCAAAGGATAATACTTCAATGTGCCTATGTGATGGGCATTTCACATATTTTAATCCTCGCAACTCTAAGTTTCACCACCCCATTTTACAGATGACAAAACTTGCAGCTCAAAATTAAGTCACTTATCAAGTGTCAGACAACTAGGGAAAGCCAGAATCATAAGTAGGATCTAATTCCAAAGCTATTTTCACTATCCACACCATAAGGTCTTTGGTTTTTATACTTTACATTTGTAGTGGAGAGAGAGTACAGACTGCCAAAATCAGCCAAAGCTTTGTTGTCCTGAATCATCATGAAAAGAGCATCTAAGACTTTATACAAGCATTTTAACTGAAAAAAATCACTTCTGAAAATTTGTCTTCATAAAAATGAGAAAATTAATTTTTTAATCGATGCATATGTACTTAATGTCATGTTTCTACATTTTGACCTATACAAGTATAGGTCTAAACAAAAGGGCAAAACATGACTGAAGAACATTACAAGTAATCGTTTAGGAAAACAGAAACTTACTTGTAAGTACCATTTCAAGTACTCAGGTTGAAAAAAATTTAGGTTTTGATCCAAAGTTTTGGATTATTCCACTGACTGCATATTGAGAGAAACAATAAATTATTCCAAATATTTAAGGGGAGAGAGGACTGTTTTTGGAGGGGAGAGCAGAGGAGTCATTTAGAAACATCTATAGTGTGGGGAATAAAACTGATTAAATGTTACATGTCAGAGACACCAGATAGGTACCCAACAAATCCTGTTAAATGGACTGTGCAAGTGGGATAACAAAGTATCTTCCCTTCACTTCTGACTAACTACGTAAGTTACTTTTTAAAACATGGGAAAAAAACCCTGCAAATTTAAGAAATATGAAAGAAAAGCAGCTCATAAAACTTGTGAAAAAGAATTACAACATTGTAATTTGTATCTCTGTGTAAAGCTAAAACTCCTCAGTAACCCAGCAATGTCAGAGGATGGTGTACATGCTACTGACCACATTAATGCTAGTTAGCAAATACTGACACAGTAAGACTTTCACAGTTTACATTGTAACTTTATAAACAGACATCATTATTTCTTGAAGCCACCTCTTGTTTCTGTTCTGTCATGATTACCAGCTTAACGGGGTTCTGGTCATTCTTAGGGCTTTATCAGCACCATCATTAATATTCATTTCATTAAAAATGTGATAAGTAGCTCAGACTTACAAGCAGGATCTAATTCTAAAGTTATTTCCACTTTTTTTTATTTTCCTAAATTCTAAACTTTTTTCACGTGGTTTACAAAACAATCTCTTAGGTAAGGGTACTTACTAGTCAAGAGGTGTGAGATAAACACTTCTCATCCTTCTTGTCCAATTCATTTGACATGATTTACTGGGTACTTCAAGTGCATTTCACCGGTAACTTTTTAAAAGATGCACTTCTGAAGTTTAGGTCATTTCCATTTCAACCTCCCTTCTCCGCGCCCCCCACTCCCCGCCCCCCGCCAAAAATCTGGAGTAATTTCCTTTTTTAAATATTGTAGACAGTGGAATGATCCGAAATTATGGGTCATACCCGAATTCCCTTCTCATTGATGGAAGGTAACTTTGGACTATAAATCCGGTATTGCCATTAGTTTACCTTTTCAGCAGCACCCTAACCACTTAATAAACATAATACCAAACAGGCTTTGTAATTATTTTTTAACATGTTCACAGGATTTTAAAAAAAAATTCGGACTAAATTATCTTTCAAGGATCCTAAAACTAACCAAACAGCGTCCATATTAAAATTACTTTGAACAATTTTATGGACTAAAACTAAAACGTCTGTCGCATTAACAGCAAAACCCTCCAACACCATTACGAGTCCCTTTTATTTTCACAACTGGAAAAAAAAGCGGGGGGTGGGGGTGAGGGGGACTTACAGGTTTGCATTTAATGTCTCCAGCAAACCCAATAGCTCAGGTTTAATTTCAGAATCGGATGAGTTCTGTGGACACAATCCTTGGGCTTGATTTACACTTCATTCTCCCTCCCTCCCCAAGAGTCCAGCCCCAAAAAAACCCCAACCCGCCAAAGCACACGTCTAAACATTTCTTCACCCGTAAGGCCCAAACCCCGAAAACGGCGAGAGTCAGAGCTCCCCTAGGGCGGAGGAGACCAGCCGACCCTTAGCCCGGGGACCCGGCCGGCGGGGCGAGCCCGCTCGGAGGAGGGCCACCTACCGACTGCCCGCACGCCCCGCCCCGGGCCCGCTCGCGTCCTCTCGGGCGACGAAACCCTCCCTCCGGCGGCGCCTAGCCAGGACTGACAGTCACGGCGGCCGCCGCGGCGGACAGAGGCCTAGTCCTGGCACCGGCCTCTCCAGACCGCGCGCCCCGCGCACCCGCCCCGGAGGCGGCGGGCGTCCCTGCCCTCGCCGGGGCCGGCCCCGCTGGGCACTCGGGCGGCCGCGGGGACAAAGGGGGCGCCGCCGGCCCGGGCCCGTCCTCCCCGGCGCAGGCCGTCCTCGGCCGCACTGACCTGTCGTCGCCCCCGCGCCTGGGCCGCGGCCCCAGCAGCAGCGGCCGCCTCGCTGGTCGTCGTCGCCCTCGCCCGCCGCCTCCGCCCGCCACCGCCTCGTTCCCTGTCGCTGCCGCCACCGCCGGCGCTCATGCGGGACCCGCGCTTCGTTCTCCGAAGTCCGAGACCGGGAAAGGGGGCGCAGCGGCCGCAGGAAGCCCCGCGCCCGTCGCCCGCCGCCGCTCCGCCGCTGTCCGTCCGCACCGGGGGTCACAGGGCCCGCCTGCGGGGCTCGGAGGAGCCGAGGGAGGCGCCGCCGCCCGCGGGTTCAGCGCCCGTCGGGAGAAGCGAAGCGCAAGTCGGCGCGGCGGCTGATGGCGAGCGCCCGAGCCGGCGGAGGGCTACGCAGAGGCGGGGTGCGCGAGCGAGCGGAGGGCGCTGTGTCGATACTCCCGCGAAGGCGAGTCGGGCTCTATCGTCTCCTGCAGTCACCCCGAGCCGAGCGCCACCATCTTGGAAAAAACGCGGATCTCGCGGCCGCGGCGCAAGCCGGGAGGACTGGCTGGGCGGGCCGAGTATCCCGGCAGGCAGCGCGCACCGCCTGGCCCGGCGAGGGCTCCCTGCCTGGACGCAGGGGCGCGGGGCGTGGCCGGGGCGAGCGCGGGAGGGCGCCGCTCTCTGCTCCGCCCAAATCGTCGGCTCCGCCCCCCTCCTGCTTGCCGTCCTCGCAGCGCAAAGGCGGCTGGGAAAGGGAAGTGGCTCTCTGGCTGCTCCTCGCAGTCCCACCAGGGTCGGTCGCCATCTTTGCAGCGAGGATAGGGGGCAGGTCCTCTTTTAAGCCCCTGCGGTCTGTTCCCTGACAGAAAGCAGGCGGTACACTTGGGACATCCCCTGGAGCCCTCCGGAGTGTTGGAGAGCCCTGTGGGCTATCTAACCAGGGAACGTGCCTGAAGTTGGACGTTCCCGATTTTGTTGGGAAATCGCTTCCGAAATTTCGCCAAGCGGTTTTGGTAGCTGCCAAGCTCGCAGTGGGACAGAGCCCTTCATATTCTAGGTCGCCGACCCCGAGCCCTTTGTGCTCTGAGTTGCTTTTGTAAACATTGCAGTAATAGGCCGAGAGTGCGGACCAGCTTTCTTTCAAGGGACCAAGGTCATCTGCTTAGGACTTTTGCCTGCAAACGGTGTGTCACTAGCTTACGGGAAGGTAAAAGCCTGTCTCTTGCAATTTTGACATTCCGTAGGTTGTCGATAAAGAGAAAGTGGCCCCTTGATTGACCCTAGCTGGATACAGGCTAATTCTGATCTATTTGACTGAATCCATGTAAAGCCGTGCGTCTTGATTTAGGGCTCTGAAACACTAGCAAAGCTATAATGGGGTCACTAACAATTCAGTCTTAAGGTTTGCAGCTTTTGCTGCTAAGTCCATAAAACACTATGACATCCATTTTATCTAGCATTCAAACTTTGTATATCAACAGCCATACATAGTAGTGAATTTAACTGTCATTCTTAGACCATGTGTTTTATATAGTCATATATATGTGTACACATACAGACACACACACACATACTGCTTCCCAACAAAAAAAGAAAAATAATCTAGTGGAATTTTACATTATTAAGGGATAATTCACCAGGGAAGCCCATTCTGAAACAACTAATGATAAATGACAGTGTTATGTCCAATTTTAACGTCATTCCTTATTTTTTCATTTATTTCCATTACAGATTCGCATTTGGGAACTTTCAGTTATGTTTTATGGGCGAGACTAGTTAAAATTAGTGTCAAGGATTTATCTTTGCATCTTATCAAAATAGGCAAATGAAAAATTTTAAAGATGTTATTAAAATGTTACTACAATATCTAGCATGTGAAGATTCTTTTAGCAATTCTATTTCCTGTTAAATAAAATTTAAATAAGTGAAATGTAAGTTTAAAAAATAATAAGTATATCAAACATGGCAGAAAACCCTGAGTTCGAAGAAGACTAAAGAGAAACCTGCTCTTAGTTAAATGACTTAAATGCTGATTCTTTACTAAGATGAAAAAGGATCCCAATTCGTCGTTGGAATCTGGAGAAATATAGCCCTTTTATCTTGTTAATATTAAATAGGCTTTCTTACCTGTATCAGACTTATTTCAAAAACCCACTGTGCTCTTTGCCTTGTTCATTTTCAGATTTCAAAAATTTTGCTGGTAGAAATTAGCAACATGAACTTTGTCAGGAATCCTTAGAATCCTAATAGTGTTCCATCTCCATATATATCAGTTTTTATGAATAAATTTTTTCCCAAGTAAGACCCATATTTTCCTTCAGGTACGTTTTCCCAGGAAAATAACTTATTACCTACTAAGTTAAGTAATAAATTTGTTTGACTATTCTATGCAAAATGAGACCCAGTAGTTTCTAAGTTTCCCATTTCAGTGTAAAGTTAAAGGAGCAGTTTTTTTTCACATAGCTCATTAATTCCTTTAACAAACTTTGAACTTCTACTGTTTACCAAGCTCTGTGCCAGGCTTTTGAAAACAATAAAAGATCAACAATCCCTATCCTTGCCCTCAAGAACTGTGAGTGAGTACTCATAGTCCAAGAGGAAATCACACCAGTAAAATGATACACTTTTCAAAATAACCCAAAGTTTTTATGAAACAGTTTGGTCTAGATTGCTGATGAAGTTTTTTTGTTTTTGTTTTTAAATGGCTATTTTGTTGCTCAGAATTTCTTTTTGATGTGAGTCACAACAGATGGATCAAAATGCATAGACAATTTTTTATTTCCTAGCATGTCTTTGGGATCAGGAGGAAGCTGAAAGAATGGAACAAAAAATGGTCAGATACAGTGGGATGAAAGTTACTGTTGCTATATTTAGGTTACATCAAAATGTTACACACACAACTGTAGAAAAAGACTAGGCTTTCGGTATATGAGTAGCTCTCCATATTTAAGAAACACTGTTGTAGCAAAATTCTGTGAAGACCATTGCCTGACAGGACAAGTGCTCAGCAAATTGTAGTGCTTAGTACTAGCAGTAGTGATTGTTTATCATTACAGACTCCGGGCATAAACTCCTTCACTCCTTCACCTTTGTTCCTACAGATTACCCAAATTTGTACTCCCCTTGATCTTCTGTCTTAAAGCATGAGCCATTCTTCTTCCTTTCTAGAGCTAATGTATATGGGAGTTAGGTGTGTCTCAGGACTTAATCCCTCTCCTATTAATTCCTTCTCCTATTCATTAATTCTCCTCTTAAATTGTTCATTTTGGAAGACCTATCAGATTATCGTTTGCTTCCAAGTCCCTCTTCAACTACTGAAATGTAGTATTTGCTCCTATTTTACTGTATATATTGCTTGTATTTATGTCAGTATGGCATAATAACCAAATTTAAAAGTAGCTTTTCAATTTTCATGGTATCTGACCTCTTTGCAGCCTTCCACATTGCTAATCTACTGGAAACTGCTCCCTTGATGCCATCATGCTGAGATCTCCATCCTCTTCTCCTGTGTCTTAGATAACTCCTCAAATCTTTACAGGATGCTAGTCTTCTCTGCTTTTGATACTCTTGACCCCACATTCTTACACAGTTGCTCACAAAACTTGTTCATGTATATTCTGTGTGCGAGCATGAGTGCTTGCTCAGTTGTGTCCAACTCTGTGCAACCCCGTGGATTGTAGCCCACCAGACTCCTCTGTCCATGGAATTCTCCAGGCAAGAATACTGGAGTGGGTTGCCATTCCTTTCTCCAGGGATCTTCCTGACCCAGGGATCAAACCCAGGTCTTCTGCATTGCAGGCAGATTCTTGACTGAATGAGCCACCAGGGATCACTTGTGTCAGTCAGAAATCCGAGTCTAAATCTTGGACACTGACCTGACTCAGAAACTTCAGATATGTATCTTCAACTACTTATTGGAAATTTGTACTGAATGTCCCTACATTCACCTCAAATTCATTCACATCTGAAATCAAACTGCTGACTGTGCCCTATTTTCCATCATTCACTGAGATACGGATAATTGTGTAGAAAAGAGGGTTTTGGAAGAATAAGCAGGAATTGGTTTTTTAAAATGTTAAATTTGAGATGTCTATATGACTGCAGTACAGAGTGATTGCTAGTCGGCCTCTAAAGTGCACTCTCTTCTTCATCCATGATAGTAGAACACCTGGCTAGATCCATGGTTTCCTATAATAAACTCTCTAGGTGTAGCCATGTCACTGTTCTGGCTAATGGGATGTGAGCAGAAATGATGTGAGCCACTTCAAGATCATACTGTAAAAGAAATGAGATGCTCCTTTCTCTCTGTCCATTTCTGATGGAGTGTGGTAGGGTTGTGAGCTCGAGCAATAGGATGGGCCCCAAGGATTTTCTGAGTCACAGCTTGTATACCAGTGTGAACTTTGGTGTGAGACAGTTCCTGACCCTGTAATAAGCCATGGTTACTCTAGATACCTTTCACTGCAGCTGACTTTGTATCCTTATATCCAAATGAAGAAATCAAGGAAGCAGCTGAATGTAGGCATCTGTAGTTAGGGTTGAATGAAACCAAATCATCCTACATTCCCTGACTTGACTGATGACTCCAACATCTGTGGTAGTCCCCAATCATAATATTAGTAATCTTAGACTTCCTCCTCCTCACTCTGCAGGCAATTAGAAGGCAAAGTTATATGTGCCTTAACGCATTGGTTTTAGAATTAGCATAGCAAAGTGGTTAAGAGCATAGGCTCACAATTTATTAATAACTGCAAAATAACTGACTAAAATCAAAAAACCCTCTCTATTTTGGGCCTCTCATCTATAACATGGGGTTGTAATGAGGATTAAATGTTAATATACAGAAAAGCATCTAGAATGAGTGGGTACGTAGTATAAGGTCAGTAAGTTCAGTTCAGTCGTTCAGTCGTGTCCAACTCTGCGACCCCATGAATTGCAGCACACCAGGCCTCCCTGTCCATCACCAAATCCCAGAGTTCACTCAGACTCACGTCCATAGAGTCAGTGATGCCATCCAGCCATCTCATCCTCTGTCGTCCTCTTCTCCCTGCCCCCAATCCCTCCCAGCATCAGAGTCTTTTCCAATGAGTCAACTCTTCGCATGAGGTGGCCAAAGTACTGGAGTTTCAGCTTTAACATCATTCCTTCCAGAGAAATTCCAGGGCTGATCTCCTTCAGAATGGACTGGTTGGATCTCCTTGCAGTCCAAGGGACTCTCAAGAGTCTTCTCCAACACCACAGTTCAAAAGCATCAATTCTTCGGTGCTCAGCCTTCTTCACAGTCCAACTCTCACATCCATACATGACCACTGGAAAAACCATAGCCTTGACTAGACAGACCTTAGTCGGCAAAGTAATGTCTCTACTTTTGAATATGCTATCTAGGTTGGTCATAAATTTTCTTCCAAGGAGTAAGCATATTTTAATTTCATGGCTGCAATCACAATCTGCAGTGATTTTGGAACCAAGAAAAATAAAGTCTGACACTATTTCCACTGTATCCCCATCTATTTCCCATGAACTAATGGTACTAGATGCCATGATCTTCATTTTCTGAATGTTGAGCTTTAAGCCAACTATTTCACTCTTCACTTTCACTTTCATCAAGAGGCCTTTTAGTTCTTCTTCACTTTCTACCATAAGGGTGGTGTCATCTGCATATCTGAGGTTATTGATATTTCTCCTGGCAATCTTAATTCCAGCTTGTGCTTCTTCCAGTCCAGCGTTTCTCATGATGTACTCTGTATATAAGTTAAATAAGCAGGGTGACAATATACAGCCTTGATGTACTCCTTTTCCTATTTGAAACCAGTCTGTTGTTCCATGTGCAGCTCTAACGGTTGCTTCCTGACCTGCATACAGATTTCTCAAGAGGCAGGTCAGGAGGTCTGGTATTCCCATCTCTTTCACAATTTTCCACAGTTTATTGTGATCCACACAGTCAAAGGCTTTGGCATAGTCAATAAAGCAGAAAGAGATATTTTTCTGGAACTCTCTTGCTTTTTCCATGATCCAGTGGATGTTGGCGATTTGATTTCTGGGTCCTCTGCCTTTTCTAAAACCAGCTTGAACATCAGGAAGTTCACGGTTCACGTACTGCTGAAGCCTGGCTTGGAGAATTTTGAGCATTACTTGTGAGATGAGTGCAATTGTGCGGTAGTTTGAGCATTCTTTGGCATTGCCTTTCTTTGGGATTGGAATGAAAGCTGACCTTTTCCAGTCCTGTGGCCACTGCTGAGTTTTCCAACTTTGCTGTCATATTGAGTGCAGCACTTTCACAGCATCATTCAGGATTTGAAATAGATCAACTGGAATATCATCACCTCCACTAGCTTTCTTCGTAGTGATGCTTTCTAAGGCCCACTTGACTTCACATTCCAGAATGTCTGGCTCTAGATGAGTGATCACACCATCGTGATTATCCGGGTCATGAAGATCTTTTTTGTACAGTTCTTCTGTGTATTTTTGCCACCTCTTCTTAATATCTTCTGCTTCTGTTAGGTCCATACCATTTCTGTCCTTTATCGAGCCCATCTTTGGAACAGTGGAAATGTTCCCTTGGTATCTCTAATTTTCTTGAAGAGATCTCTAGTCTTTCCCATTCTATTGTTTTCCTCTATTTCTTTGCATTTGTCTCCGAAGAAGGCTTTCTTATCTCTCCTTGCTATTCTTTGGAACTCTGCATTCAGATGCTTCTATCTTTGCTTTTCACCTTTGTTTTTCGCCTCTCTTCTTTTCACAGCTATTTGTAAGGCCTCCCAGACAGACATTTTGCTTTTTTGCATTTCTTTTCCATAGCGATGGTCTTGATCCCTGACTCCTGTACAATGTCACGTACCCCATTCCATAGTGCATCAGGCACTCTATCTATCAGATCTAGGCCCTTAAATCTGTTTCTCACTTCCACTGTATAATCATAAGAGATTTGATTTAGGTCATACCTGAATGGTCTAGCAGTTTTCCCTACTTTCTTCAATTTGAGTCTGAATTTGGTAATAAGGAATTCATGATCTGAGCCACAGTCAACTCCTGGTCTTGTTTTTGTTGACTGTATAGAGCTTCTCCATCTTTGGCTGCAAAGAATAGAATCAATCTGATTTCGGTCTTGACCATCTGGTGATGTCCATGTGTAGAGTCTTCTCTTGTGTTACTGGAAGAGGGTGTTTGCTATGACCAGTGCATTTTCTTTGCAAAACTCTATTAGTCTTTGCCCTGCTTCATTCCACATTCCAAGGCCAAATTTGCGTGTTACTCCAGGTGTTTCTTGACTTCCTACTTTTGTATTCCAGTCCCCTATAATGAAAAGGACGTCTTTTGGGGGTATTAGCTCTAAAAGGTCTTGTAGGTCTTCATAGAACCGTTCAACTTCAGCTTCTTCAGCATTACTGGTTGGGGCATAGACTTGGATTACTGTGATATTGAATGGTTGGCCTTGGAAACGAGCAGAGGTCATTCTGTGGTTTTTGAGATTGCATCCACGTACTGCATTTCGGACTCTTTTGTTGACCATGATGGCTACTGAGGGATTCCTGCCCGCAGTAGTAGATATAATGGTCATCTGAGTTAAATTCACCCATTCCAGTCCAATTTAGTTTGCTAATTCCTAGAATGTCAACGTTCACTCTTGCCATCTCTTGTTTGACCACTTCCAATTTGCCTTGATTCATGGACCTGACATTCCAGGTTCCTATGCAATATTGCTCTTTACAGCATTGGACCTTTCTTCTATCACCAGTCACATCCACAGCTGTGTATTGTTTTTGCTTTGGCTCCATGCCTTCATTCTTTCTGGAATTATTTCTCCACTGATCTCCAGTAGCGTGTTAGGCACCTGCTGACCTGAGGAGTTCCTCTTTTGGTATCCTATCATTTTGCCTTTTCATACTGTTCATGGGGTTTTCAAGGCAAGAATATTGAAGTGGTTTGCCATTCCCTTCTCCAGTGGACCACATTCTGTCAGACCTCTCCACCATGACCCTCCCATCTTGGGTTGCCCCACAGGCATGTCTTAGTTTCATTGAGTTAGACAAGGCAGTGGTTCTAGTGTGATTAGATTGACTAGTTTTCTGTGATTATGGTTTCAGTGTGTCTGCCCTCTGATGCCCTCTTGCAACACCTACCATCTTACTTGGGTTTCTCTTACCTTGGGTGTGGGGTATTGCTTCATGGCTGCCCCAGCAAAGCGCAGCTGTTGCTCCTTACCTTGGAGGAAGGGTATCTCCTCACCACCGCCCTTCCTGACCTTCAACATGGGATAGCTCCTCTAGGCCCTCCTGCACCCAGTAGCCACCACTCCTTGGACGTGGGGTTGCTCCTCCCGGCTGCCGCCCCTTACCTTGGATGCGGGGTGGCTCCTCCCAGCCGCCCCTGACCTCAGAGGCGGGGTAGCTCCTCTTGGCCGCCGCCCCTGGCCTTGTCGGTGGGGTAGCTCCTCCTGGCTGCTGCCCCTGACCTTGGACTTGGGTAGCTCCTCTTGGCCGTTCCTGCACCATCGCAGCCTGGCACTCTCGGCTGCTGCCCCTGACCTCGAACATGGGGTAACTCCTCTTGGCCGCTGCCCTTCAGGAATGGGGTCCTCCCGGCTTCTGCCCCTGACCTCACATGGGGTAGCTCCTCTCGGCCGCACTTTGTGTGCTGGTTGCAGCCGGCCGTGCTTAGTAAGCTCAGTAAAGGTGAGCTTTTTATTATTCCATGGAAATCCCAGTAGTGTCACTTACCAAATATAAAGACTTTAATTAAATATTCAATTAATCTCTCTGTTTCCTTATCAGTGAAGCAGGAAAAATGATAGTAGCCTCACCAAGCTACTGTGGAAAGTGAACAGGGACAGTACCTGTGTAGCGTTTCGTGCCTAGCATATGGGAAGTACTCAATAAATGGTAGCAGTCACTATTATTGTTATTCATTATTCATTCAATAATAGTATCATTATTATTATTATAACATCCAGTTCCTTCTGCTGCTGCTACCATAATTTAGAACCTTAGTGTTTTTTACTTGAACCAGAATATAAGCTTCAGAAAGGTTAGAAGGGCAGGAACATATTATCTTACTATTATTGTAGCCCTAACACAATGCTGATACAGTACTTGCCTGGATGGGAAAAAAGCTCCTCATCATGGAATTTTTTTTAACTTTTATTTTATATTGACGTATAGCCAATTAGCTATACATAGCACACAATGTGTGATAGTTTCAGATGGATAGCAAAGGGGCTCAGCCATACATATACATGTAGATGGAATGTTTTTTTAAAGAAATGTGAATCTTATTGCTCCCTTGCTTGAATATATCAGTGGCTCTTCACAGCTTTCTGAAAAGTGTTCAGACTCCAAGAACAAGGCCTTCTGGAGATGGGGCCTGCCTCCTAGTCCTATTTCCTTCCACTCCCCTCATAGATACTTCCTGAAGTGATACAAACTAGAGAATTATTTGGAGCCATTTTGCCTGCAGTTTGTTCTTGTAGACAAGTCCAAGCACCTCCTCTGAGAAGCCTCTCTACCTTTTCCAGTGGGATTGGAACTCACACCAGTTCTTCCTGTCATGTCATTTTTCACATTTGTGCTGTGCTGTGCCTACAGTTCTATCTCCACTCAAATTCCTTGAGAGAGGAGAGTGCCTTTGGCTTCCTTTTTGTTCCCAGTGTGTATCTCAGTAGCTGAAACTTGGCACATCCTCAGAAAGGGTTTGAATGAATGAGCTAATATATGGTAAAATAGTGTATCTTTGCATATTTTCCTTTTCCGTTGTGTCGAGCACAGATAGAAGCTGTCGGACTGTACAATTTAGTTCAGTTCAGTTCAGTCACTCAGTCATGTCCGACTCTTTGTGACCCCATGAATCGCAGCATGCCAGTCCTCCCTGTCCATCACCAACTCCCGGAGTTCACTCTGATTCATGTCCGTCGAGTCACTGATGCCATCCAGCCATCTCATCCTCTGTCGTCCTCTTCTCCTCCTGCCCCGAATCCCTCCCAGCATCAAAGTCATTTCCAATGAGTCAACTCTTCGCATGAGGTGGCCAAAGTATTGGAGTTTCAGCTTTAGCATCATTCCTTCCAAAGAAATCCCAGGGCTAATCTCCTTCAGAATGGACTGGTTGGGACTCCTTGCAGTCCAAGGGACTCTCAAGAGTCTTCTCCAACACCACAGTTCAAAAGCATCAATTCTTCAGTGCTCAGCCTTCTTCACAGTCCAACTCTCACATCCATACATGACCACAGGAAAAACCATAGCCTTGACTAGACGGAACTTAGTCAGCAAAGTAATGCCTCTGCTTTTGAATATGCTGTCTAGGTTGGTCATAACTTTTCTTCCAAGGAGTAAGCGTCTTTTAATTTCATGGCTTCAGTCACCATCTGCAGTGATCTTGGAGCCCAAAAAATTAAAGTCTGACACTGTTTCCACTGTATCCCCATCTATTTCCCATGAAGTGATGGGACCAGATGCCATGATGTTCGTTTCCTGAATGTTGAGCTTTAAGCCAACTTTTTCACTCTCCTCTTTCATTTTCATCAAGAGGCTTTTTACTTCCTCTTCACTTTCTGCCATAAGGTTGGTGTCATCTGCATATCTGAGGTTATTGATATTTCACCTGGCAATCTTAATTCTAGCTTGTGTTTCTTCCAGTCCAGCATTTCTCATGATGTACTCTGCATATAAGTTAAATAAGCAGGGTGACAAAATACAGCCTTGACGTACTCCTTTTCCTATTTGAAACCAGTCTGTTGTTCCATGTCCAGTTCTAACTGTTGCTTCCTGACCTGCATACAAATTTCTCAAGAGGCAGGTCAGGTGGTCTGGTATTCCCATCTCTTTCACAATTTTCCAAGTTTATTGTGATCCACACAGTCAAAGGCTTTGGCATAGTCAATAAAGTAAAAAGAGATATTTTTCTGTAACTCTCTTGCTTTTTCCATGATCCAGTGGATGTTTGGCAATTTGATTTCTGGGTCCTCTGCCTTTTTTAAAACCAGCTTGAACATCAGGAAGTTCACGATTCACGTATTCCTGAAGCCTGGCTTGAAGAATTTTGAGCATTACTTTACTAGCATGTGAGATGAGTGCAATTGTGCGGTAGTTTGAGCATTCTTTGGCATTGCCTTTCTTTGGGATTGGAATGAAAACTGACCTTTTCCAGTCCTGTGGCCACTGCTGAGTTTTCCAACTTTGCTGGCATATTGAGTGCAGCACTTTCACAGCATCATCTTTCAGGATTTGAAAGAGCTCAACTGAAATTCCATCACCTCCACTAGCTTTGTTCGTAGTGATGCTTTCTAAGGCCCACTGACTTCACATTCCAGAATGTCTGGCTCTAGATGAGTGATCACACCATCGTGATTATCCGGGTCATGAAGATCTTTTTTGTACAGTTCTTCTGTGTATTTTTGCCACCTCTTCTTAATATCTTCTGCTTCTGTTAGGTCCATACCATTTCTGTCCTTTATCGAGCCCATCTTTGCATGAAATGTTCCCTTGGTATCTCTAATTTTCTTGGAGAGATCTCTAGTCTTTCCCATTCTGTTTTCCTCTATTTCTTTGCATTGATCTCTGAAGAAGGCTTTCTTATCTCTTCTTGCTATTCTTTGGAACTCTGCATTCAGATGCTTATATCTTTCCTTTTCTCCTTTGCTTTTTGCTTCTCTTCTTTTCACAGCTATTTGTAAGGCCTCCCCAGACAGCCATTTTGCTTGTTTGCATTTCTTTTCCATGGCGATGGTCTTGATCCCTGACTCCTGTACAATGTCACAAACCTCATTCCATAGTTCATCAGGCACTCTATCAGATCTAGTCCCTTAAATCTATTTCTCACTTCCACTGTATAATCATAAAGGATTTGATTTAGGTCATACCTGAATGGTCTAGCAATTTTCCCTACTTTCTTCAATTTGAGTCTGAATTTGGTAATAAGGAGTTCATGATCTGAGCCACAGTCAGCTCCTGGTTTTCTTTATGTTGACTGTGTAGAGCTTCTCCATCTTTGGCTGCAAAAAAACAGAATCAATCTAATTTCGGTGTTGACCATCTGGTGATATCCATTTGTAGAGTCTTCTCCTGTGTTGTTGGAAGAGGATGTCTGCTATGACCAGTGCATTTTCTTGGCAAAACTCTATTAGTCTTTGCCCTGCTTCATACCTTATTCCAAGGCCAAATTTGCATGTTACTCCAGGTGTTTCTTGACTTCCTACTTTTGCTTTCCAGTCCCCTATAGTGAAAAGGACATCTTTTTGGGGTGTTAGTTCTAAAAGGTCTTGTAGGTTTTCATAGAACTGTTCAACTTCAGCTTCTTCAGCGTTACTGTTTGGGGCATAGACTACAACTTAATAGGGACAGAAAAATCAGGCAAATTTATTGTAAGATGTTTTAACTTGTGAACTCCAGCAACTAAGTAAGCAAAAATATATGTCTTTACACTTTCAGGACCTTAATATTACATATAAAAATAAGATAGTGACCAAGATAACCTACAAGATTCTTTTAAAAATTTATCTGATGATATCAGGTCTTACTTGCAGCTCTCAACTCTTCCATCTTTAGTTGCTGCATGCAGGGTCTCTGTGGCAGTATGTGCATTCCATGACCAGGGCAGCCTGCACTGGGAGCTCAGATTCCCAGCCTCTGGACCACCAGGGACATCCCAACTTACACATTTCTCTTAAATCTGTAAGTTATTCAGCCACTAATTTTCCCTAAATGCAGATATTTCTAAGACTACTTAAGAAGTCATTCAAGCAAGAACCTGGAAGTCATTAAATCATGCTTTGAGTGTGGTCATTTCACTCTTTTTGCCTGCCTCACCCACCTGGAGAGTAGCTGGAAAAGAGGAGTTTGATTGAATGGTGGTTGCTGCATTCACGCTGAATTTTATCTCTAATGCCATTTGTAAGATATATCATACTAATTCTTAAAATTCAGTTCAGTTGCTCAGTCATGTCTGACTCTGCGACCCATGAATCACAGCACACCAGGCCTCCCTGTCCATCACCAACTCCCAGAGTTCACTCAGACTCATGTCCATCAAGTCAGTGATGCCATCCAGCTATCTCATCCTCTGTCGTCCCCTTCTCCTCCTGCCCCCAATCCCTCCCAACATCAGAGTCATTTCCAATGAGTCAACTCTTCACATGAGGTGGCCAAAGTACTGGAGTTTCAGCTTTAGCATCATTCCTTCCAAAGAAATCCCAGGGCTGATCTCCTTCGGAATGGACTGGTTGGATCTCCTTGCAGTCCAAGGGACTCTCAAGAGTCTTCTCCAACACCACAGTTTCAAAAGCATCAATTCTTCAGTGCTCAGCTTTCTTCACAGTCCAACTCTCACATCCATACATGACCACAGGAAAAACCATAGCCGTGACTACATGGACCTTTGTTGGCAAAGTAATGTCTCTGCTTTTCAATATGCTATCTAGGTTGGTCATAATTTTTCTTCCAAGTAGTAAGCGTCTTTCAATTTCATGGCTGCAGTCACCATCTGCAGTGATCTTGGAGCCCCAAAAAATAAAGTCTGACACTGTTTCCACTGTTTCCCCATCTATTTCCCAGGAAGTGATGGGACCAGATGCCATGATCTTCGTTTTCTAAATATTGAGCTTTAAGCCAACTTTTTCACTCTCCACTTTCACTTTCATCAAGAGGCTTTTTAATTCCTCTTCACTTTCTGCCATAAGAGTGGTGTCATCTGCATATCTGTAGTTAGTGATATTTCTCCTGGCAATCTTGTTTCCAGCTTCTGCTTCTTCCAGTCCAGTGTTTCTCATGATGTACTCTGCATATAAGTTCAATAAGCAGGGTGACAATATATAGCCTTGACGTACTGCTTTTCCTATTTGGAACCAGTCTGTTGTTCCATGTCCAGATTTAAGGGACTAGATCTGATAGATAGAGTGCCTGATGAACTATGGAGGGAGGTTTGTGACATTGTACAGGAGACAGGGATCAAGACCATCCCCATGGAAAAGAAATGCAAAAAAGCAAAATGGCTGTCTGAGGAGGCCTTACAAATAGCTGTGAAAAGAAGAGAAGCAAAAAGCAAAGGAGAAAAGGAAAGATATAAGCATCTGACTGCAGAGTTCCAAAGAATAGCAAGAAGAGATATGAAAGCCTTCCTCAGCAATCAATGCAAAGAAATAGATGAAAACAACAAAATAGGAAAGACTAGAAATCTCTTCAAGAAAATTAGAGATACCAAGGGAAGATTTCATGCAAAGATGGGCACAATAAAGGACAGAAATGGTATGGACCTAACAGAAGCAGAAATGCACTGGTTTGAGCATTCTTTGCCTTTCTTTGGGACTGGAATGAAAACTGACCTTTTCCAGTCCTGTGGGTACTGGAAAAAGTTATTATTAATAAAAAAAAAAGATGTCCTTTTCATTATAGGGGACCGGAATGCAAAAGTAGGAAGTCAAGAAACACCTGGAGTAACAGGCAAATTTGGCCTTGGAATGTGGAATGAGGCAGGGCAAAGACTAATAGAGTTTTGCTAAGAAAATGCACTGGTCATGGCAAACACCCTCTTCAAACAACAAAATGTCCATAGCGTTGGCAGCTGCGACTTGTGCCCATAGCGTGGCCAAGAGGAGCTACTCCACGTCGGAGGTCATGGGCAGAAGCGGAGAGGGCCCCATGCCCGAGGGGCAGTGGCCAAGAGGAATTACCCGACGTCCGTGGTCAGGGGCAGAAGCCAAGAGGAGCTACCCCGCATCCGAGGTCAGGGGTAGTGGCTGAGAGTGCCAGGCTGTGACAGCGCCGGAGCAGCTGAGAGGAGCTACCCCACGTCCGAGGCCAGGGATGGCAGTCAGGAGGAGCAACCCCGCATCCAAGGAGCGGTGGCTGTGCGGGCACAGGAAGGCCTAGAGGAGCTATTCCATGTTCAAGGTCAGGAGGGGTGGTGGTGAGGAGATACTTGGACTCTTACCTTGTCCAAGGTAAGAGAAACCCAAGTAAGGCAGTAGGTTTTGCAAGAGGCATCAGAGGGCAGACACATTGAAACCATAATCACAGAAAACTAGTCAATCTAATCACACAAGGACCACTGCCTTGTCTAACTCAATGAAACTAAGACATGCCTGTGGGGCCACCCAAGACAGGAGGGTCATGGTGAAGAGATCTGACAGAACGTGGTCCACTGGAGAAGGGAATGGCAAACCACTTCAGAATTCCTGCCTTGAGAACCCCATGAACAGTATGAAAAGGCAAAATGATAGGATACTGAAAGAGGAACTCCCCAGGTCAGTAGGTGCCCAACACGCTACTGGAGATCAGTGGAGAAATAACCCCAGAAAGAATGAAGGCATGGAGCCAAAGCAAAAACAATTCACATCTGTGGATGTGACTGGTGATAGAAGCAAGGTCCAATGCTGTAAAGAGCAATATTGCATAGGAACCTGGAATGTCAGGTCCATGAACCAAGGCAAATTGGAAGTGGTCAAACAAGAGATGGCAAGAGTGAACGTCGACATTCTAGGAATCAGCGAACTAAAATGGACTAAAATGGGTGAATTTAACTCAGATGACCATTATATCTACTACTGCGGGCAGGAATCCCTCAGAAGAAATGCAGTAGCCATCATGGTCAACAAAAGAGTCCGAAATGCAGTACTTGGATGCAATCTCAAAAACCACAGAATGATCTCTGTTCATTTCCAACGGAAACCATTCAGTATTGTGGTAATCCAAATCTATGTCCCGATCAGTAACACTGAAGAAGCTGAAGTTGAACGGTTCTATAAAGACCTACAAGATCTTTTAGAACTAACACCCCCCCTCCAAAAAAAAAAGATTCTTACAGGAACTCTAATAATTTTTTATATCAAAGGAAAACTGGTTAAATAAAATCTTTGTTATTAAAAATAGTGAAGACAACTGTACTTACTGGTTTGGGGGAGATCCTCAACTAAAAATATCTAGCAAGGTAAGAATCATGAATATAGTTTGTAATCGATAAGCAATCTTTTTCATTCTTGCTTGACTCTAACAACAGAATACAAAATTACCAAAATGATAAAAATGATAAAATGGATTATTTTTTGGCATTGCTTGAAACAAAACTTGCCTTCTTTTTGTTGTTTTTAGTTTTGTTTTGTGACAGTAAACCATCCTTATAAAAAGACAAGTTTTATAAGATAGTAATATAGATATTATTCATGACATGAAATATTTTATATTACTTTTTTATTAGATTGGTACAAACGTAATTGCAGTTTCAGTCTGTAATTTAAATTATTGTAAATAGGCTCAAATGCATCTTTATTATAGTAATCAAAATAGGAACCATTACAATGAGGAACCACAACAAAATAGGAACCATTGCAAACACACTTTTGCCAACAAGAAATAAACTTATTCCTGTATCATAAAAATCCATGCTTTGAGAGTCAACAAACTCTTGGAAAGCATTTTGTGCCTCCTGCTGGTTGTGGAAGCATTTTGCCTGCCAAAAGTTGTCAAGATGCTTGAAGAACTAGTCGGAGAGTGGTCAGGTGAATATAGAAGATGAGGCAAAATGTCATAGCCTGATTCATTCAAACTTTGAAATGTTGGTTGTGTGACATGCGGTTGGGCATTGGTCGTGCAGAATTAGGCCTTTTCTGTTGACCAATGCTGGCTGCAGGCATTGCAGTATTCCATGCACCTCATTAATTTGCTGAGCATTCTTCTCAGGCCTAATGGCTTCACCAGGATTCAGAAAGATGTGGTTCATTAGACCAGCAGCAGACCACTAAGCAGTGACCATGACCATTTTGGGGTGCAAAAACCCCACATTTTTTGGCATTAGAAAGTGCTTTTAGGGTGGTCCTAAGATGGTGGAGGAATAGGACGGGAAGACCACTTTCTCCCTCACAAATTCCTCAAAAGATCATTTCAACGCGGAGCAAACTCCACAAAACAACCTCTGAATGCAGGCAGAGGACATCAGGCAACCAGAAAAGCAGATCATTGTCTTCAAAAACAGGTAGGAAAAAATATAAAAGATGAGAAAAGAGACAAAGGAGGTGGGGAGGGAGCTCTGTCCCGGGAAGGGAAGCCGGTCCCGGGAAGGGAATTCTAAGAAGAGAGGTTTCCAAACACCAGGAAACACTCTCCCTGCCGAGTCTGTGGTGAGCCTTGGAAACACAGAGGGCAACATAACAGGAAGGAAAAATAAATAAATAATTAAAACCAACAGATTACAAGCCCAACAGTAACTCCCCCAGCAGAAAAGCAGCGCAGACGCCTGCATCTGCCACTAGCAAGTGGGGGCAGGGCAGGGAAGCGCGGGAGGCACGGGCTGCCGTGCTTTGTAAGAATCGGGCAGGAACACCCCATGCATAATCAGAGCGATCGATCTTGGGCTAGCAAACCAGACTGGGGGATAGCTACCACGCGAAAAGCTCGAACATAAAAGACACCGCCAGGACCGTGCACAGAACAAAGAACGGAACGGAAATAGCCGGCTGCAGACCATCCCCCGCCGGGGACAGGCAGCCAGAGCCATAAGGGCTGGAAAGGGGCAATTGCAGCCCCGGAGAGACTTTACCTAACAAACTGCAGGCAGGCTTCTTTGCTAAGACTTCTGGGGGTGCTGGACAGTCACCATCCGCCCCGGAGAGACTTTACCTAACAAACTGCAGGCAGGCTTCTTTGCTAAGACTTCTGGGGGTGCTGGACAGTCACCATCTGCCTCACAAGGAGCGCCAGCAGTACACCCAGAAAACTGAGCAACAGAGACAGAAAAGGCAACAAGTCGCAGCGACCGCGCTCGCCAAACTCCTGAACTACTCGGAGCTGGGAAGGGCACAAAACGCAGTCCCAACCGAATCTGTGCCTTGGAGGGCTACCTGAGCGCCAAACCTGAGCGGCTTAGACCAGGGAGGTGCACGCAGCCTAAGGCCGGCCTCAGACGGTTCCCGGCTGAGCACCGTAGAGCTGGAGTGGTTTGTGCGCCATGAGAAGGGACAGGTCCAGCAGGGCTGAGACACTGTGTGCCCACGACAGTGCTATTTGTTTGCAGCATCCCCCCCTCCCCACAGCGCGACTGAACTAGTGAGCCTAAAAAAAAAAAAAGTGTCCACCACCGCCCCCCTGTGTCAGGACGGAATTCCGACACTGAAGAGACCAGCAAACAGAAGAAGTTAAACAGAGGGAACCGCCTTGGAAGTGACCCCACATGGCCCACAACATCAGAGAATGGCCAAATATATCTTTACTATTTTTACAATCATTCCTTATTTTTTTTTCTTTTTTCTTTTTTTTTCTAACTTTTTTTTAAATTGTTAAGTCTTCTATTTCTCCTCTAATTTTTATTTCTATAACCTACTATTACTTTTCAAAAAAAAAAAAAAGACTCTACTTTTTTAAGGCAAACACCGTATATAGCCTTTGTGTGGTTGTTGGTGGTGTTTTTTTTTTAATAATTCTTTTTTTTTTCTTTTTTCCTTCTGCTTCTTCTCTTTAATATTGTATTTTTGAAAATCCAACCTCTACTCTAGATTTTTAATCTTTGCTTTTTGGTTTTTGTTGTCAATTTTGTACATTTCAAAACCCAATTTTACCTGACAGCGAGATTACTGGCTTGATCACTCTCTCCTCCTTTGGACTCTCCTTTTTCTCCACCAGCTGGCCTCTGTCTCTCCCCCCACCCCCCCATCTCTTCTATATCCAACTCTGTGATTCTCTGTGTGTTCTAGACAGTGGAGAACACCTAAGGAACTGATTACTGGCTGGATTTGTCTCTCTCCTTTTCATTCCTCTCTCTTACCCCCCTGGCCACCTCTGTCTACTTCCTCCCTCTCCTCTTCCCTGTATAACTCCGTGAATACCTCTGAGTGGTCCAGACTATGGAGCGCACATAAGGAAGTGACTATTGACTAGCTTGCTCTCTCCTCTTCTGATCTCACCGCATCTCATTCCAGTCACCTCTAACTACCCCCTCCCTCTTCTCTTCTCCATGTAACCCAGTGAACCTCTCTGGGTGTCCCTCAATGTGGAGAAACTTTTCATCTTTAACCTAGATGTTTTATCATTGGTGCTGTATAGATGGAGAAGTCTAGAGACCACTGTAAAAATAAAAGCGAAAACCAGAAGCAGGAGGCTTAAGTCCAAAGCTTGAGACCATCAGAGAACTCCTGAATTCAGGGAACATTAAGCAATAGGAGCTCATCAAACGCCTCCATACCTACACTGAAACAAAGCTCCACCCAAGGGCCAACAAGTTCCAGAGCAAGACATACCACGCAAATTCTCCAGCAACACAGGAACACACCCCTGAGCTTCAATATACAGGCAGCTCAAAGTTACTCCAAAACTTTAGATGTCTCATAACCCATTACTGGTCAGTCCACTGCACTCCAGAGAGAAGAAACCCAGCTCCACCCACCAGACCTCCAACACAAGCCTCCCTAACCAGGAAACCTTGACAAGCCACTGATAAAATCCCACCCACAGTGAGGAAGCTCCACAATAAAGAGAACTACACAAATTACCAGAATATAAAAAGGCCATCCCAAACGCAGCAATATAACCAAGATGAAGAGGCAGAGGAATACCCAGCAGGTAAAGGAACAGGAGAAATGCCCACCAAACCAAACAAAAGAGGAAGAGATAGGGAATCTACCTGAGAAAGAATTCCAAATATTGATAGTGAAAATGATCCAAAATCTTGAAATCAAAATGGAATCACAGATAAATAGCCTAGAGACAAGGATTGAGAAGATGCAAGAAAGGTTTAACAAGGACCTAGAAGAAATAAAAAAGAGTCAATATACAATGAATAACGCAGTAAATGAGATCAGAAACACTCTGGAGGCAACAAATAGTAGAATAACAGAGGCAGAAGATAGGATTAGTGAAATAGAATGGTAGAAATAAATGAATCAGAGAGGAAAAAAGAAAAACGAATTAAAAGAAATGAGGACAATCTCAGAGACCTCCAGGACAATATGAAATGCTCCAACATTCGAATTATAGGAGTCCCAGAAGAAGACAAAAAGAAAGACCATGAGAAAATCCTTGAGGAGATAATAGTTGAAAACTTCCCTAAAATGGGGAAGGAAATAATCACCCAAGTCCAAGAAACCCAGAGAGTTCCAAATAGGATAAACCCAAGGCAAAACACCCCAAGACACATATTAATCAAATTAACAAAGATCAAACACAAAGAACAGCCCTCCAGTCACGGGCGCGAGCTGTGAGGGGATAGCGTGTGTGCGAACTCCTCGGAACCATGGCGTCCCTTTCCCTTGCACCTGTTAATATCTTCAAGGCTGGAGCTGATGAATAGAGAGCAGAGACAGCTCGCCTGTCTTCTTTTATTGGTGCCATTGTTATTGGAGACTTGGTAAAGAGCACGTTTGGACCCAAGGGCATGGACAAAATTCTGTTAAGCAGTGGACGAGATGCATCTCTTATGGTAACCAATGATGGTGCAACTATTTTAAAAAACATTGGTGTGGACAACCCAGCTGCTAAAGTTTTAGTTGATATGTCAAGGGTTCAAGATGATGAAGTTGGTGATGGCACTACATCTGTTACTGTTCTCGCAGCAGAATTGCTAAGGGAAGCAGAATCCTTAATTGCAAAAAAGATACATCCACAGACGATTATTGCGGGTTGGAGAGAAGCCACAAAGGCAGCAAGACAGGCTCTGTTGAATTCCGCAGTTGACCATGGTTCCGATGAAGTTAAGTTCCGTCAAGATTTAATGAACATTGCAGGAACAACACTATCCTCAAAACTTCTTACTCATCATAAAGACCACTTTACTAAGTTAGCTGTGGAAGCTGTTCTCAGACTAAAAGGCTCTGGTAACCTGGAGGCAATTCATGTCATCAAAAAGCTAGGAAGAAGTCTGGCAGATTCCTATTTAGATGAAGGCTTTCTGTTGGATAAAAAAATTGGTGTAAATCAACCAAAACGAATTGAAAATGCTAAAATCCTTATTGCAAATACTGGTATGGATACAGACAAAATTAAGATATTTGGTTCCCAGGTGAGAGTTGATTCTACAGCAAAGGTTGCTGAAATAGAACACGCAGAAAAGGAAAAAATGGAGAAAGTTGAACGTATTCTTAAACATGGGATAAATTGCTTTATTAACAGGCAACTAATTTATAATTATCCTGAACAACTCTTTGGTGCTGCTGGTGTTATGGCTATTGAGCATGCAGATTTTGCAGGTGTGGAACGCCTCGCTCTTGTTACAGGTGGTGAAATTGCCTCTACCTTTGACCATCCAGAACTAGTGAAGCTTGGAAGTTGCAAACTTATTGAGGAAGTCATGATTGGAGAAGACAAACTCATTCACTTTTCCGGGGTAGCCCTTGGTGAGGCTTGCACCATTGTTCTGCATGGTGCCACTCAACAAATTTTAGATGAAGCAGAAAGATCTTTGCATGATGCTCTTTGTGTTCTTGCCCAAACTGTGAAAGATTCTAGAACAGTTTATGGAGGAGGCTGTTCTGAGATGCTGATGGCTCATGCCGTGACACAGCTTGCCAGTAGAACACCAGGCAAAGAAGCTGTTGCAATGGAGTCTTATGCTAAAGCACTGAGAATGTTGCCAACTATCATAGCTGACAATGCGGGCTATGACAGTGCAGACCTGGTGGCACAGCTCCGAGCTGCCCATAGTGAAGGCAAAACAACTGCTGGACTGGATATGAAGGAAGGTACCATTGGAGATATGTCGATACTGGGTATAACAGAAAGTTTCCAAGTGAAGCGACAAGTTCTTTTAAGTGCAGCTGAAGCAGTAGAGGTGATTTTGCGTGTGGACAACATCATCAAGGCAGCACCAAGGAAGCGTGTCCCTGATCACCACCCCTGTTAAGCATTCCCGTATGCTGTTGAGCTCTGGACCAGTTCATAGTAAAGTTGTGTTTGAAAGACTTTGACTTCCTGAAAGAAGAATATAGAATTGAAGTTTATCTGTGGCTGTTAAGTCCTTAAATTTGGACATTTAACTGACCTTCTATTTTAACATGGGTCTAATTTATTTGCTGTTTCATTTTCTATAAAATTCAGTTGATTTAAGAGTTCATTCCTCATACTGTGCACCAAAATAAAAATTTGAACAATTAAAAAAAAAAACACACAAAGAACAACTACTAAAAGCAGCAAGGGAAAAACAACAAATAACACACAAGGGGATTCCCATAAGCATAACAGCTGATCTCTCAATAGAAACTCTTTAGGCCAGGAGGGAATGGCAAGACATACTTAAAGTGATGAAAGAAAATAACCTACAGCCCAGATTACTGTACCCAGAAAGGATCTCATTCAAATACAAAGGAGAAATCAAAAGCTTTACAGACAAGCAAAAGCTGAGAGAATTCAGCACCACCAAACCAGCTCTCCAACAAATTCTAAAGGATATTCTCTAGACAGGAAACACAAAAAGGGAGTATAAACCCGAACCCAAAATAATAAAGTAAATGGCAACGGGATCATACTTATCAATAATTACCTTAAACGTAAATGGATTGAATGCCCCAACCAAAAGGCAAAGACTGGCTGAATGGATACAAAAACAAGACTCCTCTATATGCTGCTTAAAGAGACCCACCTCAAAACAAGGGACACATACAGACTGAAAGTGAAGGGTTGGAAAAAGATATTCCACGCAAATAGAGACCAAAAGAAAGCAGGAGTGGCAATACTCATATCTGATAAAATAGACTTTAAAACAAAGGCTGTGAAAAGAGACAAAGAAGGCCACTACATAATGATCAAAGGATCAATCCAAGAAGAAGATATAACAATTATAAATATATATGCACCCAATATAGGAGTACCTCAATATGTAGGACAAATGCTAACAAGTATGAAAGGGGAAATTAACAACAACACAATAATAGTGGGAGACTTTAATACCCCACTCACACCTATGGACAGATCAACTAAACAGAAAATTAACAAAGAAACGCAAACTTTAAATGATACATTAGACCAGTTAGACCTAATTGATATCTATAGGACATTTCACCCCAAAACAATGAACTTCACCTTTTTCTCAAGTGCCCATGGAACCTTCTCCAGGATAGATCACATCCTGGGCCATAAATATAACCTTGATAAATTCAAAAAAATCAAAATCATTCCAAGCATCTTTTCTGACCATAATGCATTAAGATTAGATCTCAATTACAGGAGGAAAACTATTAAAAATTCCAACATAAGAAGGCTGAACAACACGCTTCTGAATAACCAACAAATCACAGAAGAAATCAAAAAAGAAATCAAAATATGCATAGAAACTAATGAAAATGAAAACACAACAACCCAAAACCTGTGGGACACTATGAAAGCAGTGCTAAGAGGAAAGTTCATAGCAATACAGGCATACCTCAAGAAACAAGAAAAAAGTCAAATAAATAACCTAACTCTACACCTAAAGCAACTAGAAAAGGAAGAATTGGAGAACCCCAGAGTTAGCAGAAGGAAAGAAATCTTAAAAATTAGGGCAGAAATAAATGCAAAAGAAACAAAAGAGACCATAGCAAAAATCAACAAAACCAAAAGCTGGCTCTTTGAAAGGATAAATAAAATGGACAGACCATTAGCCAGACTCATCAAGAAGCAAAGAGAGAAAAATCAAATCAATAAAATTAGAAATGAAAATGGAGAGATCACAACAGACAACACAGAAATACAAAGGATCATAAGAGACTACTATCAGCAATTATATGCCAATAAAATGGGCAACGTGGAAGAAATAGACAAATTCTTAGAAAAGTACAATTTTCCAAAACTGAACCAGGAAGAAATAGATGATCTTAACAGATCCATCACAAGCACGGAAATTGAAACTGTAATCAGAAATCTTCCAACAAACAAAAGCCCAGGTCCAGACGGCTTCACAGCTGAATTCTACCAAAAGTTTAGAGAAGAGTTAACACCTGTCCTACTCAAACTCTTCCAGAAAATTGCAGAGGAAGGTAAACTTCCAAACTCATTCTATGAGGCCACCATCACCCTAATACCGAAACCTGACAAAGATACTACAAAAAAAGAAAACTACAGGCCAATATCACTGATGAACATAGATGCAAAAATCCTCAACAAAATTCTAGCAATCAGAATTCAACAACACATTAAAAAGATCATACACCACGACCAAGTGGGCTTTATCCCAGGGATGCAAGGATTCTTCAATATCTGCAAATCAATCAATGTAATTGACCACATTAACAAATTGAAAAATAAAAGCCATATGATTATCTCAATAGATGCAGAGAAGGCCTTTGACAAAATTTAACCTCCATTTATGATAAAAACTCTCCAGAAAGCAGGAATAGAAGGAACATACCTCAACATAATAAAAGCTATATATGACAAACCCACAGCAAACATTATCCTCAATGGTAAAAAATTGAAAACATTTCCCCTAAAGTCAGGAACAAGACAAGGGTGCCCACTTTCACCACTACTATTCAACATAGTTCTGGAAGTTTTAGCCACAGCAATCAGAGCAGAAAAAGAAATAAAAGGAATCCAAATTGGAAAAGAAGAAGTAAAACTCTCACTGTTTGCAGATGACATGATCCTCTACATAGAAAACCCTAAAGACTCTACCAGGAAATTACTAGAGCTAATTAATGAATATAGTAAAGTTGCAGGATATAAAATCAACACACAGAAATCCCTTGCATTCCTATACACTAATAATGAGAAAGTAGAAAAAGAAATTAAGGAAACAATTCCATTCACCATTGCAACAAAAAGAATAAAATACTTAGGAATATATCTACCTAAAGAAACTAAAGACCTATATATAGAAAACTATAAAACACTGATGAAAGAAATCAAAGAGGACACTAATAGATGGAGAAATATATCATGTTCATGGATTGGAAGAGTCAATATAGTGAAAATGAGTATACTACCCAAAGCAATTTACAAATTCAATGCAATCCCTATCAAGCTACCAGCGATATTTTTCACAGAACTAGAATAAATAATTTCAAGATTTGTATGGAAATACAAAAAACCTCGAATAGCCAAAGCAATCTTGAGAAAGAAGAATGGAACTGGAGGAATCAAAGATAAATTTTTAGAATTTCAGGAATATGTTTCATTGAAATGTTTTCTCAATTTTCCAGTCATCACTTTTTATTCATTGCTTCCTAAAAGTATTGTAAGAAGAGTATTCTTAAATTGTTACCTGAACAGAAAGCTCCTTGTCCCTCCTTTTCCATACTGTTCAGTTGAAACAAGGCTTCTGAAAGCCTCAGCCGGCCTGCTCTGTCCCTGTTCCCTTGCAGTACTTAGTCCTGGTTGTGTGATTTGGGGCCAGTTGCTTATCGTCTTTACACTTCAAGTTTTCATCTATAAAACTGATGATATTGTAATGATTTAAGATACAGCTCAGGACTTGGCTCAGTGCCTCATGCTTGTGCTAGGTTGCTTCAGTCATGTCCAACTCTGTGCAATCCTATGGACTGTAGCCCACCGGGTTCCTCTGTCCATGGGATTATCCAGGCAAGAATAGTGGAGATGCCATGTCCTCCTCCAGGGGATCTTCCCAACCCCAGGAGCAATTCCACATCTCCTGTATTGGCAGGCAGGTTCTTTACCACTAGTACTACCTGAGCAGCTCAGTGTCACTTTAACCTCTGCACCACCAGGGAAACCCTAACACAATATAAATGCTCAATAAACGCTTGTGAATGAGTGGGTGCATGGATGAAACTGTTTTAACTTGGGATTGTCCCAGAAACAGATCTTGACAAAATGATTTGGGTACAAGTAGTATCTTTGGGTGGAGAAGGCAATGGCAACCCACTCCAGTACTCTTGCCTGGAAACTCTCATGGACAGAGGAGCCTGGAAGGCTGCAGTCCATGGAGTTGCAAAGAGTTGGACACCACTGAGCGACTTCACTTTCACTTTTCATTTTCATGCATTGGAGAAGGAAATGGCAACCCACTTCAGTGGTCTTGCCTGGAGAATCCCAGGGACAGGGGAGCCTGGTGGGCTGTCATCTATGGGGATGCACAGAATCAGACACAACTGAAGCAACTTAGCAGCAGCAGTATCTTTGGGAACTGATTCCCCAAAAAACAGTAGGGAAGTAAGGAAGTAAGTTAGGGAAGGGAGACAATGAACAAAGTTGATAAACATACTATCAATCAAGCATCCAGTATAGGCAACTAGCAAGTATATATTATAATTGATAAATTAGTTGAGTGGTGGTATTTTGAAAATTAGACATTTCAATATTTTACCCACTAGTTTCAGCATCATTGCTTGAAAGAATTTTACACTGATGGCTATACAATCACAATTTTTCCTCCATTCCTTCTATGTATATTAGATGTTTTCTTCAGTAAAGAAGGTCTTGTCCTCCTAACCACCACTTTTGTTTAGTATTAATGTGGATTCATAGCTTCTCTTTTTATTCCATGTGGCATAATATATTACATCATTATTCTTTTTTGGTGCTCAGATTGTCCTAGATTTGGCCAATCCAGACCCCTGAAGCCAATTGTGTATACTTTTGACATGTCCTGATCAGTCTGACCATATCTTTGATTTTGGTTCAATGGGTCACTTTTTCTGTCCCAGACTTGGACTCAGTCATTTCTCAGAAACCTGGTTCCTGTTAGTAAAGTGGGTACTAGTCATTGCATCTCGCTTGTCATTTCTTCAATGCCTATACTTATGGAATATATATGTGTGTGTGTGTATATATATATATATATATATATATGATATTTCATATCCAACAATGCTGAGTTATTTCACATCTTCTCTTGTTCCATATTTGTTTCTCTTCTCCCACAATGAGAACCCAATATATTTATCACATTCTCTATCTTACAGTACACACACATGACCAATACCACTATGAACTACAAATGTACTAAGTTCCAGATTGCTTTGCAATTTTTCAGTCCTTAAACTAAATTTCCATAAAGATGTTCAGAGTGTTATGTTCAGAAGTTTCTTGAATTAATTCTTATTACTGATACATTGGAGAAGGCAATGGCACCCCACTCCAGTACTCCTGCCTGGAAAATCCCATGGACAGAGAAGCCTGGAAGGCTGCAGTCCATGGGGTCACTAAGAGTCAGACATGACTGAGCGACTTCATTTTCACTTTTCACTTTCATGCATTGGAGAAGGAAATGGCAACCCACTTCAGTGTTCTTGCCAGGAGGATCCCAGGGACGGGGGAGCCTGATGGGCTGCCGTCTATGGGATCACACAGAGTCAGACATGACTGAAGTGACTTAGCAGCAGCAGCAGCAGTAATACATAGTTTTTTGTTTGTTTTTGTCTGTAGGAATTTTAGGGCTTGATTCTTTTATATACATTAGTTTTAAACACATAAAACATTTTAATGTTTCAAATATCAAAACTACATAAAATACATACTTGGAGATGTTTCACTCTAATTCTCACCCCTTCAGCCCCATTCCCAACCACTCTCAATAAGTAGCCACTTTTATTTTTTTTAAGTGTATCTTTCCTGAGTTTCCTTTTATAGAAATAAAGCTACAACACATATATTTATAGGCATATGTAATATATATATATGTATATCCTTATTATTGTTCCTTATTTCTTTGTATTTACTAAGTTTATTTCTTTAGGTATTTAAGAAATATGAGTTATGATAGCAAGGATATCAAACCAACCAATCCTAAAGGGAATCAACCCTGAATATTCATTGGAAGGACTGATGCTGAAGCTGAAACTGCAATAATTTGGCCTCCTAATGCAAGGAACTAACTCACTGGAAAAGACCCTGATAATGGGAAAAATTGAAGGCAAGAGGAGAAGGGGACAATAGGGGATGAGATGATTGGATAGCATCATTGACTCAATGGACATGAGTTTGAGCAAGCTCCAGGAGATGGTGAAGAACAGGGAAGCCTGGTGTGCTGCAGTCCATGGGGTGCAGAGTTAGACACGACTGAACAACTGAACGACAACAACAACAACAAAATTATGATAGAGAAAACCTTACACTGAGACTATATATAATCTCTTTGGGATCCTTTATTGAGATTTTTACTCTTTGATTCATCAGCTATCCTTTGAATTCTACCTATTGTCTATATTGCAATAAATGAGCATATTCTACTTTCCCTCTTCCTTCTCTCTTCCTTCTCTTCTTATTTTAAAAATGGTGTTAGTTCTACTTTGTAATAACATGTTTTTACATACCATTCTTACGTCTAGTCAGCAGTTTATTTTAGGGTTACAGCTGTAATTAAATGTATTGAATCTTATAATGAGTCTTTTTACTGATGTTTCCTTAATTATATCTTGGTTTAGTAAAGATTGTCCTTTAGTAAGGAGAAGGCAATGGCAATCCACTCTAGTACTCTTGCCTGGCAAATCCCATGGACAGAGGAGCCTGGTAGGCTACAGTCCATGGAGTCGCTAGAAGTCGTACATGACTGAGCGACTTCACTTTCACTTTTTACTTTCATGCATTGAAGAAGGAAATGGCAACCCACTCCAGTATTCTTGCCTTGAGGATCCCAGGGCCGGGGGAGCCTGGTGGGCTGCCGTCTATGGGGTCACACAGAGTTGGACACGACTGAAGCAACTTAGCAGCAGCAGTCCTTTAGTAAATCCCTCAAGAAAAGATTGAGCATACAGTATTCCCTGAGTTTGCACATATTTTAAACTGTTTTCCTATAGCTTCATGTTGAAAGGACAACTTGATAGGCTCTAAAAAACTTCCTTGGTTCACATTTTATTGTTCTTTTCACATTTTAAACTTTATTTAGGCTATTTATTTATGTGGCTGTGCCTGGTCTTAGTTGCAGAACAGGGGATCCTTGATGCGGCAGGTGGAGTGCAGCTCCCTGAGCAGGGCTGGGACCTGAGGCCCCTGTGCTGAGAGCATGGAGCCTTAGCCACTGCACCACCCGGGATGTCCCCACATTTTATCCGTGATCTTCATGTGTGTGTCACTCCACTCTTTATTCACTTTTGTTGCCTTAGAGAAGTCTCATGACAGCTGGATTTTCTGTCCTTTGTAAGAACTTTGACTTTTAGCATGGAGTCCACATTTTTCTTTATTTTTAATGTCTAAAAGTTTTACTAAGACAGGATTTGGAGATGATCAGTTTTCCAAGTTCAGCACAGTGAGGTCCTTTTCAACATACAGATTCCGATCATTTTTATTTCCATGTTATCTTTTTGAAATACAGTCATAAGACCAGCTAGGACTAGCATGAATTCATCCCAACAGTGGAAGTGATACATACATCCATAATCAGTCTGAAGCAGATCTAAACATTACAAAAAACTGAAAGAACATCTGTCTCTCACTCCTATGTTATTCACCACTGTTGCACTGTCCCTTCTCCCTTAGCTCACACCTTTGACCTGGTGGAGTGTTCTGTATGACCAGCTAACAAAGAAGAAAAAGATCTGAACTTCATTCACAATGGGTCACCTTGTGATGTTCATGTGATGAGAAAATGAAAACCAGTTTTGTAGGGTAGGGGAAAGCCTCTCAATAGGTAGAGCTTTGAGTGGTACATCATCCATTTTTCATGGAGAGAGAAGGTATGGATACACATGGACTCATGAGCAATAGTAAATAACTTAGCTGATTGGTCAGGAGGTACAGACAAAATTGTTCTAGATGGTAGGAGACTAAGAGCATTCCCTCAAGATCATGATTAAGACAAGGATTTTCACTCTCATTTCTGTTCAATGTTTTCTTGCAGGTCCTAGCCAGTGAAATAAAGCAAGATGAAAAAAATAGCATACAAATTAGAAAGGAAAAAGTAATACAATTATTATTCATAGGTGGCAAAATTATATACTTTGCTATAATAAAGAGAATCCAATGAATCTATAAGCCTACTTTAAGAATTAGTAAGGAATTTTGCAAGATTGTTTGAAACAAAGCCAACATATAAAAATTAATGCTTTTTCTATATGTTAACAATAAGAAACTAGAAAATGAAAATAATTTCATTGACTGGAAAATCCCGTGGATGGAGGAGCCTGGAAGGCTGCAGTCCATGGGGTCGCTGAGGGTCGGACACGACTGAGCGACTTCACTTTCATTTTTCACTTTCATGCATTGGAGAAGGAAATGGCAACCCACTCCAGTGTTCTGGCCGGGAGAATCCCAGGGACAGGGGAGCCTGGTGGGCTGTCGTCTATGGGTATGCACAGAGTCGGACATGACTGAAGCAACTTAGCAGCAGCAGCATAGCATTGAAAAAGCAACAAATATTTAGTAAGCATAATAAGAGATATACTACTCCTCAATAAAAAATTACAAAACATTTCTTGGAGAAATTAAAGTTCTAAATAAATAAAATTTATTGCATCTTTATGTATTAGTTAACTCATTTTTAAGATGTAATTATCTTTAAATCAATGTACATATTCAAAGTAATTGTGATTCAAAAACACCAGCATTATTTTGTGTAAATTAGCAGGCTGGTTTTAAAATTCACATAGAATAAAATATTTAAGATAAGTTTAACAAAAGGAGTGCAAGACATACACTGAAAACTACATTGCTAAAAAAAATTAAATGAGAATTAAATAAAGGGAGAGGTATACCATGTGCATAGATTGGAAGATTTAATCTTCTTAAGATTTCAAGTCTCTCTCAAGTTAATCTGTGGATGCAATGAAACTTTTTTTGTAGAAATAAAATTATCCTAAAATTTATGTGGAATTAGTAGCCAAAATAATTTTTTGAAAAATGGTTCTTTTGTTTGTTCTCTTGTATACTACATGATTTTAAATTTCATGATAAAGCTAAAGTAAATAAGACAGTTTGGTGTTAATATAAGGTTAGATTTATAGACAGATGGATCAGGATAGAGAGTCTCCAAATAAATTTACTTTTATGGTCAACTGATCTCCAACTAAGTGCCAGAGCAAGTCAATGAGGTAAAGCATAGTCTTCTAAATTAATGATGCTGGGACAACTGGATATTTGTGAACTATACTCTTATCTTATATCATAGGCAAAAATTAACTGAAAATTAATCATAGACCTAAACATAAGAGCTAAAATGATAAACTTTCTAGAAGAAAACATAGGAGAAAAAATTTTGTAAAGATTTCTTTGGTATGACAACACCAAAAGCACAATCCATAAAAGAACACAATAAATTGAACATCATAAATTTTTTTCCAAAATCTTATCAAAATACAAATAGTAAAATGAAGATCCACAGACTGGAGACAATATTTGCAAATTATATATCTAATAAAGGAAATATTCAGAACATATAAATAACTCTTACAAATCAATACTAAGAGGATAGACAATCCAATTTGAAGTTGGCCAAATATTTGAATAGCCCTTTCACCAAATATAATATTCAAATAATTAATTAACACAAGATATTGAACATAATTAGTATGGAGATTCAAATTAAAATCACAAAAAGATACCACATCATGTCTACTAGGATGACTTCAGTCACAAAAGTTGATAATATCAAGCATTGTCCAAGATGTGGAAAAATTTCTGGTGGGTATATAAAATGGTACAGCCACTTTGGAAAAGTAGTTTGGAATTTCCTTGAAAGTTAATCACGTGCTTATCATATAACTCAGCAATTCTACTCCTAGATTTCTTTTCTTTCTTTCTTTCTTTCTTTTTTTTGAGAAACAGAAGTTAATTAGTAACATGCATCGCACATACATGGGGGAGCACCAGTGGTGGGTAACTCAAGGGGACGATTACAACTTAGTCTCTGGGGCATCTTAACCGAAGAACAACACACTTTGAGAAGTAGCAAAAAAAAAAAAAAAAAAAAGGAAAAGGACTTTAAATTTCTACACCAGGAAATTGTGGGAAGGCAAATACAGAGTGGGAACCTATGAAAGACAAAGTCTTGTTAGTAAAAATTTGTTAGGTAGGTTCCTCTGGTGCCATTTCTGAGCTGGTAAGGGTCTAGAGGTATTTTCAGTGATTAACTTCAGTCCTTTCTGGTAGAGAAGGGTAAAGGGACACCTTTCTGAACTTCCGTCCTATTTTTAGGTAAATACTGAGCGAACGGAGAGCTTTTCTTATATCCGCTTCTCAACTGCCTGCAGTTCAAAGTAATCTTTATGCCAAAGTGATATATTTTGGGGTGGCATATTCTGCTGCCCTTCATATATCTGGCATGCAGAAGGAATCTGTGAAGTGCGGCATTCTCCCATCTTTCCTGAAATTTAAGTTGTTTGCACTCGCTTCGGCCCCATATTTACTGGGCACCGATTTTGTTCCTAAGCCTGTGCCAGGGCCATGAGATGCAGACACTCACAGTAGAGGGTGCCGTGACGGAACGAACTGGGAGGACAGGAGCTGGGGACAACGCTGCACGGTGCAGGCAGCCCGCCAGTGTCCCCCACACCGAGGTCAGCAGGCTGAAGGGAAGCTGCCAGAAAGGCAAGCATATGGATCAGCGATGGCCGGGGGTGAACAGGGGATCTAGCTGTGCAGACTTTCTGGGTTCTATTTGATAGGGCATTGATTCGAAAGCCAGCATCTACGGAGAGGCTGCTGAGTGCCAGGCGCGGGGTCAGTGAGGAGCATGAGGCTGACTAAGCCAGCCCCTGCTCTCAGGAGACTTGTCCTCTGACTCAAGCCCTCCCCACACCGCAGTGGGGATAGGAAGCAGCGGGTTGAAATACACACATAATTTGTGTCTGATCTACGTCACGGACCACCTGCTAGTCCTCAGAGGCGAGGGCGGAGGTCTGGGGCGCTCTGACCATTCGGCTGCTGGACCTGGTGATGGTCTCTGACCCCAGAGGAAGTCAGCAGGCACGTGATGGCCCAGTCCGACCGCCTCTGTCTCTCAAGTGACAGCATTTCTGAGGTTCTTCTTCTTGAAAGCCAGTTGCCAGGAAACCTTCATGAGTGGCAGAAATCAGACTCCACCCCTGGGGGGTCAGCAGTGTCTCTCCCCAGCTGTCTTCGGCAGAATCTAAAGGCCACCACGTCACATTGTCATAAATGCCACCTTTCCAAGAAAATTTAGGCTGCCCTGTGAAACCGGGTCACCTCTGCGGGGCTGTGAGAAGGGTGTCACGCTCAGCGGCCTCCTGGTAACTGTTTACGGGGGCTGTCATCTCAGCAGGCGCCCTGCACAAGAAGCAGACCTGGTGTCTGACCAGTAGCTGGTGCTGGCGGAGCGCGAGCCGGGGCAGTCTTGGCCCTGCGTTCCTGCGCTCTGTGGACCGACCTGCCACGGCATTTGCCCTGCTCTGGTGATGATGGCTTTGCCCCGGTTAGGGTGTGGTGGCTCTAGGGCTGGTCTGTCAAACCCCACACGTGCTGTGGAAGACAGAGTCCAGTTCAAGACAAGCTGCTTCCACCTGCCAGGGCTCGAGTGCAAAGGGAGGCAGAGCTTCCCTGAAGAGCAAATAAAGGAGCCAGTTGGGAAAGTGGGGAAAGGCTTTTGGGATCCCGCCACTGGTTCTGGCAACTACCCCAGCAGCAGCTGGGCCTACTCCTAGATCTCTATCCACGAGGAAGAAAAACATATATCCCCACCAAGACTTGTATGTGAATGTCTATATAGCATTATCCATGATAGCAAAAACTGGAAGCAATGTAAGTCTCCACCAATTGGTATATCTGTACAAGAGTATGCTAATCAACAATAAAAAAGGATCCAACTGTTGCTACATACAACATGGATAAACGTCGAAACATTGTGCTAAAGTGGAAGAAGCCAGATAGAAAACACTGTATACTGTATAATTCCATTTGTATAAAATTTCTAGAAAAAGGAAAACTGAAGAGACCAAACATGATCAGAGGCTGCCCAGAGCTGGGGGTGGGAGCAGGGATAAGTTGCAAATGGACGTGAGAGAACTTCATGGAGTGATGCAGTTGTTTTGAAATTATATTGTGATGATGTTTGCATAACTGTGTACATTTACTAAAAATTGTTTTAACTATACACTTACAATGAGTGAATTTCATAATATGTAGATTACACTTCAGTAGAGACATGAAAACAAAAAGTATTTCAGAATTATTAGATTACTTTTATTGGTAGGCAGAGTCACTGAATGTTAAAAGTTGTTTCTCTCTCCTTTTCTCTCTCTCTCTGTTCTGTTCCATTTGCCAGGGTATATACATTCACTTGGGAATCCTCTGGAGTCAAGCCATCTCACTCTCAATATATGGTTGCTTTATGCTTTCTTGCTTGTAGCCTGACCAAACTGGTCCCAGGAGTTTAAATACAAAGGACAAAGCTTTGTTCTTTGATATAGCATTTGTTGGAACCTATACTGAGTGTTATTAGGAATATGTAGATATGTTAATAAAGACACACTGTGATTCTTTTTTCAGTTAGGATTTGACAGTTGATTACCACAGTAGGAGAGCAGTATTCAAGTAAGGGAGATTGGTAGGGCAGGACTTGGCATGCCTGGGTTCCTAAGAGAAATACTCTGAGAAAGCACCATAATATTCTTCTTCAGCACAATGCTGGGCTGAGAAGATACGTGCACAGGGACAGGCATTTGGAGACAAGTACTGGGTTCCCTGGTGGCTCAGATGGGAAAGAATTCACCCGCAATGTGGGAGACCTGGGTTCTATCACTGGATTGGGAAGATCCCCTGGAGGTGGGCATGGCAACCCACTCCAGTTTTCTTGCCTGGAGAATCCCCATGGACAGAGGAGCCTGGCGGGCTATAGTCCATGGGGTCACAGAGAGTCAATAGAATTGAGCAGCTAAGCACAGCACAGCACCAGGAGGAGAATTTGAGGCTGCAAGCGTCATCAGCAGTACTTAATTAGGGTTAGGTTAGTAAGAAAGAACCCACTCCAGTGTTCTTGCCTGGAAAATCCCAGGGACGGGGGGGCCTGTTGGGCTGCCATCTATGGGGTCGCACAGAGTCGGACACAACTGAAATGACTTAGCAGTAGCAGCAGCAGCAATAAGAAAGAATCTTCATTTTGACTAGAGAGTGAGACGGTATTAATACCTCAATGGCTCAGGTCCTCAGCCTAGAACTATCTTTATCTGGATATATATATCGATATCTACATACATATATATCCATATATTACATACATATATGTATATCATGTATATATATATATATACATGAAACACTCCGTTTCTTTTCCGTATATATCAATTCAGTTCAGTCACTCAGTTGTGTCTGACTCTTTGCGACCCGATGGACTGCAGCACACCAGGCCTCCCTATCCATGACCAGCTCCCGGAGTTTACCCAAACTCATGTCCATTGAGTAGGTGATGCCATCCAGCCATATCATCCTCTGTCGTCCCCTTCTCCTCCTGCCTTCAATCTTTCCCAGCATCAGGGTCTTTTCCAATGAGTCAGTTCTTCACATCAGGTGGCCAAAATGCTAGAGTTTCAGCTTCAAAATCAGTCCTTCCAATGAATATTCAGCACTGATTTCCTTTAGAATGGACTAGTTGGATCTCCTTGCACTCCAAGGGACTCTCAAGAGTCTTCTCCAACACCACAGTTCAAAAGCATCAATTCTTCAGTGCTCAGCTTTCTTTATAGTCCAACTCTAACATCCATACATGACTACTGGAAAAACCATAGCCTTGACTAGATGGATCTTTGTTGGCAAAGTAATGTCTCTGCTTTTTAATATGCTGTCTGGATTGGTCCTAGCTTTTCTTCCAAGGAGCAAGCGTCTTTTAATTTCATGGCTGCAATCACCATCTGTAATGATTTTGGAGCCCCCCAAAATAAAGTGTTACTGTTTCCACTGTTTCCCCATCTATTTGGCATGAAGTAACGGTACCAGATGTCACGATCTTCGTTTTCTGAGTGTTGAGCTTTAAGCCAACTTTTTCACTCTTCTCTTTCACTTTCATCAAGAGATTATTTAGTTCTTCTTCACTTTCTGCCATAAAGGTGGTATCATCTGCACATCTGAGGTTATTGATATTTCTCCTGGCAATCTTGATTCCAGCTTGTGCTTCATCCAGCCCAGTGTTTTTCATGATGTACACTGCATATAAGTTAAATAAGCAGGGTGACAAGATAAAGCCTTGATGTACTCCTTTTCTGATTTGGAAGCAGTCTGTTGTTCCATGTCCAGTTCCAGCTGTTGCTTTCTGACCTGCATACAGATTTCTCAAGAGGCAGGTCAGGTGGTCTGGTATTCCCATCTCTCTCACAATTTTCCACAGTTTATTGTGATCCACACAGTCAAAGGCTTTGGCATAGTCAATAAAGCAGAAAGAGATGTTTTCCTGGAACTCTCTTGCTTTTTCCATGATCCAGCGGATGTTGGCAATTTGATCTCTGGTTTCTCTGCCTTTTCTAAAACCAGCTTTAACATCTGGAAATTCATGGTTCATGTATTGCTGAAGCCTGGCTTGAAGAATTTTGAGCATTACTTTATGAGCGTGTGAGATGAGTATAATTGTGTGGTAGTCTGAGCATTCTTTGGCATTGCCTTTCTTTGGGACTGGAATGAAAACTGACATTTTCCAGTCCTGTGGCCACTGCTGAGTTTTCTAACTTTGCTGGCATATTGAATGCAACACTTTAACAGCATGATCTTTTAGGATTTGAAAGAGCTCAACTGGAATTCCATCACCTCCACTAGCTTTGTTCATAGTGATGCTTCCTAAGGCCTACTTGACTTCACATTCCAGGATGTCTGGCTCTAGGTGAGTGATCACACCATCATGATTTTCTTGGTTGTGAAGATCTTTTTGTACAATTCTTCTGTGTATTCTTGCCACCTCTTCTTAATATTTTCTCCTTCTGTTAGGTCCATACCATTTCTGTTCCTTTATTGAGCCCATCTTTGCATGAAATGTTCCCTTGGTATCTCTAATTTTCCTGAAGAGACCTCTAGTCTTTCCCATTCTATTGTTTTCCTCTATTTCTTTGCACTGATCACCGAGGAAGGCTTTCTTATCTCTCTTTGCTATTCTTTGGAACTCTGCATTCAGATGGGTATATCTTTCCTTTTCTTTTCCATATACATGTGTATATATATACCTTTTTAAACCAGTCAGCTGTTGATGGGTGCTTGGGTTGCTATTTGTTTTACATGTAGCTGTCCAGTGTCCCCCAGCACCACTTGCTGAAGACACTGTCTTTTCTTTTTTTTTAATTTTTATTTTTACTATATTTTACTTTACAATACTGTATTGGTTTTGCCATACATTGACATGAATGTGCCACGGGTGTACATGAGTTCCCAATCCTGTACTCCCTTCCCACCTCCCACCCCATATCATCTCTCTGGATCATCCCTGTGCACCAGCCCCAAGCATCCTATATCCTGTATTGAACATAGACTGGTGATTTGTTTCTTACCTAATAGTATACATGTTTCAATGCCATTCTCCCTAATCATCCCACCCTCTCCCTCTCCCTCAGAGTCCAAAAGTCCGTTTTATACATCTGTGTCTCTTTTGCTGTCTTGCATACAGGGTTATCCTTACCATCTTTCTAAATTCCATATATATGTGTTAGTATACTGAATTGGTGTTTTTCTTTCTGGCTTACTTCACTCTATAATTGGCTCCAGTTTCATCCATCTCATTAGAACTGATTCAAATGTATTCTTTTTAATGGCTGAGTAATACTCCATTGTGTATATGTACCACAGCTTTCTTATCCATTCATCTGCTGATGGACATCTAGGTTTCCATGTCCTAGCTATTATAAACAGTGCTGCAATGAACATTGGGATACATGTGTCTCTTTCAATTCTGGTTTCCTCGGTGTGTATGCCCAGCAGTGGTATTGCTGGGTCAAAAGGCAGTTCTATTTGCAATTTTTTAAGGAATCTCCACACTGTTCTCCATAGTGGCTGTACTAGTTTACATTCCCACCAACGGTGTAAGAGGGTTCCCTTTTCTCCACACCCTCTCCAGCATTTATTGCTTGTAGACTTTTGGATTGCAGCCATTCTGACTGGTGTGAAATGGTACCTCATTGTGGTCTTGATTTGCATTTCTCTGAGAATGAGTAATGTTGAGCATCTTTTCATGTGTTTGTTAGCCATCCGTATGTCTTCTTTGGAGAAATGTCTATTTAGTTCTTTGGCCCATTTTTTGATTGGGTCATTTATTTGTATATTCTGACCTCCTTTGTTATAGATTAGCTGGCAATAGGTGCATGGGTTTATTTCTGCGCTCTCCACTCTGTTCCCTTGTGTGTGTGTGTGTGTGTGTGTGTGTGAATGCCATATTATTTTGATTACTGTAGCTTTTAGTATAGTCTGAAGTCTGGGAGAGTTTTTTTTCCCCCCTCAAGATTACAATGGCAGGCAGCACCACCTCACCTGCTTGCTTGTATCTCTTAATGCTGCTGCTGGGGCTAAGTCTTTTCAGTTGTTTCCGACTCTGTGTGACCCTATAGATGGCAGCCCACCAGGCTCGTCCATTCCTGTTATTCTCCAGGCAAGAATGCTGGCAAAAGTGGATTGCCGTTTCCTTCTCCACTATCCCTTACTAGTATCCTGTATTAATAAATCTACTTCTTGCCTATCACTTTACCTCTCATTGAATTTCTTCTTTGCAAAAAAAAAAAAGTTGCTTTGGCAGTTCAAAATCTTTTGTGGTTCCAAATAAAGTTTAGAATTATTTGTTCTAGTTTTGTGAAAACTGTCATTTTAATAGGGATTGCATTAAATCTGTAGATCACTTTGGGTAGCATGTTCATTTTAACAATATTAATTTTTCCATTCTAAGAGCACCATATATCTCCATTTCTATTAGACATTTTGAGATTGCCCTTCATCTCTTTGACACTCTGTCCACTTTTTTCCCAATTTATTCCATCTCTCTTCTTCATATTAGAAGATTTCTACTGATTTATCTTCAGGTTCACTGATTCTTTACTCTGTCATCTCCATTCTGCTATTAAACCCATGTAGTTAATTTACTTCAGATACTTTCCAGTTCTAAAGTTTTCTTTTTAAAGAAAAATTAATTAAAACAACTTTTTTCATTCAATGCAAGTGTATTTTCTTTTGCTTCACTGAGCAACGCTACAATAGCTGTTTTGAATTCTTGACTGATAACATCTGAGTCATTTCTGCTTGACATCCATCAACTTCTTTTCCCCTGAGGCCAAGTCATATTTTCCTGGTACTTTATGTATCAAATTGTTGTATATTATATCCTGGTTATTAGGAAGACGTGTTGTGGAGACTCTGGCTTATGTAATACTGTTCTGAATTATGCAGACATTTAACTCGGGTTGACTCAGCCTCAAAACTGCCATACTTGATGTGGGGAGCATGTGTCCAATGTTTTCAGTTTGCTTCATCCATGTATGTTTAAGTGATCAGCAAGAAAGTTTGGCTGAGTTTAAAAATGGAATTTGGGATTCATCTTCTCTGATTCTATTATTCACGAGGATCCCCCTTATTCTCTGATGACCCTGATTAGTTTGGTCTCCTTTCATTGGTTCCTCTCCCCAGAAGATAGCAAACTTTCTATCAAATCTTACCTGCCTCACATTGCCATCTCCCTAACTGTGGCTGATCTCAGGGCAAAGTTGCAAAACATGGGAACTCTCCCTTCAGGTCCCTTGTTCCCAGTTTCAGCTCTTTCCTCAAATCTACAGGTGTTTGTTCAGTTTCCAGAGCCTTCAGGCATTTCGATGTTGTTGTTATTGTTTAGACTTCATAGCTATTGTCTGCAGGAAGATTAATTTGTCAGGCTTCTGATTTTATGTAAATTGTTTCCATTTTCTGATGGAGTGCACCTGGGCATGGGCAACTTTATGACTTGATAGATCAAATAGTAGTCCACCATGGAAATTTCAGTTCATGAAGTCACTTAAGTCCCCTTATCAGGCATTTAGTCTTTTTCAGAGCCACGTAGTTAAGATAATTGGAAAATTTCAGACTAGGATAAATATTATTTGCTGTTTACTCAAGAGTCACCATAGCTTACAGTTTTTGACTGAGAACATGCATCTTCCTCCCTACATGATAAATGTTAGGAAAGGTCTTCCTTTTCAAATGAAATCTCGTTTATCTACTCTATTATCTCTATGGGCTTCCCTGGTGGCTCAGAGGGTAAAGCATCTGCCTACAATGCGGGAGCCTTCCCTAGGCATCTTTGGTATCTGCCACTCCCAGTTTTCCAGTCTCTCTCGGTAAAATGTCGTCAATGTAGCAGACAAGAATGATTTCCTGTAGAATGCTAAGATAAGCAAATACTTTGCAGATTGTTCTGGCAGAGTGGTAGAGGTTGTGTAGCCCTGAGGTAAGGGAATACAGAGTCTCACTCTTCTTGCCAGACACAGTGAATTCATTCAGATGTTTTCTGGTCATTGAGACAGAAAAATTATCATCTTCCAGATTCATCATTTTGTACCAGTAACCAAGAACTATATTTATTTGCTCTGGTTAAGAAAATATACCTGGGGCAGCAACTGTGATTGTAATCATTATTTGATTGCATTTATAGTAATATGATATCATTCTTTAAGACCTATATGATCTCTGGAGATATGATATGAATCACCAACTACTATATATTTCAAGTTTTTGAATGTGGTATAATCTTTGAAATTTCACAGGGCTGTGTTTTTCTGTTTTGTTAAAGGGGTAGCTCCATAGTTTCCATTGGTCTTTCATCCAATAATATGTTTTGCTCCATTGATTAGGGAGCCAATTGAGGGTTCTGACAATTGCTAAGGATGGTTAGTCCAATCATATGCTCAAGACATAGGAGAATAACTTTAGCTTGTGTTTGTGAACCACTGACATAGGCTCAAAATATTTTTTACCCTTTGTGTTTCCTCCCTGTTTAGTGAATCACAGAATTAGTTCTAAGTGTCCACAGAAGATCTGGGTTTTTCTCATTCTCCAGCACACAATTGGACTTCTAACTGGATATAACTCAGACTGGGAAATGTTAGGAAGAATAAATTCACTATTAGTACTCATGATATTATCAGAAACTGCTTCCTCAAGGTTCTCCATTTCATTCAAGGGGCTCTGGGTCTGTGAACTAACTACAACTTGGGACTTGGTAAAGGATTTTGAATCTTCCTGGTATTTGTTCCCCAGCTAAGAATTCCTTTTTCAATACAGATTAAGTGAAATTGCTTCATAGGACTTCTGTGGTTGTATAGTGGATAAGAATCTGCCTGTCAGTGCAGAGGACACAGGTTTCATCCCTGGTCTGGGAAGATTCCACAAGCCACAGAGCAACTAAAACCTATGTGCCACAACTACTGAGCCCAATGTTGTAACTACTGAAGTCCCTGTGCTTAGAGCTTATGCTCCACAGCAAGAGAAGCCACCACAATGAGAAGCCTGTGCACTACAACAAAGAGAAGCTCGCATGCACCACAACTAGATGAAGTTCATGAGCGGCAACAGAGACCCAGTGCAACCAAAAGAAAATAAACAAATTAAACAAATTAAAAAAAAATAAAAAAAACTGCTTCATGGATTGCTCCTATATTTTTCTTTTATGTACCTTGTGATCTATTGGCCAACACCAAAATCCCCCTGGAGGGCAAGCCTTAATAATTGTCATTCTGGCCTTGTTGCGTACTGTAGCCCCACACCCAGCTTGTCTCTGGCAGTAAGTTGCTGCTGCTCTGCCTGTGCTTTATCATTTTGCTATAATAAGTATGTGAAAGAAAACAGAGAATTTATGAAGTCAGAAATTCAAGCACTGTAGTATTAAACTAACAAAGGGAGCTTACTAAAATATTTGGGAATGGGGGCGCTTTAACATCATAGATTGTGATTCAGCAGGTCTTAGTGGAGTAGTGGTAAAAAATTTCTCTGCCAGTGCAGGAGATACAGGAGATGTGGTTTTGATCCCTGATCTGAGAAGATCTCCTGGAGGAGGAAGTGGCAACTCCCTCCAGAATTCTTGCCTGGGAAATCCCACGGACAGAGGAGCCTGGCAGCTACAGTCTGTGGGGCTGCATAGAGTCAGCCCTGACTTAGCAATGAAACATGCAAGTCGGTCTTAGATAATCTCAGGAATCCGAATTTTTACCAAATGCTTTAGGTGATTTCAATGGTAATTATCCAGACACACCCTCACCCTTGTCCCTTGTGTTCCCCTGCAACCACAACCCACTTCAAAGAATATCTACTATTAATTATTAATGGCTGCCCCCAGTTCTTTTGAACACCCTGCCATCACTTTTGATAACTTTCCACATTTTGAATTCTACTTCCCCAAAGTGGAATTGAAACACTCTTACATCCCTCAGGCTTTTGTCTTTCTGTGCAAGGGGACTTAGGCTCTATCTGTTCTATAGTAGTAACTTTCTATTTGTAACAAAAACAGTCTTGTATGGGACAGCAGGACAGTTCTATGATATGGTTCTGAGAAATGTTCACAGAAACAAAACCTAAATAGAGGCTGGCCTTTCATCCCTTCTGATTTCACTGTGATCTTTGCAATATTTCTTTACAAACTTTTAATTGCAGCATATTAAAAGGCAGAGACATTGTCAACAAAGGTCTGTCTAGTCAAAGCAATGTTTTTCCTGTAGTCATGTATGGATGTGAGAGTTGGACTATACAGAAAGCTGAGTGCCAAAGAACCGATGCTTTTGAACTATGGTGTTGGAGAAGACTCTTGAGAGTCCCTAGGAGTGCAAGGAGATCCAACCAGTCCATTCTGAAGGAGATCAGTCCTGAATATTCATTGGAATAACTGATGCTGAAGCTGAAACTCCAATACTTTGGCCACCTGATGCGAAGAACTGACTCATTTGAAAAGACCCTGATGCTGGGAAAGATTGAAGGCAGGAGGAGAAAGGGACGATAGAGGATGAGATGGTTGGATGGCATCACCTACTCAACGGACATGAGTTTGAGTAAACTCCAGGAGTTGGCGATTGACAGGGAGGCCTGGCATGCTGCAGTCCACAGGGTTTCAAAGAGTTGGACACAACTGAGCAACTGAACTGAACCGAATTGCTGGCCAGGAATGGGTTCCCTCAACAGACTTGGGTTGTTCAAATCCTGCACATTCTAAAAAAAAGACTGTCTTCAAGACTAGCCCTTGAGTGGAACCCTGGGAAATAATCTCTGAGCCTTTGTAACACTCTGCCTTATAAGGCATTACATGTCTACATGCTGCTGCTGCTGCTAAGTCGCTTCAGTCGTGTCTGACTCTGTGCAACCCCATAGACAGCAGTCCACCAGGTTCCGCCATTCGTGGGATTCTCCAGGCAAAAACACTGGAGTGGGTTGCCATTTCCTTCTCCAATGCATGAAAGGGAAGTCGCTCAGTCATGTCTGGCTCTTAGTGACCCCATGAGCTGCAGCCTACCAGGCTCCTCTGTCCATAAGATTTTCCAGACAAGAGTACTGGAGTGGGGTGCCATTGCCTTCTCTGACATGTCTACATTATGACCCCAAGTAAAAACTCTGAACGCCAACATTTGGATGAGTTTCTCTGGTTGGCAATATTTCACATGTGTTGTCACACGTCATTGCTGGGAGACTTTAGCAAACCACCATGTGAATGCACTGGAAAAGACATCTGGAAGTTTGTGTCTCATTTCTCCTGGACTTTGTCCTATCTCTTTTTTTTCTTTGTTAATTATAATCTGTATTCTGTTGCTATCATAAACTGTAGCCATGAGTATAACCATAGGTTTTCTGAAGTCCTGTGAGTCGTTAGCAAATCATTAAGCCTGAGGGGGGTGGAGGGAAACTCTGACACACCTGCCTAAACTGGTTACAGTGCATTCTGTTGTCTCCAATTGAGAACGATTACTGACACAGAATTGATCCTAAAAGATCCTCAAAGAGACAGAAATCTGGGACTAGTGTCTGAAGTGATTGGTTTGAAGGCAGTTAGAATCTAAGTAGTGTTAGAAAATGGAACAGAAGTCAATGGCAGTTAGTGACCAAGTAGTTACTTAAATGATGTCTTAGAGTCAACTGGACATAAGTGGTTATTGAAAGAAAGACTGTGATGAAATGAGAGATTCTTTGTCCATATCATTAAGAAGTCTCCTAGATGACATTTACAAAGTCTAACTTAAGTCTTACATAAAAGAGCTAGAGTAGAAATCTGAATGGTTTGGTCTACACAGACATTTAGACACGTAACAGAGGTTAATTAGAAAGAAGATTCCCTTGGAGGAGGGCATGGCAACCCACTCTAGTATTCTTGCCTGGAGAATACCGTGGACAGAGCCTGGCAGGCTACAGTCCATAGGGTGGCACAGAGTCAGACATGACTGAAGTGACTTAGCACACACATGATTAGAAAGTACAAGGACTGAGATAGGTGTGTAGTCCACTATGCTGTTTTTGATCAGTACAACTTTAGTTCTGGTTAAACAAGGCTTGACTGATAGCCTCTCAGTAGAGGCAACATACTTTCCAGAAAGACACCATGATGGCTCAATCAGAAGGGGGACTTGTGAGCACCAGCTGCATCATTTCTCAGTAGGTCCAGTAGGCCCACAAACCATCTTGTGATTAATTTTCCAGATTTTGAATGGCACTTATAATAGGCATGCTTGTCATCTGGCAGGATCCTCACATCAGCTTTCTGATCCATGAAGTGGTGGTCTATTAAGCTATGCACCTACCCTGTATTAAAAAAACAACAAACAAATGAATACCATTCTACAATGGGAATGTTGGTGATTAGTGCTACCACCAAAAACCTGAAAGATACAGAAGTGTTGATTTCTATCTCATCTCCCACTTAACTTGCCTGTTTGTCCTGTGCAAAAATCAGATGGATATTAGAGAGTGACATTGTGATTATCATTGGTCTAGCCAGATGGTGATTTCAACTGCAACTTCTGTTCCTAGAATGGTTATCTGCCTCACCTCCTTTTCTCTTTCCTACCTCATTTTCCCCTCCATTGCTTCTCTTGCTTTTTAAAATTTGTATTTGCAGACTATGTCATACCTCCAGAGAAATAGATAACATCTATAAACACTGTTTCATCACGGATAACAAAGCATACCCTCATGTAAGCTCTACACAAGGTAATATATGAACTAGTGCTAGACCCTTAGAAGTTTCACACGTGCCCTTCTCAAATGGTAAACCTTCCCTCTACCTTAGAACGAATCACTGTGCTGACGTTTCCCAGCTGGTGCTAGTGACAAAGAACCTGTCTGTCAATGCAGGAGACATAGGAGCCGTGGGTACGATCCCTGGGTCAGGAAGATCCCCTGGAGGAGGGCATGGCAACCAACTGCAGTATTCTGGGCTGGAGAATCCCTTGGACAGAGGAGCCTGGCAGATTACAGTCCATGTGGTTGCAGAGTCAGACATGACTGATGCAACTTAGCACTAGCATGTAAATAACAATCATGCCTTTACTTTTCTTTTTTTCCTCTTTTATTTATTTATTTAATTTTTATTTTTATTTTACTTTACAATACCGTATTGGTTTTGGCATACATTGACATGAATCCGCCACGGGTGTACATGAGCTCCCAAACATGAACCCCCCTCCCACCTCCACCCCACATCATCCCTCCGGATCATCCCTGTGCACCAGCCACAAGCATCCTGCATCCTGCATCGAACATAGACTGGCGATTCATTTCTTACATGATAGTATACATGTTTCAATGCCATTCTCCCAAATCATCCCACCCTCGCCCTCTCCCTCAGAGTCCAAAAGTCCACTCTATACATCTGTGTCTCTTTTGCTGTCTTGCATACAGGGTCATCATTACCATCTTTCTAAATTCCATATATATGTGTTAGTATACTGTATTGGTGTTTTTCTTTCTGGCTTACTTCACTCTGTATAATCGGCTACAGTTTCATCCATCTCATTACAACTGATTCAAATTTATTCTTTTTAATAGCTGGGTAATACTCCATTGTGTATATGTACCACAGCTTTCTTTTTTTTTTTTTTTATTTTACTTTACAATTCTGTATTGGTTTTGCCATACATTGACATGAATCCACCATGGATGTATATGCGTTCCCAAACATGAACTCCCCTCCCACGCCCCTCCCCACAACATCTCTCTGGGTCATCCCCGTGTATCAGCCCCAAGCATGCCGTATCCTGCATCGGACATAGACTGGCAATTCGATTCTTACATGATATTATACATGTTTCAATGCCATTCTCCCAAATCATCTCACCCTCTCCCTCTCCCTCTGAGTCCAAAAGTCCGCTATACACATCTGTGTCTTTTTTGCTGTCCTGCATACAGGGTCATCATTGCCATCTTTCTAAATTCCATATATATGTGATAGTATACTGTATTGGTGTTTTTCTTTCTGGCTTACTTCACTCTGTATAATCGGCTCCAGTTTCATCCATCTCATCAGAGCTGATTAAAATGTATTCTTTTTAATGGCTGAGTAATACTCCATTGTGTATATGTACCACAGCTTTCTTATCCATTCATCTAATGATGGACATCTAGATTGTTTCCATGTCCTGGCTATTATAAACAGTGCTGCGATGAACATTGGGGTACATGTGTCTCTTTCTATTCTGGTTTCCTCGGTGTGTATGCCCAGCAGTGGGATTGCTGGGTCAAAAGGCAGTTCTATTTGCAAATTTTTAAGGAATCTCCACACTGTTCTCCATAGTGGCTGTACTAGTTTGCATTCCCACCAACAGTGTAAGAGGATTCCCTTTTCTCCACACCCTCTCCAGCATTTATTGCTTGCAGACTTTTGGATCGCAGCCATTCTGACTGGTGTGAAGTGGTACCTCATTGTGGTCTTGATTTGCATTTCTCTAATAATGAGTGCTGTTGAGCATCTTTTCATGTGTTTGTTAGCCATCCGTATGTCTTCTTTGGAGAAATGTCTATTTAGTTCTTTGGCCCATTTTTTGATTGGGTCATTTATTTTTCTGGAATTGAGCTGCAGGAGTTGCTTGTATATTTTTGAGATTAGTTGTTTGTCAGTTGCTTCATTTGCTTTTATTTTCTCCCATTCTGAAGGCTGTCTTTTCACCTTGCTTATATTTTCCTTTGTTGTGCAGAAGCTTTTCCAGGGAATATACATGGTATTTTGAACACTACATAAATAAAATCATACTATATATTTTGCTTTGTGATTTCTCTCTTCACTTTAAAGTATTAGTGTATTCTACTGTAACTAATTGTATTGGAATTGTATTATAACAAACTTAATGGCTTAAAAACACACATTTCTTATTGCATAGTTTCCATGGGTCAGACCATCTGCATTAACTGAGTCATCTGCTCAGGGTTTCACCAGGGTGGCATGTGGGTGTCAACCAGGGCTGCAGCCTCATCTGAAACTCAGAATCCTCTTTCACTCTCACTGGTTATTAGCGGAATCTAACTCCTTATAATTATAAGACTGAGGTTCTCTCTCTCTCTCTCTCTTTTTTATGAGCTGCCAACTGGAGACAACTCTCAGTTTTTATATCACTGCTATATGTGTCACTCCATTCACAACATGGCAGCTCATTTCTTCAAGGTGAGCAGGAGAATCTCTCACCAGTCTGCTGCAGTGGAGTCGTGTTACACACCATAATCAAGGGAGTGACTATCCCATCATATTCATAAGTCCCTTCAACACTCAAGTGGTGGAGATTATTGTGTGTATACCAGGGGTTTTGAATCTTGGGGCCATCTTAGAATTCTGCCTACTGCACTAAATATGATATCTATACTTCATTTATTTTAATTGTGTTATTCCATTGTACCTGTATTATTTACTTACCATTCTACTGTTGATTTATAATTGTGTTATTGTCTATTTTTATTATAACAAACAAGCTACCACGAACATTTTTATACATATATCTTGTCATAAACTTAAAAAAATTATTTTGGCTGCACTGGGTCATTGTTGCAGTATGCAGGTGAATCTTATTGCATGGGCCCTAGAGCATTGCCCAGCATCATGTAGAATCTCAGTTACCAGAGCAGGGATTGAACCTGTGACCCCTACATTGGAAGGCAAATATTTTACCATTGGGCCACCAGGGAAGCCCCTTGTTACAAACTTCTTGTGCAAGAGTTTCTCTATGATATGTAACCAGGAGTAGAATTGCTTATTCATAGGTTGTGTTATGTGTCCAATGTTACTAGGTGATGAACAGTTTTCAAAGTAATTTACCAATTTATATTCCCCACAGCATAGTATGAAAATAATCACTTGTCTACAGCTTTACCAATTTTGTTTTTTATAATTTTTTTTTTTGCCAAGTTGGCAGGGTAGTAGTTATATATCATTATAACTTTGCATTCCTATGATTGCTAATGAGAATGAACATCTTTTCATATGTTTATTGACTAACTACTTTTTCTGAAAATAGTCTCCTAACTTGAAGGGCTAAGATGAAAGAGTGGTTGTTGGGCTTCTCTGGGTTTTAGAGGCAACATATGCCACATTTGGGCATGCTGTTTCAAACTATTTACTGGGGAATCTATTAGACTGCCAACTCTTAGTAATCTTGAGCAAGAAAAGGCTCTCCAGCTGAAGCAAGCTTCAAGAAAGCATCTCTGCTATCTAGTCTATAAGAGCTAATGGGTCCACTCAAGCTTGAAGTGCCTGTAACTGACTAGATACTACAGAAGACCCTGGCTCAATTCCTGGGTTGGGAAGATCCACTGAAGAAGGGAAAGGCTACCCACTCCAGTATTCTGGCCTGGAGAATTCCATGGACTGTATGGGGTTGAAAAGAGTTGGACATGACTGAGAGACTTTCACTTCACTTACTACATGAAGTAAGTCACAATTAGAAAATCATGGTAAAGACCCCAGGGTTTTAAAATAAAGGTTCCCTTTGGCAAACATTTCCCTTTCAGGAAGAGTTCTTCTCTTGTAATTGAGCTTAGATAGATATGACATCAAATGTCCATCCATTTTGAGTAGCCTTCCTCTACTAGGTGTTATCTGGACCACTGAACAATAAAGTTCCACCAAGTGGATGGTGGCTCAGATGGTAAAAGAGTCTGCCTGTAATGGAGGAGACCTGTGTTTGATCCCTGGGTCGGGAAGATCCCCTGGAGAAGGAAATGGCAACCTACTCTAGTATTCTTGCCTGGAAAATCCCACTAGCAGAGGAGCCTGAGGGGCTACAGTCCATAGTGTCGCAAAGAGTCAGACACGATTGAGCAACTTCACTACTATTATGTGGGTGGTCTACAGGACAAACAGTTCAAGTAGGCCATGAAAGTTTGTTAAGTTGCTTGATTAGCTGCCTCACACTCCCAGGAGGCCAATTTTTGACGCATTGCCATCTCTTATGCAAATTTCACCTGTGGGCTTATGGAAATTTTATCATTACCAGTTGATCTGAGCCTCATACATAGTTGGGGCTTCCCAGGTGTCTCAGAGTTAAAGAATTCAACTGCAATGCAGGAGGTGCAGATTTGATTCCTGGGTCAGAAAGATTTCCTGGAGAAGGAAATGGCAACCCACTTCTCTGGTAATGGATAAAATCTCCACTCCAGGATTCTTGCCCAGGAAATCACATGGGCAGAAGGAGCCTGGTTCATGAGGTCGCAAAAGAGTTAGGCGCAACTTAGCAACTAAACAACAACAATACACAGTTGGTCTGCATGAGATACTCTCACCACCTAGAAATGATTGATCATTACAGGGTTTTATCTCTACTTCAGTGAGGCTTTAAAGACTATTGGGGAATAAATCTTTCAGGTGAAAAGAAACTTGAGTGGTTCATTGAGTTGTTCCTCTACTTAGATTGCTGATCACAGTGGCTAAGGGACAGCTAGATGACTGGGGACTTATAAGGAGCAACATGGATACAGCAGTAACAAGATGGTTTGGTATGAGGGTAGAACTCTCACAATGTGCTGACATTGCAAGCATATCAGGGTCCCAGGTCAATGCCACCAGAGACTTCTGATACAGTATGTCAGTCAGTGTCCAATCAAGGGAAAATCTGTTCAATAATTGGAACACAGAAAGTTTAAAGAACAATTAACTATATAGAGGACTGATGTAATGAGAGATTGGCTAATTGGAGGTAAAAAGAAGACTATAGAATACAAGGATAGTGGGTACAGAGAAGGGTCTGAGGAAGGGTCTGGGGGCTGAGATTCAGACCTTGTCAGAGATGGAATGGCCATGGTTCCTGGGAGAGCACAGAAGCTGCTATGATGCTGTGACGATGGAAACTTCTGCTCTTCAGGAAAGGTGTCTCACCAGAGGCACAGTCTAATGGAGAGTGATGCTGATGTTAGTTGCTAGGCTGCCAACCACAAAGGACTGGAGAGACTGGAGAGTGGAGAAGCTGCCCGCAGGGGACGAGCTGACCAAGTCAGCACACGGGGCCCCTGTCCTCCCAAAACATCTCTTCAGTACCCTCTCCTTTACTGACAAAGCTTAACATGCATCAGAAGGCAAAAAAAAAAAAAAAAAAAAGAAAAGAAAAAAAGAAAGAAAGAAAAGAAAAGAAAAGAAAAAACGTTCTTAATTAAAAAATAAAAGGAAGAGAAAGAAAGAAAATCTAAAGGGTCCAGATCCATTGTCATAGAGCATGCAAAAAAGAGTAAATTTGGAGCTGAGAGGTAGTAAACCAATAACTAGCACAGGAGAAGCTGTCAACAATGGGTGAGCACAGCAACCCATTCTGCAGAAGTCAGTCTTCCTTTTTTCTTCAGCCACCCCAGTGCTTCCTCAGTGGACTCATGGACAATCAGCCAGCATGACAAGGGTGGCGGGTATGGACCCAACAACATGAAATTATCCTCACCAGAGCACTCTGCTGTAATTAGTAATGAATGCCTAAACTGTCAACAGCAAAGAACAACTGAACAACTTTGAGCCCTGCAAAAAGGCAAAAGTTACCCCATGGCAATACAAAATATTTGTCTTTTTCCATCATGGAGAGGAAAATGAATACTGGATTAGACATCTACTCTTGAAAGGAAATCAGAAATGCTTTATCCAAGGTTCAGTTTGAAAAATCACAGAAAAATGTCTCTGATTATCCTAATTCATGTCACAAATCCATATCCTAGTTTAACTCTTGGGAACTATAAAATACCATGATTGGCTTACATCGTGTCTTTTGTCTGAGATGAACACAATAGGATCTTTATGAAAATGAAAGCTGTCATTCAAACCACATGGATAGAATCACAGAAGATGTGTCTGTTTGCTCTGGCTGCCATAACAAAGTACAGCAGAATGGCTGGCTTAAACAATAGAAATTTATTGTCTCATAGTTTTGGAGCCATGCCATGAAATTAAAAGACACTTATTCCTTGGAAGGAAAGTTATGACCAACCTAGACAGCATATTAAAAAGCAGAGACATTACTTTGCCAACAAAGGTACGTCTAGTCAAGGCTATGGTTTTTCCAGTGGTCATGTATGGATGTGAGAGTTGGACTATAAAGAAAGCTGATGAAGATTTGATGCTTTTGAACTGTGTTGTTGGAGAAGACTCTTGAGAATCCCTTGGACTGCAAGGAGATCCAACCAGTCCATTCTAAAGGAGATCAGTCTTGGGTGTTCATTGGAGGGACTGATGTTGAAGCTGAAACTCCAGTACTTTGGCCACCTGATGTGAAGAGCTGACTCATTGGAAAAGACCCTGATGCTGGGAAAGACTGAAGGCAGGAGGAAAAGGGGACAACAGAGGATGATATGGCTGGATGATATCACCAACTCAATGGACATGGGTTTGGGTGGACTCTGTGAATTGGTGATGGACAGGGAGGCCTGGCGTGCTGTGATTCACAGGGTTGCAAAGAGTCGGACATGATTGAGCGACTGAACTGAACTGAACTGAACTGAAGACCTGTTTCTGTGCTTTGCAGATAGTCATTCTCTTACTGTGTTCTCACAAGGTCTTTCCTCCATGCATGTGTGTTCTTAGCGTCTCTCTGTTTGTCTGAATTTCCTCTTCTTATGATAACAGCAGTCATAATGGAATAGTGCTCATTTTAACTTAAACACCTCTTTGAAAAGGCTCTATCATATGCATGTGTTCTCAGTTGTATATGAAGGCATATACAACTGACTCTTTGCAACCATTTGAATTGTAGCCTGTTCAGCTCCTCTGTCCATGGGGTTTTCCAGGCAAGAATATTGGAGTGGATTGCCATTTCCTCCTCCAAGGGATCTTCCTGACCCAGAATTCGAATCTGTGTCTCCTGCATTACAGGTGGACTCTTTGCCACTGAGGCAGCAGGGAAGCCCTAATTAAAAGGCCCTATCACTTAAGAAAATTTACATTTTGAGGTTCTAGGTGTTAGGGCTTCAACAAATGAATGGTGGGTGTGGAGGGGGATGTAATTCAGCCCTTCAGCCCATAACAGAAAAGGAATGATTTCCCAAAGAGGGAAGATTGTTATAAATTATTTGTAACCACTTGAACAATTATCTTGAACCAAGGTGGTAAGGACACAACTTAGAAGCAAGGACAAGCAGATGCTGAAATTCAAATGCCATTGGAGTCTGTCTCTTACCTACTTCTTTTGGTAGGCTGACTCCAAAATTTTCTACTATTACTTACTTCATGTATGTATTACACTTAAAAGGTAGGCAAATTTACTTTTATTTTTATCTCTCTCCTTGCATTTTTATTTATTTATTTTAATTTACTTTATTTTAATTGGAGGCCAATTACTTTACAATATTGTAGTGGTTTTTGCCATACCTTGACATGAATTAGCCATGGGTGTACATGTATCCCCCATCCTGAACCCCCTTGCCACCTCCCTCCCCATCCCATCCCTCTGAGTCATCCCAGTGCACTGGCTCTGAGTGCCCTGTTTCATGCATCAAACTTGGATTGGTGATCTATTTAATATATGATATATATCTATTTCATATATATATCATATATCATATGATAAATATCTATTTCATATATATATTATATATCATATATGATAATATACATGTTTCCATGATATTCTCTAAAATCATCCCACCCTTGTCTTCTCCCATAGAGTCCAAAAGTCTGTTCTTTACATCTGTGTCTCCTTTGCTGTCTCACATATAGGGTCATCATTATGATCTTTCTAAATTCCATATATATGTGTTAATATACTGTATTGGTGTTTTTCTTTCTGACTTAGCTCATTCTGTATAATAAGTTCCAGTTTCATCCACCTCATTAGAACTGATTCAAATGTGTTCTTTTTAATAGCTGAGTCATGAAATTAAAAGACACTTACTCTTTGGAAGGAAAGTTATGACCAACCTAGATAGCATATTCAAAATCAGAGACATTACTTTGCCAACAAAGGTCCATCTAGTCAAGGCTATGGTTTTTTCAGTAGTCATGTATGAAAGTGAGAGTTGGACTGTGAATAAAGCTGAGCACTGAAGAATTGATGCTTTTGAACTGTGGTGTTGGAGAAGACTCTTGAGAGTCCCTTGGACTGCAAGGGGATCCAACTAGTCCATTCTAAAGGAGATCAGTCCTGTCTCTTCTTTGGAAGGAATGATGCTAAAGCTGAAACCAGAACTTTGGCCACCTCATGCGAAGAGTTGACTCATTGCAAAAGACTCAGATGCTGGGAGGGATTGGAGGCAGGAGGAGAAGGGGACGACAGAGGATGAGATGGCTGGATGGCATCACTGACTCGATGGACGTGAGTCTGAGTGAACTCCAGGAGTTGGCGATGGACAGGGAGGCCTAGTGTACTTCAGTTCATGGGGTCACAAAGAGTCGGACAAGACAGAGCGACTGAACTGATTGACTAACTGAATCTTCCACTGTGTATATGTACCACAGCTTTCTTATCCATTCATCTGCTGATGGACATCTAGGTTGCTTCCATGTCCTGGCTATTGTAAACAGTGCTGAGATGAACACAGGGGTACACGTGTCTCTTTCAATTCTGGTTTCCTCAGTGTGTATGTCCAGCAGTGGGATTGCTGGGTCATATGGTAGTTCTATTTCCCGGTTTTAAGGAATCTCCACACTGTTCTCTGTAGTGGCTATACTAATTTGCACTCCCACCAACAATGTAAAAGAGTTCCCTTTTCTCCACTTCCTCTCCAGCATTTATTATTTGTAGACTTTTTGATAGCAGCCATTCTGACTTGGGTGAGATTGTACCTCATTGTGGTTTTGATTTGCATAAGTCTGATAATGAGTGATGTTGAACATCTTTTCATGTGTTTGTTAGCCATCTGTATGTCTTCTTGAGAGAAATGACTGTTTAGTTATTTGGCCCATTTTTTGATTGGTTCATTTATTTTTCTGGTATTGAGCTCCATGGGGAAGGCAATGGCACCTCACTCCAGTACTCTTGCCTGGAAAATCTCATGGAGGGAGGAGCCTGGAAGGCTGCAGTCCATACGGTCGCTGAGGGTTGGACACGACTGAGTGACTTCACTTTTACTTTTCTCTTTCATGCATTGGAGAAGGAAATGGCAACCCACTCCAGTGTTCTTGCCTGGAGAATCCCAGGGACGGGGGAGCCTGGTGGGCATTGAGCTCCATGAGCTCAATGTTTTTGAGATTATTTCTTTGTCCGTTACTTTGTTTGCTGTTATTTTCTCCCATTCTGAAAACTGTCTTTTCACCTTGCTTATCATTTCCTTCATTGTGCAAAAGCTTTTAAGTTTAATTAGGTCCCATTTGTTTATTTTTGCTTTTATTTCTATTACTCTGGAAGGTGGGTCATAGAGGATCTTCTGTGATTTATGTCAGAGAGTGTTTTGCCTATGTTTTCCTCTAGTTTTATAGTTTCTGGTCTTACGTTTAGATCTTTAATCCATTTTGAGTTTATTTTTGTGTATAGTGCTAGAAAATGTTTTTGTTTCATTCTTTTACACATGGTTGACCAGTTTTGCCAGCACCACTTGTTGAAGAGATTTTCTTTTCTCAATTGTATCCTTTGTCAAAGATAAGGTGTCCATAGGTGTGTGGATTTATCTCTGGGCTTTCTACTTTGTTCCATTGATCTATATTTCTGTCTTTGTGCCAATACCATACTATCTTGATGACTGTAGCTTTGTAGCATAGTCTGAAGTCAGGCAGGTTGATTCCTCCAGCTCCATTCTTCTTTCTCAAGCTTGCTTTGGCGAATTGAGGTGTTTTGTATTTCCATACAAATTGTGAAATTACTTGTTCTAGTTCTCTGAAAAATACTGTTGGTAGCTTGATAGGGATTGCATTGAATCTATGGATTGCTTTGGGTAGTATACTCATTTTCACTATATTGATTCTTCCGATTCATGAACATGATATATTTCTCTATCTATTTTTGTCAACTTTGATTTTTTTCATCAGTGTTTTATAGTTTTCTATATATAGGTCTTTTGTTTCTTTATGTAGATTTATTCCTAAATATTGTATTCTTTTTGTCTCAATGGTGAATGGGATTGTTCTTTAATTTCTCTTTCTGTTTTCTCATTGTTAGTGTATAGGAATGCAAGGGATTTCTGTGTGTTGATTTTAGATCCTGCAACTTTACTATATTCCTTGATTAGCTCTAGTAATTTTCTGGTGGAATCTTTAGGGTTTTCGGTGTAGAGGATCATGTCATCTGCAAACAATGAGAGTATTACTTCTTCGTTTCCAATTTGGATTCCTTTTATTTCTTTTTCTGTTCCGATTGCTGTGGCTAAAACTTCCAAAACTATGCTGAATAGTAGTTGTGACAGTGGGCACCGTCGTCTTGTTCCTGACTTTAGGGGAAATGCTTTCAATTTTTCATCATTGAGGATAATGTTTGCTGTGGGTTTATCATATATGGCTTTCATTATGTTGAACTATGTTCCTTCTATTCCTGCTTTCGGGAGGGTTTTTATCATAAATGGATGTTGAATTTTGTCAAAGGCTTTCTCTTCATTTATTGAGATAATCACATGGTTTTATCCTTCAATTTGTTAATGTGGTGCATCACATTGTTTAATTTGTGAATATTGAAGAATCCTTATATCCCTGTGATAAAGCCCATTTGCTCATGATGTATGATCTCTTTAATATGTTTTTGGATTCTGTTTGCTAGAATTTTGTTGAGGATTTTTGCACCTATGTTCATCAGTGATATTGGCCTGTAGCTTTCTTTTTTTGAGGCATCTTTGTCTGGTTTTGGTATTAGGGTGATGGTGGCCTCATAGAATGAGTTTGGAAGTTTACCTTCCTCTGCAATTTTCTGGAAGAGTCTGAGCAGGATAGATGTTAGATGTAGAGTTATTTCTTTCCTTGTCCCTGGGTGAAATTTATGGAAGATTCAATGACTTCTTTGGGTTCTTATGATTGCATTGAATGCAATCAGAAGATCCTCCATGACCCACCTTCCAGAGTAATGGAAATAAAAGCAAAAATAAACAAATGGGACCTAATTAAACTTAAAAGCTTTTGCACAATGAAGGAACTGATAAGCAAGGTGAAAAGACAGTCTTCAGAATGGGAGAAAATAATAGTAAACAAAGCAATGGACAAAGAATTAATCTCAAGGTAAGAAGATATTCCTTGATCACTCTAGTTCCTCCAAAGCCTCGGTTTAAAATATCTGATTCAAGGTAGTAATCAGAAATTGCAAACTTTATCACTGTGACATAATCTCCTCTTCCTCCAGCTTAGGTTTATTGTAGTGTAACCAACTGTATTAGAAAAGGGGCTGTGGTTTCCATCTTCTGTTTTCATCGCCTTGAATTTCTACTGATCCTCCTTCTACTGTTCCTTGTTCCCTCTCGCAAATATCAGTTTTCACTTCACTCAGAAAAGATAAGCAGGGAATTCTTACTTGACTAGTTATGAGATGACATGAGTGCTTCCTGAGAGATGTTGATTTTTTAAAAGAGATATCTCACGGGTGTTCTACTGGATTGCCTTAGGACAACATCCACATCACCGAGTGTCTCGCCCCTGTTGTTCCCTTGATACAGGCAAATACATATTTTGTGCTTGATTTTATTTTAGGTTCTGAGATTTTGCTCTGCTTTTGAGTTCCTACATATTGGTGGCTCTCTTGGGCAGGATCTAAGGTAGTGCCACCCCTGTTCTTTCTCAGGTGTGACTTGTCTCTCAGTTCAGTTCAGTTCAGTCACTCAGTCCTGTCCAACTCTTTGCAGTGCCAAGAATTGCCGCACACCAGGTCTCCCTGTCCATCATCAACTCCCGGAGTTCACTCAGACTCACATCCATCGAGTCAGTGATGCCATCCAACCACCTCATCCTCTGTGGTCCCCTTCTCCTCCTGCCCCCAATACCTCCCAGCATCAGAGTCTTTTCCAATGAGCCAACTCTTCGCATGAGGTGGCCAAAGTACTGGAGTTTCAGCTTCAGCATCATCTGGTAAATGTTTATCCATTCTCTTCCCTGAGAAATATGGGTCGAAGTTCATCCAATCCAGTCACACTTTTTTTTTTTTTTTTTTTTGCCACACGGAGTGGCTAGCCAACTAGTTTCCCTTTAAAACTTTTTAGGTATGAACTGGTATATTAGCTTCTTAGGGTCACTATGAGAAAGTACCATAAGTTGAGTGGCTTAGAATAAAACAAATATTTTCTCACAGTTCTGAAGGTTAAAAGTCTAAAATCAAGATGTTGACTGGGCTATACTCTTTCTGAAGCCTCTTAAGGAAGACAGCTCCTTGAGTCTTTGGGCTTCTAGTGGCTCCAGGTGATCCTTGGCTGGTGACAGCATAATTCAGTCTCCACCTCTGTCTTCACATGACCTCTTTCTTTGTGTCTCTGTCTTCAGTTGGTTTTCTTCCTGTAAGGACAATGGTCATACTGGATCAAAGGACCACTCTACTCCCGTATCATGTCATCTTAACAATCACATCTGAAATGATCCTATTTTCAAATAAGGTCACACATCAAGGTATTGGGCTTAGGACTTGAACATTTCTTTTGGCAGGAACCTAACTCAATGTATTGCAATCAGCTACCAGGTCACTCTGTGAGACTCTGAGGAGACACATTAAGCTTGTCTCTTGACTTATGGTGAAGTGGGAAGCAACAGTCTGCAGCCCACCAGAAGCTCTCTCCCTAGCTTCCCCTGATAATCTCCAACAACTTTTTGTTGTCTCCCCAAATTCTTTTCCAGTGGAGGAATGTATTCTTGAAGGCATCAGAGAGTTGAAAAGTATCTGGGAAAAACAGAAATCTAGAGAGGTAAAATTAGCATTTGGAACTTCTTGTCAGGGAGTCTTTTATACCAGAAGTGACTGAAAATAAGCATCATTTATTTTAAAGACTTGTGAGCCAGGAGACAAAAGTTAGAAGCTGGGGCCTATCATGGATGAAGTCACCACCACGTTTGAGATGAGACCTTGAAGGTGGAACTTTACACATAAAGGTAAAAATAAGTAAATCAAGACATTTCATAAAATTTTAAGCCTGAAATTTAATCACGATGACTAGAATCCTTAGGAAGGATTTATTTATTTATTAATATAAAATTATTTATTTTAATTGGAGGTTAATTACTTTACAATATTGTATTGGTTTTGCCATACATCAGCATGAATCTGCCACAGGTATACACGTGTTCCCCATCCTGAACTCCCCTCTCTCCTCCCTCCCCATACCATCCCTTTGGGTTGTGCCAGTGCACCAGCCCCAAGCATCCAGTATCATGCATCGAACCTGGACTGGCAATTCATTTCATATATGATATTATACATGTTTCAGTGCCATTCTCCCAAATCATCCCACCCTTTCCCTCTCCCACAGAGTCCAAAAGACAGTTCTATACATCTGTGTCTCTTTTGCTGTCTCTCATACAGGGTTATCGTTGGAGAAGGCAATGGCACCCCACTCCAGTACTCTTGCCTGGAAAATTTCATGCATGGAGGAGCCTGGAAGGCTGCAGTCCATGAGGTCGCTAAGAGTCAGACACTACTGAGCGACTTCACATTTACTTTTCATTTTCATGCACTGGAGAAGGAAGTGGCAACCCACTCCAGTGTTCTTGCCTGGAGAATCCAGAGGAGCCTCATAGGAGGCCATCTATGGGGTCACACAGAGTCAGACACGACTGAAATGACTTAGCAGCAGCATACAGGGTTATTGTTACCATCTTTCTAAATTCCATATATATGCATTAGTATACTGTATTGGTGTTTTTCTTTCTGGCTTACTTCACTCTGTATAATAGGCTCCAGTTTAATCCACTTCGTTAGAACTGATTCAAATGTATTCTTTTTAATGGCTGAGTAATACTCCATTGTGTATATGGACCACAGCTTTCTTATCCATTCATCTGCTGATGGACACTTAGGTTGCTTCCATGTCCTGGCTATTATAAACAGTGCTGCAATGAACATTGGGGCACACGTGTCTCTTTCAATTTTGGTTTCCTTGGTGTGTATGCCCAGCAGTGAGATTGCTGGGTCATAAGGCAGTTCTATTTCCAGTTTTTTAAGGAATCTCCACACTGTTCTCCATAGTGGCTGTACTAGTTTGCATTCCCACCAATGGTGTAAGAGGGTTCCCTTTTCTCCACACCCTCTCCAGCATTTATTGCTTGTAGACTTTTGGATCACAGCCATTCTGACTGGCATGAAATGGTACCTCATTGTGGTCTTGATTTGCATTTCTCTGATGATGAGTGATGTTGAGCATCTTTTCATGCGTTTGCTAGCCATCTGTATGTCTTCTTTGGAGAAATGTCTATTTAGTTCTTTGGCTCATTTTTTGATTGGGTCGTTTATTTTTCTGGAACTGAGCTGCAGGAGTTGCTTGTATATTTTTGAGATTAGTTGTTTGTCAGTTGCTTCATTTGCCATTATTATTATTGTTGTGCAGAAGCTTTTAAGTTTAATTAGGTCCCATTTGTTTATTCCCAATATCCTGGGAGGTGGGTCCTAGAAGATCCTGTTATGATTTATGTCAGAGAGTGTTTTGCCTATGTTCTCCTCTAAGAGTTTTATAGTTTCTGGTCTTATGTTTAGATCTTTAATCCACTTTGAGTTTATTTTGTGTATGGTGTTAGAAAGTGTTCTAGTTTCATTCTTTTACAAGTGGTTGACCAGTTTTCCCAGTACCACTTGTTAAAGAGATTGTCTTTAATCCATTGTATATTCTTGCCTCCTTTGTCAAAGATAAGATGTCCATAGGTGTGTGGATTTATCTCTGGGCTATCTATTTTGTTCCATTGATCTATATTTCAGTCTTTGTGCCAGTACCATACTGTCTTGATGACTGTGGCTTTTGTAGTTGAGAAAGAAGTCAGGCAGGTTGAGTCCTCCAGTTCCATTCTTATTTCTCAAGATTGCTCTGGCTATTCGAGGTTTTTCTGTATTTCCATACAAATTGTGAAGTTATTTGTTCTAGCTCTGTGAAAAATACCGTTGGTAGCTTGGTAGGGATCGCATTAAATCTATAGATTGCTTTGGGTAGTATACTCATTTTCACTATATTGATTCTTCCGATCCATGAACATGGTATATTTCTCCATCTATTAGTGTCCTCTTTGATTTCTTTCACCAGTGTTTTATAGTTTTCTATATATAGGTCTTTAGTTTCGTTAGGTAGATATATTCCTAAGTATTTTATTCTTTTTGTTGCAATGGTGAATGGAATTGTTTCCTTAATTTCTCTTTCTATTTTCTCATTATTAGTGTATAGGAATGCAGGGGATTTCTGTGTGTTGATTTTATATCCTGCAACTTTGCTATATTCATTGATTAGCTCTAGTAATTTTCTGGTGTAGTCTTTAGGGTTTTCTATGTAGAGGATCATGTCATCTGCAAACAGTGAGAGTTTTACTTCTTCTTTTCCAATTTGGATTCCTTTTATTTCTTTTTCTGCTCTGATTGCCATGGCCAAAGCTTTCAAAACTATATTGAATAGTAGTGATGCAAGTGGGAACCCTTGTCTTGCTCCTGACTTTAGGGGAAATGCTTTCAATTTTTCACCATTGAGGATAATGTTTGCTGTGGGTTTGTCATATATAGCTTTTATTATGTTGAGATATGTTCCTTCTATTCCTGCTTTCTGGAGAGTTTTTATCATAAATGGATGTTGAATTTTGTCAAAGGCCTTCTCTGCATCTATTGAGATAATCATATGGCTTTTATTTTTCAATTTGTTAATGTGGTACATTACATTGATTGATTTGTGGATATTGAAGAATCTTTGCATCCCTGAGATAAAGCCCACTTGGTCATGATGTATGATCTTTTTAATGTTGTTGGATTCTGATTCCTAGAACTTTGTTAAGGATTTTTGCATCTATGTTCATCAATGATATTGGCCTGTAGTTTTTTTTTTTTTTTTTTGGAGCATCTTTGCCAGGTTTTGTTATTAGGGTGATGATGGCCTCATAGAATGACTTTGGAAGTTTACCATCCTCTGCAATTTTCTGGAAGAGTTTGATAGGATAGGTGTTAGCTCTTCTCTAAATTTTTGGTAGAATTCAGCTGTCAAGCTGTCTGGACCTGGGTTTTTGTTTGCTGGAAGATTTCTGATTACAGTTTCAATTTCTGTGCTTGTGATGGGTCTGTTAAGATTTTCTATTTCTTCCTGGTTCAGTTTTGGAAAGTTGTATTTTTCTAAGAATTTTTCTATTTCTTCCATGTTGTCCATTTTATTGGCATATAATTGCTGATAGTAATCTCTTATGATCCTTTGTATTTCTGTTGTCTGTTGTGATCTCTCCGTTTTCATTTCTAATTTTATTGATTTGATTTTTCTCCCTTTGTTTCTTGATGAGTCTGGCTAATGGTTTGTCAATTTTATGTATCCTTTCAGAGAACCAGCTTTTGGCTTTGTTGATTTTTGCTATGATATCTTTTGTTTCTTTTGCATTTATTTCTGCCCTAATTTTAAAGATTTCTTTCCTTCTACTAACCCTAGAGTTCTTCATTTCTTCCTTTTCTAGTTGCTTTAGGTGTAGAGTTAGGTTATTTATTTGACTTTTTTCTTATTTCATGAGGTATGCCTGTATTGCTATGAACTTTCCTCTTAGCACTGCTTTTACAGTGTCTCACAGGTTTTGGGTTGTTGTGTTTTCATTTTCATCCATTTCTATGCATATTTTGATTTCTTTTTTGATTTCTTCTGTGATTTTTTGGTTATTCAGCAGTGTGTTGTTCCGTCTCCATATGTTGGAATTTTTAATAGTTTTTCTCCTGTAATTGATATCTAATCTTACTGCATTGTGTTCAGAAAAGATGCTTGCAATGATTTCAATTTTTTTGAATTTATCAAGGCTAGATTTATGGCCCAGGATGTGATCTATCCTGGATAAGGTTCCATAAGCACTTGAGAAAAAAGTGAAATTCATTGTTTTGTGGTGAAATGTCCTATAGATATGAATTAGGTCTAACTGGTCTATTGTGTCATTTAAAGTTTGTGTTTCTTTGTTAATTTTCTGTTTAGTTGATCTATCCATAGATGTGAGTGGGGTATTAAAGTCTCTCACTATCATTGTGTTATTGTTAATTTCCCCTTTCATACTTGTTAGCATTTGTCTTACATATTGTGGTGCTTCTCTGTTGGGTGCATATACATTTTTAATTGTTATATCTTCTTGGATTGATCATTTGATCATTATGTAGTGTCCTTCTTTGTCTCTTTTCACAGCCTTTGTTTTAATGTCTATTTTATCTGATATGAGTATTGCTACTCCTGCTTTCTTTTGGTCTCTGTTTTCATGGAATATCTTTTTCCAGCCCTTCACTTTCAGTCTGTATATGTCTCCTGTTTTGAGGTGGGTGTCTTGTAGACAACATATATAGGGGTCTTGTTTTTGTAACCATTCAGCCAGTCTTTGTCTTTTGGTTGGGGCATTCAACCCATTTACGTTTAAGGTAAGCATTGATAAGTATGATCCTGTTGACATTTACTTTATTGTTTTGGGTTCGAGTTTATACACCCTTTTTGTGTTTCCTGTCTAGAGAATATCCTTTAGCGTTTGTTGGAGAGCTGGTTTGATGGTGCCGAATTCTCAGCTTTTGCTTATCTGTAAAGCTTTAGATTTCTCCCTCATATTTGAATGAGATCCTGCTGGGTACAGTAATCTGGGCTGTAGGTTATTTTCTTTCATCACTTTAAGTATGTCTTGCCTTTCCCTCCTGGCCTGAATAGTTTCTATTGAGAGATCAGCTGTTATCCTTATGGGAATCCCCTTGTGTGTTATTTGTTGTTTTTCCCTTGCTGCTTTTAATATTTGTTCTTTGTGTTTGATCTTTGTTAATTTGATTAATATGTGTCTTGGGGTGTTTTGCCTTGGGTTTATCCTGTTTGGGACTCTCTGGGTTTCTTGGACTTGGGTGATTGTTTCCTTCCCCATTTTAGGGAATTTTTCAACTATTATCTCCTCAAGGATTTTCTCATGGCCTTTCTTTTTGTCTTCTTCTTCTGAGACTCCTATGTTTCGAATGTTGGGGCATTTAACACTGTCCTGGAGGTCTCTGAGAATGTCCTCATTTCTTTTAATTTGTTTTTCTTTTTTCCTCTCTAATTCATTTATTTCTACCATTCTATCTTCTACTTCACTAATCCTATCTTCTGCCTCTGTTATTCTACTATTTGTTGCCTCCAGAGTGTTTTTGACCTCATTTATTGCATTATTCATTATATATTGACTCTTTTTTATTTCTTCTAGGTCCTTGTTAAACCTTTCTTGCATCTTCTCAATCCTTGTCTCCAGGCTATTTATCTGTGATTCCATTTTGATTTCAAGATTTTGGATCTTTTTCACTATCATTATTTGGAATTCTTTGTTAAGTAGATTCCCTATCTCTTCCTCTTTTGTTTAGTTTGGTGGGCATTTATCCTGTTCCTTTACCTGCTGGGTATTCCTCTGTCTCTTCATCTTGTTTATATTGCTGCGTTTGGGGTGGTCTTTCTGTATTCTGGCAGTTTGTGGAGTTCTCTTTATTGCAGAGTGTCCTCACTGTGGGTGGGGTTGTATTAGTGGCTTGTCAAACTTGCTTGGTTAGGGAAGCTTATGTCGGTGTTCTGGATTTCTAGAACTGGAGTGCAATGAAGTGTCCAGTAATGAGTTATGAGATGTCAGTGGTGTTGGAGTAACTTTGGGCAGCCTGTATATTGAAGCTCAGGGCTGTGTTCCTGTGTTGCTGGAGAATTTACGTGCTATGTCTTGCTCTGGAACTTGTTGGCCCTTGGGTGGTGCTTGGTTTCAGTGTAGATATGGAGGCATTTGATGAGCTCCTGTCAATTAATGTTCCCTGGAGTCAGGAGTTCTCTGGTGTTCTCAGGGCTTGGACTTAAGCCTCCTGCTTCTGGTTTTCAGTCTTATTTTTACAGTAGTCTCAAGTCTTCTCCTATACAGCACCATTGATAAAACATCTAAGTTAAAGATGAAAAGTTTCTCCACAGTGAGGGACACCCAGAGAGGTTCACAGAGTTACATGGAGAAGAGAAGAGGGAGGAGGGAACTAGAGGTGACCCGAATGAAATGAGGTGGAATCAAAAGAGGAGAGAGCAAGCTAGCCAGTAATCACTTCCTTATGTGCACTCCACAACTGGACCGCTCAGAGATGTTCATGGAGTTACACAGAGAAGAGAATAGGGAAGAAGGAGACAGAGGTGGCCAGGAGGATAAAAGGGAGAAATCAAAAGGAGAGAGACAGATCCAGCCAGTAATCAGTTCCCTAAGTGTTCTCCAACGTCTGGAACACAGAGAGATTCACAGATTGGGTAGAGAAGAGAGGGGGTAGGGAGGAGACAGAGGCGACCTGGTGGAGAAAAAGGAGAGTCCAAAGGGGAAGAGAGCAGTCAAGCCAGTATTCTCGCTCCCAAGTAAAAATGGATACTGAAGATTAGGTTCTTAAAGGTACAAAGTTGATAACAAATACCAAAAAGCAAAGATTTAGAATCTCCTTTTGAAGACAGTGGGCTGCTTTTCTGGGTGCCTGATGTCCTCTGTCGGCATTCAGAAGTTGTTTTGTGGAATTTACTCAGCGTTTGAATGTTCTTTTGATGAATTTGTGGGAGAGAAAGTGGTCTCCCCATCCTATTCCTCCATCATCTTAGCACCGCCCTCAGGAAGGATTTAAATATAATGCAAGTGGCAAATCTAAATGGATGATGAATTAATAAATAAGTAATAAAATCTAATAGGTTTAAAAATCTGTATAGAAATAGAATACATGACAATAATTTCTATAGGTTTAAAGAGGGTTAATGGAGTTAAAGAATTCTACAATTCCTGTAGAGCCCAGAAAAATGACAGAAAAAAAAAGTTATAAGGCAAGGATGCAGAATTATTTCCATCATGACTACTTATAGAACAGTAGAAAAAAGCTTTAAAATTTAGAGTAAAACATGAAATATAAAACTAATCAATATAATACAAGTAAAAGAGAAAACAGAAGTGGAAAAATGGAAAAATAAAAGATGGGCAAACAAAAACAATTTCATTGGTGAATATATGAATGAAAATAGACCAAATGTTTCAGAGAAGGGAAAAAATGGTCACACTGAGTAAAATGAAACCTAACTATAAGCTATTATCTTAAAGATAAAGTTACCAAATAAATAAATAAATAAATAAGAAAGTAGAGGAAAGTTAAAGGATGAAAAAATCATACACACTAATGAAAAGAGAGCTCATATCACCATACACCAGATAAGATAAATGTTAAGGCAAAATCCTAAATAGAGATAAAGAGGGATACCTCATGATGATAAAATTTCAAGTTAACCAGAGAGCAGAGATGGTCTAAATAGTTCTGTATCTAATGATAGAGCTTCAAAATATATAAAGCAAAAACAAAGGTAAAAAATAAGTGGACAAATCCACAATAAGAGTGGAATATGCTAATATACTTCTCTTGGTAAGATGAAATAAGAAGACCAAAAATTGATGAGCATATAGAAGATTTGAATAACACAATTAGCGAATCCAACCTAATTGATACACATATCAGTTTTCCTCACAGGACAGTTACTGATTTATGAGGCAAAGTATGCAGCTGGAAACTTGAGCCTGAAAGGCAGAACAGAATCTCCCAATCTACCATGGTCTCATGGTTTTATATTCCATTAGAGAGACCTTCAATAAACAGATGACTGGATTAGATTTTGAGCCTTATGACATTGGCCAGATTTTGTATCTGCACAGTGTAAAATAATAGATAAGTTCAAAACCTACAAAAGGAAAAATTTCTAGGTTTGAGTAGATGGAAAAATTTTATAATCTCTGAAGAGGCTGGGAGGATAATCTATGATCAATATATTATTTTTAAAGTAAGATATGAAAAGACCAACATTCATGAAATTTGAAGATATTCAACAGAGAATTGAAACTATAGAAGGAATAATTTTGAGAGACCTGAAACTCAAATATGTGTGTGTGTGTATGTGTGTGTGTGTGTGTGTGTGTGTGCTCAGTTGTTTCACTCTTTGAGACACCAAGGATGGTAGCCTACCAGGTTCTCTGTCCGTAGAATTTTCCAGGTAAGATTTGTGGAGTGGGTTGCCATTTCCTACTCCAGGGGATCTTCCCAACCGAGGGATTGAACCCACATCCCTTGTGCCTCCAGCATTGGCAGGCAGATTCTTTACCACTGTGACACCAGTATATACATATATACATAATGTATATATATATAATGTATATTTGGAAATATATATTCTAGAAATGAAAAACACCATATCTAAAATTAAGAACTCATTGGATGGGTTTAAGAGGAGATCAAACATAGCAGAAGACAGGAACAATACAGTTGAAAATAGGTCAATAAATATATCCAAACTAAAGTGCAGAGAGAAAAAGAAATAAGAAGAGAGCATAAAATAAATGTGAAATAAGTAATCAAATAATTTAACTGATCAGCTAATTACTTTATGTTTAATGTGAATTCCAGCCAAAGAGAAAAAAATGAAGCAGAACGAACATTGGAAGAGAGAATAGCAATAATTTCTTCAAGTTGTTGAAAGCTATCAACTCACAAATTGAAAAAGATTGGTGAACCTCATGCAGAATAAATAAAAATAAAGATATATGACAACAATAGCACTATAAGTGAGAATATTAAATGTATTTAAAATGTTGCAGGGTTTTTACACTGTTCAGAAGGTGGTAAAAATAACTCCCTTAAGGTAAACTGAAGTAAATGAGGGATTCATATTGAATCTCTAGGTAACTACTAAAATATTCAAGAATAGCAAATAGAGATGAATAATATAATAATAAATAAATTTAATGAAAAAAAAGTCTGCTGAAAAGAAATATGAAACATAGGACAGATAGTATTAATAGAAATAAATAGCAATACTGGACACTTAGATCAATTTATTTTATTAGCTACATCATGTATGAATTACTAAACATTCTAATTAAAGACCAAGATTGTCACACTGGATACAAAACCAAGACTTGAGTGTGTGCTATTAATAAGAGAAGAAGTTTAAATATAAGGACACAGTTAAATGGGACACAGTTCAGTTCAGTCGCTCAGTCGTGTCTGACTCTTTGCGACCCCATGAATCGCAGCACCCCAGGCTTCCCTGTCCATCACCAACTCCCGGAGTTCACTCAGACTCACGTCCATCGAGTCAGTGATGCCATCCAGCCATCTCATCCTCTGTCGTCCCCTTCTCCTCCTGCCCCCAATCCCTCCCAGCATCAGAGTCTTTTCCAATGAGTCAACTCTTAACATGAGGTGGCCAAAGTACTGAATTTCAGCTTTAACATCATTCCTTCCAAAGAAATCCCAGGGCTGATCTCCTTCAGAATGGACTGGTTGGATCTCCTTGCAGTGCAAGGGACTCTCAAGAGTCTTCTCCAACACCACAGTTCAAAAGCATCAATTCTTCAGTGCTCAGCCTTCTTCACAGTCCAACTCTCACATCCATACATGACCACAGGAGAAACCATAGCCTTGACTAGACGGACCTTTGTTGGCAAAGTAATGTCTCTGCTTTTGAATATGCTATCTAGGTTGGTCACAACCTTTCTTCCAAGTAGTAAGCGTCTTTTAATTTCATGGCTGCAGTCACCATCTGCAGTGATTTTGGAGCCCCCCCAAAATAAAGTCTGACACTTTTCCACTGGTTCCCCATCTATTTCCCATGAAGTGATGGGACCAGATGCCATGATCTTCGTTTTCTGAATGTTGAGCTTTAAGCCAACTTTTTCACTCTCCTCTTTCACTTTCATCAAGAGGCTTTTTTGTTTCTCATCACTTTCTGCCATAAGGGTGGTATTATCTGCATATCTGAGGTTCTTGATGTTTCTCCTGGCAATCTTGATTTCAGCTTGTGCTTCTTCCAGTCAACTGAACAGGTAGCCATCCTAAGATTTTCTGCACTTAATGTTTCACCTATGTGTACCTAATAACTAAAGAATAGATAATACATAATTTAACACAACTAGGAGAAGAAACTGATCTAAAATCATATAATAGCAGTTGGAGATTTCAACACTTGTCTCTTAGTAAGTATTACAACAGCAAAAAATCACCAAGGATATAAAACTTTTGAGAAACATAATTAATCAAATTAATGCAATTTATCTATGTAAAATACTGTATTTGACAACTGCATATCAGTGTTTCTTTTTATGTGCGCATGGAACAGTTACCAAGTATACTATGTGAAAGAAAGAAAAAAAAAAAAGCAGACTATATGCTGGTCCCTAAATTAAATCTCAAAAAAAAAAAAAATTCAAATAAATGAAAAAACAAGGTGTGCTCTCTGACAACTTTGAATTTAAGCTGGAAATAAAGAACAGAAAGATAAATAGACAAATCCTTAATAGTTTAGCAGTTAAGCAACTCATGTCTAAATAAATGAGCTATAGGATACATTATGGTGGTTTAGTCACTAAGTCATGTCCTACTCTTGTGACCCCATGGCCTGTAGCCTGCCAGGCTTTCTGTCCATGGGGCTCTCCAGGCAAGAAGACTGGAGTGGGTTGCCATTTCCGTCTTCAAAAGGATACGTTATAGTGAATATTAAAAAAATAGTAAATGAGTGGTAACATGTAGGTCATATCAAAGCCAGTTAAATGCAACTAAAGTAATGCTAAAAGGGTAATTAATTGCCGGGGTCCAGCCCTGGTGGATCCAGGGAATTCGAAGGGTGGACGGAGTCAGCAAGGAAAAACTTACTTATTTAGAAATATAAAGAGAGATTAGGAAAGAATAGTATAATAGGAAAATTAGTGGAGAAAGGAAGCTGAATAACTTGGTTTACGCGGAAAGCTAATAAAACTTCGAGACAAGAGGTTTGCACCATCTACATAGGCCACTGGTGCCTGCTTGAATAGCGGAGGGTGCCCCGCCTTGGGCTCCCTCTCACGTGGGTCTTAGAAGCCAGGGCAAGTAAGTAAACATGGTGAGCCTCCATGCTCCAGATGGGAATTCAGCCTGAAAAGGAGAGGGAGGGAGAGGGAGAGAGAAATGGGGAGAGAGAGAGAGAGAGAGAGAGTCGACACAGGGGGAGCCAGATTTCCAAGAAACTAGTTTGAGAAACTAGTCTGAGAAACTGGTTCATCCTTTATTGTCTGGGAAAGCTTTTTATACTTTTGGTTATACATAGAGATCAATGGATAATATAAAATTAGGCAGCATCAGCAGCCCTGACTCTTATAAAGACCAGGCTTTCTCTCTGCATACCTAGCTGTATACACAAGTTTTAGGTGATTTACATCATCTTCTGGCCAGGAGGCCAATTAACATTTTATGGCCCTTTTCTGATAAGGGTCTGTCAACCAGAAAACTTATTTGCCTTTAAAAGTGTTGTTCTTCCCAAAGTCTGGTGCCACTCTCAGAAAGCACTAATTAAGGTTACATTCTTACATAGCAAGGACACAACAATTTATAACAAAGAAAGAGGAGTATAGTGATTTATAACAAAGAGAAAGTTTACCAACTCAAAAACCTAGTGTTGTTAACATCAAAACTACTATATTCCTTTTTCTATATCCCAATTACATTGATTAATATCCTCCAGGTACCTAAAAGATTAAGAATATGGAGGTCTGGCAGCAGTCGTTGACTCAACAGTGAAACCCATCACCAATATAATTCTTAGCACTTTTAAAAAAAGGGGCTCTATATCTTTAAGATGCTTTAAGCTTCGCACCTCTCACAGTTGGGGGCCGTAAACAACTCACATATGTAGTTAAACCTGTCAGGCAAGTTAGAGAGCCATCAAAGGGGTTTGAGCTGAAACATTCTTTTCATATGCAGGAGACTAATTGGAGCTCTAAGTTAACTTTTTCCAGAGAAAGGTGGTCGGGGATAGCCCCCTGTTAATGTCAGAAGCATAAGCGAAAAGCATAATGCAGTACGGCAGGCAGACTCTGGTTTTGTGGGTAGATGTTTGAGAAAATTCAGCGAGGCTCCCTTAAGGCCCAACTCGCCTTTGCCTGTTGGACCCCTTAACCTTATGACCTTTGCCATGGGTAGGACCCCTCATGCTGGCTCCTGGCATCTCTCCCTTTTTTATTTCGTAAAACAGCCAGATGCAGTTCAGTCGCGAGCCTCTGAATGCTCTGCCGAAGAATCCTGACAATACAAGGAAGAATGATTATGAGGAGCAAGATTAGAGCACCCACAGCAACATAACTAAAAACAGCAGACAGATTAGTCTTTTCAGAAATGAAATTAGAGAATGTATGGAAAAACTCATTGGTTTCTCCTGCAGCAGTAAAATCTAATCAGGAGTGTTTCAAGGTCTCTATCTGACCGTGAAGTTTTCCCAAATCCAAACCAATATTGGAGCCATTCCATACCCTCGAAACGTGATTCCCAATTCCCTCTTAGCCACAATCCGTCTCATTTACCCTCAGGGGTATCACACAAATCCACTACAGTCGGCACGACAGGACAATTCAAAGGAATTGAAAAATCAATCATCCAAGCTAGGAACCAACAAAATTTTTCTGTAAAGGCCCAGATAGTAAATATTTCAGGCTTTGGGGCCATCTGATCTCTGTCCCAATTATTTCTGCCATTGTGGAGTTAGAACATTCACAGACATTGAGGAAACAAGTTGTTGGCCCATGGGCCATAGTTTCAGACAAATATGTAAAATTACTGTGAATAAAGCATACTCTTTAAATCTAGTGAAAATAAGTAGTTGGTCTGACCAACCTTACTTACTAGGGTGAAAAAATGAGCAAATCATCTCATAGTGTGTAGAGGGAAGCCTCCCTTGGCTTGTAAAAAATCAAAATTATATTCCTCCCACACACTTTTATTTCTACCTCTTTTCTCTGGTACACTTTTTCTAGTACTACTCTAAGTTACATCCATAATTTCCATTATTTTATTTCCATTATATTTCCATTATTTCATTATTTGCCTTTTATCTTCCCATCTCAATCACAGGTTCTATGCAGGCTGAAATTTTGTCTCTTCCATGTGCTGTGTCTTTAGCACCCAGGAGACTGCCTGGAGTCAGGTGAAGTGAAATGAAGTGAAGTGAAGTCGCCCAGTCAGGTCCGACTCTTTGTGACCCCGTGGACTGTAGCCCACCAGGTTCCTCTATCCATGGGATTCTCCAGGCAAGAATACTGGAGGGTTGCCATTTCCTTTTCCAGAGGATCTTCCCTACCCAGGGATCGAACCCAGGTCTCCCACATTGCAGGCAGATGCTTTAACCTCTGAGCCACCAGGGAAGCCCTGGAGTCAGGTGGATGCTCATAATTATCGATAGAGTCTGTGATCAAATGATAAGGAAGTGGAATTTAAGTTAAAAAGTCCTAAGCCCCAGAAGTAACATTAAGTTATATACACAAATGAAGAACAACTCATAGTCACTTTCAATCATTCCGTCAGAAACATCTGTATGGAAAGAGTATCATGGAAACTTACATTATCATATGTAAAACAGATAGCCAATGGGAATTTGCTGCATGTCTCAGGAAACTCAAACAGGGGCTCCATACCAACCTAGAGGGGTGGAATGGGGAGGGAGATGGGAGGGGGTTCAAAAGGGAGGGGATATATGTATACCTATACTTTGGCCACCTCATGTGAAGAGTTGACTCATTGGAAAAGACTTTGATGCTGGGAGGGATTGGGGGCAGGAAAAGAAGGGGACGACAGAGAATGAGATGGCTGGATTGCATCACTGACTCGATGGACGCAAGTCTAAATGAACTCTGGGAGTTGGTGATGGACAGGAAGGCCTGGGGTGCTGCGATTCATGGGGTCGCAAAGAGTTGGACACGACTGAGTGACTGAACTGAACTGAACTGAACTGAACTGATGGTTGATTCATGTTGAAGTTTGACAGAAAACAACAAAATTCTGTAAAGTAATTATCCTTCATTAAAAAAAATAAATTAAAAAAAATCTACTCAGTGGGACAAAAGACAATTGGCAATGTGAAACAAGAATTAAAATGTCTGAAAATTAGCAAAAGTATTAGTTATTAAAAATAATACTTACACTAAAGAATACATTAAATGGGATGTGTCTGAGGAATGAGTTAATGAATGAGGAGACAGATTGAGGAAATCTCTTCAAGAGAAAAACCAAAACAAGTTTTTAAAAAAATATATTGAGAAAGTAGCATCGGCATATATACACTACTATGTGTAAAACAGATAGCTAGTGGGAAGTTGCTATATAACACAGGGAGCACAGCCTGGTACTCTGTGATCACCTAGAGGGGTGGGATGGGAGGGACACTCAAGAGAGAGGGGATATATATATACTTATGACTGACTCAGGTTGTTGCACAGCAGAAACCAACACAACATTGTGAAGCAATTATCCTCCAATTAAATACACACACACACACACACACACACACACACACACACACACACACACACATGTATGGAGGAGAGAAATAGAAGTGTCAATGTCCAGATAATAGAAGTCTCAGAAAGAGAAAATATAAATGGAGATGAGGAAATATTTGAGGGAATGATGGGAATTAAATTTTCCTAAATCAAATAAAGATGAAAGACCTTTGTTTCAAAGGCCTCATAGTGCGCCCTCAGAGAGAGGTAAAGAAAGTGTACATGTACTTACATTATAGTAAAGCATAAGATATAAAAGGAAAGATAAATTAGAAGGCTTCACAGACAAAACAAACAAACAAACAAACTCAGACGAGCCCAAGAATCAGATTGACATCATTTGTTCTACATTATCAACTAGTTTCAAGAAGACAGTGAAGTAGGATATTCCCCATAGTGAAGGGAAACAACTTAGCACCTAAAAGTTTATATTCAAATAAATTGTCATTGAAACTCAGAAATATGTTAAGATACTCTCTGACGCAGAAGGTCTTGGAAGGTTTGACAAAGATCTGCATTGGAAACAAGTGGGAAATATTTGTATAAGCGGAAATAAATGTCTAGGAGATGCTATAGGAGATTTACGAGGGAAAAGATGATTTCAAATCTTGGTAAACTTTATCATCCTTAAAAATAAGATCAAAGAAAAAGAAAAAATATATGTTAATGCCTGTGAACTTTAAATCTAGGTATTACCAACATAAGGAGTGAAGAGTCTGAAATATTTGAATATGTGCTTCCCTGATAGCTCAAGCTCAGTGGTAAAGAATCTGCCTGCAATTCAGGAGACTCCAGTTTGATTCCTGGGTCAGGAAGATCCCCTGGAGAAGGATTAGGCTACCCACTCCAGGATTCTTAGGCTTCCCTTGTGGCTGAGCTGCGAAAGAATCCACCTGCAATGCAGGACACCTGGGTTCAATCCCTGGGTTGGGAAGATCCCCTGGAGAAGGGAAAGGCTACTCACTGCAGTATTCTGGCCTAGAGAATTCCGTGGACTGTGTAGTCTATAGGGTCGCAGAGAGTTGGACACAATTGAGTGACTTTCACTTTCTAAAAGAAAGAACAAATTTTTTTTTCCTTTGGGTGGTGGAGGAGATATAAACATCAATACCCCTGCAAAATGAGACATAGATTAAAATAATGAAAAATGTGTAAGAGAAATAAAATAATACACAGACTGTAAAAACAGGTTTTTTTAGATCAGATTTCCCCAAAGAACACTCTAATATGAGAATGGATCCTGCAGAACAAGACATTTATCTACTACATAAGTCCAAATTGATCAATAAAATAAATGTAAGTGAAATAAATTACAGTGAAAAAATACATGGATGTATACATAAAGGTTTTCAATATAAGTTGAAAAATATAAGAAGTAAAAAGATACATTGTCTGGTGACCCTCTCCAATCCCACTAATACTTATGGTCTTAAATCCTATTTTTATATTATTAGATAGGAAAGGTCACTTCTGTGCTGTGCTTAGTTGCTCAGTCATGTTTGACTCTTTGTGACGCTATGGACTGTAGCCCACCAGGCTCCTCTGTCCATGGCGATTCTGCAGGCAAGAATACTGGAGTGGGTTGCCATAACCTCCTCCAGGGGATCTTCCCAACCCAGGGATCGAACCCAGGTCTCCCATATTGCCAACGGATTCTTTACCATCTGAGCCCCCTGGGAAGCCCAAGAATACTGGAGTGGGTAGCCTATCCTTCTCCAGAGGATCTTCCTGACCCAGGAATTGAACCAGGGTCTCTTGCATTGCAGGCGGATTCTTTACTAGCTGAACTACCAGGGAAGCCTGAAAGGTCACTGCATAATGGTAAAAATTTCAACATACCAGGTTGCTATCTCAGTTTTAAACATGTATGCACCTGATAAAACAGCTTCAAAATATCTCAGGCTGGATGATTCAATAATGAAGAAGAGCATGTTGAATAGTTAAGTTGAAAGACAAGCATAATATGCATACAATTTATAGAGCATATTTATAGCAGAGCTTCTCCAGGTCCTTAAGTTATTTAAATCAGTAAAGGTATTGCAGAGAGGCAGAATGATCTTTGAAAAAAAAAAACAACAATAAGTGTATTTGGTCTAAAATGATTGAATATTAATTTTTTTGTTTATGATATGCAATTGTCATGTAAATGCAAACATTGGTAATTAAGAAGTCTAGACTGTTGAGTGGAGAAGAGGTGTGAGGAAAGTGGTGATAATCATGACAGGTTAAAAGGAGAGTTTGGAGTCAGGACTATTCAGGGAATGATATGGAGCAAAGTGATAGGATTCCAAACTAGAGAGACAGCCTGAGGCTGAAGGAAGAGCTACGACAAGCATTTCTGATGGAAGCATTGCCGTTACGGGTGGCTGACGGCACACAGGGACACAGAGGCAGGAGAGCACTCCAGCCCCCTCACAGCTCTGTGCTGACTGACAGGGAGCATGAGCATGGCAGTGGCAGGGGCCGCCATCACTGGAGGCCCTGTGAGCACAGAGATCCCATGAGACGGTGTTGCAGAAACCAGTAACCGGGAAGCCGAGCACCACACTTGGAGAGTTGGAGAACTCAGGTTTATTACACCAGTGGGCCCAAAGGAGTTACCACTCCAAGCTCTGAGCCCTCAACAAAGGGGTTACAAAACTTCATAGACCGTGTATGACATCAAACTATAGTGGAAAATGCTGACTGTTAATGAGTTGGTTTAAACTAGGGATTTTGTGCTCATGTGCTGGAACAGCAGTTAGGATGGGGTATGGTGGGAAGGCAGGGTGCCTGACCTTTACAGGGACAGGCTAGTTAAACAGGATTACAAGGGGCTAGGCAATTGCAAAAGCAGGCAAGTGTGAGTGAGATAAACTTCAGTTCCTAGCATTGTTGAAAGTTTCCATTTTCTGAGACTATGTGACCTACGTGATCCAGACTTTGCAAGGAGTAAGCTGAGTCACAGAAGCAAAACGAGCAAGAAGTTATTGTAAATTTTAACTTTTCCTCTTCAATCCCTGCTCTTGATGCTTCTTTCACTCATTGTAGAAAGCGTCACCTCATGTCTTAGTAGGACATACTGAGCTCATCATTGTTTAGGGGTGTGTATTGAGCTGCGACCTGTGCAATAAGCATGGGCGGCTGTGACCGGTGCACTAAGCACGGCCGAGAGGAGCTGCCCCATGTCCAAGGTCAGGAGCAGAAGCCAAGAGGAACCCATGCCTGAAGGGTGGAGGCCAAGAGGAGTTACCCCATGCCTGAGGCCAGGGGTGGCGGCCGGGAGGAGCAACTCCATATCCAAGGAGTGGTGGCTGCGTGGGTGCAGGAGGGCCTAGAGGAACTATCCTACATTGAAGGTCAGGAAGGGCGGTGGTGAGGAGATACCCTTCATCCAAGGTAAGGAGCAGCAGCTGTGCTTTGCTGGGGCAGCCGTGAAGAGATACCCTACACCCAAGGTAAGAGAAACCCAAGTAAGATGGTAGGTATTGCAAGAGGGCATCAGAAGGCAGACACACTGAAACCATAATCACAGAAAACTAGTCAATCTAATCACACTAGAACCACAGGCTTGTCTAACTCAATGAAACTAAGACATGTCCACAGGGCAAACCAAAATGGGTGGGTCATGGTGGAGAGGTCTGACAGAATGCAGTCCACTGGAGAAGGGAATGGCAAACCACTTCAGTATTCTTGCCTTGAGAACCCCATGAACAGTATGAAAAGGCAAAATGATAGGATACAGAAAGAGGAACTCCCCAGGTCAGTAGGTGCCCAATATGCTACTGGAGATCAGTGGAGAAATAACTCCAGAAAGAATGAAGGCATTGAGCCAAAGCAAAAACAATACCCAGCTGTGGATGTGACTGGTGATAGAAACAAGGTCCAACTCTGTAAAGAGCAATATTGCATAGGAACCTGGAATGTCAGGTCCATGAATCAAGGCAAATTGGAAGTGGTCAAACAAGAGATGGTAAGAGTGAACGTCAACATTCAAGGAATCAGTGACCTAAAATGGACTGGAATGGATGAATTTGACTAAGATGACTATTATATTTACTACTGTGGGCAAGAATCCCTTAGAAGAAATGTAGTAGCCATTATAGTCAACAAAAGAGTCTGAAATACAGTACTTGGATGCAATCTCAAAAATGACAGAATGATCTCTGTTCGTTTCCAAGGCAAACCATTCAATATAACAGGAATCCAAGTCTATGCCCCAACCAGTAGCGCTGAAGAAGATGAAATTGAACAGTTCTATAAAGACCTACAAGACCTTTTAGAACTAACACCTAAACAAGATGTCCTTTTAGTTATAGGGGACTGGAATGCAAAAGTAGGAAGTCAAGAAACACCTGGAGTAACACGCAAATTTGGCCTTGGAATGTGGAATGAAGCAGGGCAAAGACTAATAGAGTTTTGCAAAGAAAATGCACTGGTCATAGCAAACACCCTCTTCCAACAATGCAAGAGAAGACTCTACACATGGACATCACCAGATGGTCAACACCAAACTCAGATTGATTCTATTCTTTGCAGCCAAAGATGGGGAAGCTCTACACAGTCAACAAAAACAAGACTGGGAGCTGACTGTGGCTCAGATCATGAACTCCTTATTACCAAATTCAGACTCAAATTGAAGAAAGTAGGGAAAACCGCTAGACCATTCAGGTATCACTTAAATCAAATCCCTTATGATTATACAGTGGAAGTGAGAAATAGATTTAAGGGCCTAGATCTGATAGATAGAGTGCTTGATGAACTATGGAATGGGGTTTGTGACATTGTAGATGAGACAGGGATCAAGACCATCTCCATGGAAAAGAAATGCAAAAAAGCAAAATGGCTGTCTGGGGAGGCCTTATAAATAGCTGTAAAAAGAAGAGAGGCAGAAAACAAAGGTGAAAAGCAAAGATATAAGCATCTGAATGCAGAGTTCCAAAGAATAGCAAGAATAGATAAGAAAGCCTTCTTCAGAGATCAATGCAAAGAAATAGAGGACAAGAACAGAATGGGAAAGACTAGAGATCTCAAGAAAATTAGAGATACCAAGGGAACATTTCATGCAAAGATGGGCTCGATAAAGGACAGAAATGGTATGGACCTAGAGAAGCAGAAGATATTAAGAAGAGGTGGCAAGAATACACAGAAGAACTGTACAAAAAAGATCTTCATGACCTGGATAATCACGATGGTGTGATCACTCGTCTAGAACCAGACATCCTGGAATGTGAAGTCAAGTAGGGCTTAGAAAGCATCACTACAAACAAAGCTAGTGGAGGTGATGGAATTCCAGTTGAGCTGTTTCAAATCCTGAAAGATGATGCTGTGAAAGTGCTGGTGATAGAAACAAGGTCCAACTCTGTAAAGAGCAATATTGCATAGGAACCTGGAATGTCAGGTCCATGAATCAAGGCAAATTGGAAGTGGTCAAACAATATGCCAGCAAATTTGGAAAACTCAGCAGTGGCCACAGGACTGGAAAAGGTCAGCTTTCATTCCAATCCCAAAGAAAGGCAATGCCAAAGAATGCTCAAACTACCACACAATTTCACTCATCTCACATGCTAGTAAAGTAATGCTCAAAATTCTCCAAGCCAGGCTTCAGCAATATGTGAACCGTGAACTTCCTGATGTTCAAGCTGGTTTTAGAAAAGGCAGAGGAACCAGAGATCAAATTGCCAACATCCACTGGATCATGGAGAAAGCAAGAGAGTTCCAGAAAAACATCTCTTTCTGCTTTATTGACTATGCCAAAGCCTTTGACTGCATGGATCACAATAAACTTGGAAAATTGTGAAAGAGATGGGAATACCAGACCACCTGACCTGCCTCTTGAGAAATCTCTATGCAGGTCAGGAAGCAACAGCTGGAACTGGACATGGAACAACAGACTGGTTCCAAATAGGAAAAGGAGTATGTCAAGGCTGTATATTGTCACCCTGCTTATCTAACTTATATTCAGAGTACATCATGAGAAACGCTAGACTGGAAGAAACACAAGCTGGAATCAAGATTGCCGGGAGAAATATCAAGAATCTCAGATATGTATATGACACCACCCTTATGGCAGAAAGTGAAGAGGAACTCAAAAGCCTCTTGATGAAAGTGAAAGAAGAGAGTGAAAAAGTTGGCTTAAAGCTCAACATTCAGAAAACGAAGATCATGGCATCCGGTCCCATCACTTCATGGGAAATAGATGGGGAAACAGTAGAAACAGTGTCAGAGTTTATTTTGGGGGGCTCCAAAATCACAAGCAGATGGTGACTGCAGCCATGAAATTCAAAGACTTTTACTCCTTGTAAGAAAAGTTATGACTAACCTAGATAGCATATTCAAAAGCAGAGACATTACTTTGCTGACTAAGGTCTGTCTAGTCAAGGCTATGGTTTTTCCTGTGGTCAGGTATGGATGTGAGAGTTGGACTGCAAAGAAGGCTGAGCGCCAAAGAATTGACGCTTTTGAACTGTGGTGTTGGAGAAGACTCTTGAGAGTCCCTTGGATGCAAGGAGATCCAACCAATCCATTCGAAAGGAGATCAGCCCTTGGATTTCTTTGGAAGGATGATGTTAAAGCTGAAACTCCAGTACTTTGGCCACCTCATGCGAAGAGTTGACTCATTGGAAAAGACTCTGATGCTGGGAAGGATTGCGGGCAGGAGGAGAAGGGGACAACAGAGGATGAGATGGCTGGATGGCATCACTGACTCAAATGCACGTGAGTCTGAGTAAACTCTGGGCATTGGTGATGGACAGGGAGGCCTGGCGTGCTGCGATTCATGGGGTCGCAAAGTGTCAGAACCGACTGAGCGACTGAAGTGAACTGAACTGATTGAGCTTCTACCATTTGTAATTTTATGGATTCAATCCAAAATGTTATGAATCAGGTAAATTCATTGAGAATCCAAGGGCCAAACAAGAGTGCCACAAGGAGCATGAAGAGAGAACCAGTTAAAGGGAGAAGCCACAATGCTCAACTCCCAATACCATTCCAATTGTTCCAGGATCAGCTAGTTTTTGTCTCCTTTTTTTGATATGTTCCTTTAGCTTCTGGGCCATATCTCTAACTATTCCTGATCAGTTTATATAGAAACAGCATTTTTCGTTCAAGAAGAGGCAGAGTCCACCCTTCTGAGCTGTCAGTAAGTCCAGTTCAGTCGCTCAGTCGTGTCTGACTCTTTGCGACTCCACAAATAGCAGCATGCCAGGCCTCCCTGTCCTTCACTAACTCCCGGAGTTCACTCAGACTCACGTCCATTGAGTCAGTGATGCCATCCAGCCATCTCATACTCTGTCGTCCCCTTCTCCTCCTGCCCTCAGTCCCTGCATATAAGTTAGATAAGCAGGGTGACAATATACAGCCTTAACGTACTCCTTTTCCTATTTGGAAGCAGTCTGTTGTTCCATGTCCAGTTCCAGCTGTTGCTTCCTGACCTGCATAGAGATTTCTCAAGAGGCAGGTCAGGTGGTCTGGTATTCCCATCTCTTTCACAATTTTCCACAGCTTATTGTGATCCACACAGTCAAAGGCTTTGGCATAGTCAATAAAGCAGAAAGAGATGTTTTTCTGGAACTCTCTTGCTTTTTCCATGATCCAGTGGATGTTGGCAATTTGATCTCTGGTTCCTCTGCCTTTTCTAAAACCAGCTTGAACATCAGGAAGTTCACGGTTCACATATTGCTGAAGCCTGCTTGGAGAATTTTGAGCATTACTTTACTAGCATGTGAGATGAGTGCAACTGTGTGGTAGTTTGAGCATTCTTTGGCATTGCCTTTCTTTGGGATTGGAATGAAAGCTGACCTTTTCCAGTCCTGTGGCCACTGCTGAGTTTTCCAAATTTGCTGGCATATTGAGTGCAGCACTTTCACAGCATCATCTTTCAGGATTTGAAAGAGCTCAACTGGAATTCCATCACCTCCACTAGCTTTGTTTGTAGTGATGCTTTCTAAGGTCCACTTGACTTCACATTCCAGGATGTCTGGTTCTAGATGAGTGATCACACCATCATGATTTATCCAGGTCATGAAGATCATTTTTATACAGTTCTTCTGTGTATTCTTGCCACCTCTTCTGGACTTACTTCATCAGTAAGTCCAGCCCCTTCCTATTTTGTAAAGCACTGCCCTCAGGGTGTCTAGTTGATCTTGCAAGGCCACTAATGTTTTAGCTACTCTCTTAACATCATCTATCAAGTCCCTGGATAATTTATGGTGGAAGGTGGCTGATGAGGCAATTCCTCCTACCCTCATACCTATTCCAACCATTATACCCAGAATGAACAGTAGGTGTATGAATTGGATGGCTCTTTTCGATCATGTCTGTGCTGCCAGAGGAATGGTGAGAGTCTACTTGTTGGGGACGATATTTACCTGGGGAGTGAGGAATGCTAATGTAAAGGTCCCCCTCCAATTGACTGGTAGTCATAAGCAGGCATCTGCTCCACTTATAAAGAAAAGTCCTTGGTGGGGACGGCTCCATATTGTGCTTGTAGGAGGATGAGTGGGCCATTCATCTTTTAAGACTTGATTGCATTAGTCCTTAGTTAAATCACCTACGGGTACTGTCACTCCATTATCTGCAAAGCACTCAGGGGACTTTAGAGTTAGTGCAACTGTCCTTGGGTGTGGTTTCAACATTTCTTCTGGTACAGATGAATTTGTTGGAGGTCCCACCAGTGTCACATTAGTTAATGGTATTGGTGTGGCTAAATAATGTGGGGCCTCCAAGGATAAGCAAAGACAACAATCCTTGGCCAGCTGGGGGTTAGTATTAATAAGGAGTCGGTGAGTTATACTGATGGAGAAGGCAATGGCACCCCACTCCAGTACTTTTGCCTGGAAAATCCCATGGTCGGAGGAGCCTGGTAGGCTGCAGTCCATGGGGTCACTAAGAGTCGGACACGACTGAGCGACTTCACTTTCACTTTTCACTTTCATGCATTGGAGAAGGAAATGGCAACCCACTCCAGTGTTCTTGCCTGGAGAATCCCAGGGACGGCAGAGCCTGGTGGGCTGCTGTCTATGGGGTTGCACAGAGTTGGACACGACTGAAGTGACTTAGCAGCAGCAGAAGAGTTGTACTGAGAATCTGATATGGTCGGGGTCCAAATTGTAAGCATCTTTCGATTTTATTCTTGGTAGTGGCCTGTAGTCTCAGTCAGTTTTCCAACAGGCAGGGCCTGGAACTCTGGGGCAAGTTTGGTCCAACTAGTCCCATTGACACTATTTTCCCTGTCCAGTATATCTTCCCATCTTTTTGTCAGGCAAAAACTTGTTCCAGGTCATAACATTTGCATGATATGTGGGGGTAGAAGAAAGCTGAGTGCTGAAGAATTGATGTTTTTGAATTGTGTTGTTGGAGAAGACTCTTGAGAGTCCCTTGGACTGCAGGAAGATCCAACCAGTCCATTTTAAAGGAGATCAGTCCTGGGTGTTCATTGGAAAGACTGATGCTAAAGCTGAAACTCCAGTACTTTGGCCACCTCATGCGAAGAGTTGACTCATTGGAAAAGACCCTGATGCTAGAAGGGATTGAGGGCAGGAGGAGAAGAGGACGGCAGAGGATGAAATGGCTGGATGGCATCACCAACTCGATGGACATGAGTTTGAGTAAACTCTGGGAGTTGGTGATGGACAGGGAGGCCTGGTGTGTTGTGATTCATGGGGTCGCAAAGAGTCAGACAGGACTGAATGACTGAACTGAACTGAACTGAGAGGCACAGGAACATAAAGGCAATGCCATAGTGTTGGGAGGACAAGGCATCTGGGCCGGAGCTGGGTTTTTAGGGGGAAAAGTAACAGGAGTAGGGACAGGCTCACCTGGGGGAAGAGCAGGATAGCAGATATAGCATTCCGGCTGCATCCTTGGACATATGTTTGGTGGTTATGGAGACAGTAAGTTGTCTGTCCATAGAAGTGGCTTTCCCTAATGCACTGATCTAATTGTTGGCTAAATGAGGATAGAAGGTATTGCCAACAGGTACATGGTGGGTAAGGAGTGGAACCATCTGTTACAGCAAGGAACACCAAAAGACTGCAAAGCAGCCCACACATAACAGATAACTGAACACCAGCAAAAGTTTTCCTCCTGATCTTTGCGTTGCCGTGGCCACAGCAACTGAACCTATTGTGAGGGGGCATATCAGCTATACCGTGAGCAGAAGGATCGATTATAAGAGATATCTGATAAGAATGAGACTTCCCACCATAGCGCGATAACAGAAGCTAACAGCAGCCTCTGACCCAAATTCCAGTCCTGGAGTGCAATTGAAGGTAGTGCTGTAGCAAAGAATTTCGATAGGTGGATCCTCAGGCTTCGCCATGTGTTTACCAGCCAGCTGCCGGGGTGTGGCTGGAGCAGGGCTGAAGAATCCTCAAGCTTCTGCTGTGTGTTGACTAGTCAGCTTTCGGAGTCACTAGAGCAGGGCTCAGTGTACTTCGTGGGTGAGGGCCATTGTCTTTGGAACTGGACCCTGAGGAGGTTTTCAGGGTCCTGAACTGCTTTCCAGGTATTCTTGTCACAGGAAGCTGCTGCAATCTTGACTCTGGTGTGGTGGATCCGGGAGTGACACCTGTAATTTTAACAGCAGTAGGGGTTGCCAGGATGACCGTGTGAGGGCCTGTCCAAACTGGCTGAAGTGGTTCCTTTTTCCAATCTTTAACTCATAGCTCATCTCCTGGCTGATAGGGATGAATCCGTTTGCCCAAAGGAATAGGTGTCCTTTCTAAGGTTTCTCTGGTGAGATGGCAGAAGACTTTTCCAGGACCTGGAGGTGTCAGGACATCTCCAGGTCAGCCAGTTATTGGGGGTCTCCCTTGAGCTTTCGTATCACTGGGGATATTCCACCATATGAGATCTCAAAGGGATAATAGCTTGAGGACCTCGGGGTGCATCAGGTAAGTCTAGGGGTAGCATGTTGCCCCAAGGTAATTGGATGTCCTGACGGAGCTTAGCTAAGGCAGTCTTGAGGGTCCAATTCATGCACTCAACTTTCATGGAGCTCTGTGCCTGTAAGAAGTGTGAAACTTCCATTTGAATCCCAGTGTCTTGGACAAAGTACAGATTATCTCAGACACAAAGCCTGGCCCATTGTCAGACCCTGTGGAGAGAGGCAGCCCATATCTCAGGATCATGTCTCTTAGCAGGGCCCTGGCCACCTCTCGTGCCTATTTAGTGGGCATGGGGTAGGCCTCAGCACCCTCCACCACCACCACCACTGAGTGGGTGCAGACTACCACAAGGAAATACTTACAGGCCTTGTTGGGCTTGACTTCAGTAAAGTTCACTTCTAGATCTTCAAAGGGCTGTGTCTCAACTGTCTACACTCCTGAGCTGGGTCTTGGTCCTTGGCTGGCGTTGGTCTGCATGCAAGTCACACATTTAGCAGTGCTCTGGGCACACAGAGTTGGGAGCTTAGGAGTGAAATAGTAGGGGCTCAGCAAACTTTCCAGCACAGTTTTCCCTATACGAGTTGTCCCATGATGTCGTTTTACCAGCTGGACTGCTATATTGTTGGGCATAAAGAGTCTTTGGTCTGGGAGCTTCCACCAGCCCTCTTTTCTTTTGTTCCTCCCTCGTCTAAAGCCCATTGGTCTTCTTCCTTGGTGTATCCTGGGGATGGAGGCAATTCTCGTGCTGAGAGGACCTTAAAGATTGACTCGGGGCACACTGTAGGACTCAGTTGGGTTTCCATCTCCTTGGCTGCCTGGTCAGCTGACCGATTGCCTTCACTGACTGGATCAGTTCCTCTTTGATGGCCTTTGTAGTGGGTGACTGCCACTTGGGAATTCTTCCAGACTGCTTCTAACAGCTGAAGGATTTCTTCTTTGTTTTTTATCTGCTCCCCCGGCCCCCACCAACCACTGTCAGTAGTCCCCTTTCTTTATAAATGGCCCCATGAACATGCAAAGTAGTAAAGGCATACCTTGAGTCAGTATAGATATTGACTCACTTTCCTTTGGTGTGCCTCAGCGCCTGGGTGAGTGCCCACAGCTCAACCTGTTGTGGTGACCACCCTTGTGGCAAGGCCTCAGGCTTCACTATCTCATCAGTTATTGTTACAGCATAGCCTGCTGTGCACTGCCCATCCTGGATGAAATTGCTTCCAGCAGTAAACAGTTCCAGTTCTGGGTTCTGGAGGGGAATGTCTGTCAGGTCTAGTCTGCTTGAATAAATTTTACCTATGACCTCCTCACAGTGTGATCAGGGGTTCCTGCTACCACAGGAAAGAAGGTGGCGGGGTTCAGCATCTGTACAGTCTCGAGTTGGACTTGTGGGTTTTCACAAAGCAGTTCTTGATGGTGAGTCATCCTGGGGTTGGTCAGCCACTTATGCCATGGCTGTTCATCAATGCAGCAATAGCAAGACTTTTACATTTGTATTTTGTCCCAGAGTAAGCTTATCTGCTTCTCTGACCAGGAACACAGTGGCAGCTAATGCCCAGAGGCATGGCAGCCATCCTGCGGCCACAGGATCCAGCTGTTTGGACAGGCATGCCACTGGTTGCTGCCATGGCCCAGCTCTTTGTATGAGGACCCCCAATGCAGTGTGATTTTTCTCTGCAGGAAGAGGTTAAAGTCCCATGTCATATCCAGCAGCCCTAATGCCAGAGCACTGGTCAAGGGTCTCTTCATCTTCCTGAAGGTGTTTTTCTGTTGAGGCCCCCCCCTCTAAGGGGTCCTTACCAGACCCTGCTGTGGCTTCAGACAATGGCTTGGCAATCTCAGAGAAACCGAGGATCTATATCTGGCAGAATCCGGCTGCCCTGAGGAACTCACAGACTTCTTTCTTAGTGCTTGGCCAAGGTATTGAGCAGATGGCTTGCTTCTTCTCATGTCTGAGCACCCGATGCCCTTATAAGATGATAAATCCAAGGTACTTGACCTGTCTGCAGATCTGAGCCTTTTTCCACGACACCTTGTATCCTGAGGTGGAGAGTGGAGCCAATAGGGCATTGGTGTTTTTCCAGCAGTCCCTTTGGGTGAGACTGGCTAGCAACAGGTTATCTACATATTGAAGTAAGATGTGGTTCAAAGTTTCTCCAGGAAAGGCAGCAAGATCCACAGCCAGGGCTTCACCAAACAAGGCAGGTGAGTTCTTGAAGCCTTGCGGCAGTTGGGTCAAGTCAGCTGTGTTTTTCTCCTGGGGCGTGGGTCTTCCCACTCAAAGGCAAACAAGGGCTGGCTGGCCAGTGACAGCCAAAGGCAGAAGAATGCATCCTTGAGATCTAGGCAGGTGAACCAGCTTGCTTGAGAGGGTAAGAGGCTCAGGAGAGTATAAGGGTTTGGGACCCCTGAATGGATGGTGATCACTGCATTGTTGACGGCACAGAGGTCCTGGATGGGCGGTAGTCATTCCCTTCAGGCTTCTTGACTGGTAGGAGCAGAGTGTTCCAGGAAGGCTGACACTCGATTAGGATTTTGGCATCTCGGAGGTGCTGGATGTGGTCCCGAATCCCCAGACGTGCCTCCTGTGGTACTGGGTATTGTCTCTGTCTGAAGGAATGGCTCCTGGCCTCAGGTCCAACACGATGGGCTCTTGGTTTCTGGCAAAACCTGGAGGCCCTTCTCTGCCCAGACAGCAGGGAATTCTTTTAGCAGGCTGGTGGGATTTATTAGTTCCCTCCTTGAGGAATACAGGTGCCATTCATCTTCCCTGGACACAGACACAGCCATCATCAGAGCCGATTGGCTCCCCAGGGTGAGGCTCACTGGCTTCCCAGGGACAAAGGTGATCTGTGCCCCCAGTTTTGTCCGTAGTCTTTGCCCAGCAGGGGAATGGGGCATTCCGTTAAGTACAGAAATTCATGAGTCATGAGGTGGCCCACTAGCTAGCATGAATGGGCTTTGCAAAATGAATGGGCAACCATGTTCCCTGTGGCCCCAACAACAGTTGCTGTTCAGCCTGTGAGAAGAACCACGGGTGTGGTTACCATGGAATGTTCAGCTCTGGTGTCCACCAAAAAAGTCATTGATTGGCCCCCTACTTTCATCATGCCCTGAGGCTCCCGGGGCCCTAAGGATCGGGAAGCCCAGTCCTCCCTAGTCCAGTTCTGCTCCGGCCAGGTCGATAAGGTCTTGGACAACTGGCTCAGGCTAGTACCTTCCTTGCTGGGTTGACTGAACTTCTTCAACCCTTCAGATATCCCTCTGCAATGGGAGCATTCATTCTTCTAGTGTCCAGCCTCTTTGCAATAGGCACACTGGTCATGGCGTAGTGGTGGTCTCTTCTTGGCATCCCCTTTCAGTGAGGGAACAGTCTGTTTCACTGGACCTGGGTTCGCCAATGCTGCTGCTAGCAGGACTGTTCTCTGTTTCACTCTTCTATCCGCTTCTCCTTGAGCTTCGTGGTTCCAGTTTACAAAGATCTTGTTTGCCTCCTCCAGGAGCTGTGTGGCATTCATCCCAGTGAAGCCTTACAGCTTTTGGAGCTTTCATCAAATGTCTGCACAGGATTGAGCCACAGAGGCAGCATTAATCATCCGTTGATTCTCGGGTGTCTCAAGGTCAAACTGGGTGTATGTTCAGAATGTTTTGCACAGACTTTCATAGAAATTGATGGGGCTTTCATCTGGTTTTGGATTATCATTCTAGTTTTGGGCATATTGGTGGGCTTTTTGGCTTCTGCTCGAAATCCATGTAGAAGGGCATCATGATAGTTGCTCAGGGCTTCTTGTCCCTGTCTGGTAATTGAAATTCCATTCAGGTCTCATCTCTGGCATTGCTTCTTGCACTTATCTTTCTACATCTAAGACCTCTGTGGGAGCCTGTCCTTGGAGACACTTTTGGGCTTCTGTCAAGCTATGCCACCTTTCCTCAGTGGTGACGAGAGTCATAAGGACCTGGTGATGGTTGTCCCATGTAAGCTGATGGGTGTGGAAAATGGACTCTAGGAGGTCAATCATAGCCTGTGGTTTATCAGCGTACACTGGATTATGGTGCCTCCAGTTCAAGAGATCAGTAGTGCTGATGGGCTGGTAATAAAGGATGGAGCGGCCAAGCTAGACTGAACTGTCCTCATTCACTTGTTGGGGACCTTGAGTATCCCGTAATGGCATTTGACAGCCTGTGGCCGACTGGTTAGATTGGTTGGCCAAACGGAGCCATCTCCCTAATGGTTCTGGGTTGGAGTCTTGCTCATGAGGTGGTGTGGGGGACACGGAGGGAGGTGGACTGTCCAGCAAAGGATCTGGCACTGGCTATGCATGGGAACGTATGGCAGGGGCAGCGGCGGATCTTCCACTGGGTCTCCTTGGAATATAAGTTTTTCTTCTTCCTTTTGAGCGGTTGGGCCACAAATACCTACTCTGTCCCTTTCCATTCCTGCAAAATCTTGCCCATAGGGGCAGGATATGCACTATTAGGAGCCAGGAATCTATGTACAGAAATTGATTTGGATGCCCTGGAGTCCCAGTGACTACCTGGTACACTGCTTGGATGGTGGGCAGGTCAAGAGTGCCCTCTGGCGGCCATCCAACATCAAAGGATGGCCATTCTAGCTAGCATAAGTTACAAAGCTTCCTGGGAGTCATCTTGACTCTGTGATCCCCTGTGAAGACCCTTTTAAAGTTCTTTATCATGCAGTCTAAAACTGTTGGCTTAGAGGAACTTCCCCCCATGTTGACAAATGTAATCTACCTCTTTGACCAGAAAGGAGAAGGGCGTGCATGGGAAGGGCCTTGTCTTAGGGTCTTATAACCTAGTTAGCACTGAGGCTGCCACTACTGGAAGCCCCAATATTCCAGACAGCACAATTACATGCTTCCTTGAAGATGGCTCTGATAGCTAAATGTCCCAGGGAGATGGGGCTGAAAGGAGTGATCCCTCATAATGGGGTTCGTGGAGGAATAACTTCACGTGGGACTCTGGAGGGGGTCTAGGGTGATTGACCCTCTCAAAGGCACTGAGCAGGTGGAGAGAGTAATATGCATACTCCTCGCCTAGGTGAAGGGCCTAAAATCCTGGGGAAAAAGGAAATTATGAAGGAAAAGGTGACAGAGGAAGGCGGCCTCCTAATAAAACGCCACAAGTATGCAGGAGCACATCAAAGCATGCCACTCCACACGGGTTGGCTCAAGGGACCAAGAGAGAGGGAGGTACAGAGCCACCTGGCAAAAGGGGAAAGTTTTTTGAAGAAAACCTAATTTCTCAGTAAGTTGGCTCAAGGAGTCAGCTTATGGAAGGGGAGAGTGAGGCTTAAAAATTTTAAGGAAATAATTTTGGCAGAGGGCCCTAGGGCAAAAAGGCCGCTTGGACACACACAACTTCTAAATCAAACCAGTAACCAATTTTCCCCCTCCCTGTGTATCCCGCCCTGTGTCGGTGGCACAAAGACAAAAAAGGGTGGGTGCTCCCTCAAAAGAGACCATTCAGGTGCCTGCTTGGCTGCGTCCCTGAGGGGAATTTAAGTGCCTCTTAGCTTTGGTGGGCCAGTATAAACCCCTGACCCAGCTCTGACTCACAGGGAGGGATGGGGTCCCCCAGAGACAGACACTGCCTTGAGCTATATGAGGTTGCCACAGAACTGCAAGTTAGGGCCCACTTGGACTCTGTAGCCTGAAGGCCACGGAGCCATACAACCGAACCTGAAGCGCAAGCGAATCAGGCTGCACACTTGTTTACATTCACTTTTCGTCCACCTGGCTGCTCCCCCGAGGGAGATTTAAGATGCCTCTTAGCACTGGCAGGTTGGTATAAACCCCTGACCTGGACCAGCCTCATAGGGAGGGATCAGATACCCCAGAGACTGGCACCGTCTTTTAGCCTTATGAGGTCATCACGGAACCACAGGTTAGGACCCTCTTAGGCTCTGTAGTCCAAAGACGATGGAGCTCTCACTCCATTCAATCAGCAATCATGCCCTCACAATCACTCAGAGGTTATCACAATGATTTCCTTCTCCCATGTCCCCAGGTTTCCCTAACTGTTGCTCCCTTCCTGGGAGCCCAAGGGAGGTCTCTTTGGTAGAAGAGTCTTCTCTTCTACCCATTGGGGTAGGACCTGACTAGGGACTGGCCTCGGGGCCTTACCTTACCCCATGGCTGTTCCTGGTGAGTTGGTCCATCCCTCCAATGAGTATAGCTGGTGCTTGGCTGTCCAGAGAGTTGGAATGCTGGTCCAAAAAAGAACCTAGAAAACCATCAGGTGGTGCCCCTCCTTGTTCATCTTAGAGGTCCTCAACTCTGGCCTGGCTGAGCCACTGGTCTGGCAGCTCAAGGGGCTGGAATCTTGATGGGACCTCCAGAAATGTTGCAGAAACAAGTAATTGAGAAACCAAGCACCATACTCGGGGAGTTGGAGAACTCAGGTTTATTACACTGGTGGGCCCAGAGGAGTTAACACTCCAAGCTCTGAGCCCTGAACAAAGGGGTTACAGAGTTGTTATAGACAGGGTATGACATCAGACTATAGTTGGCCGTGCTAACTGTTAAATGCTGTTTTAAACTAGGGGTTTTGCTCGCACTGGAACAGAGGTTAGGACGGGGGGTGGTGCCTGACCTTTACACGGACAGGCTGCTTAAGTAGGATTATAGGGGCTAGGCAAAATCAGGGAAAGGGTGAGTGAGATAAGCTTCAGTTCCTAGCATTTTTGTAAGTCTCCATTTTCCAAGGCTATGTGACCTACGTCATCCAGACTTTGCAAGAAGCAAGCTGAGTTACAGAAGCAGAATGAACAGGAAGTTATTGTAAATTTTTTTTCCTCTTCAATAGCTTCATGGAGATGGTACCAGGGAGCCATGTGTTGATTATGAACCATGAATTATTATTCTCTGAACCACTGGAGCAATGGAGGCAGGAGGAGGCATCTCCACAGCGCATGGTACACGGTGGAACAGGTGCCAGCATCTTTGATAGGGTCACGAGTGGCAAAAGACAGTTGTGTCTACTGTCAGCAGGGACAGTTGCTTGCATGTAGAGATAGAGAACTGGGAAAATGAGAATAACTGGGGTGTGGGTTCCAGGAGACTGGCTTAGTAAAGCCTAAACCTTTTCTCCAATCTTAAATATCCCAATATGGGTAAAGTGTAAGCATAAAGTTTACATAATGTAAAATGTGAGCATTATGCCAGTGGAAAAGGTCTTGAGAAAGTCAGTGAAGCTTATTGTCCAGATTAGTTTGGGGGTCTAAATTTTGAAGTACTGAATGTTAATTTATATTACTTTAGATTGCCAGCTAAGCCCTGGGATGTTTTGTATTATGTGGAATGTCACTTTAACCATGGTCTAGAATCAGATCTGAGTCCCCTATTTTAGGAAGTAGCAGGTGAAACCATCGAGTTTGGCACATTGCTGAAAGCAGTGCCCGGGGAATAAACCCTGACATCACCCAGCCATCTTAGCTTACTAAGAATGCACCACACTTCCTTGATCCTCTGCCAAAGAACACAGCCAACCTCTGGCACAGAAACCAGGGGAAATGGCTGAGTGTCTGATGTTCTCTCCACCCTCAGAAATAATCCTAAAATAATTCCACTGGACCCAGTGTGGGGCAGCTCACAAGGCAGACAGGACCAGCCTGTGGGAAGGGTGTGTCTGCTGGCACTTTCTCTGAGCTGTTATTTCAGGCCTGGCTGTGTTGGCTTGTATTTATGATTATACATTTTCCTGTATGAGGAACAGGTGACAGCAGCCTGGTCGCTGGAGGATTTTTAAATAAAGGTCAAGAGATTAGTGATATATTATGACTCACATTAAAATCTGGAGTGGAACTGCCAGAAACAGAAACCACTCTCCAGGGCCCCATCTCCCAGCGGAATGCAGTGTCCATGATTTGCGAAGGCCGGCACAGAGTACACAGTGTGTCTAAATCAGGGCCACCATTTGGAATCAAGAAGAGAACTGAGTCAAGGCAATAAGATTGAGCTCGCAGGCATCACTACCCTGAAGGACACCATAGAGACTACTCAGCAGTGTCACCCTTGCCTGAGGACCTCATGGTAGAGGCTGTGCACTGCCAGCCACAGCTTTTATAGCACAGAGCAATTGGAATTCTTCTTCATCAGCCTCCTGAAAGTCATCCTCGTGTCTGCTTCAGAGTCAGTGGATGAATCTATCAGGGCATGTTAGAAATTGTTGATGTAATTTAAAAAATATTTTAGCAATTCTAAGAAAGCCTTTAGCTAAGTTTAACAGATAGCACAGTTGATAAAGAATCCGTCTGCAGTGCAGGATACCCCAGCTTGATTCCTGGGTTGGGAAGATCCACTGGAGAAGGGAGAGGCTACCCACTCCAGTACTCTTGGGCTTCCTTTGTGGCTCAGCTGGTAAAGAATTCGCCTGCAATGTGGGAGACCTGGTTTCGATCTCTGGGTTGGGAAGATCTCCAGGAGAAGGGAAAGGCTACCCACTCCAGTATTCTGGCCTGGAGAATTCCATGGACTGTATAGTCCATGGAGTCACAAAGAGTCGGACAGGACTGAGCGACTTTCACTTCACTGAATACATGAAATTCCCCAGCAATGTACACCTTCTCAGAGCCCTCACTGAGAAAAACTGTAACTTAAACATGTACTAATAAATGGACTAAAGAGAAAAGATATGTTCAAAGGAAAAAAAAAATAACTTTTGGAAAAAAGTTCTTAATCCTCAGTGAGGACTATCATAAAAATTTTAAGTTGGAAAAAGTATGCATTTAGACTATGTCATGTAGCAATATTTAGTTATCATGACATTTTTTTACATTCTATTTTTAGAATTTTACATTTTACATTCTTATTTTTAGAAAAATATATGTTGAAGCATAAGCGTTAAAAATGCCACAAACCAGGAAATAATCATCAAATTTTAGAAGAAACTTTGTAAATGTTATAAATGGTTATAGTGATTGGTTAATTTTTTAAAATTTATTTTTAACTGATAATTGCTTTACAGTATTGTGCTGGTTTCTACCAAACATCAACATGAATCAGCCATAGATTTACCCATGTCCCTTCCCACTTGAACCTCCCTCCTCATCCCACCCATCTAGGTTGTTAGTGAGCCCCAGTTTGAGTTCCCTGAGTGTGACTGGTTTTAAAATTTTTATTATAAAAATAACTTATCTGATTAGAAAAGCAATAAAGGCTTGTGTTATTATGTTTTTCTGATTATATAAGTAGGATAGTAATTCATTTCAAAGAAGGAAGAAAATGTCTTCAAAGAGATCTACACTGCTAATATAGAGAAAATAATGCATTTGAGCATTCACACATAAGACAGTTATTAACTGCTCCTTTACACTAGATGTCTCTTAGATCCTGGGATTAAACTTTAAAAGATACCATTCTCATCTTTCACAAGTGTGTGGCCTACAGAGAATACAGACTGGAACTGGCCATGCTATAAGAGCAGAGAGGAAGATCGAAAGCTGGACTGAGTGCAAGCCTACCCCTGGGCAGGGTAGGCTTCTTGAGACAGAGAGAATTTGAGACAAGTTATCAGTAAAAAAGAAGAGGTGTGGTGGGGAGGAGACTCTGGGGAGAAGGAACAGAACATAGAAAGTTGTGGAGGTATAAGAGAATCCGGCAAGTACAAGCAGTCGTTTTCTCTGGCTGTAGGAGGGACAGTAGCATTTGATAAGGCTGGAGAAGTGAATTGGGAGAGTCAGCTTGAAGGGTATTGTATGCTCAAGAGCATGAACCTGGTTTCAGATGCGAAAGAAACTTTCTGATGGATAACTCAGACAATATAGCCACGCTCTAACATAGGTAGGTTTTGTTCCTAAGCCCATTGACTAACCTGGGTTTTGTAATGTGTGAGCTTTGGTAGCCTCTGGGTCCAACTTAATTCAAGGCAGTACCATTGCCCCTTGCAGTTAGTATCTTTCTACCAAAAGAAACCTTAGCACAGAAAACAAGCCAGACAAACGTAGTGTCTCAGTATTCGGCCTCAGACTGAACGCCTAAGCAACTGTACCTGTTCCACATGGAGAGATAATGATGGGAGAGGGGTGACTCAGAGAGTTAAAAAAAATAAGATGGTAACTAGTACTAGGACAGAAATTCCTGGATTCTCTCCAAACCTTAATCACTCTTTCAACTTTCTCTCAAATCATGGGTCAATTTTGCAGCTAATGATAGCAGCTGATGTTTACTGGGCATTTTTCTGTGTACCAGGTGCTAGCCAAGTTTTCATGCTACTCATCCTGCTTGAGCAACTACTTGCTCCCTCATAACTCTACAAAAGATGAAAAAAGGGACTCAGTGCAAAAGTAAGAACATTTCACTCTATTAATGTAAGGAAGTTTAGGGAAATTAGTCAGGCATGCATGAAAATGCTCCCAGTGAAATGACACCTGCAGGAGATGGTGTGAGTTTAATTTCATCTATATAGGAAAGGCACATTGAAGCAAAAATTTGATCTCTGGGAGGTGGGAGTCAAGTAATGTTTATTCCTCCTTTAGACCTTTCTTCTAGGATGAACACAAACAATTTTTATCATAAAATTGTTATTTTCATAAAAAAACACAATTTTACCTGGCTGAATTGGATCCAGAAGCTATGAATGAAAAAAGAATCTTCATATTTTTCTTTTTTTTTTTAAAGAATCTTCATATTTTTCTAACTGCCCCTTAAACTATTGAACCATGAGTATTTATTTGTATTTATTTCTATGCACTAGAGTTTTTATTCTTTTATTAGAGGGGAGTTCTTGGTTGAGTCAGTGGGGCTGAGGCTGGATTTGAAATTTTGGAGCTGAAGGAGGGACACAAGGAGTAGACAGAGGGACACAAGCAGTAGGCAGAGTGACTTTCCATGAGTATATGAGAGGGCAAGAGTATACAGAGCCTGTGCTGTTTGAAGGAAAAATTTGGAATACTCTGCCATAAAAAGAACTATTTACAAGCCCAAAGAGCTGAAGGTGGCATAACAGTGGGAGGAACCTATTCTCCCTCTGCAAGAGCCAAGGGAGTCCTGGCATCAGAGCCTCCAGGGAGCGCAGGCTTGGTGCTGTTGGATGGCAGGCAGGGATGAGAAGGTGAGAGTGAGGCCCCTTTGGGCAGGCGTCTGGGTGGGTGGGGGCTGCAGCTGAATTCCAAGGCAGATGAGCTGCTGGGAGTGAGTGTGAGGCCCCTCTCAGGACTCAGAATTTGAGGCCAACTCATTTCAGCTCCTTAAAGGCAGCCTTGTTTTGTGATCAAAGGCTGATGGAGGCTCAGTCAGAGGTTATGTTATTAGAACCTGAAAGATGATGCATGTTTGACCGAGCAAGGAATTTCACAACCGTTGGAATTCATCCCAAAGTTTGGCACAGTTTTTGATTTGCTTCATGTTCCTGATGAGCACCACAGTCAGCAAACAGTTGGTGGCTGCTGGGGCCCTTGTGAGAGAAGGTGGCCAAGCGGGCTGACTGCCTTCTCAGTCCAAGGAGACTTAAGGAGAGACAGGCTTGGAACACACTTCCCTGTTAAAGACAGGGACATGGCCATTTGCTACAGCCCATGCAAACCAAGGCACATTAAAGTGAAACAAAAATTGATTGACTGAAACATTTGGTTATGTGAATAAGAACTTTCTGATGTGACTGGAGAAGTCTGACAGTGCTTAAATGCAGACCAGGCCAGAGGTCAACATGATGCCCATGTGTTTGATGGACCTCTGTAGGGTTACTGATCATCCTGGTGCGGCCGTAGATAGCTTCCTCATAATTGATGCTAAAGTCATGACAAAATCAACAGGAGGGCCTCTTTCTTGGGCCCTCCTAAGAATCAGTTTATTTACTCAAAGAGTACTATTTGCAGACACCGCCCCAACCCCCGCCCCCCGCCACCTACTGCTTCGCCCAGGACAGATTTAATAAAATTTCAGAAAGAATGAGTTCAACCAATGTTTTAACAACTAAATAGATTCAGTGGCCATTACACTGTTTCTGGGTTCAGGAGGAGAATAAGGACTACATTTAAAACAATCTTTTAATTCTGACATTTCAGGGTTTATTGGTGTGATATGTAGGTGAAATATAGTTGCTGATTTGAAAAAAGAAAGAATTGCTTTCTCAATGCAGATATCTCATTGGCCTGATACCACTAAGCTCCTCCCATAGACAAGTTGACCAGAAGCTCAGGTGTGAGGAAACCCTGTGGAGACCCTGGAGTTGTCCTCTAGTGTCTTCCAAATTGTGCCTTCCTCACCAATAGCCCTTGGGTTGCACCAGGGGTAGATTCTGTCAAGTAACAGTGACTGTAGCATTCAAAGCTCACTGCGACATTCACAGTGGGTCCTGAGAGGTCCTCAGGTATCTTTACATTTCTCCAAAGAAGACATATAGATGACCAGTAGGAACATGAAAAAATGCTCACCATCACTAATTATTAGAGAAACGCAAATCAAAACTATAATGAGGTACCACCTCACACTGGTCAGAGTGGCCATAATTAAAAAGTCTACAAATAACAAATGCTAGAGAGGATGTGGAGAAAATGGAACCTGCCTACATTGTTGGTGGGAATGTAAATTGATACAACCACTGTGGAGAACATTATGGAGGTGCCTCACAAAACTAAAAATAGAATTACCATGTGATCCAACAATCCCACTTCTGGGAATATACCTAGGCAAAACTATAATTTAAAAAAATATTTGCACTCTTATGTTCATAGTAGCACTATTTACAATAGCCAAGACATGGAAGCAACCTAAGTGTCCACTGACAGATGAATGGATAAAGAATATGTGAAAACATATATACAATGAAATCTACTCAGTCATGAAGAACAAAATAATGCCATTTGCAGCAACATGGATGCAACTAAAGATTGTCATACTAAGTGAAATAAGTCAGAAAGAGAAAGACAAATATCATATGATATCACATATATGTGGAATCTAAAATATGGCACATATGAACCTAACTACAAAACAGAAGCAGATTCACAGACGTAGAGAAGAGACTTGTGGTTACCAACGGTGGGGGGAGGGAGAGGGATGGACTGGGAGTATGGGGTTGGTAGATGCAAACTATTACATTTAGAATGGATTAACAACAAGGTCCTAATGTGTAGCACAGTAAACTATATTGAATACCCTGTGATAAATCATACTGGAAAAGAATATTAAAAATAATGTATGTATGTAACTGGGTCACTTCGCTGTATAGCAGAGATTGACACAACACTGCAATTCAACTATACTTCAATCAAAAAAAAAAAAAGAAGTGCCTTTTAATCAGTTCTGTTGGAAATGCACTAAGTTATTTGACTAGAGGTGGTTTTTTTTTTTTTTTTTTTTTTACTTCAAAATACCTCATGGCAGGGAACACTCTGTTTTCTGGTGGGGACTTTAAGAAACCCTTTAGTATTGTTTTTTGGGACACATTTCTCTCTGAAACTAAACACAAGCTGTAATTATTTCTCCTTCTGTCTTTTTGATGTGATTGTTCATCCTCCAGGACACAGACGAGGGCTGACTGATCATCACACTATTGCAGCATCTTGTCCAAGGCTTGGCCAATAATTGCCACAGCAGGAAGCCACCTCTGCAAGATCAAATTTAATCTAGCTGATTAAATATGCATGCTGCCTCCATTCCCAGGAACTGCTTTCCAGCACAATTCCTATCCACCAAAAACAGGAGACTGAAACCTGAAACACAAGGCCCAGAGGAACCTCAATTCTCCATGTGTAACTGTCTCAGTTGAAGTACCTGCAAGACCATTTGGCTGGGGGAATGGGCTTGGCCAAGGAGATGGGGCTTGCCCTCAGACTTCCTAAGGATGGGGATAGGCATTGTTCCTTCCAGCTGCTAAACTGTAAGATCTATGGCCTACAATAGCTACTACACAATTTTCTGGTAGTTAACGCTTTTTGAGGCATTCATATGGGAGGATGGGATACCTCTGTCCTGGGAACCCACTTCGACTGAGACAGTCGTACATGGAGAATTGGGGTTCCTCTGGGCCCTGTGTTTTAGGGTTCAGTCTCCTGTTTTTGGTGGACAGGAATTGTGCTGGAAGGCAGTTCCCAGGAATGGAGGCAGCCTACATATCACTGTCTTTAATGAGCTAGATAAATTGAAAAAAATGAAGAAAATTAATTTGCTTTTCTCTAAAGATTTTTAATCTTCAACTGCTCTTATTTTATTTTCAAATATTTTGGAATTTCATAAAACTTTTATTAATTTTTAAAAATATAAATTTAGTTATTTATTAACTTAATTTTTAAAAACATTTTGAAATAATTGCAGATCACAGGAAACTGCAAAAAACAGTACAGAGAGATCCTCTCACACAGTTTCCCCCACGAGTAAGTTCTTGTATGAATAGACACAATAGCATGATCAGGATAAGGTACTGATATTTCCTACTTCATTCTGGAGATGTGTAATTTGTATCTTCTTTCTCTTTATCTCTGTCAGTCTTAGCAGAAGCCTGTCAATTCTGTTGAAGTGTTCAAAGAACCAGCTTTTTGTTTTACTGATGTTCTCTATTATTTCTCTGTTTTCATTTCCATTGAATTCTGCTTTCATGTTTCTTTTTTTTCCTGCTTGTTTTATGCTTATTTGTTCATTTTCTAATTTCTTGAGGTAGGTCCATCCTAAAGGAGATCAGTCCTGGGTGTTCATTGGAAGGACTGATGCTAAAGCTGAAACTCCAATACTTTGGCCACCTCATGAGAAGAGTTGACTCATTGGAAAAGACCATGATACTGGGAGGGACTGAAGGCCAGAGGAGAAGGGCATGACAGAGGATGAGATGGCTGGATGGCATCACCGACTCGATGGATATGAGTCTGACTGAACTCCGGGAGTTGGTGATGGACAGGGAGGCCTGGTGTGCTGCAATTCATGGGGTTGCAAAGAGTCGGACACTACTGAGCGACTGAAATGAACTGAGGAGCTTATTATTGATTTGAGAACTATTTACCTCAATTCACTTAGTGTTATAAATTTCCCTCAGCAATAGCTTAGCTGCATTCAACAAATTTTGACATGTTGTACTTTTACTTTTGCTCAGTTCTATGTATTTTAAAAATTTCCTCTGTCTTCCACTTCCATCTATGGATTATTTAAGAGAGTGTTGTTTTAATTTCCGAGTTTTGGGAGATTTTCCTCATATCTTTCTGTTACTGACTTCTCGTTGATTTCTTTATGGTTGGAAGATATACTCTGCATGATTTTGATTCTTTTAAATTTGTTGGGATTTGTTTTATGACCCAGGATATACATTCAGCCCTCCATTTGCTTAGATTCTAGATCTGGAAATTCAACCAACCACGGGTCAAAAATATTTGAGGAAAAGGGAAAAATTCCAGAAAGCTTCAAAAACCAAAACGAGTTTGCCACATGGGCTGACAACTATTTACAGAGCATTTACATTGTGTTGGGTATTATAAGTAATCTATAGATGAGTTACACTACATGGGAGGCTGTTCTAGGTCATATGTAAATACTTCACAATTTTTTATAAGGGACTTGAGTATCCTTTGATACTGGTATCTGTTGTGTGGGGGTGGGGGAATCCCAGAACCAATACCCCCAAGGTAGACTATAGACTAGCTTAGTGGATGTGTTACCATGTTATACTCTGATAAACTCATTGTAAGTTGAAAATATCATAAGTGGAAAATGCATTTAATACATCTAATCTGCTGAACAACACACCTTGGCTTAGCCTAATTTAAATGTGCTCAGAATGCTTACATTATCATACAGTTGGGCAAAATTATCTCACATAAATCCTGTTGTATAGTAAAGGGTCAAATAGCTCATGTAAGTTATTGAATACTATAGCAAAAGTTAAAAACAGAATTATGTATAGGCTGTTATGAGGGGTGTGGCTCACTGCCACCACCTAGCATCATGAGAGAGTGTCCTAATGCACATCACTAGCCCAGGAAAAGATCAAAATTCAAAGTTTGAAGTACAGTTTCTACCAAATATGCATAGTTTCTGCATCATGGTTAAAAAAAAAGTAAGTCGGAGGAACTTTCCTGGTGGTCTAGCGGTTAAGAATCTGTCTTGCAATGCAGGGGATGTGAGGGAAGTAAGATCCCATATGCCATCTGCAACTAAGCCCTTGAGCTGCAACCACTGAGACCGTAAGCCATGACTAGAGAGTCCATGTGCCACAAGGAAAGCCCTCTCACACTGCAACTAAAACTTGAAGCAGCCAAATAAATATATTTTTAAAATTGTAAGTCAAACTATTGTTAAGTCAGGGGCCATCTGTGTTCTGTCCATATTGATCATTATGTTATTATTCATCATTATATTTTATAGACATCTATTGTGTGCATGTATGCTAATAAGTCACCTCAGTCGTGTCTATCTCTTTGAGACCCTATGGGCTGTAGCCCACCAGGCTCCTCTGTCATGGGGATTCTCCAGGTAAGAACACTGCAGTGAGTTGCCACGTCCTCCTCCAGGGGATCTTCTCGACCCAGGGATGGAACCAGTTTCTCTTACTTCTCCTGCATTGGCAGGTGGGTTCATTACCACTAGCACCATCTGGGAAGCCGATATTTATTAGGTTCCATTGACTGATAATGTTTTTTTCTTAAGTATTTATTTATCCATTTGACTGTGTCAGGTTTCAGTTACCACATGTGGGTCTATTTTCCTGACCAGGGATTGAACCCGGGCTCCCCGCATTGGGAGCATGGAGTTGTAACCCCTGGACCACCAGGGAAGTTGTTCAGTTTTTCATTATTCTTGAACATTTTCTGTCTGGTAGTTCTATTATTAATGCTAATACTGCTGATGGTCTTTCCTCATTACAAATGCTCTTGATATTCCACTTAACTTGATTTTACCACATACACATTTTGTGTAGTGCTAGAGTTGCACAGAGTTGGACATGACTGAAGTGACTTAGCAGCAGCAGCAGCAAAGCCACCTATTAGAATTATCTGGGAGCTTTAAAAGATGCTGATGCCTGGGCCACATTTCTGATCAGTTAATCAGAATCTCTAGGGGTGAGTCCTGGGCATTAATCCTTTTAAAAAACTCCCCAGATGACTCTACTGTACAGCTACGGTTGAGGACCACCGGATAAAGTCTCCACAATGTGACGTGACCCAAGCCTCCCAGGTAACTGACCTAAGTAGAGACACACAGTTAAAAGCGGTGTCTGGAGTGGCCCTGTCCAGTGAGCTGAGATGGTAGATATGGTCTGCCTCTGCAGTGTCTAACGCAGTAGCATGAGCCACCTATGGCTACTGAGAACTTGAAATGTGGTGAGTGAGACTGAATAACTGAAGCTTTAATTTTATTTTAAATAGCTTAAATTTAATCAGCCACATATGGCTAGTGGTGACAACATTGGATAGGCAGTTCTGGATTCATAAGACATTTTCTGTCTTGTTTTACCAGAAAAAATAATGTGTTTTTACCCAAAATTTCTAATGATAAATGATTCTAAGTGAAACCCTCTGGTTATTTTTAAATGCGATTTTTGGTAATGGAATAAAACTAGAAAGAGGAGGAGAGCTATCATAAGTTCATCTAGAAAAGGGGCTACAAAGGTTCAGTTATGCAAAATAAGTAAGTTCTGGAAAACCATTATATAGCATTGTGCCTACAGCTAACAATACTATGTTGTACACTTAAACTCTGCTAAAAGAGTAGTCCTTAAGTGTTGTTAACACAAAAACTTATAACGGTATTAAAAGAACGAAAGAAGAAGTGATGGGTATGTTTATGGCCTTGATGGTGGTTATGGTTTCATAGGTGTATCCTATCTCCAAATTCATCCAGTTGTATACAGTAAATATGTATAGCTTTTTATATGTCAATTATTCTTCAATAAAATGGTTTAAAAACAAAATAAAATTATAGGAAAAAAGGCTATAATGAAAATTATTGCTTTGATTCTTCTTTCTAAAAACATTTCAAAGAAACTGAAATAATAAATATAGTATGAAAACCAGATATAATGTTTCCATATTTTGTCACTTAATAGAAAATACACTGCCACATTAACAGTGCATCTAACTTTGGCAGAAAATGTTGGGGGGAAAAAGTCTTTGATGGAAAGAAGATTATGAATTCTTCCTTTCCACGGACACTTCAGCTCTAGGAACTGAGACCTTTAATTTTCAGTCAGGCCCATTTAAGTCCTGAGAAGATCCTAACCAATCCTGTCTGTATAAACAGGCTCTTCATTCGTTGGTTAAATATGAAACCAGTATGCAGTCAAAAAAATCTGATGCATGCATTGAGAGAAATGCCCAGACAGGTGGGGAGAAGAGCTCTCCTGCACTAGCTAAGTGCTTGTTTTCCTCCGTTCTGGTGGAACTTACCTTGTCCTCGCCAGCTCCCACCTCTCCTCCCACAACTGGGGCTGCACTTTTCCCTGCTCCTAAAGGTGCACGAATCCAGCTCCAAATTCTAAGCTGACCATAGGGTCCTGGTGCTGTCCCACTGGGGAGCTGGACAAAATCATGAAGAGCTAGCGATTTTATGATAGCGAGCTAGATAACAAGATGAAAAGTGTTTCTAACTGAATGTTGTTAAATCACTAGGTCTTATCCGATACTTTGCAACCCCTTGGACTGTAGCATGCCAGGCTTCTGCATCCTTTACTATCTCCCGGAGTTTGTTCAAATTCATGTTCATTGAACTGGTAATGCTATTTAGCCATCTCATCCTCTGCAACTCCTTTCTCCTTTTGCCTCCGATCTTTCTCAGCAGCAAGGTCTTTTCCAGTGAGTAGGCTATTCACATCATGTGGCCAAAATATTGGGAAAGAGTAAGTCTTCTCCAGTGCCACTTGGCTTTCCTGATAGCTCAGTTGGTAAAGAATCCCTTGCAATATAGGAGACCCCGGTTCAATTCCTGGGTAGGGAAGATCCCCTGGAGAAGGAAAAGGCTACCCATTCAAGTATTCTGGCCTGGAGAATTCCACAGGCTGTATAGTCCATGGGGTTGCAAAGAGTCCCACACTACTGAGCGACTTTCACTTTCACTTCCAGCACAATTCAAAAGTCTCAATTCTTCAGCATTCAGCCTTCTTTATGGTCCTACTCCCACATCTTTACATGACCACTGGAAAAACCATAGCTTTGACTAGATGGACCTTTGTAGGGAAAGTGAATATTCTAGGTAAATAGTCATATGATGTTTTCATCTTATTATTTTAAAGCTTTTAAGACATACTCTCTTCTGTCTTCAATTATACCAAATCTGTAGCCTTAGCCCACATCTCTCTCTTAAGCTTCTGATACATATTTACAACTTGCATTCATGGTTCAAAGCTTGCTCAGTACATCCAAACCCAGATTCATGACACTTCCTGTTCAAATTATTCATGTCCCTTATACCCAGTGCTGATTACTGATTTAATTATTGATCCTGCCACTCAAACTGGGAATCTTAGAATTGTTTGTGACTTTTGTTTCTTAATCACTCTTATCAAATTTATTAGATGTTGGGCATTGCATGGGTATTTTTATTTTTAACTAGCATTGCAAAGATCCTCACACAGAGTTTGGGGTTTTCTTTGAGAAATCCTTTCTGCTCCCTAGAGAGGGAATCTCCATTCTGCATTCATTTTATTTTTACTGACTCATCCCTTGATCTGTAAGCATGCTCAAATTTTCCCCACTAGAAAGAGAATCCTTGCTCAGCCTTTCCTCCGTATTCTTTTATAGCCAAGATCTCTTGAAAAAAAATAAGCCCATGTTGAGTCTATTTCTTCACCCTCATTCACTCTTTGGTTCTTTGACATCCAATATGTGTCCCCACCACTGCACACATACTTGTGTTTCCCTTAAAACAAAAAACCCCTACCCAAACATAAACCCTCTAATGAAGGCCGCAGAGTCCTGCGTGACTTAGTCTGCTATCCCCCTTGTACAGCTCTGTCCTGTTTCCCATCATTTATTCCCCTACAGTCCTGGGCTTTCTTACAGTTTCTTGACGTGCAGAGCTCTGTGCTGCCTCAGGGCCTTTGCACTGCTGCTGTCTGGACCACGATGCCCTCTCCCTGCTTCCTCCTCTCAGCTTGTCACTTGGATATCAAGGCAAGACCTTCCTTGCCTGCCCACTTGGTTCTCGGGTTCCTGGTAGAAGTGAAGAGTTCCTGGGTTTGAGGGCTTTGGCTTACAGCATCCCTGCATGTGCTGCCCTGGCTCCCAAGTGCAGTACTTACGAGATTCTCATTTTTGCTGCATTTACCTTTCCTTCTTTGGGGATGTAAATCTACTAGCAATAAAAATATCCAACAGGGTAATAATGTATACAACATACATTATCAGTGTTCCTAACAATGTTAAATGTTGATGGGGCTTAACTTCTATTTTGAAGAGACTCTTTAAAGTCTTTTTTTTTTTTTTCTAAATCTCAGCCTATCTAGATACCTTAAGTACATACATACACACAGCCCGCAACAAAAACTTTAACAAATCATTAGATCTGTCCCTCAAGATGCTTTCTTAGCAGATGAGACACTCTGGGTGAGACTACACACTTTGTTGTTTCATTATTCAGGACTGTTTTGAAATGTAATACAAATGAAACAGAAATAAGACATATTCAAAAGAGGAAAGTAAACGACCGCTATTGCTAAACAAGGCTAGAAAACCCATAAGAATCACTCTCCTGGGACTATTTTAATAGATTGGTTGGATATGAAATAAAATAAGTATTAAAAAACAGGTAACATGGCTTACTTACTATATGCTTACAATTATCATCCTATAATGCTGAAAAGATAGAGGAACTTAAGGCATACACAAGTCAGTTCTTAGTAAGTCTTTGACACTTTTTGCAGTTTCCAGTACCACTGCTAATGCAATCCAGGCCCTTCATACATTTAATCTGATTTACTGGTAAGGAACTGTTCCCATTGCTAAGATCTAATAGCTGATCAGATGAGGACAAAGGATCATTCATAAATGTACTGAACATCATTACTCTGTAATAAGCCTTGTGCTAGATGCCTGGACTGGAGTAACAAAGACCTAGTGCTAGCCCAAGGACACACAGAGAAAAAGGTGGGAAGATCCCGGATTTGGTTATGGGAATAGAAATAGGATTCATAGAGTAAGAAAGAGTTTGGGGGAAAGGTGGTGAATTCAGAGTTGGACACCAAGGACTTGCATTTCCAAAGAGCAATCTAGAGAGTAATGCCCAATAAAGACCTGGGAACTAGGGATTGGATCAGAGATACAGACCAGAAACTGAGATGGACTCAGAGCCAGGCCCGAAGTTGCTACTGAAGTTCTGAAGTTCCCTGGAAATTCACACACGAAAGGGGGAAATTCTTGAGAACAGAACTTGAATATGAGTTGGAATCTGTGGGAAGAAATAAAACAGTGGAGAAGAAGCCACGGTCATCAGGAAACTTGTGAGAGCCAAGACTTGCCCAGGAGACAGGGCTAGGAAGCATCGGCAGCAGGTGAGGCAGCAAGACCAGAGAACGGCTTTGATGTTGTGATGAGAGATGCTGAGGACAGCTGTTCACCAGAGGGAGGGGAAAACTCTCTGCTGAGGGCTCAGGAGTCAAAGTTGGAGGAGTGGGGGCTGCTAGGGCCCTGATTTGTGGGATGTTGGTGGTAGATGGAAGGGGAGGGTGTGAAGGTGAGACTGATGATGCTGGAAGATTGCGGGGGACTCTCCACATGGAGGCTTGCCTGCAAAGGAAAGCAAGGAGAAAAACTGGGGGAGCTAAGAATACATGAGGTGAGATGGAGAGAAGAGAAGAGGGGGAAGGCTTTCCTTGGGTGTCTTCAATCATTTTACAAAACTAGGAGGACAGGCAATTTGATAAAAGTGGAAGGGGCAGAGGTGTGTGGGCTTGAAGCACATGATTGGAGCAATCACTTTAGACAAGAAAAGATGAACAAAGCTGTGAAGGTCTTCCAAGGGTCAAATTATACTTAGCACACATTCTCAAAATCAAAACAGCAGAGCCTTATGACTTCCTCCAGAAATTTTTAGACAAGAAAGGGATGGTAGTCTGGAAAAGAAGCAGCTGTAGGATTCAAAAAGTCTGCTTTATTGCCTGGAAAATCCCATGGATGGAGGAGCCTGGTAGGCTGCAGTCCATGAGGTCGCTAAGAGTCAGACACGACTGAGCGACTTCACTTTCACTTTTCACTTTCATGCGTTGGAAAAGGAAGTGGCAACTCACTCCAGTGTTCTTGCCTGGAGAATCCCAGGGACGGAGGAGCCTGGTGGGCTGCTGTCTATGGGGTCGCACAGAGTCAGACACGACTGAAGTGACTTAGCAGCAGCAGACTGGGGAGATAAGTCACCAGCAAAAAAAATAAGAAGAAGCAGGGGAACAAGAAAGATTATAAGGACAGGAGACTAGGAGACAAAAATCTCTGTATCTTTGGAAGGAGACACGCCATTTCAAGGGCCAATGATGCTTCCGCTTCTCTCTTATCTGCTTGTCCATTCCTCCTCTTGGGTGCTGGGGGCAAGCAGGTTGTAGCTACAATCAGCTTAGAGAAGCCCATGTTCCTGGGGGTGGTCTCCCTGGGATGCCTGGGTCTCCCTTGCTTTATATCAGTGTCTGTACTGCAAGAGACATAGTTTCATAGTTACATATACACCAAGTCACTGATCTAACTTGTTTGACTCCTGGAGAATTTAAGTGGCCTGAGGGGAAACTTATACCTTCTGCCTGTCCCAAAAGTTATATTTATGTCCCTGCTGCCTACAGTTTAATACAGAAGGTTATAATTAGTCACGAAGATGTGGCTGAACAAACAGTGTCGGTCCTTCTGTTGTTTCCTGTTGCCAGGAATGGAGCCAGCAGCCCTGAAAGACCTATAAAAGCAGCTCTGGTGCTTGGTGCAGCTTTGGCTTTAAATCCTTAGTCTCAGCCCTGCCTCCCTGCTGTCTTGGCTTTCTCTCTCTGTTCTTTCCTTCTCTCTAGCCTTGCCAAATTTGGGCTTAGTCAGGGCTGTGGTGGTAACACTGCAGCTCTTAAAGAGCCAGCTCATGCTGACTCAGAACCAAAGGGCCAGATCAGCACGGAACCTAGAACAGAGGGTAAAAAACGGGGCCAAACCCTTGGCTCAGACCCACCTCCTGGAGCATAGATGCCTGATGGGGGAGGGCAGGGACAATGAGAGAGGTGTGAACTCCCAAAAAAAAAAACACCTTTTCAATAAGAAGGGCTTTATTGTGGGGAGGGGAGTGGAAGCAAGGAGGGGGTGGGGGTAGTGGGGATTCATAATTATGGATTCACATGCAATTCGTTATAAGAAATAATACAGAGAGACTCCCATATACATTTTCCCAGTTTTTCTGAATGATAAGATTTTTGCAGTTATAGTATATCACAGCCAGGATATTGACATTGATAAAATCCACCAACTAGTTCAGATTTCCTGGTTTTACTTGTACTCATTCGTGTGTATGTTTGGTAGTGGTGGTGGTAGTTTAGTCTCTAGGTTATGTCTGACTCTTTATGACCCCATAGATTGTAGCCGGCCAGACTCCTCTGTCCATGGAATTCTCCAGACAAGAATACTAAAGTGGGTTGCCATTTCCTTCTCCAGGCAGTCTTCTAGACTCAGGGGTTGAATCTGGGTCTCCTACATTGCAGGTAGTTTCTTTACCACTGAGCCACCAGGAAAGCCTGTGTTTGTGTGAGTGTGTATGTTTGGTTCTATGCAGTTTAACCACTGTACTTGTATAGGTTTGTGCATCCACCATGACAGTCAAGATACCGAATGCCTCATCATCACTAGAACCCCCTATGTTGCACGTTTGTAATCACATTCTCCATCATCACCCCCATTTCCCCACCTCTTATGCCAGCCCCTAAGCCTTGGTAACCACTGCTGCTCTCCATTTCTAAAATTTTGTCATTTCAAAACAATTATGAAAATGGAATCATATGGTATGTGAAATAAGATATTGTTTTTTTTCATCATGCATAATTCTCTTGAGATCCATTCAAGTCATTGCAAATATACATAATTTGCTCCTTTTAACTGTTGAAGAGTTATCCAGGGTATGGATAAACTAGCTTCTTTAATCATTCACCCTGGGTTATATATAATCATTCAAGCTACCTGTGTTATATTTAAATGAATCTTTTCTAGGCAACATATAAAAAGGCAACTTTTTAAAGGGGTTATGCTATTTTATGTATTCTGCCAACTTCTTTTTATTGCTGTATTTAAACCATTTATACTGAAGGTAAATATTTACATGTTGATGCCTGAGTCAGCCATTTTGTTACTACTACTACTACTAAGTCGCTTCAGTCGTGTCCGACTCTGTGCGACTCCATAGACGGCAGCCCACCAGGCTCCCCCATCCCTGGGATTCTCCAGGCAAGAACACTGGAGTGGGTTGCCATTTCCTTCTCCAGTTTTCCTTTAAAATTGGAGGAAGTTACAGTTGAGTACACACAGGCAAAGTCGTATCTGACTCTTTGTGACCCCATGGACTGTAACCCACCAGTTTTATGTTTGTTTCTCTGGTTCTTGTTCCTTTATTTCTTTTCTTGTCTTCTTAGTGTTACTTGAACAATTTTAAAAAATTCTATCTTGATTTAATTTCAGTGTTTTTGAGTACATTTCTCTGTATAGTTTTTTGTTTGGTTGTTTGTTTTTAGTGGTTGCTCTGGGTATTACAATATAAATATGTGACTTATCACAGTCCACTAGTATCAACATGGTACTTTGTGTTAACCATGGAGTTGGAGTTTCATGTCCATCCAGATCTCTTAACTTTCTCTTTTGTAAAACTTCATTGGCTTGAATATCAGGTGATGTTAACATTTTTATTTCAACTATCAAACTTGCTTCACAAACCCATTATACAACCCACTTATAGTGAACCCAAAATAGTTCACTGTACATACACATTTCTGCTATTTCTGTAGTCCCTTCTTTCCTGACGCTCCAAAATTCCCTCTTTCTGTTTGATTAATTACTTCAGCTGGCCTTAGAGGGTAGGTCTGCTTATCAACAAATTCTTTTTGCTTTCTTTCATCAGTGAAAGTCTTTATTTTCTTTTCATTCCTAAAGGATAGTGTTCCCAGATATAATTTGTGGTTAAATTGTTTTCCTTTCAATGCTTGAAAAGATGCCACTTTCTTTTGGCTCATAGTTTCTCAATGAGACTAGGGCCACCCAAGACAGACGGGTCATGGTGGAGAGTTCTGACAAAACATGCTCCACTGGAGAACGGAATGGCAAACCACTTTAGTATGCTTGCCTTGAGAACCCCATGAACAGTATGAAGAAACAAAAAGATATGACTTTGAAAGGTGAACTCTCCGGGTCAGTAGATGCCCATATGCTATTGGAGAAGAGTGGAGAAGACGCTGGGCCAAAGCAAAAACAATGCCCAGTTGTAAATGTGACTGGTGATAGAAGAAAAGTCTGATGCTGTAAAAGCACTATTGCATAGGAACCTGGATGTTAGATCCATGAGTCAGGGTAAATTGAAAGTGGTCAAACAGGAGATGGCAAGAGTGATCATTGATGTTTTAGGAATTAGTGAACTAAAATGGACCCAGAATAGGCAAATTTAATTCAGATGACCATTATATCTACTCCTGTGGGCAAGAATCCCTTAGAAGAAATGGAGTAGCCCTCATAGTCAACAAAAGTCAGAAATGCAGTACTTGGCTGCAATCTCAAAAATGACAGAATGATCTCTGTTCGTTTGCAAGGCAAACCATTCAATATCACAGTAACCCAAGTCTATGCCCCAACCACTAATGCCAAAGAAGCTGAAGTTGAATGGTTCTATGAAGACCTACAAGACCTTCTAGAAGAAACCAAAGAAAGAAATCCAAAAAAGATGTCCTTTTCATTATAGGGGTCTGGAGTGCAAAAGTAGGAAGTCAAGGGATACCTGGAGTAACAGGCAAGTTTGGCCTTGGAATAGAAAATGAAGTGGGGTACAAGCTAAAAGAGTTTTGCCAAGAGAACACACTGGTCATAGCAAACACCCTCTTCCAACAGCACAAGAGACAACTCTACACGTGGACATCACCAGATGGTCAATACTGAAATCAGATTGATTATATTCTTTGCAGCCAAAGATGGAGACGCTCTGTACAGTAAGCAAAAACAAGACCAGGAGCTGACTGTGGCTAGATTATGAACTCCTTATTGGACAATTCAGACTTAAAGAAAGTAGGGAAAACCATTAGACCATTCAGATATGACCTAAATCAAATCCCTTATGATTATACAGTGAAACTAACAAATAGGTTCAAGGCATTAGATCTGATAGAGAGAATGCCTGAAGAACTATGGACGGAGGTTCATGACATTGTGAAGGAGGTGGTGATCAAAACCATCCCAAAGAAGAAGAAATGCAAAAAGGCAGCATGGTTGTCTGAGGAGGCCTTACAAATAGCTGAGAAAAGAAGCGAAAGGCAAAGGTGAAAAGGAAAGCTATACCCATTTGAATGCAGAGTTCGAAAGAATAGCAAGGAGAGAAAAGAAAACCTTCCCCAGTGATCAGTGCAAAGAAATAGAGGAAAACAATAGAATGGGAAAGACTAGAGATCTCTTCAAGAAAATTAGAGATACCGAGGGAACATATCATGCAAAGATGAGGACAGAAATGGTATGGACCTAACAGAAGAGGAAAATATTAAGAAGAGGTGGCAAGAATACATAGAAGAACCATACAAAAAAGACCTTAATGACCCAGAAAACCATGGTGGTGTGATCACCCACCTACAGCCAGACAGCCTGGAATGCAAAGTCAAGGGGGCCTTAGGAAGCCCCCTTTGTTCACTATGAACAAAGCTAGTAGAGGTGATGGAATTCCAGCTGAGCTATTTCAAACCTTGAAAGATGATGCTGTGAAAGTGCTGCACTCAATATGCCAGCAAATTTGGAAAACTGGCCACAGGACTGGAAAAGGTCAGTTTTCATTCCAATCTCAAAGAAAGGCAATGCCAAAGAATGTTCAAACTACTACACAGTTACACTTATCTCACGTGCTAGCAAAGTAGTGCTCAAAATTCTTCAAGTGAGGCTTCAACAGTCTGTGAACCAAGAACTTCCAGATGTTCAAGCTAGATTTAGGAAAGGTGGAGGAACCAGAGATCAAATTGTGAACATATGCTGGATCATAGCAAAAGCAAGAGAATTCCAGTAAAACATCTACCTCTGCTTCATTGACTATGCCTAAGCTTTTGACTGTGTGTATCACAACAAACTGTGGAAAATTCTTCAAGAGATGGAATACCAGACCACCTTTCCTGCCTCCTGAGAAACCTACGCAGGTCAAAAAGTAAAAGTTAGAACTGGACATGGAACAACATACTGGTTCCAAATAGGAAAAGGAGTACGTCAAGGCTGTATATTGTCATCCTGTTTATTTAACGTACATGCAGAGTACATCATGTGAAATGGCAGACTGGATGAAGCACAGGCTGGAATCAAGATTGCCAGGAGAAATATCAATAACCTCAGATATGCAGATGACACCACCCTATGGCAGAAAGTGAAGAGGAACTAAAGAGCCTCTTGATGAAAGTGAAAGAGGAGAGTGAAAAAGCTCGCTTAAAACTCAGCATTCTAAAAACAAAGATCATGTCATCTGGTCCCATCACTTCATGGCAAATAGGAGGAGAAACAATGGAAACAGTGACAGACTTTATTTTCTTGGGCTCTAAAATCACTGCAGACGGTGACTGCAGGTCATGAAATTAAAAGACACATGCTCTTTGGAAGAAAAACTATGACCAACATAGACAGTATATTAAAAAGCAGAGACATTAATTTACCACCAAAGTTCATATAGTCGAAGCTATGGTTTTTCCAGCAGTCATTATGGGTGTGAAAGTTGGACCATAAAGAAAGCTGAGCTCTGAAGAATTGATGCTTTTTAACTGTTTTTGTTGGAGAAGACTCTTGAGAGTCCCCTGGACTGCAAGGAGACCCAACCAGTCAATCCTGAAGGAAATCAACCCTGAATATTCATTGGAAGGAATGATGCTGAAGCTGAAACTCCAATACTTTGGCCACCTGATTTGAAGAACTGACTCCTTGGAAAAGACCCTGATGCTAGGAAAGTTTGAAAGCAGGAGGAGAAGGGGACAACAGAGAATGAGATGGTTAGATGGCATCACTGACTCAATGGACACGAGTTTGAGCAAGCTCTAGGAGTTGCTGATGGACAGGGAAGCCTGGTGTGCTGCAGTCCATGGAGCTGCAAAGAGACAGACATGACTGAGTGAATGAATTGAACTGATTTCAGGAGACTCGACTATCATTTGTATCATTTTCGCTCCAGATAACAACACATCATTTCTCTTTAGCTTCTTTCAAGATATTTTTTTTCCTTTTTCTTCTACATGGGTTTCTTACAAATGGTCCTGTTTGGGATCCACTCAGCTTCTTGAGTCTGGAGGTTTGTGCTGCTGCTAAGTCACTTCAGTCGTGTCCAACTCTGTGAGACCCCATAGACGGCAGCCCACCAGGCTCTCCCCATCCCTGGGATTCTCCAGGCAAGAACACTGGAGTGGGTTGCCATTTCCTCCTCCAATGCATGAAAGTGAAAAGTGAAAGTGAAGTCGCTCAGTCGTGTCCGACTTCACGACCCCATGGACTGCAGCCTACCAGGCTCCTCTCTCCATGAGGTTTGTATGTGTCAATAAATTTGGGAAAATTTTAGTTATTACTTCTTCATTTGCTCTTTCAACTCCACTTTCTTTCTCCTCTTTTTCTGGTACCCCAAAGACAGAAAGGGCTTTCGAGGAGGTGCAGTGGTAAAGAATCTGCCTGCCAATGCTGGAGATGCAAGATACGTGGGTTCAGTCCCTGGATCAGGAAGATCCCCAGGAATAGGAAATGGCTACCCACTCCAGTATTCTTACCTAGAAAATCTCATAGACAGAACAGCCTGGTGGGCTACAACCCATGGGTCACCAAGAGTCAGACACGACTGAACACACACACACACACACACACACACACACACACACACGTGAGGTTTAAAAAATTTTCTGCTATTATATTTTTAAGTTTCTAATTTTTATTTGTTTCTGTTTTGTAATTTGTATTTATCTGCTAATTTTTGTAATTGCTTTTGTTATTGATTTTTGAAGCATTTTTATAACAACTATTTAAAAATCCTTATTGGATGATTCCAACATCTTACTCATTTCAGTGTTAATGTCAGTTCATTGTCATTTGTCACTCAAGTTGTGATTTTCCTAGTTCTTGGCCTGACAGGTGACTTTTTCTTATTGTACCTTGGATGCTTTATCTATAGTGTTAAGAGACTCAGAGTCCTATTAAAAACTAATTTTAGGAGGCAGTCACCCTGTCTAGGTTTAGCATTCAAGTTCTGGCTTACTTTTCCAACCTGTGGTTCCAAATCACTTATATTTTAATCTTTGGTCTCTTGATGTATCTGCTGGTGCTGGGACTCCCACTCCATCTTAGTGCTGTCTGAGGGAGTGGAATAGGACTCCTCAGCTTGGGCCACCACGTGTCTTGGAGGAAAGGATGGGGCGCAGGCATATGAGGACAAAGGAGCTTCCTGGGTGGGGCCACTTGCCGTGATGGCAGCCTCTTCTGGTTCTGCCTACTCACCAGGTTTGCGGGCACATCTCTGCAGAATGGAGTCTCTTGTTTCTATTTCCCTGGCTGTAAACCTGTGAGAAAAGCCACGTCTGGCTGTAGTTGTACAGCTGAAGCCCCAGGACATGTGGCACAGGACAGACTGTGTAACGGTGTGTGTGGTAGACTGGCTGTATGTTGTTCCACAACATCCAGGGCTGCTTTGAGATTCAGCTTATCCCTGTGACTCACCGACTTAATGAGAAGCAAGCAGGAATGATGAATGTCACTCACAGACGGAAGCTTTGAGAGCCAGGAGGAGCTCGCTTCGTACTCTTCCCTGTCGTGATCACTGATGATGTTTCAGATGGCAGCTGTTCCATCAGCCCACGTCCCAGAGTGGGGATGGTGACAGCTCAGAGCAGAGCCCCCGCAGGGCTGGGATGACATGTGATAGTGATGTAAACGAGCAGGAACCTTTGTGTGTGAACTGCGCAGATCTGGGGCATTGTTTGTCACCACTGCATCACCTGGCTTACTCTGCAGTGAATTTTGCTTAAAGAAAAAATTGAGAGAAGAGGAAAATCTTGATAGCCCTGGAGGGTATTAGAAATACGTAAAACCATGCCTCTTAAATATTACATAAATTAAACATTTTGTTAATTTATCTTCTGTTCTTTAGTTTAAAATGAGAAATGAAGTTTTGCTCTAGGTAAATAAGAATCCATAACCACCTGTCAACGTCTGTATTAGAGTTCCTGAGGGGTCTATGACACATTTGCAATATAGTGTGCTTTCCAGTCTGAAAATGGAAGAATGATGCTATTTTCAAAGAAAGTTTTATTTCTGTCTCTACCTGCTATGGTCTAAATGTATTTCACCTCTGCCCCAATTTACATGTTAATTCCAAAAGCCCAATGAGGTGGTAGTAAGATGTGGGGACTTTGGAGAGGATATTAGGTCGTGAAGGATTTGTGTTAATTGTGACATTAATGCCCTTATAAAAAAGGCCCAAGGGAACACCCTTCCTTTCTACCATGTGAGGACATAGCAAGAAACTGGTATCTGCAAGACCAGAACCAGATTGTGCGAGCACCCTGATCTTAGATTTCTAGCCTCTGGAACTCCAGAAATTTCAGTTGCTTATGAGCCATCTGATGTCTGATATTTTGTTATAGTGACCTAAATGGACTAAGGTACTACCCCCAGGGTGGCCTCCATCCTTGACTCTGGCTTTGTGTTTATCTCCCAACTTTTTCCTCCCATAGCATTTGCATTTCTTTGTCATGCTTCTGCAAAATTTTGTCTCCATCTTACAGTTTATTTTGGGATCAACACAGGTCAGTAATGGGATCAGTTCAGCTTGTACCAGATCACAAGTACAGCCTCCAGGTATAAACAAGGTCATAGGTAGGGAAACTGGATACCATCCCAGAGGAGAGAAATCAAGTTTCCTCTACGAACCCTTAGGTAAACCCACAGCATTTGTGTTATTGTTAGGTGGTGTTTATTAGATTAAACTGGCCTCAAGACATTCTGTAATTGCCCCTAATGTAATTTGTACTGAGGAAAGGATAGCCTGGTCTTTTTAAGATGATGCAGATATAGTTTCTGTCAAATTGTGACAAAGGAAACACACCTTTTTACAATGTTGAATTGGTGAAAGTGAAGTCACTTCAAAATGAAATCAGATGACACATGGACCTCTAAATCAGAGAACCACAGGTACCTGGGCCTGTAATTCCTGGAGTAAACCCCCCAACATGGCTGAAACCAAACACTACTTTCTACATTACATAGCTTTAAACCCATTATCTTTTCTCCTTTTCTATCTTTATTCTACAGCTGTTGCCACCCACTCTTTATTCTTGAGGTTTCTGTCTTCTCTAAGTCTAGCAATGAAATAAATTCTTTTTTTCTGCACCTACTGGTTCTTTTCTACTGTTCTGATCAAGGTATATTGTAGACTTTTTAATTTTAAGAATTTTGTTATCCTCTAAATGGAAATAAAGAGAAATAAAATGAAAAAAATTTTAAAAATGTGTGCAAAGTTCCATAGGCAAATTGACTCACAGTGTCCCAAAATAATAGTTCTTATTCTCTAGCTTGCACAAAATGGAGATAGAAGTGGACTTGTTAGTCCCTTTACTCCATTCCCTAGCCAGACTATTGCTCCTTTAGTCCTGATGGAGAGGCCCTTCAGAACTCCTCAGCTCACTTATCTCCATCCATATGTCCATTTTCTTTGTAAATGGTGAACATCTGAGAGCAAGTGTTATTTCTTTCCCACATTTAAGTCTCTAGGACCTAACCCAGTGCCCAGCAAATATTAGACACTCAATAAACTTCTGTGAAGTAAAACACATGCTCTTTGTGGGTCTATTCTTTTACAATTTAACAAATTAAAATTTTACTTCTGGAGTGGTAAGGTGAGGAGTTTTGCAAATGTATCTCTCCAAAACTGTGATGAGCACACTGACAAAAATTGTCAAAATCAACCTTTAAAAGAACTCTTGAAATTAACCAGAGTTTTGCATTAAACTGAGGAGGATTTATGCAGGAAAAACTGCTGAAAATGTATAAGAGCAGCAGGGCTTTACATTTTGTGATGTAAGCTAAACCTATCTCCCACCACGTAGCTGGGCAGTAAATGTGAAAACCAGCTGCCTTACAACCACAGTAGCTGTCAAAGCCAGTAACCTTGCAGCTACTGAAGGAGGGATATGAGGTTTCAGTTCAGTCACTCAGTCATGTCTGACTCTTTGCAACCCCATGAACTGCAGCACGCTGGCCTCCATGTCCATCACCAAATCCCGGAGTTCACTCAAACTCATGTCCATCGAGTTGGTGATGCCATCCAGCCATCTCATCCTCTGTCGTCCCCTTCTCCTCCTGCCCACAATCCTTCCCAGCATAAGGGTCTTTTCCAATGAGTCAACTCTTCACCTGAGGTGGCCAAGTATTGGAGTTTCAGCTTTAGCATCAGTCCTTCCAAAGAACACCCAGGGCTGATCTCCTTCAGAATGGACTGGTTGGATCTCCTTGCATCCAAGGGACTCTCAAGAGTCTTCTCCAACACCACAGTTCAAAAGCATCAATTCTTTGGCGCTCAGCTTTCTTCACAGTTCAACTCTCACATCCATACATGACCACTGGAAAAACCATAACCCTGACTAGATAGACCTTTGTTGACAAAGTAATGTCTCTGCTTTTTAATATGCTACCTAGGTTGGTCATAATTTTCCTTCCAAGGAGTAAATGTCTTTTAATTTCATGGCTGTAATCACCATCTGCTGTGATTTTGGAGCCCCAAAAAACAAAGTCTGACACTGTTTCCACTGTTTCCCCAACTATTTGTCATGAAATGATGGGACCAGATGCCATGATCTTTGTTTTCTGAATGTTGAGCTTTAAGCCAACTTTTCACTCTCCTCTTTCACTTTCATCAAGAGGCTTTTTAGTTCCTCTTCACTTTCTGCCATAAGGGTGGTGTCATCTGCATATCTGCGGTTATTGATATTTCTCCTGGCAATCTTGTTTCCAGCTTGTGCTTCTTCCAGCCCAGCGTTTCTCATGATGTACTCTGCATATAAGTTAAATAAGCAGGGTGACAATATACAGTCTTGACGTACTCCTTTTCCTATTTGGAACCAATCTGTTGTTCCATGTCCAGTTCTAACTGTTGCTTCCTGGCCTGCATACAGGTTTCTCAAGAGGCAGGTCAGGTGGTCTAGTATTCCCATCTCTTGAAGAATTTTCCACAGTTTATTGTGATCCACACAGTCAAAGGCTTTGGCATAGTCAATAAAGCAGAAATAGATGTTTTTCTTGCTTTCTTGTTGATCCAGCAGATGTTGGCAATTTGATCTCTGGTTCCTCTGCCTTTTCTAAAACCAGCTTCATGTCAATGTATGGCAAAACCAATACAGAATTGTAAAGTAAAATAAAAAATAAATAAATTAATTAAAAAGCAAACGAAAAAAATAAAAAAAAATAAAACCAGCTTAAAGATCTGTAATTTTACAGTTCACATATTGCTGAAGCCAGGCTTAGAGAATTTTGAGCATTACTTTACTAGTATGTGAGATGAGTGCAATTGTGCATGAATTGAAGAAAGTGAGGAAAACCACTAGACCATTCAGGTATGACCTAAATCAAATCCCTTATGTTATACTAGGTTTGGAGCTCCTTAAAAAGTCCCATCCTCAGAGTAGTATCACTGTATCATTTGTCTCACAGTTTCCTGGAAAAGTTCCATTTTTCAGAGTATTATTGTTATTTGACCTGACTTGGAGCTCTATTCCGTGGGAAAGCCCTATTCTCAAGGCATTTGTCAAAAACAAACAGCAGCAAGTATTTAACATTGCAACTACCCAACACTGCAGTACAAATTGGAACAAAAAGAATCTGGCCAAAACTTAAAAGGAAGATCAAGGTCAGGAAGGTAAAGATGTCACAGGGGTCTTTAAAAACTCTCTTTTAGGGGATCCAAAATGTGCACACATGTGAAAGCATGTGTGCATGCTCAAGAAAGACCTTGAGATCTTTCAGTGAAGGCTAAGGAAGAGTTGTAAACTGCCAGACTTTGAAAGAAGACATTCCCCAACACACACACACACACACACACACACACACACACACACACACGCCTGCATATACGACATTTTACATACAATATTCCTTGCATACTACAAGGAATACAGAATTAAAGAATATTTTCACGAAGTCACCAAATTAATGAAGAGCCACAACAAACAACAAAAACAATAAATTTGGCACATGAGAGGAAAGAATATGATTTTTAAAGTTACCACATTGTGTTATTTTAAATTATCAATTCAAAACAAAAAGTTTCAAAATCATGTTAGGAAATAAGAAAGTATGACCCATATATAACTAAAACAGTCAATAGAAACTGCTCTGAGGAAGCCCCAATGCTGAACTTACTAAGCAAAATCTTTAAAGCAGCGATTACAGATATGCTCAAAAAAAAAAAAAAAAAAAAAAGGAAGAAGCATGTTTGAAGAATGAAAAGAAAGTATGAGAACAATGTCTCACCAAATTTCTATCTTCATAAAGAAATAAAAATTATAAAACAAAGGATTAAATTAAAGTTCTGTAGCTTAAAAATACATACACTTTTTAATTCATAAAAAATTAAAGTGAAAAAAATTTCTTAGAGAAATTCAACTTCAGGTTTAAGGTGACAGGAGAAAGAATCAATAAACTTGAAAAATAAGGCAACTAAAGTCATTCAGTTTGAGTAAAAGTAAGACAATAAAAAAGAAAATGAACAGAGCTGAGGAAATCTGTAGGAACCATGAAGGACTACCAATATGTTCACAATAGGAGTCCCGGAAGGAAGGAACCAAGAAAAAAAGGTAAAAGAAATATCTGAAAAAAATGATGGTCAAAGACTTACAAACTCTAATGAAAAGCACTTATGGATACATCTTAAATATCAAATTAGATAAATGGAAATAAATTGATACCTATACATATTGATACCTATACATACCTATACATATTTATTTGGGGGGGGGGAGAGGGCTCCAAAATCACTGAAGATGGTGATTGCAGCCATGAAATTAAAAGACGCTTACTCTTTAAAAGGAAAGTTATGACCAACCTAGATATTATATTCAAAAGCAGAGACATTACTTTGCCAACAAAGGTCCATCTAGTCAAGGCTATGATTTTTCCAGTAGTCATGTATGGATGTGAGAGTTGGACTGTGAAGACAGCTGAGCACTGAAGAATTGATGCTTTTGAACTGTGGTGTTGGAGAAGACCCTTGAGAGTCCCTTGGACTGCAAGGAGATCCAACCATTCCATTCTTTTTTTTTTTTTTTTTTTTACTTTATTTTACTTTACAATACTGTATTGGTTTTGCCATACATTGACATGAATCAGTCCAATTTGAAGGAGATCAGTCCTGGCTGTTCTTTGGAAGGACTGATGCTAAAGCTGAAACTCCAATACTTTGGCCACCTCATGTGAAGAGTTGACTCATTGGAAAAGACCCTGATGCTGGGAGGGATTGGAGGCAGGAGGAGAAGGGGACGACAGAGGATGAGACGCCTGAATAGCATCATCGACTTGATGGACATGAGTTTGAGTGAACTCCGGGATTTGGTGATGGACAGGGAGGCCTGGCGTGCTGCATTTCATGGGGTCACAAAGAGTCAGACATGATTGAGTGACTGAACTGCACTGATACATATTGTAGTCAAGTTGTTAAAAGATAAAGAGATTTTTTTGAGACAGAGAAAAATGATGCATCACATACAGTTCAGTTCAGTTCAGTTGCTTAGTTGTGTCCAACTCTTTGCAATCCCATGGATTGCAGCATGCCAGGCCTCCCTGTTCATCACCAACTCCCGGAGTTACCCAAATTCATGTCCACCGAGTCGGTGATGCCGTCCAAACATCTCATCCTCTGTCGTCCCCTTCTTCTCCTGTCCTCAATCTTTCCCAGCATTAGGGTCTTTTCAAATGAGTCAGCTCTTCACATCAGATGGCCAAAATATTGGAGTTTTAGCTTCAACATCAGTCCTTCCAATGAACACTTCAGGAATGATCTTTCCACATCCAAGGTAAGAGAAACCCCAGTAAGATGGTAGATGCCAAGAGAGGGCATCAGAGGGCAGAGAGACTGAAACCACAATCACAGAAAACTAACCAACCTAATCGCATGGACCACAGCCTTGTCTAACTCAATGAAACTAAGCCATACCATGTAGGGCCACACAAGATGGATGGGTCATGGTGGAGAGTTCTGACAAACTGTGGTCCACTGGAGAAGGGAATGGCAAACCACTTCAGTATTCTTGGCTTGAGAACTCCACAAACAACATGAAAAGGCAAAAAGATAGTACATTGAAAGATGAACTCCCCAAGTCAGTAGGTGCCCAATATGCTACTGGAGATCAGTGGATAAGTAACTCCAGAAAGAATGAAGGGACGGAGCCAAAGCAAAACCAGTACCCAGTTGTGGATGTGACTGGTGACAGAAGCAAAGTCCAATGCTTTAAAGAGCAATATTGCACAGGAACCTGGAATCTTAAGTCCATGAATCAAGGCAAATTGGAAGTGGTCAAACAGGGAATGGCAAGAGTGAAAGTCAACATTTAGGAATCAGTGAACTAAAATGGACTGGAATGGGTGAATTTAACTTAGATGACCATTGTATTTACTACTGTGGGCAAGAATTCCTTAGAAGAAATGTAGTAGCCATCATAGTCAACAAAAGAGTCTGAAATACAGTACTTAGATGCAATCTCAAAAATGACAGAATGATCTCTGTTCATTTCCAAGGCAAACCATTCAATATCGTGGTAATCCAAGTCTATGTCCCGATCAGTAACACTGAAGAAGCTGAAGTTGAACAGTTCTATGAAGACCTACAAGATCTTTTAGAACTAGCACCCTCAAAAAGATGTCTTTTTCATTATAGGGGATTGGAATGCATAAGTAGGAAGTCAAGAAACACCTGGAGTAACAGGCAAATTTGGCCTTGGAGTACAGAATGAAGCAGGGCAAAGGCTAATAGAGTTTTGCCAAGAGAATGCACTGGTCATCACATACAAGTGATCCTCAATAAGTTTAATGACAGACTCAGTAAGAAACCAAGACAGTGAAATGACATATTCAAAGTGCTGAAAGAAAAAGACTGTCAATTAAGAATTCCACATACAGCAAAAGTATTTTTCAAAAACCAAGGAGAAATTAAGGAAACCATGTGTAAATAAAGACTAAGAAAGTTCATCACTAGCAGATTTGCTTTCCAAGAAATAAGGAGTCTTTCAGCTAAAATTAAGAAACACTTGATAGTAACTTGAATCCATGTGAATTTGTAACATTCCTTTCCCCACCTAATTTAGAAGAAAGTATCATAAAGCAACAATTATAAAACTGTATTGATGAGATTATAAGGTAAAAATGTAATTTATATGATAATAATGAAAAAAGAGAGAGAGAGTGGGACTATAATGGGGCAAACTTTTGCACGCTATTGAAATTAGGTTGATAGTCATCTGAATGAGTTTGTTTTAAAGTATCAGGTTGTTAATCACTTAAAAATAACTAAAGTATATGCAGTAAAAAGAACAACAAGGCAATTTAGATGGCACATTAGAAAATATATACATATTAATATAAAAGAAGGCAGTAATGAAAGAGTACAGAAACAAAGACCACATAAAACATAGAAAACAAAGAGAAAAATGGCAGACATAAATCTTACCCTTTCAGTCAGTTCAGTTCAGTCGCTCAGTCGTGTCCAGCCCCATGGACTGCAGCATGCCAGGTTTCCCTGCCTATCACCAACTCCCGGAGCTTATTCAAATTCATGTCCATCGAGTCAGTGGTATCCATTCAACCATCTCATCCTCTGTCGAACCCTTCTCCTCCCACCTTCAATCTTTCCCAGCATCAGAGTCTTTTCAAATGAGTCAGTTTTTCAAATCAGGTGGCCAAGGTATTGGAGTTTCAGCTTCAGCATCAGTCCTTCCAATGAATATTCAGGACTGATTTCCTTTAGGACGGACTGATTGGATTTCCTTGCAGTCCAAGGGACTCTCAAGAATCTTCTCCAACACCACGGTTCAAAAGCATTAATTCTTCAGCGCTCAGCTTTCTTCACAGTCCAACTCTCACATCCATACATGACTACTGGAAAAACCATACTTTTGACTAGATGGACCTTTGTTGGCAAAGTAATATCTCTGCTTTTGAATATACTATCTAGGTTGGTCATAACTTTTCTTCCAAGGAGCAAGTATCTTTTAGTTTCATGGCTGCAGTCACCATCTGCAGTGATTTTGGAGCCTCCCTTAAAAAAAGTCTGTCACTGTTTCCAATGTTTCCCCATCTATTTGCCGTGAAGTGATGGGACCAGATGCCGTGATCTTAATTTTCTGAATGTTGAACTTTAAGCCAACTTTTTCATTTTCCTCTCTCACTTTCATTAAAGGGCTCTTTAGTTCTTCTTCGCTTTCTGCCATAAGGGTGATGTCATCTGCATATCGGAGGTTATTGATATTTCTCCCAGAAATCTTGATTCCAGTTTGTGCTTCATCCAGCTCAACATTTCTCATGATGTATTCTGCATACAAGTTAAATAATCAAGGTGACAATATACAGCCTTGACATACTCCTTTCCCAATTTGGAACCAGTCTGTTGTTCCATGCCCAGTTCTAACTGTTGCTTCCTGACCTGCATACATATTTCTCAGGAGGCAGGTCAGCTGATCTGATATTCCCATCTCTTAAATTTTCCACAGTTTGTTGTGATCCTGTCAGTAATTACATTAAATAAAAATGAATTAAACACTCCAAGCAAAAAAGGAAAGCCTGGAAGAAAATTTAAAAGCCCACAATCTAACCCTATTTTGTCTACAAGAGAAACTTCAAACTCAAAGGTCTAACAGATTGAAAATGAAAAGGTGGAAATATGTATACGGTCAAAATAGCAATCAGGCAATAATTGAAATAGTGCTGGAGTATCTATATCAACAACAGGCAAAATAGACTTTAAGACAAAACTTGTTACTAAAGACAACGAAGAATATTTTATGCTGACAAAGTGTTAATCCCTCAATAAGACACACATGTACTAACTATACATGCAAATATATAACAGACCAGAATAAAAAAAAAAATCTTAAAGTACAAGCAAGGTTGACAGAATAGAATGAAGAAACAGATATCCAACAATAGTTTGAGGCTTCTTTTGCAGTATCACATTCATAATAGTTAGAACAAGTAGGGAGAGGATCAACAAGAGAATAGAGCACTTGAACAACTCCATGAAACAGATAGACCCAGTTTAAAAACCATCAGCTAGATTGAGCAAGAGAAAGGAGAGAAGACTCAAGTTTTAAAATAGGGAAACAAACTTACAGAAATAAGAATCATGATAAAGGAACACTATGAAAACTGCATGCCAATAAATAAGATAAACTAGATGAGACAGACAAATTCCTAGAAAGACACAAAGTACCAAAACTGATTCAGGAATAAATTGAAAATGTAAACAGACCTATTAAAAAGTAAAAACGTTGAACTAGTCATTTAAAAACTTTCTACATGGAAAATTCAAGGCCTAGATGGCTTCACTGGTGAATTATAGCAAATATGCAAAAAATACTGCCTTTCCTTCACAAACTATTCAAAAATAAATAAAGACAAAAAACACAACCTTTCCCACTCATCCTAAAATGACAATTATTAACCACATATTAAAACCAAATTGTACTGGTGGTGTTGCCAGTATTCAGCCTTGTACTGGTATTCAGCATTGTACTGGCAGTGTTGCCCTCAGCAATTATTGAAGAAAGAGACCCGTATGACCCAGCAATTCTATTCTTGGGTATATATCTGAAAAAACAAAAACACCAATTCAAAAAGATACATCCATCCAAGTGTTCATAGGAACTGAAAAAAAATTTTTCATTGGAGTATAGTTGATTTACAAAGCTGTGTTAGTTTCAAGTGTACAGCAAAGTGAATCAGTTATATGTATACATGTCTCCACTCTTTTTAAGATTATTTTCTTATATAGACCATTACAGACTATTGAGTAAAGTTCCCTGTGCTATCCAGCAGGTTCTTGTCAGTGATTTATTTCATATATGGTGATTTACTCGCTAAGTCCTGTCCAACTCTTGCAACCCCATGGACTGTAACCTGCCAGGCTCCTCTGTCCATGGGATTCCCCAGGCAATACTGAAGTGGGTTGCTATCTGCTTCTCCAGGGGATCTTCCTGACCTAGGAACTGAACCTGCATTGCAGGTGGATTCTTTATGGACTGAGCTATGAGGGAAGTCCCTAATTTATGTGTAGCAGTACCTGTATATCAGTTTCCATAGCAACTTTATTTACAATTGTCAAGATATGGAAGCAACCTAGGTGTCCACAACATGCTGGATATAGCAAATGTAGTATATATACACAATGGAATCCTAGTGAGTCATACAAATATGAAATTTTGCCATTTGCAACAATATAGAAAGACTTGGAGGGTATTATACTAAGTGATGTAAGGCAGACAGAGAAAGACAAGTACTGTCCCAGTATTTGTGATATATGGAATTTAAAAAATACAACACACTTGTAAATATAATAAAAAAAGAAGCAGATTCACAGATATAGAGAACAAATTAGTGATTACCAATGGGGTGAGGAAGGGGGGGGGGCAATATAGGGCTAGGGGATTAAGAAATGCAAACTATTATGTATAAAATAAACTACAAGTATAAGTTGTACAATACAGGAAACACAGCCAATATTTTATAATGACCACGAATAGTGTGCAACCTTTAAAAATTGTGAATCACTATATTGTACACCTTTAATTTACATAATATTGTACATCAGCTACACTTTAAGAAACAGCATGCAAAGTTATCTTATAATTTAAAAAAGAAAGAGAAGTAAGTATGTCCAGAGTATACAGGACAATGTAAAACAATTTCAATTCACAAATGATATGGATAAATACTAATTTAATTTGAACTTCATGAAAATAAAACTTTTATGTTTAATGTTTCAAAGGATATCATCAAGAAATGAAAATATTACCCACAGAATGAGAGAATATATTTGTAAATTGTATGTCTGTTAATGATTTTGTGTCCAGCATATATAAAGAAATCTTACAATTTGCAGAAAGAAGCCAATCCAATTTTTTTTAATGGATAAAGGATTTGAATAGACATTTCTCCAAAGAAGATATCTTGTTGTTGTTCAGTCACTAAGTAATGTCCAACTATTTCTGACCACATGGATGGTAGCTCACTAGACTTCTCTGTCCATGGGATTTCCCAGGCAAGAACACTGTAGTGGGTTGCCATTTCCTTCTCTAGGGGATCTTCCCAAATCAGGGATCAAACCTGTGTCTCTTGCATTGGCAGGTAGATTCTTTACCACTGAGCCACTAAGGAAGCCTAGAGAAGATATATGCATTGCCAATAAAAACATGAAACTATTCTCAACAATATTAATCATTATTCATTAGGGAAATGCAAATCAAGTTCACAATGAGATTGTCCCATTCAGTTCAGTTCAGTTCAGTTCAGTCGCCCAGTCATGTCTGACTCTTTGCGACCCCATGAATTGCAGCACGCCAGGCCTCCCTGTCCATCACCAAATCCCAGAGTTCACTCAGACTCATGTCCATTGAGTCGGTGATGCCATCCAGCCATCTCATCCTCTGTCGTCCCCTTCTCCTCCTGCCCCCAATCCCTCCCAGCATCAAGGTCTTTCCCAGTGAGTCAACTCTTCGCATGAGGTGGCCAAAGTATTGGAGTTTTAGCTTCAACATCAGTCCTTCTAAAGAACACCCAGGACTGATCTCCTTCAGAATGAACTGGTTGGATCTCCTTGCAGTCCAAGGGACTCTCAAGAGTCTTCTCCAACACCACAGTTCAAAAGCATCAATTCTTCGGAGCTCAGCTTTCTTCACAGTCCAGCACTCACATCCATACATGACTATTGGAAAAACCATAGGCTTGACTAGACAGACCTTTGTTGGCAAAGTAATGTCTCTGCTTTTCGATATGCTATCCAGGTTGGTCATAACTTTCCTTCCAAGGAGTAAGCATCTTCTAATTTCATGGCTGCAGTCACCATCTGCAGTGATTTTGGAGCCCCCCCAAATAAAGTCTGACATTGTTTCCACTGTTTCCCCATCTATTTCTCATGAAGTGATGGGACCAGATGCCATGATCTTCATTTTCTGAATGTTGAGCTTTAAGCCAACTTTTTCGCTCTCCTGTTTCACTTTCATCAGAAGGCTTTTTAGTCCCATTAAGTTGCCTAAAATAAAAAAAGAAAACAATAGCAAGTATTGGCAAGGATGATGAGAAACTGGAATCAAACATTGTTGCTGCAATTTAAAATAGTACAGAAAACAATTTGGTAATTCCTCAAAATGCTAATCATAGAATTTCCATGTGACCTTCCAATTCTACTCTCAGATATGTACACAAGAAAAATGGCAAATAAAAAAATAAAAACATATGTCTACATAAAATGTTACATTAATGTTCAAAACAGTGTTATTAATAGCAATCAAAAGTTGGAAACAACCACATATATATCAAATGATGAATAGGTTTTTAAAAATGGGGTATATCCCCACAATGGAAATTATCCAACATTAAAAATGCATGAAGTACTAACATGTGCTCTTTTCTGTGAGTCTACTACCCGGACACCAAGAGTGACCTACTCAATCAGTGTGAAGCTCTCATGAAAATGAAAAGAGCCTCCCAGCACTTTTTATGCCTAAGGGCCCCTCTGCCTGTTGAAATGGAGGGAGGAAATACTGCTAGGTAACCAAACACTAATGAATGTTTAAAGTAAGTGTCTGCACCTTGGGCTGAGGCTGGATGGGAACAGACCCCACAGCCTACACAGTGGTGTCACCATGTACTGACCTTTTCCTCATCCCCTTCCCTAGCTAATCACATCTGACCCAAGAGAGGAGAAACAGTGCCTAGAGCATTGGGATTGAGAGGTTTTACTCTGTGGTCTCTTTGCAACAATATTTTTCTAAACCTTTGCTCTTCAAGATGCTGTAAGTCCCCTGTAGTTCACTAGAATTCTCTACTTGCATGTGACTTGCCATGATATATCCATTATTTCTGCAGATTCAGCAAAACCTAGGGCAAATGCACACCCTTACCCTCAGGATTACTCAGATCCCAGTTGGGCAAAGCCCTCTGATTTCCTTCTGGAAATGATTTTTCTTCTGGGAAATAGTCTTGCTTTCTCTCCAGAGCAGTTCATTTGATGGCCACAGAATCTGTGTTCACAACTCCCATTGTCCCATTGAGTTCAGACAGTTGGTGCTCCTGGGGTTGTGTGTGTGGTTACCCTGGATCCTCTGGTCTTGGCAGCTGGCTCTTTCCCACTGTCTGGGGCTAGGGAAGACCCTGGACCTTGGAGCTACCCAGATAGTGGATGACTTTTCCACTAGCTACAGTTCAGTTCAGTTCAGTCACTCAGTCGTATCCGACTCTTTGCGACCCCATGAATCACAGCACGCCAGGCCTCCCTGTCCATCACCATCTCCCGGAGTTCACTCAGACTCACGTCCATCGAGTCAGTGATGCCATCCAGCCATCTCATCCTGGGTCGCCCCTTCTCCTCCTGCCCCCAATCTCTCCCAGCATCAGAGTCTTTTCCAATGAGTCAACTCTTCACATGAGGTGTCCAAAGTACTGGAACTTCAGCTTTAGCATCATTCCTTCCAAAGAAATCCCGGGGTTGATCTCCTTCAGAATGGACTGCTTGGATCTTGCAGTCCAAGGGACCCTCAAGAGTCTTCTCCAACACCACAGTTCAAACGCATCAATCCTTCGGCTCTCAGCCTTCTTCACAGTCCAACTCTCACATCCATACATGACCATAGGAAGAACCATAGCCTTGACTAGACGGACCTTAGTCGGCAAAGTAATGTCTCTACTTTTGAATTTGCTATCTAGGTTGGTCATAACTTTTCTTCCAAGGACTAAGCATCTTTTAATTTCATGGCTGCAATCACCATCTGCAATGATTTTGGAGCACAAAAAAATAAAGTCTGACACTGTTTCTACTGTTTCCCCATCTATTTCCCATGAAGTGATGGGACCAGATGCCATGATCTTCATTTTCTGAATGTTGAGCTTTAAGCCAACTTTTTCACTCTCCTCTTTCACTTTCATCAGGAAGCTTTTTAGCTCCTCTTCACTTTCTGCCATAAGGGTGGTGTCATATGCATACTGAAGTTCTTGATATTTCTCCCGGCAATCTTGATTCCATCTTGTGCTTCTTCCAGTCCGGCGTTTCTCATGATGTACTCAGCATATAAGTTAAATAAGCAGGGTGACAATAAACAGCCTTGACGTACTCCTTTTCCTATTTGGAACCAGTCTGTTGTTCCATGTCCAGTTCTAACTGTTGCTTCCTGACCTGCATAGAGGTTTCTCAAGAGGCAGGTTAGGTGGTCTGGTATTCCCATCTCTTTCAGAATCTTCCACAGTTTATTGTGATCCACACAGTCAAAGGCTTTGGCATAGTCAACAAAGCAGAAAGAGATGTTTTTCTGGAACTCTCTTGCTTTTTCCATGATCCAGCAGATGTTGGCAATTTGATCTCTGGTTCCTCTGCCTTTTCTAAAACCAGCTTGAACATCAGGGAGTTCACGGTTCACGTATTGCTGAAGTCTGGCTTGGAGAATTTTGACCATTACTTTACTAGCATGTGAGATGAGTGAAATTGTGCCGCAGTTTGAGCATTCTTTGGCATTGCTTTTCTTTGGGATTGGAATAAAAACTGACCTTTTCCAGTCCTGTGGCCACTGCTGAGTTTTCCAACTTTGCTGTCATATTGAGTGTAGCACTTTCACAGCATCATCTTTCAGGATTTGAAAGAGCTCAACTGGAATTCCATCACCTCCACTAGCTTTGTTTGTAGTGATGCTTTCTAAGGCCCACTTGACTTCACATTCCAAGATGTCTGGTTCTAGATTAGTGATCACATCATCATGATTATCTGGGTTCTGAAGATCTTTTTGTACAGTTCTTCCATCTATTCTTGCCACCTCTTCCTAATATCTTCTGCTTCTGTTAGGTCCATACCATTTCTGTCCTTTATCGAGCCCATCTTTGCATGAAATGTTCCCTTGGTATCTCTAATTTTCTTGAAGAGATCTCTAGTCCTTCCCATTCTGTTCTTTTCCTCGATTTCTTTGCATTGATCGCTGAAGAAGGCTTTCTTATCTCTTCTTGCTATTCTTTGGAACTCTGCATTCAGATGCTTATATCTTTCCTTTTCTACTTTGCTTTTCGCCTCTCTTATTTTCACAGCTATTTGTAAGGCTTCCCCAGACAGCCATTTTGCTTTTTTGCATTTCTTTTCCATGGGGATGGTCTTGATCCCTGTCTCCTGTACAATGTCACGAACCTCATTCCATAGTTCATCAGGCACTCTATCTATCATATCTAATCACACTAGGACCACAGCCTTGTCTAACTCAATGAAACCAAGCCATACCTGCAGGGCAACCCAAGACGGGCAGGTCATGGTGGAGAGGTCTGACAGAATGTGGTCCACTGGAGAAGTGAATGGCAAGCCACTTTAATATTCTTGCCTTGAGAACCCCATGAACAATATGAAAAGGCAAAATGATAACATACCAAAAGAGGAACTCCCCAGGTCATTAGGTGCCCAATATGCTACTGGAGATCAGTGGAGAAATAACTCCAGAAAGAATGAGGGAACGGAGCCAAAGCAAAAACAATACCCAGTTGTGGATGTGACTGGTGATAGAAGCAAGATCTGATGCTGTAAAGAGCAATGGAATGTCAGGTCCATGAATCAAGGCAAATTGGAAGTGGTCAAATAAGAGATGACAAGGGTGAACGTCGACATTCTAGGAATCAGCGAACTAAAATGGACTGGAATGGGTGAATTTAACTCAGATGACCATTATATCTACTACTGCAGGCAGGAATCCCTTAGAAGAAATGGAATAGCCATCATGGTCAACAAAAGAGTCCAAAATGCAGTACTTGGATGCAATCTCAAAAATGACAGAATGATCTCTGTTCATCTCCAAGGCAAACCATTCAATATCACAGTTATCCAAGTCTATGCCCCAACCAGTAACACTGAAGAAAATGAAGTTGAACGGTTTTATGAAGACCTACAAGATCTTTTAGAACTAACACCCCTAAAAGATGTCCTTTTCATTATAGGGGATTGGAATGCAAAAGTAGGAAGTCAAGAAACACCTGGAGTAACACGCAAATTTGGCCTTGGAATGTGGAATGAAGCAGAGCAAAGACTGATAGAGTTTTGCCAAGAAAATGCACTGGTCATAGCTAACATCCTCTTCCAACAACACAAGAGAAGACTCTACACATGGACATCACCAGATGGTCAACACCGAAATCAGATTGATTCTATTCTTTGCAGCCAAAGATGGAGAAGCTCTATACAGTCAACAAAAACAAGACTGGGAGCTGACTGTGGCTCAGATCATGAACTCCTTATAACCAAATTCAGACTTAAATTGAAGAAAGTAGGGAGAACCGCTAGACCATTCAGGTATGACCTAAATCAAATCCACTAGCTTAGCAATATGGAAATGTGGTTTTCACGCCCACTTTAATTTATGGACAGAGTCAAACTCACTGAATTTGACTTCTTGGTTGTAAGAAACAGAAATTTTCTTGGAGAAGCTGAGTAGAAAAGGTTCATCTGTTATAAGGATGTAGAGCTGGGACGAAGGCTTGCACTGACCCAAGAACAGGAAAATCATCCTAAATCTATCCTGCATCTCTTTTTCTTTCTTTTTTTAAAGTTATTAATTCATTTTAAAAAAATCAGTGGAGATGAATTTTTGTTTTGACCCATGACAAGGAGGTGAGAGATACGGGGAGAGTGACTTTCTCTTACTTAATCCCTAGGGTGGGGATTCTGACCCATTCAGTTTAGTCAGTGCCCACTCTTTGGGTTAGGCTGTCCAAGGACTATTTCTGCACATTTAGGAGGACAGAGATTTGTGAACTGAGTCAACTATCATTAAATTGTTTTTATGAGAAAAACAGCATTTTAAAAACCACATGGAACTTCTGTGTAAGTAGCTTAGAAGTCACCAATCTATTCTAACAACAAGAAATGTGTGCGTGCTCAGTTGCTTTAGTCATGTCCAACTCTTAGTGACCCCATGGATGGTAGCCTGCCAGTCTCCTCTGTCCATGGGATTTTCTTGGCAAGAATACTGGAGTGGGTTTCCATGCCCTCCTCCAGGGGATCTTCTCCTGAATTGCAGGTGGGATTTTTTTTTTTTTTTTTTTTTTACTGCTGAGCCACTAGGAAAGCCCAACAGGAAGGGACGAACTGAACAAATTTAAAAAGTTCAACAACTCTTTTCAGATCCATCAGAGAAATGATGTCACCAATTCTGCATCCTTCAAAATTATCCTTCAAAAGTGCAGAACATGGAACAAAGGACTGATTCAATTTGGGAAAGAAGTGTGACAAGGTTGTATCTTGCCACCTTATTTATTTAACTTACATGCAGAGTACATCATACGAAATGCCAGGCCAGATGAATCACAAGTTGGAATCAAGATTTATGGTAGAAATATCAACAACCTCAGATATGCAGATTGTAGCATTACTAGAATGCTAAAGTGAAAGTGAAGAGAAAGTGCAGAAAGTGAAGAGAAACTAAAGAGCCTCTTGCTGAAGATGAGAGAGGAGAGTGAAAAAGCAGGCTTAAAACTCAACATTTGGGGGCAGTCCTAAGATAACAGAGGAATAGGACAGGGAGACCACTTTCTCCCCCACAAACTCATCAAAAGATCATTTGAACAAATTCCACAAAACAACTTCTGAACACTGGTGGAGGACACCAGGCACCCAGAAAGGCAGCCCATTCTCTTCAAAAGGAATGTGGTATGGATGGAGAAGTCTTGAGGCTACTGTAAGAATAAGACAGAAAGCAAGAGGCAGGAGGCTTAAATCCAAAACTTGAGAACACCAGAAAATTCCTTACTCCAGGGAACATTAATCGACAAGAGCTCATCCCAAAGCTCTTACACTTATACCTACACTGAAACCAAACTCCACCCAAGAGCCAACAAGTTTCAGAGCAAGACATAGCAAGGTAATTCTCCAACACAGAAACATAACCTTAAGCATTAAAATGCAGGCAGCCAAAAGTCACACCAAACTCATAGACACCTCACAACTCACTACCGGACACTTCATTGCACTCCAGAGAGAAGAGATCCAGCTCCACCCACCAGAACTCCGACACAAGCTTACCTAACTAGGAAACCTTGACAAGCCACTCGTCCAACCCCACCCACAGGGAGGAACCGCCACAATAAAGAAGAAGCACAAACTTCCAGCATACAGAAAGGCCACCCCAAACACATAAATCTAAACAAGATGAAAAGGCAGGGAAATATTCAGCTGATAAAGGAACATGATAAATGCCCATCAAACCAAACAAAAGAGGAGGAGATAGGGAGTCTACCTGGAAAAGAATTCAGAATAATGATAGTAAAAATGATCCAAAATCTTGAAAACAAAATGGAGTTACAGATAAATAGAGACAAGGGTTGAGAAGATGCAAGAAATGTTTAACAAGGACCTAGAAGAAATAAAAAAGAGTCAACCAATAATGAATAATGCAATAACTGAGATCAAAAGCACTCTGGAGGGAACCAACAGTAGAATAACTGAGGCAGAAGATAGGATAAGCAAGGTGGAAGACAGAATGGTGGAAATAAATGAAGCACAGAGGAAAAAAGAAAAAAGAACTAAGAAATTAGGACAACCTCAGAGACTTCTGGGACAATGTCAAACGGCCCACATTTGAATCATAGGAGTCTCAGAAGAAGAAGACAAAAAGAAAGGCCATGAGAAAATACTTGAGCAGATAATAGTTGAAAACTTCCCTAAAATGAGGAAGGAAATAACCACCCAGGTCCAAGAAACCCAGAGAGTCCCAAAGAGGATAAATCCAAGGTGAAACACCCCAAGACATATATTAATCAAATTAGTGAAGATCAAACACAAAGAACAAATATTAAAAGCAGCAAGAGAAAAACAACAAATAACACACAAGGGGATTCCCATAAGGATAACAGCTGATCTTTCAATAGGAACTCTTTAGGCTGGAAGGGCATGGCAGGACATACTTAAAGTGATGAAAGAGAAAAACCTACAGCCCGTATTATGGTACCCAGCAAGGATCTTATTCACATATGAAGGAGAAATCAAAAGCTTTACAGATAATCAAAAGCTGAGAGAATTCAGCACCATCAAACCAGCTTTTTAAAAAATACTAAAGGATATTTTCTAGACAGGAAACAGAAAAGGTTTGTAAACTCAAACCCAAAACAACAAAGTAAATGGCAATGGGATCATACTTATCAATAATCACCTTAAATATAAATGGGTTGAATGCCCCAACCAAAAGACAAAGACTGGCTGAATGGATACGAAAACAAGACCCTTATATATGCTGTCTACAAGAGACCCACCTCAAAATAAGGGACACATACAGACTGAAAATGAAGGGCTGGAAAAAGATATTCCATGCAAAGAGAGACCAAAAGAAAGCAGGAGTAGCAGTACTCATAGCAGATAAAATAGACTCTGAAATAAAGGCTGTGAAAAGAGACAAAGAAGGACACTACATAATGATCAAGGATCAATCCAAGAAGAAGACACAACAATTATAAATATATACACACCCAACATAGAAGCACCACAATATGTAAGGCAAATGTTAGCAAGTATGAAAGGGGAAATTAACAGTAACATAATAATAGTGGGAGACTTTAATACCCCACTCACGCCTAGGGATAGATCAACTGAACAGAAAATTAGGAAGGAAACACAAACTTTAAATGACACAATAGACCAATTAGACCTAATTGATATCTATAGGACATTTCACCCCAAAACAATGAATTTCACCTTTTTCTCAAGTGTACACAGAACCTTCTCAAGGATAGATCACATTCTGGGCCATAAATCTAGCCTTGGTAAATTCAAAAAATTGAAATCATTCCAAGCATCTTTTCTGATCACAATACGGAAAGATTAGATGTCAACTACAGGAAAAAAACTATTAAAAATACAAACATTTGAAGGCTAAACAACACACTTCTGAATAATCAACAAATCACAGAAGAAACAAAAAAAAAATCAAAATATGCATAGAAACGAATGAAAATGAAAACACAACAACCCCAGACCTATGGGATTCAGTAAAAGCAGTGCTAAGGGGAAGTGTCATAGTAGTACAAGCATACCTCAAGAAACAGGAGAAAAATCAAATAAATAACCTAACTCTACACCTAAAGCAACTAGAAAAGGAAGAAATTAAGAACCCCAGGGTTAGTAGAAGGAAAGAAATCATAAAAATTAGAGCAGAAATAAATGAAAAAGAAAGAAAGGAGACCAGAGCAAAAATCAACAAAGCTAAAAGCTAGTTTTTTAGAAGATAAATAAAATAGACAAACCATTAGCCAGATTCATCAAGAAACAAGGGGAAAAGAATAAAATCAACCAAATTAGAAATGAAAATGGAGAAATCACAACTGACAGCACAGAAATACAAAGGATCATAAGAGACTACTATCAGCAATTATATGCCAATAAAATGGACAACTTGGAAGAAATGGACAAATTCTTAGAAAAGTACAACTTTCCAAAACTGAACCAGGAAGAAATAGAAAATCTTAACAGACCCATCACAAGCAAAGAAATCGAAACTGTAATCAGAAATATTCCAGCAAACAAAAGCCCAGGACCAGACAGCTTCACAGCTGAATTCTACCAAAAATTTAGAGAAGAGCTAACACCTAGCCTACTCAAACTCTTCCAGAAAATTGCAGAGGAAGGTAAACTTCCAAACTCATTATACCAAAACCTGACAAAGATGCCTCAAAAAAGAAAACTACAGGTCAATATCACTGATGAACATAGATGCAAAAATCCTTAACAAAATTCTAGCAAACAGAATCCAACAACATATTAAAAAGTTCATAGTTCATACATCATGACCAAGTGGGCTTTATCCCCAGGCATGCAAGAATTCTTCAACATTCACAGATCAATCAATGTGATACACCACATTAACAAATTGAAAGAAAAAAAAACCTATGATTATCTCAACAGATGAGGGGGAGAAAGCTTTTGACAAAATTAAACATCTATTTATGATAACCACCCCTCTCCCAGAAAGCAGGAATAGAAGGAACATACCTCAACATAATAAAAGCCATAAATGATAAATACACAGCAAACATTATCCTCAATGGTGAAAAATTGAAAGCCTTTCCCCCAAAGTCAGGAAAAAGACGAGGGTGCCCACTCTCACCACTACTATTCAACATAGTTTTGGAAGTTTTAGCCACAGCAATCAGAGAAGAAAAAGAAATTTTAAAAAATCCAGATTGGAAAAGAAGAAGTAAAGCTCTCACTGTTTGCAGATGACATGATCCTCCACATAGAAAACCCTAAAGACTCCACCATAAAATTACTAGAGCTAATCAATGAATATAGTAAAGATGCAGGATATAAAATTAACACACAGAAATCCCTTGCATTCCTATACACTAACATTGAGAAAACAGAAAGAAAAATTAAGGAAACAATTCCACTCACCATTGCAATGAAAAGCATAAAATACTTAGGAATATATCTACCTAAAGAAACAAAAGACCTATATATAGAAAACTATAAAACATTGATGAAAGAAATTAAAAAAAAAAAAACACAAACAGATGGAGAAATATACCATGTTCATGGATTAGAAGAATCAATATAGTGAAAATGAGTATACTACCCAAAGCAATCTATAAAGCCAATGCAATCCCTATCAAGCTACAAACTAGTTTTCAGAGAACTAGAGCAAATAATTTCACAATTTGTATGGAAATACAAAAATCTTCTAATAGCCAAAGCAATCTTGAGAAAGAAGGATGGAACTGGAGGAATCAACCTGCCTGACTTCAGACTGTACTACAAAGCTACAGTCATCAAGATAGTATGGCACAAAGACTGAAATATAGATCAACGGAACAAAATAGAAATCCCAGAGATAAATCCACACACCTATGGACACCTTATCTTTGACAAAGGAGGCAAGAATATACAATGGAGAAAAGACAATCTCTTCAACAAGTGGTGCTGGGAAACCACTTGTAAAAGAATGAAACTAGAATACTTTCAAACACCATATATAAAAATCAACCCAAAATGGATTAAAGATCTAAATGTAAGACCAGAAACTATAAAACTCCTAGAGGAAAACATAGGCAAAACACTCTCTGACCTAAATCACAGAGGATCCTCTATGACCCACCTCCCACAGTAATGGAAATAAAAGCAAAAATAAACAAATGGGACCTAATTAAACTTAAAACCTTTTGCACAATGAAGGAAATGTGTGAGGTGAAATAAGCAAGGTGAAAAGACAGCCTTCAGAATGGAAGAAAATAATAGCAAACGAAGCAACGGACAAAAAATTAATCTCAAAAATATACAAGCAGCTCCTGCAGTGCAATTCCCAGAAAAATAAATGACCCATTCAAAAAAATGGGCCAAATAACTAAACAGACATTTCTCCAAAGAAGACATACAGATGGCTAACAAACACATGAGAAGATGCTCAACATCACTCAGTATTGGAGAAATGCAAATCAAAACCACAATGAGGTACCATTTCATCCAGTCAGAATGGCTGCTATCCAAAAAGTCTACAAGCAATAAATGCTGGGGAGGGTGTGGATAAAAGGGAACCCTCTTACACTTTTGGTGGGAATGCAAACTAGTACAGCCACTATGGAGAACAGTGTGGAGATTTCTCAAAAAACTGGAAATAGAATTGGCATATGACCCAGTAATCCCACTTCTGGGCATACACACTGAAGAAACCAGAATTGAAAGAGACACATGTACCCCAATTCATTACAGCACTGTTTATAAATAGCCAGGACATGGAAGCAACCTAGATGTCCATCAACAGGTGAGTAGATAAGAAAGCTATGGTACATATACACAATGGAATATTACTCAGCCATTAAAAAGAATGCAGTTGAATCAGTTCTAACTATATGGATGAAACTTGAGCATATTATACAGAGTGAAGTAAGTCAGAAACAAAAGCACCAATACAATATACTAATGCATATATATGGAATTTAGAAAGATGGTAACAGTGATCCTATATGCAAGACAGCAAAAGAGACACAGATGTAAAGAACAGTCTTTCAGACTGTGGGAGAAGGCAAGGGTGGGATGATTTGAGAGAATAGTGTTGAAACATGTATATTATCATATGTGAAACAGATCACCAGTCAAGGTTTGATGCATGAGACAGGGTGCTTAGGGCTGGTGCACTGGGACAACCCAGAGGGATGGGATGGGGAAGGAGGTGAGAGGGGGGTCCAGGATGGGGAACACATGTACACCCATGGCTGATTGATGTCAATGTATGGCAAAACCACTACAATAGTGTAAAGTAATTAGCCTCCAATTAAAATAAATAAATTTAAAAAATTCAACATTCAAAAAACGAAGATCATGGCATACAGTCCCATCACTTCATGGCAAATAGATAGTGAAAAAATGAAAGCAATGACCGATTTTATTTTCTTGGGCTCCAAAATCACAGCAGACAGTGACTGCAGCCAAGAAATTAAAAGACACTTGCTCTTTGGAAGAAAAGCTATGACAAACTTAGACAGCATATTAAAAAGCAAAGATATCACTTTGTTGACAAATGTCCATAGAGTCAAAGCTATGGTTTTTCCAGTAGTCTTATATGGATGTGAGAGTTGAACCACAAAGATGGTTGAGCACTGAAGAATTGATACTTTTAAATTATTGTGCTTTAGAGTCCTTTGGACAGCAAGGAAGAGATCAGATCTGTCAATTCTAAAGAAAATCAATCCTGAATATTCATTGGAAGGACTGATGCTGAAGCTTAAGCTCCAACACTTTGGCCACCTGACTCAAAGAGCTGACTCCTGGAAAAGACCCTGATGCTGGGAAAGATTGAAGGCAAAGAGAAGACGGTGGCAGAGGATGAGATGGTTTGAGAACATCACCAACTCAGTGGACATGAATCTGAAGAAAATCTGGGAGAGAGTGAAGGATAGGGAAGCCTGGCCAGAGAAGGGGATGGCACCCAACTCCAGTACTCTTGCCTGGAAAATCCCATGGATGGAGGAGCCTGGAAGGCTGCAGTCCATGGGGTCGCTGAGGGTCGGACACGACTTCACTTTCACTTTTCACTTTCAGGCATCAGAGAAGGGAATGGTAACCCAGTCCAGTGTTCTTGCCTGGAGAATCCCAGAGATGGGGAAGTCTGGTGGGCTGCTGTCTATGGGGTCGCACAGAGTTGGACACGACTGAAGTGACTTAGCAGCAGCAGCAGCAGCAGCAGCAGCAGCAGCAGCAGCAGGGAAGCCTGGCATGCTGCAGTCAATGGGATTTCAAGGAGTCAGACACAACTTAGCAACTGAACAACAACAAAACCCCAAGGGGGAGAGAGAGACACTGCTTTTTAACAAATGCTTTCTCAATCTGAAACTAGTTATGCTCATAGTATAAGAAACTACAAGAATTAGGTGATACTTTAATAATAACCCCTTGTTAGCAACCAAGGGGTTCCATTTTTTTTTCCCTTCAAGAATGCTAGTGTATGGAATACTGAAACTATTTTTAACCATTCACTTAAGTCTAGGTAAATTCATCAAAGTGAAGTAGGACTACCTCTAACTTTTCTAACAAAAGCAAAACACAAAAGCAACTGTTATTCATAATTTGTAATCAGTAACGTTATTAAAGGGGTTTGTTGATTTTATCTAGTAGTGGTTAGATAGCTGTTTTATTGCTCTTGTTCGTTTGTTTTAATCCATGTTACTTCAAGAAGGATGGTTGGAACTTGGTTTTTGAGGAAGACAGAAAGATTTTACATCTCATTTTACTGGTAATTTTTTTCTTCTGAACTTTGGACGTCTATGTACTTATTTAAAAAGTATGTTGCAGGGGGGCAGTCCTAAGATGGTGGAGGAATAGGACAGGGAGACCACTTTCTCCCCCCCAAATTCATCAAAAGAACATTTCAACGCTGAGTAAAGTCCACAAAAAAACTTCTGAATGCTGGCAGAGGACATCAGGCACCCAGAAAAGCAGCTCATTGCCTTTGAAAACAGGTAGGAAAAAATATAAAAGACAAAAAAAGAGACAAAAGAGGTAGGGAGGGAGCTCCATCCTGGGAAGGGAGTCTTAAAAAGAGAGAAGTTTCCAAACACCAGGAAACACTCTCACTGCCGAGTCTGTGGCGAGCCTTGGAAACACAGAGGGCAAAATAACAGGGAGGAAAAATAAATAAATAATTAAAACCCACAGATTACAAGCCCAGTGGTAACTCCCCCAGCGGAGAAGCCGTGCAGATGCTTGCATCCGCCACTAGCAAGCAGGGGCTGGGCAGGGAGGTGCGGGCTGCATTGTTTTTTAAGGCTCGGGTCCAAGTGCCCCGAGTGTAACCAGAGTGAACTAACTTGGGCTAGCAAACCAGACTGTGGGATAGCTACCACACAAAAAGCTCTAACATAAGACACTGCCAGGACCACGCACAGAACAAAGGATGGAACAGAATTAGCTGGCTGCAGACCATCCCCCTCCGGTGACAGGCAGCCAGAGCTGGAAGGGCCGGAAGGGGGCAATCGCAGCCCCAGAGAGACATTAACTACCAAACTGCAAACAGGCTTTTTTGCTAACTAAGACTTCTTGGGGTTCTGGACAGTCGTCATCCACCTGAGAAGGTGTGCCAGTTGTACACCCAGAAAACTGAGCAGCAGGGATGGGAGAGGCAATAAGTTGCAGCAACCATGCTCGCCAAACATCTGAGCTACTAGAACCTGAGAAGGGCATAAAACGCAGGCCTAACCGAGTCTGCACCTCTGAGGACTACCTGAGTGCCTGAGCCTGAGCAGCTTAGACCTGGGAGGTGCATGCAGCCCAGGGCAGGCCTCAGATGGTTCCCAGCGGAACAAACTAGAGCCTGAGCTGTGTGTGCCATGAGGGGGGGCAGGCCCAGCGTGGCTGTGAGCACATGCAAGTGTTATTTGATTGCAGCATCCCTCCCTACCCACAGCGTGACTGAACAAGTGAGCCTAAAAAAAAGTGTCCACCACTGCCCCCCTTGTGTCAGGGCAGAAATCAGACACTGAAGAGACCAGCAAACAGAAGGAGCTAAAACAGCGGGAACCACCTTGGAAGTGACAGGTGCAATAGATTAAAACCCTTTCGTTAGTACCAACTACATAGGAAGGGGCCTATAGATCTTGAGAAATATAAGCCGGACCAAGGAACTATCCAAAAATGAACTGACCTCACACTGCCCACAACAACACTAGAGAAAGTCCTAGATATATCTTTACTATTTTTACGATCATTCTTTTTTTTTTTTTTTTCTTCTTTTACTTTTCTTTTTTTAACATTTTTAAATTTTTAAGTCCTCTATTTCTCCTTTAATTTTCATTTTTATAACCTACTATTACTTTTCAAAAAAAGACCCTATTTTAAAGCAAACTTTATATATATATATATATATAATAATTCTTGTGACTTTGTTTTTTTCTTCTTCTTTTCTTTAATATTGTATTATTGAAAGAGAAATTAATGAAACAATTCCATTCACCATTGCAATGAAAAGAATAAAATACTTAGGAATGTATCTACCTAAAGAAACTAAAGACCTATATATAGAAAACTATAAAACACTGGTGAAAGAAATCAAAGAGGACACTAATAGATGGAGAAATATACCATGTTCATGGATTGGAAGAATCAATATAGTGAAAATGAGTATACTACCCAAAGCAATCTACAGATTCAATGCAATCCCCATGAAGCTACATCAAATAATTTTACAATTTGTATGGAAATACTAGAACAAATAATTTCACAATTTGTATGGAAATACAAAAAACCTCGAATAGCCAAAGCAATCTTGAGAAAGAAGAATGGAACTGAAGGAATCAACTTGCCTGACTCCAGGCTATACTACAAAGCCACAGTCATCAAGACAGTATGGTATTGGCACAAAGACAGAAATATAGATCAATGGAACAAAATAGAAAGCCCAGAGATAAATCCACATACCTAGGGACACCTTATCTTCGACAAAGGAGGCCAGAACATACAATAGATTAAAGACAATCCCTTTAACAAGTGGTGCTGGGAAAACTGGTCAACCACTTGTAAAAGAATGAAACTAGAACACTGTCTAACACCATACACAAAAATAAACTCAAAATGGATTAAAGATCTAAACGTAAGACCAGAAACTATAAAACTCCTAGAGGAGAACACAAGCAAAATACTCTCCGACATAAATCACAGGAGGATCCTCTATGACCCACCTCCCAGAATACTGGAAATAAAAGCAAAAATAAACAAATGGGATCTAATTAAAATTAAAATCTTCTGCACAACAAAGGAAACTATAAGCAAGGTGAAAAGACAGCCTTCTGAATGGGAGAAAATAATAGCAAATGAAGCAACTGACAAACAACTAATGTCAAAAATATACAAGCAACTCATGCACCTAAATTCCAGAAAAATAAATGACCCATTCAAAAAATGGGCCAAAGAACTAAATAGACATTTCTCCAAAGAAGACATACAGATGGCTAACACATGAAAAGATGCTCAACATCACTCATTATCAGAGAAATGCAAATCAAGACCACAATGAGGTACCATTTCACACCAGTCAGAATGGCTGTGATCCAAAACTCTACAAGCAATAAATGCTGGAGAGGGTGTGGAGAAAAGGGAACTTTCTTACACTGTTGGTGGGAATGCAAACTAGTACAGCCACTATGGAGAACAATGTGGAGATTCCTTAAAAAATTGCAAATAGAACTGCCTTATGACCCAGCAATCCCACTGCTGGCCATACTCACTGAGGAAACCAGAATTGAAAGAGACACGTGTACCCCAATGTTCATCGCAGCACTGTTTATAATAGCCAGGACATGGAAGGAACCTAGATGTCCATCAGCAGATGAATAGATAAGAAAGCTGTGGTACATATACACAATGGAGTATTACTCAGCCATTAAAAAGAATACATTTGAATCAGTTCTAATGAGGTGGATGAAACTGGAGCCAATTATACAGAGTGAAGTAAGCCAGAAAGAAAAACACCAATACATCATACTAACACATATATGTGGAATTTAGAAAGATGATAACGATAACCTTGTATGTGAGACAGCAAAAGAGACACAGATGTATAGAACAGACTTTTGCACTCTGTGGGAGAGGGTGAGGGTGGGATGATTTGGGAAAATGGCATTGAAACATGTATAATATAATGCAAGAAACGATTGCCAGTCTAGGTTCGATGCAGGATACAGGATGCTTGGGACTGGTGCACTGGGATGACCCAGAGAGATGGTATGGGGAGGGAAGTGGAAGGAGAGTTCAGGATTGGGAACTCATGTACACCCGTGGCGGATTCATGTTGATGTATGGCAAAACCAATACAGTATTGTAAAGTGAAATAAAGTTAAAAAAAAAAAAAAAGCAGAGACATTACTTTTCCAAAAACAACAACAAAAATAATAAAAAGTATGTAGCTACTGCCATCTGTTGGATGAAATGTGAGACCTACTTAGATAACAGGAATATTTTAAATAACCATCTGTCCTTTCCTTTCAACTTCTGCTTGCCTCCCAGAGGAAAGATTTTGCCTTTACTCTGTAATTGTGAGGCAGGGTTGCTAACTCCCAGCCCCAGAACCTAATTTCACATCTTCTATTGTGATGGAATGCTTTCTCTTCAGAAGTTTAAATTCTTTCTGCTGAAGAGACTTTCTTCTCAATAAGACTTAAAGAGTAAGGAAGGTTTGTGGAGGAGTAGAGGTTGCTGTGTGTGAGTGCATTTAGGAAGAAGCACATGTTTAGCAGAGGGTAGTAAAACCTCTACTGGACTAATAGCAGAAGTTCTGTTGCTAGGTTGTCCTGCATTTTTAAAGCCAGTGATTTTAATTCCCTGACCTTCAGTTTTTTTAGCCTTAAGATAAGATGGCTTGATTAGAACTAAGAAAATTTCATAAGCTAAAGATTCTTTCGGTTCTTTAGCTTAAAATCTAACCTTTAGGTTAGAAAGATCCTACAGGTTATTTCTATGGAGTCTCATTCAAAGAATGGCGGTCTTGACAAAACATATAAATTTAAGAAGAAACTCCAATCTTCATCTCTTGAAAAGCATGAAAAAAAAAGTTACTCTACCAATCCACAGGAAGCCCACCTTACTACCCCCCCCCCCTTTTCCGCATGTTCTGATGGCCCACTGTTCCTCCATCATCACCTCTCCCTACTCTTTCTTCAAAGGCGGCTGTTTCCTCTCTTCCTTTCGTTCTCACTCTTCAGTCTTTCTCAGCCTTTTCCTTCTCGTCTAGCCCCTCAGACACTGTATTTCTCTTCCCAATTTCAGATTCTCAGTTACAAAGTTCTAAGAACCAGTCTTGGAGCAATAGACTCTTCTCTGAGGTGGGGGACAGGTGGAGAGGCCGAATGAAGTGAAATGTGTTTCATTTCATGCTGCTTGGGAGACAGCAGCAGGAGGAAAAGCACGCATGTCACCAACGCCCACCGACAGGAGCCTTCAACCCTGGGCATGACATGACTAAAGCACCAACAGTGGGATTAACTGGTTTAAAAGTGCACGACAGAATTTGTTTCCCTTGGATGGGTGACTTCTGAACATAGAGGCTATTTTATTCCTTATTCTTGCCCTGCTAAAGAAAGAAAGATTGGGGTCATTATAGAACTCATTTCTAATTTTCTTTCTTGAAATTTGGTGTCCACAAAACCAAAAGTTGATTCGCTTTCTCCTGCTATCCTCCCTTCACTCAATTAGTCAGTTATTCCATTCATTTATACCAGATTAGGGAAGGGGACCATTTGGGAGGAATTCCTTTAAGGTTTCTTCTCTGAAGATGAAGTCTTGATTGCCCTGCCATCCAAGGGCACTGCCTGAGTGAAAGCCTGGGAGTGGGGCTGAGCTTCCCGAGGGTAAGCTCTCCAGTGAAGCAGTCTCGAGGTGTTCTCAGAACCTTCCCTGGGGCTTCCCTTGTGGCTCAGCTGGTAAAGAACCTTTTCCTGGGGTAGGCTGGCTCCCATGGCACCTCTCATTTGCTCTCTGCCCACTGTTCTCATCTAAGTATGCTGACATTTGCTACGGAGGAAGGTAGTGCAGCCAGCCTGCCCTTACAATTTCACAGAAAGGAAAGAACAGTTACTCCTTCCAAAAGTTTTGGGGAGCTCCCTGGACTTGTCTCTTAGCACTGCTGTTGGTGGAGGACCCAGAGGACTCTGGGCAGCAGGAAGGGAAGACACTGGGCAGTGGTGTGACCAGCATCAGGCCCACCCCAGGGGAAGTCTCCAGAGGAGAGTTCCTGTTTATGATCAGTGAAGAGCAACAGACAATTCTACTCTCGGTGATGATGATTCATTTCCTCACTAGAGGTTTGGGAGGATTATAGCTGGAATTTGAAAAAGTCATTTCTATATCTGGTGACAAAGTGACTCTGAGTGATCAGCATGTACTGTTCTGCCGTCTTTGGTAATATCACCAACGTCACTGTACTGAGAAAAATGTAAAGTGGAATGGTGACATTAAAAAAGAAATTATCCAAAAAACACTCCAAGCTATTATAACAAAGTTCTCTCACCATCAACCTCTTTAGGTAAAGTATACAGGCTATATATATATATATACACACACACACATATATATATACACACACATATGTTTATTTGTATGTATATGTATGTATGTCTATGTGCATGTACGCATATGTCATATGAATTGGACCGTAAAGAAGGCTGAGTGCTGAAGAACTGATGCTTTTGAATTGTGGTGTTGTAGAAAATTCTTGAGACTCCCCTGGACTGCAAGGAGGTCCAACCAGTCAATCCTAAAGGAGATCAGTCCTGGGTGTTCATTGGAAGGACTGATGCTGAAGCTGAAGCTCCAATACTTTGGCCACCTGATGTGAAGAACTGACTCATTGGAAAAGACTCTGATGCTGGGAAAGATTGAGGTCAGGAAGAGAAGGGGATGACAGAAGATGAGATGGTTGGATGGCATCACCGACTCAATGGACATGAGTTTGAGTAAACTCTGGGAGTTGGTGATGGACAGGTAGGCCTAGCGTGCTGCAGTCCATGGGGTCACAAAGAGTCAGACAAGACTGAGTGATTGAACAACAATGCATATGTCTCTCTCTCTCTCTCTCTCTACATATATATATATATATATATATATATATGTATGTACACCTTTTCTGAACATTTGTGCTTTGGATGACATAATAAAGTAATGAGCCTGTTCCCAGTCACCAGACCTAGTGCATGTCTCCAAACATTTGCTGGAGGGGGCAGATACTTTAAGGATGCTCCACATGTCAACAATATCCTCTCCAGCCTTGCTTAAAGAAGAGCATGAACATTTGTTTGATGATTTGACGACACAGTAGGTGAGCCTGCAGGAACCAAGTTCATCCACTCCAGGTCATTTTGTCTGTTCTGGAGCCAGAGCATCTCTGTCACAGTCCTCATGGTGGAGAATACATCGCTACTGCAAATGCTCACCAGGTCCTTCCCCTGGGATGGATGTCTCTAATTCCACACCCATAAGGGCATGGCTTTTTTGTTTCTAGTATCATTTATGGTGAGGAGAAGTTACTGAGGGCTAGTCTGTGGAAATAATCATATTTCTGCACAGTTGAGCTTAAGGAGCTGGAAGGATCCTTCAGGCTGTGCTGCTACCTGGTGCCATCCCTCTGCAAAGATGCCTGGTTTGTAGGAGCAGAGGGCACTGGCATGTGGTACCTGGATAGATCTGGGCATTGTGGGTGCCGAGTTGCCATGCCATTCGTGGAGCTATGCTATTAGGGAATATCTTGGAGGGAGATGGGGGCACCCTGAAGTATTTAGGCATTCTAGTGTCTTTAAAGCACCATTTTGGAATGTAATGTGATATAATATTTTAATTATGGGCAGAGGAAGGTAGGATTTTAAGGGGTTAAATGAGGATTTTAATTTGAAGTCTATGGGATTCTCTTGTATGTATGTAAGTTTGGGTTCTGAGGAGTTCTGCTTCTTCCTAGGGGTTCTAACAAGCAGCTGGGTTAGTAGATTAGATCTCCCTCTGTGATGAGCAAGAGCTCCCGCTTTATGGTGATAAATCAGTGACAGGCTCCTAATTTGTTCGGTAGATGTAGTTGTATCTAAATGTAGTTCCTGCCCTCATGAAACTTATAGACTTAGCCTAATGGTAGAGACAAAGCATTGATATAAAATAATAATTAGTAATCATTTACTATTATTCCAAAACAATATTGTTCTATTGTACCATAATTGGTCTCTTATTTGTATGTCTGAAATCAAATAAATATATTTCCGTGCATCCTGAGAGATAATAACTTAAACAAATAGATTCTTTCCTTATTAACTTATCTGCCATTCATTCATCTATTGAGCAAATATTTGCTGATTTTGGCTTAGTTTCAAAAGTCCCTGATGCTGAGAAAGACTGAGGGCAGAAAGAGAAGAGGGTGTCAGAGAATGAGATAGTTGGATAGCATCACCGATGCAATGGACATGAACTTGGGGCAAACTTTAGGAGACGGTGAGGGACAGGGAGGCCTGGAGTGCTGCAGTCCATGGGGTCACAAAGAGTTGGACACAACTGGGAAACTGAACAAAACCAACAACAAATACCTTTGCTAAAGATTAAAGGCCACACAGAGATATTAAAAATTAAGAATTCCTTCTTTTTCAAAGGTTCTCAGAATCCAGTTAGGGGAGAACCTCTACAGAGAGGATTACAATTGGTCCTCACATTCCTCATTCATGTATCCACACATTCCTCATTCATGTATCCACACATTCCTCATTCATGAATTCAACCAGCCACAGATCAAAAATGTCTGAAAAAAATTTCAGAAAGCAAAACGAATATGTCATATGCCAGCAACTATTTATATAGCATTTACAGTGTGTTTACAACTATGCAGACAGCATTTACATTGTATAAGGTGTTATCAGTAATCTAGAGGTGGTTTAAAGTATATAGGAGAGAATTCCCTGATGGTCCAGGGGTTAAGAATCCATGCTTTCACTGCAGGAGGCACAGATTCAATCCCTGGTCAAGGAACTAAGATCCCACATGCCAATGGGCAGCATGGCCTAAATAAATAAATAAACTATTTAGGAGTGTGTGCTAGGTTATTTGCAAATACTATGCTATTTGATACAAGGGACATGAACATCTGTGGGTTTTGGTATGAATTAGCTCCTGGAATGAATCCCCCAGAGATACCAAGGAACAGCTATATAATATAAGGGAGAGTAAACAAGTGTTGTGAAAGTTTGTAAAAGAGTGAACTCTTCCTGGGGAATCACAGAGGTCTTGCCAAATATGTAGAGCTGATGATCTGGTGGCTAGGATATTCCAGATGAGCAAAGGAAGCCTGGACTTGTGTGGGACTTGAGGATGTTAGTGAAGGGGAAGAGCTGGAGCAAGGTTAAAGAAATAAGGTAAGGCCAGGCCACTGAAGACTCAAGTACCAAGGTACATGGCTGGTCCATGTAAGGTTTTATAGCAGGAGAAATCCATGACATGGTGTTACTGGGAAAAACATGCTCTTTAGAGTAAGACAGATCCAGGCTGGAATCTTGACTGTCCTTACAGTGGTGCCCACTGATACATTCTTCTCTGAGCCTCAGTTCTCATGTCTGTAACTTGAAGGAAACGATGCCCATCTTGTGGTCTTGTTTGGAGGACTTAGTGCAACACCTGGGCAGTGTGACCCGTGAGGATGCTCTGCAGAGGGAACATTGTAATGAGGGTAGGAGACTGGCACCCTGGGAAACCTCTTTGTCAAGGTGGGGGTGGAGGTTGGCAGCCTAGGTATGAGAACTGCAGTAGTCCTGGAGCCACCTGAGGCCTCAGGGAGTGGCGTTAGAAGCCAACACAAGCAGGGGTGCGTCTGAGAGATGAGCAAGGGTGGATGGAAACTGTTGTACAGGAGGTGTGGGTGTCTGGTGAGGGGGCTTCAGAGGCACATGGGACCAAAAGGGGTTCTGGGGCTGCCTCCTTAGCAGCACTCCACTCAGGGAAGTCACAGAGGGCCATGAGCCTAGAACAGTCCTTCTGTGGAGCTGGACTTTTTCTTCCAAGCCAGAGAAAATTCCAGGAATTCCTATTTTAATACAAACTTTGATATCTGATAGCAGATGTACAGCTTGATATGGCAAAAGATTTTTGGTTTTCCTTAAGGCTCAAGCTGCACAGGACTGTTTGGCCACGAGGCCAGCTTGGCCAAGAAAACTGTCTTGTTTTGCTTCGAATGGAAGGCATGCTGCTTTGTGGCTCTTGACATTTACTTTAACCAGAAAGCAGAGCTTCATCTTGGCACACAGCACTACTGGGGGCACTGTTGCAAAGACAGCCCTCAGCAGGCATATTTTCCACATTTCACTGTTAATCCCCCAGAGATACCAAGCTTCATCCTTTATCCTTTATCCCTGGTGGCACTCTTTAACAACCTCGTTTGAAAAACAATTAAGGGACAAAATTCACTCATGATGACTGAACTGTGAGGAGATGAGGTGGGTGCTGGTAACAGAGTCCCTCGGGAAAACCAAGTGGGCATCTACCATGTGAAAACTATCACATACGGAGGGAATTAGAGGTTGAAACTAGGATAATGAACCTGATAAAGGAAGAGTTGTTTTAATTATTGGTGCATTCATTGTCATAATTAAATTGTGTGATGTTCCAGAATAGCATCTCTATGGACATCAGGTATGCACCTCTATTCTGAGTGTCCTGGCAAAGAGAAGGCTATGGAGAAAAAACCCAGAAATTCATCTTTCTTAAATCCCAAAGATGGGCACAAAAAGGACAGAAATGGTATGGACCTAAGAGAAGCAGAAGATATTAAGAAGAGGTGGCAAGAATACACAGAAGAACTGTACAAAAAAGACCTTCATGACGCAGATAATCATGATGGTGTGATCACTCACCTAGAGCCAGACATCCTGGAATGCGAAGTCAAGTGGGCCTTAGGAAGCATCACTATGAACAAAGCTAGTAGAGGTGATAGAATTCCAGTCCAATATCCAATTTTAGTAAGTTCAGTTCAGTCGCTCAGTCGTGTCCGACTCTTTGCAACCCCATGAATCGCAGCACGCCAGGCTTCCCTGTCCATCAACAACTCCTGGAGTTCACTCAGACTCATGTCCATCGAGTCAGTGATGCCATCCAGCCATCTCATCCTCTGTCGTCCCCTTCTCCTCTGCCCCCAATCCCTCCCAGTATCAGAGACTTCCAATGAGTCAACTCTTCACATGAGGTAGCCAAAGTACTGGAGTCTCAGTTTTAGCATCATTCCTTCCAAAGAAATCCCAGGATTGATCTCCTTCAGAATGGACTGGTTGGATCTCCTTGCGGTCCAAGGAACTCTCAAGAGTCTTCTCCAACACCACAGTTCAAAAGCATCAATTCTTCAGTGCCCAGCCTTCTTCACAGTCGAACTCTCACATCCATACCTGACCACAGGAAAAACCATAGCCTTGACTAGATGGACCTTTGTTGGAAAAGTAATGTCTCTGCTTTTCAATATGCTATCTAGGTTGGTCATAAAGACTCTTTGGTCTTTTCTTCCAAGGAGTAAGCGTCTTTTAATTTCATGGCTGCAATTACCATCTGCAGTGATTTTGGAGCCCCCAAAAATAAAGTCTGACACTCTTTCCACTGTTTCCCCATCTATTTCCCAGGAAGTGATCTCTCCACTTTCACTTTCATCAAGAGGCTTTTTAGTTCCTCTTCACTTTCTGCCACAAGGGTGATGTCATCTGCATATCTGAGGTGATTGATATTTCTCCCAGCAATCTTGACTCCAGCTTGTGTTTCTTCCAGCCCAGCGTTTCTCATGATGTACTCTGCATATAAGTTAAATAAGCAGGGTGACAATATACAGCGTTGACATACTCCTTTTCCTATTTGGAACCAGTCTGTTGTTCCATGCCCAGTTCTAACTGTTGCTTCCTGACCTGCATAGATGTTTCTCAAGAGGCAGGTCAGGTAGTCTGGTATTCCCATCTCTTTCAGAATTTTCCACAGTTTATAGTGATCCACACAGTCAAAGGCTTTGGCATAGTGAATAATGCAGAAATAGATGGATATTACAAATCCTAAAAGATGATGCTCTGAAAGTGCTGCACTCAATATGCCAGCAAATTTGGAAAACTCAGCAGTGGTCACAGGACTGGAAAAGGTCAGTTTTCATTTCAATCCCAAAGAAAGGCAATGCCAAAGAATGCTCAAACTACCGCACAGTTGCACTCAACTCACACGCTAGTAAAGTAATGCTCAAAATTCTCCAAGCCAGGCTTCAACAGTACATGAATCATAAACTTCCAGATATACAAGCTGGATTTAGAAAAGGCAGAGGAACCAGAGATCAAATTGCCAACATCTGTTGGATCATCGAAAAAATGAGAGAGTTCCAGAAATACATCTATTTCTGCTGTAATGACTATGCCAGAACCTTTGACTGTGTGGATCACAACAAACTGTGGAAAATTCTGAAAGAGATGGGAATACCAGACCGACCCCCTGACCTGCCTCCTGAGAAATCTGTATGCAGGTCAAGAAGCAACAGTTAGAACTGGGCATGGAACAACAGACTGGCTCCAAATTGGGAAAGGAATACTTCCCAAGTATTGTCACCCTGCTTATTTAACTTACATGCAGAGTACATCATGAGAAATGCTGGGCTGTATGAAGCACAAGCTGGAATCAAGATTGCCAAGAGAAATATCAATAACCTCAGATATGCAGATGACACCACCCTTATGGCAGAAAGTGAAGAGGAACTAAAGGGCCTCTTGATGAAAGTGAAAGAGGAGAGTAAAAAAGTTGGCTTAAAGCTCAACATTCAGGAAACTAAGATCATGGCATCTGGTCCCATCACTTCATGACAAATAGATGGGGAAACAGTGGAAATAGTGGCTTACTTTGTTTTTCTGGGCTCTAAAATCACTGCAGATGGTGACTGCAGCCATGAAATTAAAAGACACTTGCTTCTTGGAAGAAAAGTTATGACCAACCTAGACAGCATATTAAAAAGCAGAGATATTACTTTGCCAACAAAAGTCTGTCTAGTCAAAGCTTTCATTTTTCCAGTAGTCATGCATGGATGTGAGAGTTGGATATAAAGAAAGCTGAGCACCAAAGAATTGATTTTTTGTACTGTGGTATTGAAGAAGACTCTTGAGAGTCCCTTGGAGTGCAAGGAGACCCAGTCCATCCTAAAGGAAATAAGTCCTGAATATTCGTAGGAAGGACTGATGCTGAAGCTGAAACTCCAATACTTTGGCCACCTGATGCGAAGAGCTGACTCCTTGGAAAAGACCCTGATGCTGGGAAAGATTGATGGTGGGAGGAGAAGGGGACGATAGAGGATGAGATGGCTGGATGGCATCACCGACTCGATGGACATGAGTTTGAGTAGGCTCCGGGAGTTGGCGATGGACAGGGAGGACTGGCGTGGTGCAATCCATGGGGTCGCAAAGAGTAGGACAGTATTGAGCAACTTAACTGAACTGAATTGGACTAAATGCCATTCAGCTTTGGTAACACGTCTATGTTTTCACCACCAGATGTCACTGTTTACACATAAAATGGAAACAGCAGCGTGTACCAGAAATTAAGTTAGGATGAGGATCTCAGAGAGGTAGAATACCAGGTACCACCAAAGGGCTGTTAGATGGATTAGAAGATCTTCCTCTGTTTGGGAAAACTTGATCTTACTCAAACTGCGTTATCATTAGTTACCTACCTCCTTGGTATGAATACCCCAAAGTGTTTATAAATATTGCAAAGTGTCTGCAATGAATACCAGTCAAATTTCTTCCAACAATGAGTTCCTTTGAATATTATCAAAATGCTCTGAGGATAAAGATGTCAAAGCTTTAAAGGGGACTCCATTAAGATGTTGGTTGCTTTCCTGCCCAAATCTGAGGATATAGGATATGAGCCCGGGATGGACAGACTGTTGGTCAAACATTGGTCCTGTTTGTAGGTTGCAGTAAGGGCAGAAGCAGCTGATATTTCAGAATCTTTCAGAGGATGACAGTTTGAATTTTTCCCCTGGGTTCAGAAGCTATATTTGATGCTTGGTAGCTGACAGTGAGTGGTTATGTACTGGAAAGTGTAACACAAAGGAGGTTTCATGACCAAATGTGCCAAGAACCAAAATTACTTAGAGGGACAAGAATATCTATTGAACTTGGCATCCAGTGGGGAGAAAGAGAGAAAGCTAAAAAGAAGCTACTAGTTACCAGATCTTAGGTTAAAACTGATTGCAAAATCAAATGGGATGTCATTCATGAAAGTACTTTGTGTCCTGCTGCACATGTACTCTACTGAATAAGGTATAATTTAGCAGCTCTAAGTGAGACTCCAAAGTATCCATTAAGGCCTTCTTAATAAACATACAAAGGGACTTCCATGTGGTTCAGTGGTTAAGAATCCACCTTCTGATGCAGGGAACACAGGTTGATACCTGGTTGGGGAAGTAAGACCCACATGCTGTGGGGCAACTAAGCCTGTGCACTACAGCTACTGAGTACACCTGTGCTCTCAAGCTCCTGTTTGGCAACAAGGGAAGCCAGCTTGCAGCAGCTAGAGAAAGTCCACCCTGGCCACAACGAAGACCCAGCATAGCCAATAAATAAATAACAAAAACAAACGTACGAAATCCTTGGCAGCATCTGTGATGTGGTATATGTATCATGCGGTAAACTGTACACTATGAATCTTGCAGGATTTATCTGTAAGGCTCTCCTTGCCTTTTGATCGTGATGATGCTGATGGTGATCATGGTGACTGTGACAACTGTTTCCTAGGTGCTTCACCTGGCCGATTCTTAGCAGTCCCTGCATGCGGAGAGCTGTCCTAGTTTTGGCTGTGTGGGTGCATGAGGTGCCAGTCCTTTTACTGCATGAAGCCTCAGCCATAAGCTCATCCCACCTCTCAGAATACTGAGTCACACATCCAGCTGTTCTGGTCTAAAGGTTTCTCTAACACCCCCTCAAACAGTAGATGTTGGTTGCATGAAACTTGCCTTACATGAGGTTGGGCGTGCCAGTTCTCTTGGAGCCAGAACTGGAGGGTCTAGGGACACATAGTGTAGCAAAACAAATATTTAGAAAAGTGTCAGTCCATTCTGCCTGGCTCCAATCCTTGCTATTACTAATAGAGATGGGTAAACTTTATTGTTCAGACAGGCTGGACACTGTGCTAAATGCTTTACACTGTTAATCTTTATTATGAGATAAGTATTATTACCCCATCCCCAATTATGTAGAAGTCTAAGGGTAAACAACTTGCCTAATAGCACACATTAATAAGTGACAGAGCCAAGACTTGAAGGCAGATCCTTTGTCTCCAAAGAGACTTAAGCCCTAACTGTATACTAACAGTATAGGAAGAGTTCATATTCATAAAACAGCTTTGGACAATTATTCAGGCTTGCTGATTTTACCAAGGCTGTAGATTCCTCTCCCTAGCCAATATTTCCTGCCTACCTGCCATAACTTTACTGAACAAAGGCATCCATTTTCACTGTTTAAAGGGAGGCCCTTGTTAAGTACTCAATAGATACTTGTTGAATGAATGTATGCCTGCATGTTTTCTGTGAGTCACCAGAGAGTCTTCACCCCGTTGGAAGCTCCCAAGTAAGGCATGGTGACTCCTGATATGCAGCTAGAACCCCAAGCAGTACAGAATAACACTTTGAAGCTCATTGTTCTCCATTGATTTAGAGTAACTAAATTTCATGTCTTTAGGAGCCAGTTCATTTTATTAAATTGCACCCATAAACAAAGGAAGAAAGATAACTAGAAATGCTGTTCTTCTACCTGGTGTGGTTTGTTACTTTTTCTTTTTATTATTGAAATATAGTTGATAGTATTATATTAGTTCAGGTGTAATGCACTGTTGCTGTTGTTCAGTCGCTCAGTCGTGTCTGACTCTTTGTGACCCCATGGACTGCAGCACGCCAGGCTTCCCTGTCCTTCACTATTATCTCCTGGAGTTTGCTCAAACTCATGTCCTTTGAGTCAGTGATGCCATCCAACCATCTCATCCTCTGTCTCACTTCTACTCCTGCCTTCAATCTTTCCCAGCATCAGGGTCTTTTCCAATGATCAGCTCTTCGCATCAGGTGGCCAAAGCATTGGAGCTTCAGCTTCAGCATCAGTCCTTCTAATGAATATTCAGGACTGATTTCCTTTAGGATTGACTGGTTCATTGCCTTGCTGTCCAATAGTCTTCTCCAGCACCACAGTTAGAAAGTATCAATTCTTTACTGCTCAGCCTTCTTTATGGTCCAACTCACACATCTGTACATGACTACTAGAAAAACCATAGCTTTGACTAAATGGATCTTTGTTGGCAAAGTGATATATTTGCTTTTTAATATTCTATCCAGTGATGTTAGGAAGCATCACTATGAACAAAATAAGTGGAGATCATGGAATTCCAGTTGAGCTTTTACAAATCCTAAAAGATGATGCTTTGAAAGTGCTGCGCTCAATGTGTCAGCAAATATGGAAAATAGCAGTGGCCACAAAACTGGAAAAGGTCAGTTTTCATTCCAGTTCCAAAGAAAGACAATGCCAAAGAATGCTCAAACTACTGCACAGTTGCACTCATCTCACACACTAGCAAAGTAATGTTCAAAATTCTCCAAGCCAGGCTTCAACAATATGTGAACCATGAGCTTCCAGACATTCAAGCTGGATTTAGAAAAGGCAGAGGAACCAGAGATCAAATTGCCAACATCCACTGGATCATCAAAAAAGCAAGAGAGTTCCAGAAAAACATCTATTTCTGCTTTATTGATTATGCCAAAACCTTTGACTGTGTGGATCACAGCAAACTGTGGAAAATTCTGAAAGAGATGGGAATATCAGACCACCAGACCTGCCTCTTGAGAGATTAGTATGCAGGTCAGGAAAGAACAGTTAGAACTGGACATGGAACAACAGACTGGTTCTAAATAGGAAGAAGAGTACATCAAGGCTGTATATTATCACCCTGCTTATTTAACTTACATGCAGAGAACATCATGAGAAATGCTGAGCTGGATGAAGCACAAGCTGGAATCAAGATTGCTGGGAGAAATATCAATAACATCAGATATGCAGATGACATCGCCCTTATGGCAGAAAGTGAAGAAGAAGAGCCTCTGGATGAAAGTGAAAGAGAAGAATAAAAAAGTTGGCTTAAAGCTCAACATTCAGAAAACTAAGATCATGGCATCTGGTCACATCAGTTCAGTTCAGTTCAGTTCAGTCGCTCAGTCATGTCCGACTCTTTGTGACCCCATGAATCGCAGCACGCCAGGCCTCCCTGTCCATTACCAATTCCCGGAGTTGACTCAGATTCACGTCCATCGAGTCAGTGATGCCATCCAGCCATCTCATCCTCTGTCGTCCCCTTCTCCTCCTGCCCACAATCCCTCCCAGCATCAGAATCTTTTCCAATGAGTCAACTCTTCACATGAGGTGGCCAAAGTATTGGAGTTTCAGCTTTAGCATCATTCCTTCCAAAGAAATCCCAGGGCTGACCTCTTTCAGAATGGACTGGTTGGATCTCTTTGCAGTCCAAGGAACTCTCAAGAGTCTTCTCCAATACCACAGTTCAAAAGCATCAATTCTTCGGCGCTCTGCCTTCTTCATAGTCCAACTCTCACATCCATACATGACCACAGGAAAAACCATAGCCTTGACTAGATGGACCTTAGTCGGCAAAGTAATGTCTGCTTTTGAATATGCTATCTAGGTTGGTCATAACTTTTCTTCCAAGGAGTAAACATCTTTTAATTTCATGGCTGCAGTCACCATATGCAGTGATTTTGGAGCCCCCCAAAATAAAATCTGACACTCTTTCCACTGTCTCCCCATCTATTTCCCATGAAGTGATGGGACCTGATGCCATGATCTTCATTTTCTGAAAGTTAAGCTTTAAGCCAACCTTTTCACTCTCCACTTTCACTTTCATCAAGAGGCTTTTGAGTTCCTCTTCACTTTCTGCCATAAGGGTGGTGTCATCTGCATATCTGCAGTTATTGATATTTCTCCCAGCAATCTTGATTCCAGCTTGTGTTTCTTCCAGCCCAGCGTTTCTCATGATGTACCCTGCAGAGAAGTTAAATAAGCAGGGTGACAATATACAGCCTTGACGTACTCCTTTTCCTATTTGGAACCAGTCTGTTTTTCCATGTCCAGTTCTAACTGCTGCTTCCTGACCTGCATAGAGGTTTCTCAAGAGGCAGGTTAGGTGGTCTGGTATTCCCATCACTTTCAGAATCTTCCACAGTTGATTGTGATCCACACAGTCAAAGGCTTTGGCATAGTCAATAAAGCAGAAAGAGATGTTTTTCTGGAACTCTCTTGCTTTTCCCATGATCCAGCGGATGTTGGCAATTTGATCTCTGGTTCCTCTGCCTTTTCTAAAACCAGCTTGAACATCAGGAAGTTCTCGGTTCACGTATTGCTGAAGTCTGGCTTGGAGAATTTTGAGCATTACTTTACTAGCATGTGAGATGAGTGCAATTGTGTCGTAGTTTGTGTATTCTTTGGCATTGCCTTTCTTTGGGATTAGAATGAAAACTGACCTTTTCCAGTCCTGTGACCACTGCTGAGTTTTCCAAATTTGCTGGCATATTGAGTGCAGCACTTTCACAGCATCATCTTTCAGGATTTTAAATAGCTCAACTGGAATTCCATCACCTCCACTAGCTTTGTTCGTAGCGATGCTTTCTAAGGCCCACTTGACTTCACATTCTGGGATGTCTGGCTCTAGATGAGTGATCACACCATCGTGATTATCCAGGTCGTGAAGATATTTTTTGTACAGTTCTTCTGTGTATTCTTTCCACCTCTTCTTAATATCTTCTGTTTCTGTGAGGTCCCTACCATATCTGTCCTTTATCGAGCCCATCTTTGCATGAAATGTTCCCTTGAAGTGAAGTGAAATGAGGTGAAGTGAAGTGAAGTGAATTGAAGTCGCTCAGTCGTGTCTGACTCTTTGCGACCTCATGGACTGTAGCCTATCAGGCCCCTCCATCCATGGGATTTTCCAGGCAAGAGTGCTGGAGTTGGTATCTCTAATTTTCCTGAAGAGATCTCTAGTCTTTCCCATTCTGTTCTTGTCCTCTATTTCTTTGCATTGATCGCTGAAGAAGGCTTTCTTATCTCTTCTTTCTATTCTTTGGAACTCTGCATTCAGGTGCTTATATCTTCCTTTTTCTCCTTTGCTTTTCACTTCTCTTCTTTTCTCAGCTATTAGTAAGGCCTCCCCAGACAGCCATTTTGCTTTTTTTTGCGTTTCTTTTCCATGGGGATGGTCTTGATCCCTGTCTCCTGTACAATGTCATGATAGATGGGGAAACAGTGGAAAGAGTGGCTGACTTTATTTTCTCAGGCTCCAAAATCACTGCAGATGGTGACTGCAGCCCTGAAATTAAAAGACCTTTACTCCTTGGAAGAAAAGCTATTACCAACCTACACAGCATATTAAAAAGCAGAGACATTACTTTGCCAACAACGGTCTGTCTAGTCAATACATGACTACTGTTTTTTTCAGTAGTCATGTATGGATGTGAGGATTGGACTATAAAGAAAGCTGAGGGATGGTATGGGGAAGAAGGTGGGAGTGGGGTTCAGGATTGGGAACACGTGTACACTCATGGCGGATTCATGATGATATATGGCAAAACCAATAAAATATTGTAAAGTATTTAGCCTCCAATTAAAATAAACAAATTTAAATTAAAAAAAAAAAAAGAAAACTGAACACCAAAGAATTGATGCTTTTGAACTGTGGTGTTGGAGAAGACTCTTGAGAGTCCCTTGGGCTGCAAGGAGGTCCAACTAGTCCATCCTAAAGGAAATCAGTCCTGAATATTCATTGAAAGGACTGATGCTAAAGCTGACACTCCAATAATTTGGCCACCTGATGTAAAGAACTGACTCAGTAGAAAGCACTCTGGTGCTGGGAAAGATTGAAGATGGGAGGAGAAGGGGATGACAGAGGACGAGATGGTTGGATGGCATCACCAACTCAATGGACATGAGTTTGGGTAAACTTCGGGAGTTGATGATGGACAGGGAAGCTTGTCATGCTGCAGTCCATGGTGTTGCAAAGAGTTAGACACGACTGAGTGGCTGAACTGAACTGAGGTTTGTCACAGCTCTTCCTCCAGGGAGCAAATGTCTTTTAATTTCAAGGCTGCAATCACTGTCCACAGTGATTTTGGAACCCACAAAAAAAGTCTGTCACTGTTTCCATTTTTTCTCCATCCGTTTGCCATGAAGTGATGGGACCAGATGCACAGTGATTTGACTTGACACTTGTATAAATTTTGAAATAATCACTGCCGTATGTCTAGTAACCATCTTTCCACATACAAAGTTATTACATTGACCATATTCCTTATGCTGTGTATTACATCCCTATGGCTTATTTTGTAACTAGATATTTATACCTCTTAATCCCCTTCACTTATCTCATGCCTCCTTCAACTGCATTCCCCTTCTGGTAATCACCCATTGTACTCTGTTCCTATAAGTCTTTTTTTTGTTTTGATTCATATGCTTGTTTGTTTTGTTCTTACTTCACATATGAGACCATACAATATTTGCCTTTCTCCATCTGACTTACTTCACTTAGCATAATACCCTCCCTAGATGCATCTATGCTGACACCAATGGCAAGAGTTTATTTTTTTGAGGCTGAGTAATATTTCACCACACATGTGTATCACATCTTCATCTGTTCATCTGCTGATTTAGGTTGCTTCCATATCTTGGTTATTATAAATAATGCTCTTATTAACATAGAGATGCATGTATATTTTAAAATTGGTTTGGTTTTTGTTTTCTTTGGGTAAATATCCAGAAATAAAATTGCTGGGTCATTTGGCAACTCTATGTTTAATACTCATACTATTTTCCATAATGGCTATACCCACTTATATTCCCACCAACAATGAACAAGCGTTCTGTCTTCTCCACATCCTCATCAACATTTGCTATTTCTCATCTTTTGGATGAGAAATGTTCACATTGTGACCGGCGCACTAGGCACGGGCAGCTGCGACCAGTGTACTAAGTGCCGGCGGCTGCGACCGGTGGACTAAGTGAGGCTGAGAGGAGCTACCCCATGTCCGAAGTCAGGGGCAGAAGCCGGGAGGACCCCATGCCTGAAGGGCAGCAGCCAAGAGGAGTTACCCCATATCCAAGGTCAGGGGCAGGGGCCAAGAGTGCCAGGATGTCACAGCACAGGAACAGCCGAGAGGAGCTACCCCACGTCCGAGGCCAGGGGCAGCGGCCGAGAGGAGCTACCCTACATCCAAGCAGTGGTGGCTACACAGGCGCAGGAGGGCCTAGAGGAGCTATCGCACATTGAAGGTCAGGAAAGGCAGTGGTGAGGAGATACCATTCTTCCAAGGTAAGGAGCAGCGGCTGTGCTTTGCTGGAGCAGCCGTGAAGAGATAACCCACGCCCAGGGTAAGAGAAACCTAAGTAAGATGGTAGGTGTTGCAAGAGGGCATCAAAGGGCAGACACACTGAAACCATACTCACAGTCAATCTAATCACACTAGGACCACAGCCTTGTCTAACTCAATGAAACCAAGCCATGCCCGTGGGGCAACCCAAGACGGGCGAGTCATGGTGGAGAGGTCGGACAGAATGTGGTCCACTGAAGAAGGGAATGGCAAACCAATTCAGTATTCTTGCCTTGAGAGCTCCATGAATAGTATGAAAAGGCAAAATGATAGGATACTGAAAGAGGTACTCCCCAGGTCAGTAGGTGCCCAACACACTACTGGAGATCAGTGGAGAAATAACCCCAGAAAGAATGAAGGTATGGAGTCAAAGCAAAAACAATACCCAGCTGTGGATGTGACTGGTGATAGAAGCAAGATCTGATGCTGTAAATACCAATATTGCATAGGAACCTGGCATGTCAGGTCCATGAATCAAGGCAAATTGGAAGTGGTCAAACAGGAGAGGGCAAGGGTGAACATTGACATTCTAGGTATCAGCGAACTAAAATGGACTGGAATGGGTGAATTTAACTCAGATGACCATTATCTACTACTACTGCGGGCAGGAATCCAAGGCAAACCATTCAATACCACAGTAATCCAAGTCTATACTTCAACCAGTAATGCTGAAGAAGCTGAAGTTGCACGGTTCTATGAAGACCTACAAGACCTTTTAGAACCAACACCCAAAAAAGATATCCTTTTCATTATAGAGGACTGAAATGCAAAAGTAGGAAGTCAAGAAACACCTGGAGTAACAGGCAAATTTGGCCTTGAAATGCAGAATGAAGCAGGGCAAAGACTAATAGAGTTTCTCCAAGAAAGTGCAGTGGTCATAGCAAACACCCTCTCCAACAACACAAGAGAAGACTCTACACATGGACATCACCAGGTGGTCAACACAGAAATCAGATTGATTCTATTCTTTGCAGCCAAAGATGGAGAAGTTCTATACAGTCAACAAAAACAAGACCAGGAGCTGACTGTGGCTCAGATCACAATCTCCTTATTACCAAATTCAAATTACCTTGAAGAAAGTAGGGAAAACCACTAGACCATTCAGGTGTGACCTAAATCAAATCCCTTATGATTATACAGGGGAAGTAAGAAATAGATTTAAAGGCCTAGATCTGATAGATAGAGTGCCTGATGAACTATGGAATAACGTTCGTGACATTGTACAGGAGACAGGGATCAAGACCATCCCCATGGAAAAGAAACGCAAAAAAGCAAAATGGCTGTCTGGGAGGGCTTACAAATAGCTGTGAAAAGAAGAGAGGTGAAAAGCAAAGGAGAAAAGGAAAGATATAAGCATCTGAATGCAGAGTTCCAGAGAATAGCAAGAAGAGATAAGACAGCCTTCTTCAGCAATCAATGCAAAGAAATAGAGGACAAGAACAGAATGGGAAAGACTAGAGATCTCTTCAAGAAAATTAGAGATACCAAGGGAACATTTCATGCAACTTTGGGCTCGATAAAGGACAGATATGGTAGGGACCTCACAGAAGCAGAAGATATTAAGAAAAAGTGGCAAGAATACACAGAAGACCGACATAAACCACAGCAGGATCCTCTATGATCCACCTCCCAGAATTCTGGAAATAAAAGCAAAAATAAACAAATGGGATCTAATTAAAATTAAAAGCTTCTGCACAACAAAGGAAAACATAAGCAAAATGAAAAGACAGCCTTCCGAATGGGAGAAAATAATAGCAAATGAAGCAACTGACAAACAACTAATCTCAAAAATATACAAGCAACTCCTGCAGCTCAATTCCAGAAAAATAAACGACCCAATCAAAAAATGGGCCAAAGAACTAAATAGACATTTCTCCAAAGAAGACATACGGATGGCCAACAAACACATGAAAAGATGCTCAACATCACTCATTATTAGAGAAATGCAAATCAAAACCACAATGAGGTACCACTTCACACCAGTCAGAATGTCTGCGATCCAAAAATCTGCAAGCAATAAATGCTGGAGAGGATGTGGAGAGAAGGGAACCCTCCTACACTGTTGGTGGGAATGCAAACTAGTACAGCCACTATGGAGAACAGTGTGGAGATTCCTTAAAAAATTGCAAATAGAAATGCCTTATGACCCAGCAATCCCACTGTTGGGCATACACATAGAGGAAACCAGAATTGAAAGAGACACATGTACCCCAATGTTCACTGCAGCACTGTTTATAATAGCCAGGACATGGAAACAATCTAGATGTCCATCAGTAGATGAATGGATAAGAAAGCTGTGGTACATATACACAATGGAGTATTACTCAGCCATTAAAAAGAATACATTTGAATCAGTTCTGATGAGATGGATGAAACTGGAGCCGATTATACAGAGTGAAGTGAGCCAGAAAGAAAAACACCAATACAGTATACTAACACATATATATGGAATTTAGGAAGATGGCAATGATGACCCTGTATGCAGGACAGCAAAAAAGACACAGATGTGTATAGCAGACTTTTAGACTCAGAGGGAGAGGGAGAGGATGTGATGATTTGGGAGAATGGCATTGAAACATGTATAATATCATGTAAGAATCGAAATGCCAGTCTATGTCTGATGCAGGATATGACACGCTTGGGGCTGACGCGCCGAGATGACCCAGAGAGATGTTGTGGGGAGGGGGGTGGGAGGGGGGCTCATGTTTGGGAACGCATGTACACCTGTGGTGGATTCATGTCAATCTATGCCAAAACCAATACAGAATTGTAAAGTAAAAATTAAAAATAAATAAATAAATTAAAAAAAAAAACAAAAGAAAAAAAAAAAGAATACACAGAAGAACTGTACAAAAAAGACCTTCATGAGCCAGATAATCATGATGTTGTGATCACTCATCTAGAGCCAGACATCTTGGAATGTGATATCAAGTGGGACTTAGAAAGCATCACTACAAACAAAGCTAGTGGAGGTGATGGAATTCCAGTTGAACTATTTAAAATCCTGAAAGATGATGCTGTGAAAGTGCTACACTCAATATGCCAGCAAATTTGGAAAACTCAGCAGTGGCCACAGGAGTGGAAAAGGTCAGTTTTCATTCCAATCCCAAAGAAAGGCAATGCCAAAGAATGCTCAAATACCGCACGATTGCACTCATCTCACACGCTACTAAAGTAATGCTCAAAATTCTCCAAGCCAGGCTTCAGCAATACGTGAACCGTGAACTTCCTGATGTTCAAGCTGGCTTTAGAAAAGGCAGGGGAACCAGAGATCAAATTGCCAACATCCGCTGGATCATGGGAAAAGCAAGAGAGTTCCAGAAAAACATCTCTTTCTGCTTTATTGACTATGCCAAAGCCTTTGACTGTGTGGATCACAATCAACTGTGGAAGATTCTGAAAGTGATGGGAATACCAGACCACCTAACCTGCCTCTTGAGAAACCTCTATGCAGGTCAGGAAGCAGCAGTTAGAACTGGACATGGAAAAACAGACTGGTTCCAAATAGGAAAAGGAGTACGTCAAGGCTGTATATTGTCACCCTGCCTATTTAACTTCTCTGCAGAGTACATCATGAGAAACGCTGGGCTGGAAGAAACACAAGCTGGAATCAAGATTGTTGGGAGAAATATCAATAACTGCAGATATGCAGATGACATCACCCTTATGGCAGAAAGTGAAGAGGAACTCAAAAGCCTTTTGTTGAAAGTGAAAGAGGAGAGTGAAAAAGTTGGCTTAAACTTAACATTCAGAAAACGAAGATCATGGCATCCGGTCCCATCACTTCATGGGAAATAGATGGGGAAACAGTGGAAAGAGTGTCATACTTTATTTTTGGGGGCTCCAAAATCACTGCAGATGGTGACAGCAGCCATGAAATTAAAAGATGCTTACTCCTTGGAAGAAAAGTTATGACCAACCTAGATAGCATATTCAAAAGCAGGAACATTACTTTGCTGACTAAGATCCATCTAGTCAAGGCTATGGTTTTTCCTGTGGTCATGTATGGATGTGAGAGTTGGACTGTGAAGAAGGCTGAGTGCTGAAGAATTGATGCTTTTGAACTGTTTTGTTGGAGAAGACACTTGAGAGTCCCTTGGACTGCAAGGCGATCCAACCAGTCCATTCTGAAGGAGATCAGCCCTGAGATTTCTTTGGAAGGAATGATGCTAAAGCTGAAGCTCCAGTACTTTGGCCACCTCTTGCAAAGAGTTGACTCATTGGAAAGGACTCTGATACTGGGAGGGATTGGTGGCAGGAGGAGAAGGGGACGACAGAGGAGGACATGGCTGGATGGCATCACTGACTCAATGGACGTGAGTCTGAGTGAACTCTGGGAGTTGGTGATGGAGAGGGAGGCCTGGTGTGCTGTGATTCATGAGATAGCAGAGTCGGACACGACTGAGCGACTGAACTGAACTGAGTGTTAAAGAATTATCTAATTCCATTTTTTCCACGTAACTGTCCAAGTTTGCCAGCCTTTGTTAACGAGACTACCTTCCACTATTGTGTAGTTATGCTCCCTAAGTTATTTCATAAACTAATTGACTGTAGGTTCATGAGTTTATTTCTGGGCTTTCTATCATGTTTGGTCTATATTTCCAATTTGGGGCCAGTACCATATCTTTTAGATGACTGTAACTTTGTAGTGTAGTCTGAATTCAAGGAGCGTCTTTATTCCAGATCAGTTTTTATTCTTCAAGAATGTTTTGGCTATTAAGGTCCTTTTGTTTGTATATTCAAATTTTGAAAGTTGTTTGTTCTAGTACCATGAAAAATATCACTGGTAATATGATAGAGATTGCATTGAATCTATAGATTGCCTTGGATAGTATCATTATTTTGACAACATTGATTATTCCAATCCATGAGCATGTCATATCTTTCTGTTTGTATCTTTGATTTCTTTCAAAAGCTTCTCATAATTTTTGGAAAGTGGGTCTTTTGTCTCCTTTAGATAGGTTTATTCCTAGGTATTTTATTCTTTTAGATGTGTTGGTAAATGAGATGTATATTTCTTGAATTTCTCTTTCTGGTCTTTTTTTTGCCATTTTATTTTTTAATTGAAGGATAACTGCTTTTCATAATTTTCTTTTTTTTCTGTTGAACATCAACAAGCATCGGCCATAGGTACACCCATGTCCCCTCCCTCCTGAACCTGCCTTCCATCTCCCTTCCTGTCTCACCTTTATAGATTGTCACACAGCCCATGTTTAAGTTTCCTGAGTTATACAGCAAATTCCTATTGGCTATTTGTTTTCCATATGGTATTGTAAGTTTCTGTGTTACTCTTTCCACACATCTCATCCTCTCTCTCCTCCCTCTCCAGAGTCCATAGGTCTATTCTCTGTGTTTGTTTCTCCACTGTTGCCCTGTAGATAAGTTAATTATCACCATCTTTCTAGATTTCATATATATACATCAGTATATGATATTTGTATTTCTCTTTCTGACTTACTTCACTCTGTATAATAGGCTCTAGGTTCATCCACCTCATTAGAACTGACTCAAAAGCATTCCTTATATGGCTGAGTAGTATTCCATTGTATATATGTGCTGCAGCTTCTTTATCCATTCATCTGTTGATGGGCATCTCTAGGTTGCTTCCATGTTCTAGCTATTTTAAGTAGTGCTGCAATGAACATTGGGATACATGTCTTTTTCATTTTTGGTTTTCTTAGGGTATATGCTTAGGAGTGGGTTGGCTGGGTCATATGGTGGATTTATTCCTAGTTTTTAAAGGAATCTCTATACCATCTTCCAAAGTGGTTGTATCAATCTACATTCCCACCTCTTTCTGGTCTTTTGTTTCTAGTGTGTAGAAATGCAACAGATTTCTGTGTGTTAATTTTGTAACCTTCAACTTTACATAATTCATTGATGAGTTCTAGTAGTTTTTTGGTAGTGTCTTTGGGACTTTCTATGTATAGTATGTCATCTACAAACAGTGACAGTTTAACTTTTTCTTTTCTGATTTGGATTCCTTTTGTTTCTGTCTCTTTGAAAAAAAAAAAAAGAAAATAGTTAAGATTTCCAAAATTATGCTGAAGAAAAGTGGCAAAATTTATCCTTATCCTTGTATTATTCTTGATTTTAGAGGAAATGCTTTCAGTTCTTCACCAGTGAGTATGATGCTAGCTGTAGGTTTGTCATATATGGCCTTAATTATGTTGAGCTATGTTCCCTCTATGCCCACTTTCTGGGGAGTTTTAATCATAAATGAGTGCAGAATTTTGTCAAAAGCTTTTTCTGGTTTTTAATCTTCAATTTGTTGATGTGGCATCTCACACTGATTGATTTGCAGATATTGAAAAATCCTAGGATAAATCCCATTTGATCATGGCACTGTTAGATTCAGATTGCTAGTATTTTGTTGAGGATATTTGCATGTATGTTCATAAGTGATATTGACTTGTAATTTTCTTTTATTGTGTTATTTTTGTCTGGTTTTGGTATTAGGGTGATGATGGCCTCAAAGAACGAGTTTGGGAGTTTTCCTTGCTCTGCAGTTTTTTGGAACCGTTTCAGAGGGATAGGTGTTAGCTTTTCTGTAAATGTTTGATAGAATTTACCCGAAAAGCCACCAGGTCCTGAACTTTTGGTTGTTGGGAGTTTTCAGATCACAGTTTCATTTCCTGTGCTTTTGATTGGTCTGTTCATATCTGTAAGACTCTACTTTTCTTAGAATTTGTCCATTTCTTCCAGGTTGTCCATTTTATTTGCATACAGTTGCTTGCAGTAATCTTTTATGATCCTTTGTATTCATGTGGTGTCAGTTGTAGCTTCTCCTTTTTCATTTCTAATCTTATTGATTTGAGTCCTCTCCCTTTTTCTGATGAGTTTGGATAAAGGTTTATCAATTTTGTTTATCTTTTCAAAGAATCACATTTTCACTTCATTTTTTTCTTTGTCTCTATTTCTTTTCTTTCTGTTCTGATCTTTATGATTTCTTTCCTTCTACTAACTTTAGGCTTCAGTTGTTCTTCTCTCTCTAGTTGCTTTAGGTGTAAGGTTGCTGCTGCTGCTGCTGCTGCTGCTAAGTCACATCAGTTGTGTCTGACTCTGTGTGACCCCATAGATGGCAGCCCAACAGGCTCCTCTGTCCCTGGGATTCTCCAGGCAAGAATGCTGGAGTGGGTTGTCATTTCCTTCTCCAATGCATGAAAGTGAAAAGTGAAAGTGAAGTTGCTCAGTTGCTCAGTTGCTCTTTGCAACCCCATAGACTGTAGCCTACCAGGCTCCTCTGTCCATGGGATTTTCCAGGCAAGAGTACTGGAGTGGGGTGTCATTGCCTTCTCTGAGGTGTAAGGTTAGGTTGTTTATTTGATATTTTTCTTTTTTTCCTAGGGTAAGATTGTATAGCTATAAACCTCCTCATTAGAACTGCTTTTGCTGAATCCCATAGGTTTGAATCATTGTGCTTTCATCTTCATGTGTCTCTCAGTATTTTTTAATTTCCTCTTTGATTTTTCAGTGATTCATTGCTTGTTTAGTAGCATATTGTTTAGCCTTCATGTGTTTGTGTTTTATAGTTTTTTCTTATAGTTTATTTGTAATTTCATAGCATTGTGATCAGAAAAGATGCTTGATGACTTCCATTCTTGATAACTTCAGTTTTCTTAAATTTACCAAGACTCATCTTTTTGCCCAGCATGTGGTCAATCCTGGAGAATATTCTGTGTGCATTTGAGAAGAGTGTGTATTCTGGAGCTTTTGGCTGGATTGCTCTATAAATATCAACTAAGTTTATCTGGTCTAATGTGTCATTGAAGGCTTATACTTTCTTACTGATTTTCTGTCTGGATTAATCTATCCATTAATAAAAGTGAAATGGTAAAGTCCACCACTGTAATTGTGTTACTGTTGATCTTTCAATTTATGGCTGTTAGTATTTGCCTTATGTACTGAGGTGTGGCTATGTTGGTTGGCTATATATTTATAACTGTTATATCTTCTTGGCTTGATGCTTTGATCGTTATGGAGTGTCCATCTTAGTCTCCTGTAACAGTTTATTTTAAATCTATTTTGTCTGATATGAGTATTGCTATTCCAACTTTCTTTTGATTTCCATTTGCATGGAGTATGTTCTTTCATCCCCAGACTTTCAGTCTGTATGTGTTCCTAGGTTTGAGGTGGGTCTTTTGTAGACAGCGTATATACGGGTTTTGCATCCACTCATTCAGTCTATGTCTTTCGGTTGGCACATTTGACCTGTTTACATTTAAGGTAATTATCAATATTTGTATCCCTATTGCCATTTTATTAATTGTTTTGGGTTTTGCTTTGTGGGTCTTTTTTCTTTCTTTTCTCTTGTGGTTTGATGATCATCTTTAGTGTTGGGTTTGGGTTGATTTTTTCTTTTGTGTGTGTATCTATTGCAGCTTTTTGGTTTGCTATTCCTATGAGGTTTTAATATATAGCCCTTATATGTACAAGTTTGTTTGTTTGTTTGTTTTGAGTTGCTAGTGGCTTCACCACTTAGAGGAGTTCCTTAAGCATTTGTTGTAAATTTGATCTGGTGCTGCTGATTTCACTTAACTTTTGCTTTTTGTAAAGCTTTTGATTTCTCTGTCAAATTTGAATGAGAGTGTCACTTCATCTGGGACATAATCCTCTGTCTCTTCATTTTGTCTGACGTTCAGTGATTGTTGTTTTCATTCTGCAGGCTGCAGGGTTTTAGCTCTTCTTATTTCTGTTGTCTTCCCTGTGGTGAATAAGACTATCTAAAAGCTCATGCAAACTTTCTGATTGGAGGGACTGGTGGTAGTCAGAACTAGATCATGCTCTGGTGGGTAAGGTTATGTTCAGTAAAACTTTAATCTGCTTGTCTGCTGATGTTTGAGGCTGTGTTCCCTCCCTGTTAGTTGTTTGGCCTAAGGTAACACAGCACTGGAGCCTACAGGCTAAGGCTTCTGGGAGGGCTTACACCAATAAGTACATCCCAGATCTCCTGCTTCCATTGCTCTTGGCCTTACAATGAGCCATATTCACACACACACACACACACACACTCCTCTGCCTCTTCAGAAGATGCTCCAGCACTAGCAAGTAGGTTTGGTTCAGTCTCCTATGTGTCACTGCTCCTTTCCTCTGGGTTGCATAAAACTCTGTGTGTGCCCTCCAAGATTGGAGTCTCTGTTTCTCCCAGTCTTAATGAAGTTCTGCAATCAAATCCTACTGGCCTTCAAAGTCAGATTCTCTGGGGATTCCTACTCTTGTTGCCAGATATTCAAGATGAGAAGCCTGATGTGCGGCTCAGAATGTTCACTCCAGGGAGAACTTCTGTGGTGTAAATGTTCTCCAGTTTCCAGGTTGTCTACCCAGTGGTTATGGAATCTGATTTTAGTGTGATTGCACCATTCCTATTGTCTCACTATAGCTTCTCCCTTGTCTTTGGATGTGAGATATCTTTTTTGGTGGGTTCCAGTGTCTTTCTGTTGGTACTTGTTCAGCAGTTAATTGATTTTGGTGCTCTCATAAGAAGAAGTGAGTGCACATCCTTCTACTCTGCCATTTTGAACCAATCATAGTCTTTGTTTAAAAATCTATTTTGTCTGATATAAGTAATGCTACCCCAGTTTTTTTTTTTTGTATGTGTGTTTCCATTTGCATGGTATACCCTTTTCCATCCTTTCACTTTCAGTCTATGTGTGTCTTTAGATCTAAAGTGAGTCTCATGTAGGCAGCATATATTTTTAAAATATATTTTAAATTTAAGATATATTTATCTTATTTTAAAAATACTATATGTCTTTTGACTAGATCATTTAATCCATTTACATTTGGATAAATTACAGACAGGTATGTACTTATTGCCATTTCATTAATTGTTTCCTAGTTGATGTAGTTATTTTTGTTCCTTTCTTCTTTTGCTCTCTTGTCTTGTGATTCAATGACTTTCTGTAGTGTTATGTTTGGATGCCTTTCTTTCGTGTGTGTGTGTTTCTATTACAGGTATTTGGCTTGTGGTTATCATGATGTTCATCTGTAACAACTTACATATATATGTGATTATTTTAAGTTGATGATCTTTTAAGTTTGAAAGCAGTCAACGGTTTTACTTCAATCCCCCTTTCAGTTCTGTTCAGTCGCTCAGTCATGTCTGACTCTTTGCGACCCCATGAAATCCCCCTTTTACTTAATATTTTTAACATACTAATGTACATCTTTTTGTTTTGTGGATATAGATTTTACTAGTACTGTTAGTCTTCTTTAGCTTTTATAAACTATGTATTTGCCTTTTCCAGTGGGATTTCTTTAATAATTTTTCACATTTCTAGTTGTAAGCTTTTACTTTCTGCTGAGAAAAGTCCTTTAACATTTCTTGTACACTAAGTTTAGTGGTGGGGCTTCCTAAGTGGCACTAGTGGTAAAGAATCCTGCCAATGCAGGAGACATAAGAGATGCCAGCTCAATCCCTGGATGGGGAAGATCCCCTGAAGTGGGAAATGGCAAACCACTCTAGTATTCTTGGTTGGGAAATCCCAGGGACATATTTCTAGTTGTAAGCTTTTCTTTTTTGCTTAGAGAAGTCCCTTTATTATTTCTTGTAGATTCAGTTTAGTGGTGCTGAACTTGTTTGGCTTTTGTTTATCTTTAGTTCTCGTTCAAATCTGAATGGTAACTTTGCTAGGTAGAGTATTCTTGGTTGTAGGCTTTTTCCTTTCATCACTTTGAATATATCATGCCACTCTCCTCTTGCCTGCAAAGTTTATGCTGAGAAGTCATGTGATATTCTTAGGGGAGTTCCTTTGTATGCAACTAGTTGCTCTTCTCTTGCTGGTTTTGAGTTTCTCTCTTTATCTTTAATTATAGCCATTTTACTTCTAATGTGTATTGATGTGAATCTTTTTGGTTTATCTTTTTTGTGGACTCTCTGTGCTTCCTGGATTTAAATGTCTATTTCCTTCCCTGGGTTAGAAAAGTTTTCAACTATTATTTCTTCAGATAAGTTATCAGCCTCTTTCTTTTTCTCCTCTCCTTCTAGAACCCCTGTAATGTGAGTGTTAACATGCTTGACATTGTTCCAGAGGTCTTTTTTTCTGTTCACTTTGGGTAATTTCCATTACTCCATCGTCCTGTTTGCTGATCTATTTTTCCTTATCATCTAATCTACTGTTGATCCCTTCCAGTGTAGTTTTCTATCATTTATAATATTCTTCAGTACTGTTTGGGCCTTCTATTTTCTAACTTTTTGTTGAAATTCTCACTGTGTTCATCTGTCTGTTTGACCTGGGTGGGAGGCATAGGCTCGTGTTGTCCCACTGGGGTGTGTGGCTGGGTTATCTGTGTGACTTCCTACATGATCGGGGGTTGTTAGGGCTGGTGCAGCCTGCTGGTTGGCAGCTAAGCCCTTGACACTTGAGGGAAGATTCCCAAATGATACTTGCCAGTGATGATATTATTGTGGAAGAATGAACTCCCCAAAATGGCTGCTGCCAGCACCTCTCCTCCCCAGGAGGCTCTCCAAGATCAGCAAATGGGTCTAACTCAGGCTCCCTTCAAACTACTGTCTTTGTTTTGGGACTTGGGGTGTGTTTGGGAATTTGCAGGTGCTTTAAGAGCAGAGTATATGTTTTGTATAGCCCTCTCACTAACATAAGCGCTAAACCTAAGCCCAGCTGGTTTTCAAAGCCAGATATCCTGGGTGCTCATCTTCCCAGTGCAGGACCCTTGAACTAGGGGGCCTAATATGGGGTTCAGACTCTTTGCTCTTTGGACAGGATGTCTATCACCATTATGACATTCTTCCCATTTGTGGGTCACTGATCCAGGGGTGTAGGTCTTGAGGATATGCATCACTACCTCTCCTCCTCATCTCAGTGTGGTTCCTTCTTTATATCTTTAGTTATGGAAAATCTTTTCTGCTAACCATCATGTTGTTCTCAAGGATAGTTGCTTTGTACATAGTTGTAATTTTGGTGTGCCTATGGAGAGAAGGTAGTTCAGAGTATTCCTACTCCATCTTTGAAAACAAGCTGGGATGGATTCTTAACAGCAGAGGTTCCCTCCAACCCTTTATCTTTGCTGCACTTATAATGTGGAAATTCATAGTCAAAAGCTTTCAGCTTATACCCCTCTGCCTATTCCAGGCTCTCATTATGGCTACCTGTAACCCCCAAATGTCCTATAAATCAAGTGCCCATTACACTTGCTCACCCCTTCAGATCTCTGGGAAAGTGATTTCTTATCTAATGTGGAAAGTTTTGTTCTTGATGTAATTCACTTCCAGAATCCTATGTGGAAGCATCTTTTCTTTATACAATTCCATTTCCTTGGAGATCACAGATGTCTTTTCCTATTTGAATGTTAAAAACATCCTACTCACAGGCAGGTAAAGAGAAGCCTGTAATCTGATTCTATTTCAGAGAAGCAGCACTCAGCATGTGATCAGGGAGTAATGTGAGTGGATTGATGGCCACCTTTGTTTCCATGGTTACCAGACCCCACTGTTGAGAAAGGTTCACTGCTCCTCCATCCTGTGGTACTTAATGCTTTATTAGTATAATCACCTCTCGATACACTCAGAGGATTGGTTTTAGGACCCTCCATGGATACCAAACTTCATGAGTGCTCAAGTCAGTTACAGCTGGCCCTCCATATCTGTGGGCTCTGCATCTGCAGATATGAGAAGGCTGACTAAATTTAACAGTGTCAGCTAACACCTATAGGATGCATATATTATGTCAACTTTTGCCACAAAATGCTCGTAATTCTCTAGTTATACTATACCTCCAGGGTTTTGTTGGGAGTAGCCCTAAGGACAATGAAGACTTCCTAAAATTATGCACTTGATATTATAGTTATAATTATTCACTAAATATTAGGCATATTTTCTGTCTTGGAAGAAACATGTTCTTCTTTCTGTAAAGTGAGGTGATCAGGCTCCTCCACTCAAAGAGTGAGGAACAGGTTATTTTCTCTGGATCTCAGTTTCCTTATTCTTATTACAGAACGGGAATCACACTTCCCATGGGTTCTTGTGACCACTGATGATGGAGCAGTAGGGGTAATGATTGAGAAACTGGGCCTTTTAAGTTAGAACTGAATTGAAATTCAGCTCCAATCCTACATTTTCCACTGATTCACTCTCTGAACTTGAAAATCTGCTGAATAGATCTGTACCTTACTTTCCTCAACTGCAGAATGGGAAGAATAATACCTACCTCCCAAGGTGAAGTAAAGAATGAGACATATTGGGACTTGCCTATAGTCCAGTGGCTAAGACTCCATGCTCCCAAAACAGAGGGCCTGGGTTCAATCCCTGGTCAGGGAACAAAGATCCCACATGCCTAAACTAAGCCTCAGCACAGCCGAATAAATTAATATTTTTTTTAAAAAAGAGTGAGACATGCCAAGCCCAGTGGAGTTGCATTGTTGTAGCCATACATAAGCATCAATTTCCTGGTTTTCACATTGGGTAGGTATGGGAAGGGGTGCAGAGTACAAATGACAGAATCTCAGAGTAAATCTTCTGTTGGCATAATTAATGAAGATGCAAGTTAAATATTTGACCAGTGATAAGAAATTTATGGCCATGAATACTGCAGCTCTGATCCCATAGCCTATGTGTGTAGTAAGAGGAAGCATTTCTTTTGTTTAAAGCACTGTGTACCCAATTTGCATTCAGAGAAAGGTTGTGGAATCATCCAGGCCCACTGCAAATAAGAAATCCAGATACCAGCAAGGGCAATGTTTTTGTGAGAACGTTGGGCTATTAATCATAAATAAAACAACAGGGCACTGTTATTTATAGCAAACTGTTGCTAGGGGTATAATAAGATCCTGTTCAGAACTCTCATTCCTCCCCTCCCCCCCTCCACACACACAGAGTACAGTGATTTTTTTAGATGAAATAAAATCCCATATTTACATGAGCCCTGAGTATCTGTGGCTTTTAGACCTTGGCATCAATCAGCCCCTGCAGGATGGGAAGGTGTGAAGGGAAGCCAGCATGTAGCTGGCTCCCTTTAATAATGATTGGGTACATGAAGCCCCTTTAGGTTGGAAATGACTGACTAGCCCCAGAAAAACCAAGATGAGCTCTTGCACCTTCCTTTGCTAGATGACTGAAAAGTCCCTGGTCACCTTCTGTTGTGCTGGAAGCGGGGGCAATGACTTTCATTCAATCAGATGTTCTTTTCATGGTCCCTCTAGAGTTAGACGCTGCCCCTTTCCAGGAAATTTGGGGTGAGGGTGATAGTTTATGAAAGTTCACTTGTGCTCACTCCCTTCTATGATGATCTCCAAACTCCCTGAAGTCCATGGTCCCAGTTTTTGTAGTTTCTGGATAGAGCAGGCAGTTAAACATTTGTGGAAGTCATGAATGACTTTATGCATGCCTTTGGACCTGTCCTCTAGAAAACAGGAGATGTGGTAGGCTGAAAAATGGCTGCCCTTACCAAAGATATCCACATCCTAATCCTTGTAACTGGTACATAATTGGCTTTTTTGAAAAAAGGGTCTTTGGAGATGCAATCAAGAGATGAGAAACTTATCTTAGATTATGGAGTGGGCCCTAAGTTCAGTTGCATATATTTTTAGAAGAGGGGAAACAGGGAGACTTAACTACAGATATAAGAGGAGAAGGTGATGTGGAAAGGGAAGGTGATGTGGAAAGGGAAGCAGACATTGGAGTAATGTAGCACAAGCCAAGAATTGCCAACAGCCATCACAAACTGGGGGAGAGCCTTCCTAGAGTCCCAGGAGGGAAGGTTACCTGCTGACAACTTGGTTTTATAATAGTGAAATCAATTACATTCGATTACAATAAATTACAATCAATTTCTGGCCTCAAGGACTATGAGGAATAAACTTCTGCTACTGTAAGCCACCAAGTGTGCAACAGTTTGTTAGAGTAGCCATGGAAAACAAATACAGAAGACATAGCCATTTCTTCATCAACAACCAAAGTCTGCCTTGTCACAGTGTCAGATAGGACACTGTGTCCTACACAGATTCTACTGGGGTGATAACTACATTCTATGCACATACTATTCACTAAGAAGAGAATCTTTAAAAATAGTTTACAAAATTATTATAAAAGTAAAATACATTTATCATAGAAAAAGAAGTCAAAACAGCACAGTAAAGTAGAAAGTAAATGTGACCTCTGCTCTTAGAGGTCATATTCCAGGGCAGTCTTCTAGCTGTATTTATATTCTTCTTTAAATTATTATGAATAAAAGTATATTTACATCTATTTTGGTTCCTTTTTGTTCATTAAAAATAAAATTTGGGAGATCTTTCCATATGTTTATACAGATATTTCCTCATTTTTAAAAATAACTGTGTAAACATTTTATTATATGAAACTATCACGGTTGATTTAACTGGTCCAAAACCAGGAATTATTAAGGTAACTGAATAATTATAATAATTATAATAATAATTCTGTTTTGACAGCCAGGATGACTTTAAACAATACTTACAAAAGCTTAGAATATCTTTCGTTTCCTAAACCATGTCAAACTATTGCAATTGTGTTCAAAAGGTAACATAGCTAATGAAGAGGTTTGCTGCTGCTGTTGCTAAGTCGCTTCAGTCATGTCTGACTCTGTGCAACCCCATAGACGGCAGCCCACAAGGCTCCCCGGGACCTGGGATTCTCCAGGCAAGAATAATGGAGTGGGTTGTCATTTCCTTCTCCAATGCATGAAAGTGAAAAGTGAAAATGAAGTCGCTCAGTCATGTCCGACTCCTAGCAACCCCATGGACTGCAGCCTACCAAGCTCCTCGGTGCACGGGATTTTCCAGGCAAGAGTACTGGATTAGGGTGCCATTGCCTTCTCCAGAAGAGGTTTGGTTTCCTCACAAGAACCGTGGGCCTGGGGAGCAGCCTGGGATCCATCCTCTTTTTTTGACTCCTAAACTCTCATGCAGTGGACAAACACCCCAGCAGTTTGTTCATCCATTCCTTCATTCAACCAGTGGGCTTCAGAACCTTCTATGTTCTCAGAGCTGTGCCAGCATTCTGGAGGAAGGAAAGATGAGTAAATCAAAACATCCTATCTTCAAGTAGCTTGTTGCCAAACGACAGGACCCCCTGTGCATCCCACAAGTGTGGGATGTGGGGTAATGGCAGATGAGTTCAGGAAGGTCAGGTGGGGCCAAGCAGGGATCAAACCTGTGTCCCCTGCAGTGGAAGTGCAGAGTCTTAACCACTGGACCATCAGGGAAATCCTAGATACTCCTTTTTAAAGGATCAAGGAATCAAGAGCCAGGAGTGAGGCCCGGAAAGGAAGACTTTCAGGATGAGGCATTGAATCGATGACCAGAAAATGGGATGAAGAGGAATTAGGAGGCCAGTTGTAGTAGCCATGAGGAACAGGCAAGAGATAACAGGGTTCCCCAGGAATCACCAAACATGTGGGGAAAAGCCAGACATGAAGATTATTTTTAATTGAAGTATAGTTTAATTTACAGTATTATTTAGTTTCAGGTGTACAACATACTGAATCAATATATTAATTATACTCTATTAAACATTATTATAAAATTTTGGCTATATTCCCTGTGCTGTTCAGTATATACTTGTAATTTATTTTATTTTATACATAGTAGTTTCCACAGGGGCTTCCCAGCTGGTGCTATTGATAAAAAACTCACCTGCCATGCAGTGGTCATAATTGAGGCTGGTTAGATCTCTGGGTTGGGAAGATCCCCTGGAGGAAGGCTGGGCAATCCACTCCAGTATTCTCGCCTGGAGAATCCCATGGACAGAAGAGCCTGGCATGGTGCTACAGTCCATGGGATCGCAAAGAGTGGGGCACACTGAAGCGACCTAGCACAGACAACATGGTAGTCTCCACACCTTAATCCCATACCCCCATTTTGCCCCTCCCCTCTTCTCTCTCCTCAGTGGAAACCACTAGTTTGTTCTCTATATCTTGAAACTATTTTAAAGTGTGTGTCTAGTGTGTGTGTGTGTCTAGTGTGTGTGTGTGTGTGTGTGTGTATTTTAATCAAAAGACTTTTAACCATGAGATCAAAGTTGGAGCAACAGGATAACTGATGAGTCTGGCTTGCCTCAGTACCAGGAGAACAGGGGCAAGTGGGCTCCCTGGGGTTGCAAATACAGATGGGGGTGGGCCTGGAGTCCTCCCCCTCCACCTAAGGGCATTGGGAACAACTTCCTCTTCAAGCCTGGCAGACGTAGGTCTCTGCACTCCTGGTCATTGCCTTTGATCCTGAGAAGAGTTCTGAATGAGCTCTGCCAGCTCCCAGGCAACCGAGCCCCCTCCTGAAGCCCCTCCAGAGCCCCTTCTTCATGCTGCACCTGTGGGGCTGGCACAGCTGCGGTGGTAGCACTGCGGTTATTAAGGGAAGAATATGCTAATGAGCAGATGCCTGTGATTTACTTGCCTTTACTGGTGCCTGTCAAACCCAAGCTGCACTTGGAAAAGATAATTAAATTGGAATCTAATGTCTGCAGTCAATATTCAGCCCTACGTAACAACAGAGGAAGTTGTGAGTCCAGCTGAAAATGCACCTTTCCTGGAGACCCAGCAGGGTTTGGGGGGTGGGATGTGCTGAAGTCTGTGCTCAAATGACTTTCTTGGTAACAGTCAAGGGTTTAGAGGTGTGGGTCATACTTATGACCTTGTTAATGCTGGTCCACTAGGGTAGAGCTATTTGTTCCCCTGCTGCTGCTGGTGCTGCTAAGTCGCTTCAGTTGTGTCCGACTTTGTTCAACCCCATAGACAGCAACCCACCAGGCTCCCCCATCCCTGGGATTCTCCAGGCAAGAACACTGGAGTGAGTTGCTATTTCCTTCTCCAATTGTTCCCCTAAAATGGGACAAAACCTGACTCAAACTGTGGTATCCAGAACAACTGTGTGTGTGTGTGTGTCAGTCAGTCACTCAGTCGTGTCTGACTCTGCACCATGCTCCTCTGTCCAGAGGATCCTCCAGGCAAGAGTACTGGAGTAGGTTGCCATTTCCTTCTCCCCAGAGCAACTAGGCCAGGCCAATACCCGGATTGTCACAGGCACTGACCCTCCCCAGGTCTCCTGTTTTCTCAAGCTTGGCTCAGAGGCCTTTGCACATGTGTTTCTGCCTCAGCTGTAGCTTCTCACTCTCTCTGGCCAGTGGTGGTTTGATGGTGACCTGGGGGTAAGTGCCCATGACAAATCCTACCAGATGCCTTTTCCTCATGCAACATATTTGCCCCGATGCATCTTGCAGTATGGGAAAGTAAAAAGTGTGTGGGTGACAAGTGGCTAGTTCTTTGGGTTCCAAATGGTAGTTTTCTTTAAGGACTTTCTGTGAGGAAAAATTGTAGGGAGAAGCCAATGTGTCCTGCCATGCCTTGCTCCTAAAGGCCAGAAGCTACCACCATTCTCATGCCTGGGACCCAGGTGGGTATGGTAACTGGTCCAGTCCTTGTTTGTTAGCAATAGCCAAGGACACTCAGAGAGGGAAATGTAGCACAAGGGAGCCCACTTGTGAGACCCAGAACCAGGACCTGCCCATCCCATACTCCCCATCCCCTCGAAACACATGTGAGTCAGATAGCATTCCTTAATATCCCTAGGAGATGAGTCACTCCTGATCCATTTCATTTATAGTTAGAAATGGAAAGAAGGGGCTTCTCCTGGCCACCCTCTTCTACACATCTCTCTGTTAAGTAAAAGATCAATGCCTTTATTGTATGTAGGGTGGATAGTCTAAGCTCGCTCTGCTTGTCACACAGAGACCAATGAGTCTGAGGGACCAGTTGATGAGGCAAGTAATATGACTTTATTCAGAAAGCTGGCTGACTGAGAAGATGGCAGGCTAATATCTTAAAATATCCATCTTGTTGGGATCTGGATGCCAGGGTCTCTTAAAGAGTCAGAGAGAGAGACAAGCAAAGAACTGAAAGCAGAATAGAGAGGGAGAGGCAGTGAGGAAGTAAAAAGTGTCTTCAGTCTTGCAAAATATATCCAGGAAGGGCCAGCCTTTGGAAAGATGTGTTAATCTCTTCTTTTTGTTGTAGCTATTAATAGGTGGCCCTGAGAAGTGGTCACACACAGTTGTAAGAGCTGGACCATGAAGAAGGCAGAGCACCAAAGAATTGATGCCTTCGAACTGTGGTGCTGGAGAAGACTCCTGAGAGTCTTGGACAGCAAATATATCAAACCAGTCAATCCTAAAGGAAATCAACCCTGAATACTCACTGGAAAGACTAATGCTAAAGCTGAAACTCCAGTATTTTGGTCACCTGATGTGAACAGGTGACTCACTGGAAAAGTCCCTGATGTTGGGAAAGATTGAGGGCATAAGGAGAAGATGGTGTCAGAGGACGAGATGGCTGGATGGCATCACTGATGCAATGAACGTGAACTTGGGCAAACTCTGGGAGATGATAAGGGACAGGGAGACCTGGAGTGCTGAAGTCCAAGGGATCACAAAAAGTCAGACATGACTGGATGACTGAAAAACAACATTAATAGGTGGGCAAGGTTACATTATCTATGAGCTGAACAAAGAAAGAAGGTCAGGGTCTGCTGAGGCAGGCTATTATGTATGATTTTAATAACAAAAGCAACAAAATGCAAATCAAAGAAACAGTTTCCAACATGGAGTCAGAATTGGCTTCTCTGCAACAGTCATACTGTGTATAGCACAGGGAACTATATTCAACAACCTTTGTTTAGCTCACAAGGAGGTAATCTAATTCTGCCCACCTGTGAATGACTGTAAGAAAGAAGGGACTAACACATCCCCCTTCCTGAAGCTTGCCATTCTAGGAGATATTTGCAAGAATTAAATGGTCTTGTTACTTTGTTTACACATCTCCCCCAATCTCTGATTCATAAAGGAACCTGGCATCCAAACCCGGAGAAGATGGTTATTTTCAGACATTAATCTGCCATCTTCTTGGTCCACTGGCTTTCCAAATTTAGTCATATTCCCTGCCTTAACACCTCATCCCTCAGATTCATTGGCTTCTTGTGCAGTGAACAGAGCTACTTTGGACTAAGTAACAAATCATGTGTCAGGCCATTTTCTCAGTGTTGGAGATGCAGGACTGAATAGGACAGGGTGAACAGCATGCATGCAGCTTTGCCTGGGGAAGGTATGCAGCGTCTGTGATCAATAAAACTTGCGGTCATGTCCTAAGCTAATGCAGAGAGTCATAATGCCTTACTTCCCTGGGAAACCCAGTGACTTCTTTAGGTATCTTAAACGTTTTACTGAAGAAATAGGGTTATCTCTTTCAAAGGTGTTCTCACAGCTGCAGCAAAGTCTATCATTCAAGAAGTAAGGAGCCAGGGACTGATTCCTTATTCATCAACCAGTGCACTGTCTCTGCCTGTCCCAACAAATACTTGTTTATAAAATATTTACATTTCCATCTCCATGTCAACTGTCTGCCTCCCCTTTGAAGTTCCAAACATCTACCCCTACTTCCTGCTGCCCAAATCCTTTGTTGCTTTTAATTAAAGATGGTATTTAAAGTGAGGACTTCAATCATTTGCTTGAGTTCCTCAGATTTCCTGGGTCTGTCCCATGTATACAACTTTTGTTTGGTATTCTCCTGTTAATCTGACTCACATCAATTTAATTCTTAGGCCAAAGAACCTCAAAGGTACAGGACATGAATCTTATTCATGAGGGCTCCACCTTATGACCTGATAACCCAGCAAGGGCCCTACCTCCTAATATCATCATATCAGGGGTTAGAATTTTAACATGTGAATTTGGTGGCTACAGAAACATTCAGTCCATAATAACGCTTTTCTTGTTCATCTCTGAAGCATTCAAATGTAACATCAGTTCAGTTCAGTTCAGTTCAGTTCAGTCGCTCAGTCATGTCCGACTCTTTGCAACCCCATGAATTGCAGCACGCCAGGCCCCCCTGTCCATCACCATCTCCTGGAGTTCACTCAGACTCACGTCCATCGAGTCAGTGATGCCATCAAGCCATCTCATCCTCTGTCGTCCCCTTCTCCTCCTGCCCCCAGTCCCTCCCAGCATCAGAGTCTTTTCCAATGAGTCAACTCTTCACATGAGGTGGCCAAAGTACTGGAGCTTCAGCTTTAGCATCATTCCTTCCAAAGAAATCCCAGGGCTGATCTCCTTCAGAATGGACTGGTTGGATCTCCTTGCAGTTCTGGATTGGTCTCTCTTGCTGTGAGTACTTCACTCTTCAATGTAAAGAGAACTTAAATCCCTTAAAAATGCTAGAATAGAATGAATGGTTAAGTGATATTGATTTTAATGAGGCAGTAGCAAGCAGTGGCATGAAGTGAGGTCTTAATTTCCTGCCCAGGAATTGAACCTGGATATACTGTATGAGAACCAGAAATCTCAGCCACTAGCCCTTGCTGGTCTAGAGGCTGGGAGCTATTTTTCCATGGATCTTTGCCCCCAGTGAAAAATGCATTTATCACAGAGGCAGAAACTGTAAATGCAGGTACAAAGTTTATTATTAGAGACATAGCACAACAATAAGTGGGAGTGCACACAAAGAAGCAGTTTGTTTAGTTAACACAGAAGCAAGGCAGAGATGCACACCTTGAGAGAAAGATTGTGGGGAGTCTTTCAAAATATATCCAGGAAGGGCCCTAGAGAGGAGGAGCATGGTAAAGAGGCAGTTAAGTCATTTATATAGATCAGTTCTTCTGGGCCTTTGTCTTCCTTCAGGCCAATGGTCTGATTTCTTTTTTCACACCTGACCTACCTTGGGTCCCTCCCCTGGGGTGCATATGTACCCCTCAGCCAAAATGGATCTCAAAGTGAAGGCTTCTCGGAGGAGCAAGACTCATTATGGCCAGGCATTCTAATTTGACTTCTGATCCACAAGGAGCCATTCTGGGCTTGTGTGGTATCTCCCTTGTCCCACAAGTGGGGGAAAGGAGATCTCTTAATCCTTTACTCAAACAGGCTTTTTCCCTCTTTGTCCTTGCCATGACTGTTACCTTAAGGTGTGTGTGTTTTAGTTTATTTATTTTTTAGTTGAAGGGTAATTGCTTTACAGAATTTTGTTGGTTTCTGCCAAATTTCAACATGAATCAGCCACAGGTATACATATGTCCCCTCCCTCTTAAACCTCCCTCCCATCTCCCTCCCCATCTCACCCCTCTGGGTTGTTATAGACCACCTGTCTGAGTTTCCTGAGTCATACAACAAGTTTCCTTTGGCTATCTAGTTTATACATGGTAATGTAAGTTTCCATGTTACTCTCTCCATACATCTCACCTTCTTCTTCCTCCCTGCCCTGCCATGTCCACATGTATGTTCTCTATGTCTGTGTTTCTGCTGCTGCCCTGCCTCAAATTTCATCAGTACCATCTTTCTAAATTCCATATATATGAGTTAGTATATGATATTTACCTTTCTCTTTCTCACTTACTTTACTCTGTATAAATAATAGGCTCTAGGTTCATCCACCTCAATAGAACTGATTCAAATTCATTCCTTTTTATGGCTGAGTAATATTCCATTGTATATATGTACCAAAGTTTCTTTATCCATTCATCTCTCAATGGACATCTAGGTTGCTTCCATGTTCTAGCTATTGTAAATAGTGCCGCAATGAACATTGGGGTACATGTGTCTTTTTCAACTTTGGTTTCATCAGGGTATATGCCTAGTAGTGGAATTGCTGGGTCATATGGTGGTTTTATTCTGTTTTTAAAGAACTCTCCATACTGTCTTCCATAGTGGAAGACAGTGGCTATATCAATTTATATTGTTGCCAACAGTGCAAGAGGGTTTCCCTTTCTCCTCAACCTCTCCAGCATTTATTGTTTGTAGACTTTTAATGATGGCCATTCTGATCAGTGTGAAGTGATATCTCATTGTAGTTTTGATTTTCATTTCTCTAATAATAAGTGATGTTGAGCATCTTTTCATGTGTTTGTTAGCTATCTGTGTGTCTTCTTTGGGGAAATGTCTGTTTAGGTCTTTTTCCCACTTTTTGATTGGACTGTTTTTCTGGTATTGAGATGTGTGAGCTGCTTTTATATTTTGAAAATTAATCCTTTGTCAGTTGTTTCCCTTGCTATTATTTTCTCCCATCCTGAAGGTTTTCTTTTCACCCTGTTTATAGTTTCCTTTGCTGTGCAAGAGCTTTTCAATTTAATTCGATCCCACTTGTTTATTTTTATTTTTATTTCCAATACCTAGGGGGTGAGTCATAGAGGACCTTGCTTTGATTTATGTCATCTAGTGTTCTGCCTATGTTATCCTCTAAGAGTTCTATAGTTTCTGGTCTTACATTTAGATGTTTAATGCATTTTGGTTGCAAAGAATATAATCAGTCTGATTTCAGTGTTGACCATCTGGTGATGTCCATGCGTAGAGTTTTCTCTTGTGTTGTTGGAAGACAGTGTTTTCTATGATCAGTGTGTTCTCTTGGCAAAACTCTATGAGCCTTTGTCCTGCTTCATTCTGTACTCCAAGGCCAAATTTGCTTGTTACTCCAGGTGTTTCTTGAGAGCCTCTTGATGAAAGTGAAAGAGGAGAGTGAAAAAGTTGGCTTAAAACACAATATTCAGTAAACTAAGATCATGGCATCTGGTCCCATAACTTCATGGAAAATAGATGGGGAAACAGTGGAAACAGTGTCAGACTTCATGTTTTGGGGCTCCAAAATCACTGCAGATGGTGAACTTCAGCCATGAAATAAAAAGATGCTTACTCCTTGGAAGAAAAGTTATGACCAACCTAGACAGCATATTGAAAAGCAGAGACATTTCTTTGCCAGTAAAGGTGCACCTAGTCAAGGTTATGGTTTTTCCAGTAGTCACGTATGGATGTGAGAGTTGGACTATAAAGAAAGTTGAGCACCGAAGAATTGATGCTTTGAACTGTGGTGTTGGAGAAGACTCTTGAGAGTCCCTTGGACTGCAAGGAGGTCCAACCAGTCCATCCTAAAGGAAATCAGTCCTGGGTGTTCATTGGAAGGACTGATGTTGAAGCTGAAACTCCAATACTTTGGCCACCTGATGAGAAGAACTGACTCATTGGAAAAGACCCTGATGCTGGTCAAGATTGAAGGCAGGAGGAGAAGGGGATGACAGAGGGTGAGATGTTTGGATGGGATCACCGACTCAATGGACCTGAGTTTGAGTAAACTCCGGGAGTTGGTGACGGAGAGGGAGGCCAGGTGTGCTGCAGTCCATGGGGTCACAAAGAGTCGGACACAACTGAGCAACCGAACTGAATGCATTTTGAGTTTATCTTTGTGTATGGTGTTAGGAAGTGTTCTAATATCATTCCTTTACATAGTTGTCCAGTTTTCCCAGCACCACTTATTGAAGAGACTGTCTTTTCTCCATTGTATATTCTTGCCTCCTTTGTCAAAAGTAAGGTACCCATAGATGTGTGGGTTTATCTCTGAGCTTTCTATCTGGTTCCCTAGGTCTATATTTCTGCTTTTGTGCCAGTACCATACTGTCTTGAAGACTGTAGTTTTGTAGTATAGTGTGAAGTCAGGAAGCTTGATTCCTCCAGCTCCATTCTTCCTCAAGATTGCTTTGGCTATTTGGGGTTTTTTTTTCCGTATCAATTGTGAAATTTTTTCCTAGTTCGAAAATGTCATTGGTAATTTAATAGGTATCACATGGAATCTGTAGATTGCATTTGGTAGTATAATCATTTTCATAATATTGATTCTTCCAACCTAGGAACATGGAATATCTCTCCATCTGTTTGTCATCTTTGATTTCTTTCATCAGTTTCTCATAATTTTTTTAATTTAAATTTATTTATTTTAATTGGAGGCTAATTACTTTACAATATTGTATTGGTTCTGCCACACATCAACATGAATCTGCCACGGGCGTACACATGTTCCCCATCCTGAACCCCCCTCCCACTTCCCTCCCCATACCATCCCTCCAGGTCATACAGCTCTTTTGTCTCTTTAGGTAGGTTCATTCCTAAATAGTTTATTCTTTTTGTTGCAATGGTGAATGAGATTGATTCCTTAATTTCTCTTTTTGATTTTTCATTATTAGTATATAAGAATGCAAGTGATTTCTGTGTATTAATTTTGTATCCTGCGACTTTGCTAATTCACTGACTAGCTCTAATAGTTTTCTGATACTTTGGGGGGGTTTTTCTACATATAGCATTGATAGCTTATGGTGAACTATGTCAGATTTGTGATCTCCAAAGAAGAAGATTTAGCTTCAGGGCCAAGGACCAGGCTTGATCACTCAGAGCTTTTGTGGAGCAGTTTTATTAAAGTGAAAAGGTACAGAGAAATCTTCTGACACAGACATCAGAAGGTGGTGGAGAGTGCCCCCCTCGCTAGTCTCATCAAGGCCTTATATACATTTACCAGACCCATTCCCACAACATACATCTTAAATTAATAAGATTAGAAGTAACAATAGAAAGATCTTACCAAACCCACTTCCACAATATACCTTTTAAGATGACAGGATTAGTCAGAAGGTTCCCAAGAAGGAGAAACATGTCCCCAAGCAGGATACATTGTTATTATATAATCATTGGTAGAGTGTTTAAGATGAGTAGCTTCATTGTGTAATCATCAGCTCTGGGCTTAAAGAAAAAAAGGTTTTATGTGATAAAGATGAAGGACTGTAGAAAAAAGCTTGTTCTTTCCTCCTTCTCGAGAGCTCCAGACCCCTTTCTCCTCCTCAGGGACCCTGGACTTCTTTTTTTTTTTTTTTGTTTTTTTTTTTTTTTTTTGCTTTCACATTATACAGTTTATTTAGTTTGCTTGAATTCATCATAGTAGATATTGGGTTCAGTTCAGTTCAGTCGCTCAGTCGTGTCCAACTCTTTGCGACCCCATGAATCGCAGCATGCTAGGCCTCCCTGTCCATCACCATCTCCCGGAGTTCACTCAGACTCACGTCCATCGAGTCCGTGATGCCATCCAGCCATCTCATCCTGGGTCATCCCCTTCTCCTCCTGCCCCCAATCCCTCCCAGCATCAGAGTCTTTTCCAATGAGTCAGCTCTTCGCATGAGGTGGCCAAAGTACTGGAGCTTCAGCTTTAGCATTATTCCTTCCAAAGAACACCCAGGGATGATCTCCTTCAGAATGGATTGGTTGGATCTCCTTGCAGTCCAAGGAACTCTCAAGAGTCTTCTCTAACACCACAGTTCAAAAGCATCAATTCTTTGGTGCTCAGCCTTCTTCACAGTCCAACTCTCACATCCATACATGACCACAGGAAAAACCATAGCCTTGACTAGGCGGACCTTAGTCGGTAAGGTAATGAACAACAATGAAAATAGCCAGAAACAATGTTAAGAAGGAATGATAGACCACTGATTCTTAATATATCCCCCGAAAGATAATTTTCCATAGTGCATTGTGATCCACACAGTCAAAGGCTTTAGCATAGTCAGAGCAGAAATAGATGTTTTTCTGGAACTCTCTGGCTGTTTCTGGAAATTCACGGTTCACATATTGCTTAAGCCTGGCTTGGAGAATTTTGAGCACTACTTTACTAGCGTGTGAGATGAGTGCAATTGTGTGGTAGTTTGAGCATTCTTTGGCATTGCCTTTCTTTGGGATTGGAATGAAAACTGACCTTTTCCAGTCCTGTGGCCACTGCTGAGTTTTCCAAATTTGCTGGCATATTGAGTGCAGCACTTTCACAGCATCATCTTTCAGGATTTGAAAGAGCTCAACTGGAATTCCATCACCTCCACTAGCTTTGTTCATAGTGATTTCTAAGTCCCACTTGACTTCACATTCCAGGATGTCTGGCTCCAGGTGAGTGATCACACCATCGCGATTATCTTGGTTGTGAAGATCTTTTTTGTATAGTTCTTCTGTGTATTCTTGCCACCTCTTCTTAATATCTTCTGCTTCTGTTAGGTCCATACCATTTCTGTCCTTTATCGAGCCCATCTTTGCATGAAATGTTCCCTTGGTATCTCTAATTTTCTTGAAGAGATCTCTAGTCTTCCCCATTCTGTTCTTTTCCTCTATTTCTTTGCACTGATCCCTGAGGAAAGCTTTCTTATCTCTCCTTGCTATTTTTCAGAACTCTGCATTCAGATGCTTATATCTTTCCTTTTCTCCTTTGCTTTTCGCTTCTGTTCTTTTCACAGCTCTTCAGAGAGCTCTTCATTTGGCTTTTTTGCATTTCTTTTCCATGGGGATGGTCTTGATCCCTGTCTCATCTACAATGTCACGAACCTCCGTCCATAGTTCATCAGGCACTCTGTCTATCAGATCTAGTCCCTTAAATGTATTTCTCACTTCCACTGTATAATCATAAGGGATTTGATTTAGGTCATACCTGAATGGTCTAGTGGTTTTCCCCACTTTCTTCAATTTAAGTCTGAATTTGGTAATAAGGAATTCATGATCTGAGCCACAGTCAGCTCCTGTCTTGTTTTTGCTGACTGTATAGAGCTTCTCCATCTTTGGCTGCAAGGAATAGAATCAATCTGATTTTGGTGTTGACCATCTGGTGATGTCCATGTGTAGAGTGTTCTCTTGTGTTGTTGGAAGAGGCTGTTTGCTATGACCAGTGCATTTTCTTGGCAAAACTCTATTAGTCTTTGCCCTGCTTCATTCCGTATTCCAAGGCCAAATTTGCCTGTTACTCCAGGTGTTTCTTGACTTCCTACTTTTGCATTCCAATCCCCTATAATGAAAAGGACATCTCCTTTGTGTGTTAGTTCTAAAAGGTCTTGTAGGTCTTCATAGAACTGTTCAACTTCAGCATCTTCAGCATTACTGGTTGGGGCATAGGCTTGGATTACTGTGATATTGAATGGTTTGCCTTGGAAACGAACAGAGATCATTCTGTTGTTTCTGAGATTGCATCCAAGTACTGCATTTCGGACTCTTTTGTTGACCATGATGGCTCCTCCATTTCTTCTAAGGGATTCCTGTCCGCAGTAGTAGATATAGTGGTCATCTGAGTTAAATTCACCCATTCCAGTCCATTTTGGTTTGCTGATTCCTACAATGTTGACATTCGCTCCTGGTTGACCACTTCCAATTTGCCTTGATTCATGGACCTGACATTCCTGGTTCCTACACAATATTGTTCTTTACAGCATCGGACCTTTCTTCTATCACCAGTCACATCCAGAGCTGGGTATTATTTTTGCTTTGGCTCCATGCCTTCATTCTTTCTGGAGTTATTTTTCCACTGATCTCCAGTAGCATATTGGACACCTACTGACCTGGGGAGTTCCTCTTTCAGTATCCTATCACTTTGCCTTTTCATACTGTTCATGGGGTTCTCAAGGCAAGAATACTGAAGTGGTTTGCCATTCACTTCTCCAGTGGACCACATACTCTCTGACCTCTCCACCACGACCCGCCCATCTTGGGTTGCCCCACAGCCATGGCTTAGTTTCATTGAGTCAGACAAGGCTGTGGTCCTAGTGTGATTAGATTGACTAGTTTCCTGTGATTATGGTTTCAGTGTGTCTGCCCTCTGATGCCCTCTTGCAACAGCTACCATCTTACTTGGATTTCTCTTACCTTGGACGTGGGTTATCTCTTCACGGCTGCTCAAGCAAAGCGCAGCCATTTCTCCTTACCTTCGACGACGGGTATCTCCTCACCGTCACCCCTCCTGACCTCAAACGTGCAATAGCTCCTCTAGGCCCTCCTGTATCCGCAGAGCCACCACTCCTTGGATGTGGGGTTGCTCCTCCTGGGTGCCACCCCGGCCTCTGGCGGGGGGTAGCTCCTCTCAGCTGCTCCTGCGCTCTGGCAGTCTGGTGTTCTCTGCCACTGCCCCTGACCTTGGACATGGGGTAGCTCCTCCCAGCCGCCATCCCTGACCTCGGACACAGGGTAGCTCCTCTTGGCTGTTCCTGTACTGTCACAGCCTAGCACTCTCGGCCGCTGCCCCTGACCTCGGACGTGGGGTAACTCCTTTTGGCCGCCGCCCCTCGGGCATGGGGTCCTCCCTTCTTCTGCCCCTGACCTTGGACGTGGGGTAGCTCCTCTTGCCTGCTCTCTGTGCGCAGTTACAACCACCCATGCTCTGTGTGCCATTGCAGCCACTCAAGCTCCTTGGGGGTTGTTTAAATGGCAAGTGGGACAAGAGGAGACCACTTGTCTTATGGTTGTTTGGAAGCCTGTTCCTCTGAAGGACCTTTCTAGTAGTCTTTGGAGGGCCTTTTCTCCTAAATGAGTATTGGCATGTAAGGAGTTAACCAACTTCCATTGGAGGTTCCCAGGCCGAAAAAGGAGTCCCTCCTTTTGCAACCACCCCATATGATCTTCTTGAAAGCCCTCACTCTTAGCTTTAAGAGTCTCACCTTCAGTATATGAAGGGGTTTCTGGCAAATTGGTCTGTGGAACTAGGGTGGGAACCCCTGTTAGGTCATGGTTCTGTAATGCTGCTTTCCTAGCTGCCTGATCAGCTGCTTGGTTCCCTCGTGCCATTTCTTTGCTCGCTTTTTTGGTGTCCTTTACAGTGGGAGACTGAAACCTCAGTGGGCAGATGGACTGCCTCCAGGAGTCAAAGAATCTGATCACCATATATGACTGGGGACCCTCGGGTAGTCAAGTGGTCCCTTTCTTTCCAAATAGCCACATGTACATGTAGCACCAGAAAGGTATACTTGGAATCAATGTAAATGGCTATTCTTTTTCCTTTTCCCAGCTCTAAAGCTTGAGTCAGGGCTATGAGCTCAGCTAATTGGGCTGAAGTACCTGGAGGCAGAGGCTTAGCCTCTGTGGTCTCAAAATTGGAGACTACTGCATTCCTGACTCTTCTTTTCCATGCAAGACAAAGCTGCTTCCATCAGTGTACCAGATTTCCTCAGGATTGGTCAGAGGAAATCCCTCTCAGGATTTTGTCCAGTGGCCCAAGGTTTCTTAACCAGAGGTCTTCTGGAATCTGAGACTGGGCCACGTGACCTTTCTGCTGAGTTTGTTTTTCACTGGCCTGGTTTCCAGCCTGATGGGCCTTCCCCTGTGCTAGGTTTCTTCACCTTCTGCTTCTAGCATGGGAGCTTCACTGAGTTGGGCTCCTGCTGTGCTTGGCCTCTTCCACGCAGAGGTTGTTTCAGCCAGGTTAAACCCGAGTATGTTTGAGGTTAACCACAATCAATAACCTCAGTGTATGTTCCTCGGTTCTTTGTCTCATCACAACAAAGATTTGGAGCAACAGACATTAAAGCCCTTGGTGCGTCACAGCTCTTGGGTCTTGGACAAACCATGTTATAGCTCTTAGGCAAATCAGTGTTACAGCTCTATTTTATTTAGAAGATAGCAGGAGACTCCATCCTCGAAGCATAAGGGGATGCCAACCCAAAGAGTCGAAGAGAAGAGAGTGGAGGAGTGCACGAGGGAGGGAGAGAGAGAGGGAGGGAGGGAGAGAGAGAGAGAGAGAGAAGAGTGCACGCATGTGGGAAAGTGCATCTATTTCTGCTTTATTGACTATGCCAAAGCCATTCACTGTGTGGATCACAATACACTGTGGAAAATTCTGAAAGAGATGGGAATACCAGACCACCTGACCTGCCTCTTGAGAAATCTCTAGGCAGGTCAGGAAGCAACAGTTAGAACTGGACATGGAACAACAGACTAGTTCCAAACAGGAAAAGGAGTACGTCAAGGCTGTATATTGTCACCCTGCTTATTTAACTTCTATGCAGAGTACATCATGAGAAACGTTGGGCTGGAAGAAACACAAGCTGGAATCAAGATTGTTGCGAGAAATATCAATAACCTCAGATATGCAGATGACACCACCCTTATGGCAGAGAGTGAAGAGGAACTCAAAAGCCTCTTGATGAAAGTGAAAGAGGAGAGTGAAAAAGTTGGCTTAAAGCTCAACATTCAGCTCCCCCCCCCCCCGTGCCGTGCTGGTTCTTCAGCTCTGTGGCAAGCTGCGGAGTCGGGGTTCTGTTCCGCAGGATGGGGTTTGTTAAAGTTGTCAAGAACAAGGCCTACTTCAAGAGATACCAAGTGAAATTCATAAGAAGGCGAGAGGGCAAAACTGACTACTATGCTCAGAAACGATTGGTAATCCAAGATAAAAATAAGTACAACACACCTAAATACAGAATGATAGTTCGTGTAATGAACAGAGATATCATTTGTCAGATTGCTTATGCCCGTATAGAAGGAGATATGATAGTTTGTGCAGCTTATGCTCACGAACTCCCAAAATACGGTGTGAAGGTTGGCCTGACGAATTATGCTGCCGCATATTGTACTGGCCTGATGCTGGCCCGCAGGCTTCTTAATAGGTTTGGTATGGACAAAATTTATGAAGGCCAAGTTGAGGTGACTGGCGATGAATACAATGTGGAAACATTGATGGTCAACCTGGTGCCTTCACCTGTTACTTGGATGCAGGACTTGCCAGAACTACTACCGGGAATAAAGTTTTTGGGGCCCTAAAGGGAGCTGTCGATGGAGGCTTGTCTATCCCTCACAGTACCAAACGGTTCCCTGGTTATGATTCAGAAAGCAAAGAATTCAGTGCTGAGGTACACCGAAAGCACATCATGGGGCAGAAAGTTGCAGATTACATGCGTTACCTGATTGAAGAAGATGAAGATGCTTACAAGAAACAGTTCTCTCAGTACATAAAGAACAACGTAACTCCAGACATGGAGGAGATGTATAAGAAAGCTCATGCTGCAATACGAGAGAATCCAGTATATGAGAAGAAGCCTAAGAAAGAAGTTAAAAAGAAGAGATGGAACCATCCCAAAATGTCACTTGCCCAGAAGAAAGATCGGGTAGCTCAGAAGAAGGCAAGCTTCCTTAGAGCTCAGGAACGAGCTGCTGAGAGTTAAACCAAACCACAATTTTCTATCAAGAATTTTCAGATAAGACAATAATAAACTTATTGAATAAGCAAAAAAAAAAAAATTAAAAAAAATAATAAAAGAAATAAAGCTCAACATTCAGAAAATGAAGATCATGGCATCCGGTCCCATCACTTCATGGGAAATAGATGGGAAAACAGTGGAAACAGTGTCAGACTTTATTTTGGGGGGCTCCAAAATCACTACAGATGGTGATTGCAGCCATGAAATTAAAAGACGCTTACTCCTTGGAAGAAAAGTTATGACCAACCTAGATAGCATATTCAAAAGCAGAGACATTACTTTGCCAACAAAGCTCTGTCTAGTCAAGGCTATGGTTTTTCCTGTGGTCATGTATGGATGTGAGAGTTGGACTGTGAAGAAGGCTGAGAGCCGAAGAGTTGATGCTTTTGAACTGTGGTGTTGGAGAAGACTCTTGAGAGTCCCTTGGACTGCAAGGAGATCCAACCAGTCCATTCTGAAGGAGACCAGCCCTGGGATTTCTTTGGAAGGAATGATGCTAAAGCTGAAACTCCAGTACTTTGGCCACCTCATGCGAAGAGTTGACTCATTGGAAAGGGCTCTGATTCTGGGAGGGATTGGGGGCAGGAGGAGAAGGGGACAACAGAGGATGAGATGGCTGGATGGCATCACTGACTCGATGGACGTGAGTCTGAGTGAACTCCGGGAGTTGTTGATGGACAGGGAGGCCTGGCATGCTGTGATTCATTGGGTCGCAGAGTCGGACACGACTGAGCAACTGAACTGAACTGAAAGAATTTTGTCCAATTCAGTCATTATTTAAGTCGTATGTATACAGACTGTACTATCTCAATCCAAGCTTTGTTAAAGAGGATTGCTTCTCAATGATTTTGAGCCAATGATTCAGAGCAATGTGGTAGACATTCCAACGGGACCAAGAAGAACATAAGAAAAGAATGTTTTGTTTAGAAAAGCAAAAATTCAAGGAAAATTGATAAGCCCTCTGTATCTTCATGTTTTGTACATAAAATTATTTTTATCTATTTAAATAAACTATGTCTTTATTTTTTTAAGTGCTGATTTACAGGAAAATAAGCTAAGCATTCATTTCTAATTAAAACATTAGACAAAATTGCACTGTAGCTTGGTGTGTGCATGGCTGGTGTGAAGAATTATTATAACAACTTAACTCATATACAGATGCCTGGATGGACCTGTAGTATGCAAGATGCAACTGCCTGGATGCAGGTTTTCTCTGCCAAGGGCTACAGGCCAGGGTCTACTTATCAGTCCAGAAGGTTGGAGATGTTTTTGTTGAAGCTTTACTCAGCATATTCTTCTATTGTATAGTAACCTCTTTTCTTTATTTGAAAATGTATTATATAATACCTCATGTGCTACAGTGCTTTTATTCAGGATGGATCCAAGTTTTGGAAATCCTGAAACTCATATTATTTTTGTAATCCTCATTAAAAGAATAGAAAATTATAAATACAAAATTAGGCATAAAAGAGAATATTTGTTTATAATAGAAAATAAATTTAAACAAATTATACATTTAAAGAAGCTGGGAAAAGTATCACAAAGTCCAGTAAAATATCATATTTTTGTTAACTCTCTGTCATACCTCTATCATATTTGTTTCCTGCATTTTTGACTACATGTTCTTTGATCAACTTTGTAATGCCATTTGTATAGAGAGATTAAAATGATGATTCAGGCTTTCTTCTGATTGATTTACATTTTTATTTCTTATTGATAGTCAGGATGCATAAAACATGCAGCTCTACGTACACATGTACCCTGTTTCCAGTACTGATTGAAAAAGGAATTCTCTTTTGTACAATTCCTTAAAAAAAAAAAAAAAACCATCTGGTTTTTGCTCCTTATCAAGTATGTTTCTGAGAGAAGAGACATTCTATTTTGACTCTGTCTATGGTAATAGACTCTTATGTTCACTATGCTCAGAATTATGTCTGAACATTTCACTGCCCACACGTTTCTCTTGTTGAGAACAGTTGAATGTGTTTCTGTTGTGATATGTCCTCTGACCATACCTAGAACAGTTTCAATAATTAAAATGTCTAATCTTGTGTAGAAGTCAACTCTGTGAACTCCATCCAAGCTAGAGCTCATACTTGCTTAAGGCTTGGAAGTCTGCAGAGTGGGCAGGGGCCTCATATTTTTGGTAAGATCTAATTTCTGACCCCTCCAGGGCTGTGCCCCAGGGTGATAGAAAACACGCTACTTGCCTGGCTGCAGGTATCACTTTGGTGCTGGGTGTTTTACTTGTGCTTTGCAGTCAAGGCTATGGTTTTTCCTGTGGTCATGTATGGATGTGAGAGTTGGACTGTGAAGAAGGCTGAGCACCGAAGAATTGATGCTTTTGAACTGTGGTGTTGGAGAAGACTCTTGAGAGTCCCTTGGATGGCAAGGAGATCCAACCAGTCCATTCTGAAGGAGATCAGCCCTGGGATTTCTTTGGAGGGAATGATGCTAAAGCTGAAACTCCAGTACTTTGGCCACCTCATGCGAAGAGGAAAAGACTCATTGGAAAAAACTCTGATGCTGGGAGGGATTGGGGGCAGGAGGAGAGGGGATGACAGAGGAGGAGATGGCTGGATAGCATCACTGACTCGATGGACATGAGTCTGAGTGAACTCCAGGAGTTGTTGATGGACAGGGAGGCCTGGCATGCTGTGATTCATGGGATCGCAAAGAGTCAGACATGACTGAGTGGCTGAGCTGAACTAAACTTGCTGACATGGGTGATTCTGTATTAACTTGGAGAACTCTCAGAGCATATTATAATGTAGGATACGCATCCAGGGCAGTCACTTTCAGAGCTTTGTTCTCCAAGCTTCTCAACCACATCCACTATGATCCTCTTCTAGGTCATTTTACCCCTCCAGGTGTCCTTCTTGGGCAGTGTCCTTCAAGTGGCTTCATGTCAGTTGCCTCTGTGGAACCATGCTTAGTCCCTGGGAAAGGGGCACTTTGGAAGAGTAAGCTGCTCTCAATGAAACCTCTATTAGGAAATTGCCTGATGGTTCAGTGGTTAGGACTCAGGTCACTCACTGCTATTGCCCCAAGTTCAATCCCTGGTCAGAGAACTAAGATCCTGCAAGCAAGCCATGCAACTTGGCCAAATAAGCAAATGAGAGACCTCTTTCTGTCTTGCACTCATCTCAGGTTTTTGAACATACAGCCTCTTTCCTGTGTAAGTCCTTTTTCTCCCAGACTCCAAAAGATATATGCTATCTATGATATCCTTGGTGCCAAGCACCTCTCACTTGGCAAGAGATGGGGGAGATAAAACTTCTTTCTGCTACCATAAGATAGAGAGGAGCACCCTAATATCCTCACAGGAATGCTCTCTTTTTCTCTCCTTTTAGTTGTAGACATTCATAGTCAGTAGAAAGGTGAAGGATTCCTGCTAGCAGAACTGATTTTAAAATCACTTAGTAAGTTCAGTATTGGTGCCTTGGCACATCAGTCTAGGTTATAAGGGTATTTGCCATTTTATTCTATTTTCTTCAGCTGAAACTAAGATGAAAGCAGTTCCAGCTTAACGTCATATCACAGAAATATATGTATCTATATCCATTTTTTCTTTCATTAAATCAACATTATATCAAATATTACTGGCCTGTACTGCTGAAACTTACTTCTGGAAAGCCCCTAGTAAGTATTCCCTTCACCCCTAATTTAATTGCTGTTTTTGTCATCTTCATTGCTCAGGGCTGGACTCTACCCATCTCTTGTCATAGTTCCATCAATTTCTGACCTAGCACCACATTGGTTGTTACACTCCTTCTTAACCAGGAGTGATAAAGATTTCTTATGTCATACAACTTACTGAATCTTGGTTTTCTTTGCACTCACAAAGAATGAAACGTTTGGGTGGTGGTGACAGTGGAAACACTAGTGCTGGTGGTGGAGATGTTGGTGAAACTGCTGGTATTTGAAGTGTTGGCGGTTGCAGAGGAAGGAGAGGTGGTCGAGATGGTGGTGATATTGGTGGGAGTGGGGGTAGAGGTGATGATGTAGGGGCAGGTGGTAGAGGTAGCGATGATGGTAGGGGCAGTGGCAGTGGTGGTGATGGGGGTGATGACCTTGGCAGGGGTGGAGGTAAAGGTGGTGGTGTTTTTGAAGGTAGAGCTGTAACTTGGTAGACTGCAGCGGAATGAACACAAAACAATCCTGAAGGAATCCTCTGTGCTCAGGGTGCACTGCCATAGAACATTGTCTCCACTGAGTATGCACTCACAATAAAATAGTGACAAGCTGTAGTAGGAAATGAATTGTATATGAAGGAGAGTCAGTAGACAACACAAATGGGAGAATTTGCATCCTAAGACTCAGATTTAATATCTAAAAGAGACATGGGTAGGAGAGTATGAGATCATGGAAAGAGAGAATATTAAAAAAAGAATGCACTTAGTCTTGAACAGAATGAATGTAAACAAATCCCTACCTAGATATATTGTAGTGGAGTTTAAACTTTAAAAACAGAAAATCAGAAAAACCACTGAGATACATGACAGGTTGGTGAAAGGAGGCAGGTGAGCTTTCAAAGGGCTTTCAAGGTGTGGCTCTTAGAAGATTAGCAACTAGAAATTCAAGAAGAAAAATGGAATCAGACCTTAAAATTGTTGGGGCAAAACTAACTACTGGGCACAAAGGGTATTTTCAGGCACAGAGATTGTTCAAGTGTGAATGCTATATATTCTATATATATATACACAATATATATTCTATATATATACACTATATATATTCTATATATATATATATATAAACTATAGCTTGAACTTCAGCAAAAAAAGAAATTCATCTAAAAAGGAGAGAGTGAAACACTGAAAACTATGATGAAGAAAGAACTCCATGAACATATTGGAAAAATCCAAATATGTATTAAATAATAACGTTAAAGACTGATCTGGATAGATTTTTAAAAAGTGGTAAATCTAAACTATTAGGAAGCAATAACTATAGAAGATGATAAGACTTTATAGGGAACAAAGTCTGAGAGTCTTATATTCTGTGGGACCAGAAGTGAGATATCTATTGTGTTAAATAATCATGTTAAACAGTAGAAAATAATCTCTCAAAGAATACAAATGGATATATAGCTTCCAAACCAGCTGGAATAATATGGGAACAAAGAAAAGTTATTAATAAAATGGAAATCGGGGAAGGAGATGGTTAAGGAAGCCAAGAAGATGTTGGTAAGTAAACACGTGACAATCATGCCAACGTGCTTGGTGGGCAACAGCAAGGACAGGTGTGGGATGGGGGAGGCCGGCTCATACAGTACCTGGGTAAATCCCAGTTCACTGTAATATGGTGGTCCTGGAGCCTCGCGAAGGGGCAGAAAGGAAAGGCCCATGTGACACAGCAATGTGCAGGTTCATTGGCCCATCACATGAGTTTGACTCACATCTCCTCTCAATACAACCATCCTTTCTTCCAGCTCTTGTCCTTTTTTCCAACCAGCACATTGCCTCTGGGCATCTCTGCAGACCCTTCAGGGTCCAGTCTATTATTGCTGGGTCCACAATCAGTTTAGATTGATGGATAATTAAGCCAGTCTGACCCAAGACAGCATGGTATGTTTTCCATTTTTCAGAGGAGATGAGCCACAGACAACATAAATTGACTGTCTATTCTCTGTTCATCTCTGATTTCTGGGGGGCTGTACCACCCATGAAGTTTCAGAAATGTATGCCAAATGTGGATGAAAAGCAAAGAACTATAGAGCCTTTGGTGAGGGAAGCCTGTGAGAGAAATGGATTTTTTTCTGCTCACATTTTCAAGTAGTTATAGAATTAAAAAAAAATTTTTTTTAACACATGAATTCTATAACCCAGATAAGGTACAATCTGTTCCTATTTTAGGATGCCATTTGAAATCTATTCCATGCTGGGTCCATTTCATCTTATCTATTTGTTTCTTTCCTTTGAAAAGTGCCAAAACAGAGGCTGAAATAAGCACTTCTCTGCCTGACCCTCTTTTCTTGCCTTGCAGAAGATAGGTCCTGCAGGCTGGTGTGAAAAGATAAGAAACTCAACCTTCAGTGGAAAGAAGTTAGACTCCTGGGGAGAACTCTGAGGTGGATTTATAGAGACAGCCTTGACAAACCTCTGTAGGTTCTGAGTGATCGACCACAGTGACCGAAGGCACGCAGCACTGGGGGTACGTGGTAATTAATGCCCTGGAGGAGGCTCTACATGTCAGCTCCCTTTCAGCATTTCCATATGAGCCCCACTGGCCTTCCCTGTGCTCCTGCCTGCCTGGAGGACTCAACAATTTGCTCTTTCCCCAGAGACAACCCACAAGCTTCTCCATCATAAGCCTTAAATTTCTCTCTTGCATGCCCTTGTTCTCTCCCTCCTTTCCTCCCTCCCTCCCTTCCTTTAAATTTTATTTTATCATGGTAAAAACAGTTAACACAGGAGTTCCCTTTTAATGCACTTTCCACTGTACAATACAGTTACTGTCTCAGGCATGAAGCTGTTCAGCCCGTCTCCAGAACTCTTTCATCCTGCTTGCCTGAAACTCTATGCCTCTTGCTTAGAGATTCCCTATTTCCCGCCACCAGCACCCAAGGGCCTGACAGCCACCATTCCACTCTTTGATTCTATGAATTTGACTACTTTAGATCCCTCATGTACGTAGAACATGGAACATTTGTCCTTCTGTAACTGGCTTATTTCACTGAGCATAGTGTTCTCAAGTTTCATCCTTGTGGTTACATATTGCAGAATTTCCTTCTTTTTTAAGGCTGGATAATACTCCATGTATCTATATACCACATTTTCTTTATCTACCCATCTGCTGATGGGCATTTAGGTTGTTTCCGCACTGTGACTGTTGTGAACAGTGCTGCAGTGAACATGGTGTGTAGAAATCTCTTCAACATCCTGTGGAGAGGGACTTCCCTGGTGGCCCAGTGGTTAAGAGTCTACCTGGTAATGCAGGGGACACAGATTTGATTCCTGGTTGGGGAACTAAGATCCCACATGCTTACGATCAACTAAGCCTGCAAGCCTTAGTTACTGGGCCTGCAAGCCACAGCTAGAGTATCAGTGTGCTGCAACAAAAGCTCTTCATAATGTAGCAAAAGATTCCACATGCTGCAACTAAAACCTGATGCAGCCAAGTAAATATTAAAAAAAAAAAAAAAAGACCCCATTGAGAACAGTATGGGGGTTCCTCAGAGGATTCAAAATAGAACTATCATGCGATCCAGCAATCCCACTTCTGGGTATTTAATCCTCTTCATTTTTTATGTTTAAGCACATTTTCAAAATATCTTCATTTTTTTTTTCTCCATAAGAAATGCCTCATACTTTAAAAAAAATTATTGTTTAGTATTATGACTGTTTTTCGAGCTCCTACTTAACATCTTCATAATACAGCCTCAGCTGGGATCTTGTGAGGAACTGAGGACCACAGCACCCAGCCAGCCCACCCTGACAAAGTCTATATTTTCACATTCATTTCACTGAATCTACCTCTAAGAAGGAAACCCCTCAGATCTAAAATAGTTGGCTGGTGCTCATTAAGCTACGACTGCTTTCCCTGTATTTTTAAAGGGACCTAGAAATTCCTGAACTGTTTTCTTTTTGATTTGTGGTCTCTCTTCTGGCTGTTTAGGAAGGAGCTGGCCATAGGCACTTTGCTTGCATATTGGCCAATTAGTTCCCCATCCTCCACATTATGCTCCTGATTTTCTCAAGGCAATCATGCCATCAGCCTCCACACAGTCAATAAAAAATAACATCAGGCCATTGAATAGAGAGGGTGAGCAGGAAACGCCTCTCCACAGGGCTGTCTTCATTTCCCTGCAGAAAAGTGTCAACATATTTACAGAGCTGGCTGTGCATTACAAAGCACGTCTGCTGACTTGAGTCCTTTTGTCCCTTTTGAATTCTACAGGTAGTCACAGCATATAGTGTGTATCATACAGGACTTTTTCCCTTTTGGATGAGAGTGCTTACAGAAAATTTGCCGGCTCCATTGCTGGCAATAAAAGCACATTTTTCACTGTGTGTCACAAATGATACAGTCCCCAATTCTCTCCTAAACGCCAAAAATAGAGAGAACAGGCCAAGCCAAGATAAGCAGATGTCTTTCCCCCAAATCCCAAACAATGTATTGAAGCTCTGGAACTTAACAGCAAAGTGTGTGATGGCTAGAGTATTACTCCTGTCAGATTCTCTGTTTATAGACCTAGGCAGGGGACATATATCCCTTATTGTATGTGATATATGCACACCTTAAATACTGTTTTTTTAATTTAAATGTTTGCCATTAAATTATTTTGCAAATGGGGAGCTTGTTACTGAAATAAATCTTATGATAACATCTCTTTATAAAGCAATACATTTTTTATGTTTATTTGACTGTAAAATTAATATAAGAAAATTTTGGAAAGTGTCAAAATGATAAAAACTAATCATCTGATATCTCCTAATTCAGATGGGACTCATCTCAGTTATGCTTTTTTCCCTAGCTTCTGTGTACTAGATGTACATATTTTACTTAACTGAAATGATGCAACTGATTAGTATCAGGTTTTTCTTTTCCCCACTGCATTTCATTATATCTCAAATAGCATCCATTTTTTTTCACTATTATACGTCGACCTTGTTCTGTGGGAGTAAATGCGATGAAGAGTTTGAAACCCCCAACCTTCCTCACCTGTAATTAGTTCCCAACAGAAGCAATGGGTCCAAACGGTCATTTCATGCACATACTGACAATACTCAGCAGGGAACCAGGATGATATGTAGGAAACATTTGGCTGCAAATGAAAAGACCTCCCATCCTTTTTAAGTCTTCTGTAAAATAAGCTTCTTAAATTCCCAAGAGAATTATGCTAGGCCAGAGAATCCTTTTATTGTTATCAATACACAATATCTCATGTCCTATCTGAATGTTTATGATTTTTATATTTTGAGTTTATTTCAGTGGGCCAGTGGCTGTGGCATAATGCTTTCTAGTTCCTGTTTGTGTGCCTTCCTCTGGTTCATGAGAATGGCCTCTTATGAAACTTCCCATTTGGTATCTTCTATGTGTAATGTACATGAGTCAGGTAATTTTCATAGAGCTGGGTTTTTAGAAACCGATGTGGGAAACACAGTGCAGTTGCTATTTTGTTGCTAAATTGAGATTTAAGTGCTGATTTCCTGTAAAAGATCCCAAAGTGGAAAAAAAAATTCCAAGAGCTTCCCTGGTGGTTCAGTGGTAAAAAAGTCCTGTGGGTTTAATCCCTGGTCTGTGGGGAGGATCCCACATGCCATGGGGCAGCTAAGCTTGTGAGTCAGAACTACTGAGCCAGTGCTTCAGAGCCCCTGAGCCTCAACAAAAGAAACCTCATTGCTCGGTCAACGGGTAGCCCGAGCACCACAACTCAGAATAGCCCCCAACTGCCACAGCTAGAGAAAGCCCCCATGCAGCACAAAGACCCAGTACAGCCAATAAATAAATAAGTAAATGAGAATATCCACACTCTTGCATTGGCCATTGGGAGTTAATGTGTGAGGGGCACTTCAACCTGACTTCCTACAGAGGGGAGCCAATTAAAAACAGAAAGACAAGACTCTGGATCTTCTTTGTTGTTGTTTAGTCAGTCACGTCCAACTCCTTGTGACCCCACGGACTGCAGCACACTAGGTTTCCCTGTCCATCACCAACTCTCAGAGCTTGCTCAAACTCATGTCCATCGAGTCGGTGATGCCATCCAACCATCTCATCCTCTGTTGTTCCCTTTTCCTCCTGCTTTCAATCTTTCCCAGCATCAGGGTCTTTTCCAGTGAGTTGGTTCTTCACATAAGGTGGCCAAAGTATTGGAGCTTCAACTTCAGCATGGGTGCTTCCAATGAATATTCAGGACTGATTTCCTTTAGGATTGACTGGTTTGATCTCCTTGCCATCCAAGGGACACTCAAGAGTCTTCTCCAACACAGCATTTCAAAAGCAACAATTCTTTGGTGCTCACCCTTCTTTATGGTCCAACTGTTGCATCCATACATGACCACTGGAAAAACCATAGCTTTGACTATATGTATCTTTGTTGGCAAAGTAATGTCTCTGTCTTTTCATACACTGTCTAAGGTTGTCATGGTTTTTCTTCCAAGGAGCAAGTGTCTTTTAATTTCATGGCTGTAGTGACCTTTAGCAGTGACTTTGGAGCCCAAGAAAATAAAGTCTGTCATGGTGTCCGTTGGATGGCATCACCGACTCAATGGACATGAATTTGAGCAAGCGTGATTTTTGTTTTTTGAATGTTGAGTTTTAAGCCAGCTTTTTCACTCTTCTCTTTCACTTTTATCAAGAGACTCTTTAGTTCCTCTTGGCTTTCTGCCATAAGGGTGGTGTCATCTGCATATCTGAGGTAAATGATATTTCTCCTGGCAATCTTGATTCCAGCTTGTGCTTCATCCAACATTTCTCATGATGTACTCCATATATAAGTTAAATAAATAGGGTGACGATATACAGCCTTGACCTACTTCTTTCCATTTGGAACCAGTCCATTGTTCCATGGCTGATTTTAAATGTTGCTTCTTGACCTGCATACAGGTTTCTCAGGAGGCAGGTGAGATGCACTAGTATTCCCATCTTTTTAAGAGTTTTCTGCAGTTTTTTGTAATCCACACAGTCAAAGTCTTTAGCGTAGTCAATGAAGCAGAAATAGATGTTTTTCTGGAATTCTCTTGCTTTTTCTATGATTCAACAGATGTTGGCAGTTTGATCTCTGGTACCTCTGCCTTTTCTAAATACAGCTTGAACATCTGGAAATTTTCAGATCACATACTATTGAAGCCTGGCTTGGAAAATTTTCAGCATTACTTTGCTAGCATGTGAAATGACTGTAATTATTCAGTAGTTCGAGCATTCTTTGGCACTGCCTTTCTTTGGGATTGGAATGAAAACTGACCTTTTCCAGTCCTGTGGCCACTGCTGTTCTCCAAATTTGCTGGCACATTGAGTGCAGCACTTTCACAGCATTACCTGGATCTTCTTATGAGGTAGTCACTTGCTGGAGGCGCTGAAGTGAAGCATCCACACTCTTCTGTCTATGAGGCAGGTTTGAGCTGCTTTCATCTAATTTAAATCCTTGAGGAAACTGTGTCTTCCTAGGCATGGAATATATGCCTCAGGCAGTGAGCCTCTTGTGGCAGTGGCTCTGAGTATCTTGCCTCTTTTCCTCATTAAGTAGTGGACTGTTTGTGTGTATATGTGTGTGTGAGAGAGAGAGAGACCGAGGGACAGAGAAAACACACTTGGAAAAAAACACACACAAAACAAATGTAGGATTCAACAAAAGTTTCTCAGGAGCACCTAAATCCAAAACTAGAATGCTTCCACAACACCCCAAACCTCCTTCCCGTACCTTCCCTCCTTCAGAAATGAGGCTCTACTTAGTTTTCTGTTGCTATTATAACAGATCAGAACAAACACAGTGGCTTGAAGTAGCACAAGTTTGTTATCTTATAGTTATGAAGGTCAGAAGTCCTGAAATTGCGGTGTTGGGAGAACGACCTTCCTGTCTGGAGGCTCTAGGGGAGGATGCATTTCTTTCCTCTTCCAACTTCTACAGGCCACTTACGTTCCTTGGGTCATAGCTCCTTCTTCATGTGTAAAGCCATTGCCGTGTTCAGTTGAGTGTTTCTCACATGACATCATTCTGACTCTTTCTGTTGCAACCTCTTTGATTCTGACTCAGTTGCCTCCTTTTTTTTTTTTTTTCACATTTTAGGACCTTTGCAATTATATTGGGCCTGTGGAATAATTCAGGAAAATATCCCCACCTGGGGCTCCTCAACCTTAACCACATCCACAGTGTCCCTTTAGCCGTATTTATATATGCACAGATGTTGGAACTTTAGGGCATGGACATCCTTGGGGAGCCGTGATTCTGCTAACTGCATTAACACTATCCTAATTTTTTGCATTATAGTTTGTGTTGTCTGAAATTACACTGTAAGCTCTTTTTTGTGTCTGCATTTTCCCCCCTCACCATGATGTGAGCTCATTCTGTAACTAGTTCATTGATTCATTTCTATAGTATTCTACTGTGTAAATACACCACGATTTATGTATACATTGTAAGTGAATGGATGTCTGAATCGTACCCAGTTCTGTGCTTTTATTTACACTGCATCTTTTGAGCCTGTGTTTTGATGTTTCTGTAAGTGGCATTACTAGAGAAGGTGGTGAGAGAAAACACCACAACTGATGTGCACACACACCCTGATTTACCTGGGACAGTCCTGACTTATGCCTGTTGTCCTGACATCCTAACTGGTTAGAGCCTCCATTTGCTCTCCAAAATATTCAGTAGCCGTAGTGAATACTTATTTCCAGCTCAAAGAAATGATGCCGGATAGTTTCCAATCGGATGATAATTTATGCTCCATATCCTCCCCAACACTTATGATCAACCTCTTTTCTATAAATTTGCACTTCCCTGGTTACTAGGGAAGCTGAGAACCTTTTTATACATTACTGTCCATTTGGAACAATAAACCTTTTGGGAAATCCCAGTGTGAATCACTTTACTATTTTTCACTTGACTCATCTGTCTTCTTCTTATTGATTTGTTAGGAGTGCTTTTGATATTCTGGGTATGATTATTTTGTGGGCTACATGAATTACAAATATCTTCTCTCAGTCTTTGGCTTGCTTTTTCACTCAATCTGATTGTACTTTGAATTATCAATCTTTTCCTGTATGATTAGCCCTTTTTGTGTCCTATTTAGGAAATATTATCCCACTCCCAAGTTCATGAAAACGTCTTCTTTTTTTACTTTCTTGATGATTTATTGTTTTGTCTTCTCTACTTAGGTTTACAATATACTGAAACTTGATTCTTGTGTTAGGAGGGTCAACTTAAATTTTTTTCTTCCAAAGAATATGTAGTTGACAGCACCGTTTATTTAAAATACAATCCTTTTTTCATTGTTTTGTATACCAGGTTTTCAAAAATCAAGTGTTATAATATGCATTGGTTTATTTCTCGCCTGTCTATTAGTTTGTCTATCCTCTGTCTTAACTACTTCAGCTTTATAGTAAATTACTAAATGTGCAAAAGGAAATTCTCCCTAATTTTTTTTGTTTGTTTTTAGTGTCCTAACTGTTCTTGACTCTTCATTTCCATTTAGATTTCAGAATTATATTATTAATGACCTTCAGGAAATTTGCTGGGATTTTAATTGAAACTGCATAAATCAGTTTAGGAAGAAATTACAAATGTAAGTATTTTTCCAGTGTGAGATTATTTTGAAATAAAAGGGAAAATGTCAGTAATATCTAAAATACTGCAATTCTGAATCACTAAAAGAAATCCTGACTTTTCACACAGATCCATGAATATCATGATGTTGGTATTTAATGCTTGGAAGTCTAGTTTAAGAGTGACTGTACTAAGCCATTTACAGAGCATTGCTCTTAACATTTTTTAAACAAATTAAGAATTTTTTTTTTCTCAATGAAAAAGGAATTTGGAAGTAGACAGCTGCCAACAATGGTTCAGAATTTCCAGGTCACAGTTTGTGTCTCTGTCGTTCTCTTGGTTTTTCTCTCATGATCACAAGAGTGTTGCCAGGCTCTATGCATCTCAGCTGCATGGCAGGAAAGACAAAGAGGGGGAAATGGTGGCCCCAGCAATGTCTGCTCTGTTAATTAGGGATGCTTTTCTCCTTCCACACTATCTGCAACAGGTAAACATGTTCCTCTGCCAGAAAAGTTGCCCTTTTGTAGTAGTGGTGGATGAGTGAGACTAGTGGGGAGATGATGTTGAGTGAGCCTCTCCACAGAGTCAGTCTCAACTTTTAAGATTTGGGCCAGGTCTCTGGTAGACACCATAAAGAAACATGATATTAGAATGAGTGGTAGTGCTATGATCATTGAAAACTATCATTTCCTTTTAAGTCTTTTCAAAAATTTTTAGACTCTTTTACCAGAAGTGAAAAGTTAAAAGTTTCTTGGTTCTTTATTTAAATTTAATTTGATCCACCAGAAATTTGCACTTGGAATTTGCTTCTGATATTCCAAAAACAGAGAACTTCTTATGTTTATCTCAGTTATTCACCACAAAATCAGCATAACAGAGTCCTAGATAGAAGAGAGAATCAGTAAACATTTCTTGATTTGCATTGATATAGAAGTAGGGCAAGGAAATGATGTCTTTGATAATGACATTGGATAAAAATGGCCAATGGGAAGCATAAAAACTATATAAAGTGACAAAACATAGATCAACTAGTTTCTCAGTGCTCAGGTAATTGATCATCAGCATAGTACTTCCCATCTTTTCTCCCCATCTCTCATTTCAATCAAAGATTTGGTCTCATGAAGTAGAGTAGCATCTACTTCAAAGAATAAATCTTCCCTCCATAGAGCAGGGTATAAACAGGCAGGACTGGAGTGGGACTGTTCACCCTGGGTTTTCAACAGGTTTTTCACACCAGCTTCTGGAGCAAAAGGATAATTTAGATTGCATATTCCACAACAACACTGAGAAGGAGTCTGCCTGGTGGTAACATGGAGTCAAGGGTGACATTTCAAAATTCTCTGAGATTTTTCATGAAGGGGATAAATTGATGGTGGTGATTTTAAACTGAGCATGAGTCTGTGGTGAGACAGAATTGATTAATTTTAAAAAGAAGAGAAAGGCCACAAGGAAAGAAGGAGGAAAAGAAGGAGGAGAGGGAAGGATGGAAGAAAGGTGAAAGGAAAAGGGGGGAAAAATCATAGCTTAGAATTGAGGACCTTGACTTCCTTTTCCACTTTCATCAGTAACTGTAAAAACTTTAGGTTGACCTTCCACCTCTCAATGCCTGAGTTGAAGCAGGAGCAGAAGCACTTCTTTCTGAATTTATTCAAAGGAAGCAGTGCCCTGAACTACTTGAAGGATACAGATTGATTGAATGACTGACTGCATATCCCTATTGTTTTTGCTTTGTATCCCTCTAGTTTAGCCAGATCCTCAGATGTGTTCTATGGGTGCAGGCTGTATTGCTTTATCAAAGATGACCTATTTCTAAGATCTGGGCTATGAGCCAGGGTTTGATAAAATGCAACTCAAGGGGAAAGAGTCTCATTCCTCCTCTTTGTTTCATTTGGGTCAGGCTGTAAGTGGCATCTAAGGCAAAGAGAACACATTTATCTGCTGTGCTGCTAGCCTTTGAAATAGAACTAATGAGGATCCCTAGTCTACTTAGGAGCCAATGGTACATTTCCATTGCCCAGTCACCCACTGGTTTCTTCCTAAACCACCCATCTGATTTTTTATTTTTCTTGGCCCCATATCCCCTTATGGCAGAAAGTGAAGAAGAACTAAAGAGCCTCTTAATAAAAGTGAAAGAGGAGACTGAAAAAGCTGGCTTAAAACTCAACATTCAAAAATCGAAGATCATGGCATCTGGTCCCATCACTTCATGTCAAATAGATGGGGAAACAATGGAAACAGTGATAGACTTTATTTTCTTGGACTCCAAAATCACTGCAGATGGTGACTGCAGCCATGAAATTAAAAGATGCTTGCTCCTTGGAAAAAAACTCTATGACCAACAGAGACAGCATATTAAAAAGTAGAGATGTTACTTTGCTGACAAAGGTCCATCTAGTCAAAGCTATGGTTTTTCCAATAGTCATGCATGGATGTGAGAGTTGGACTATAAAGAAAGCTGAGCACCAAAGAATAGATGGTTTTGAACCATGGTGTTGGAGAAGACTCTTGAGAGTCCCTTGGACTGTAAGGAGATCAAACCAGTTCATCCTAAAGGAAAACAGTCTTGAATGTTCATTGGAAGGACTGATGCTGAAGCTGAAACTCCAATACTTTGGCCACCTGATGTGAAGAACTGACTCCTTAGGAAAGACGCTGATGCTGGGAAAGACTGAAGGCGGGAGGAGAAGGGGACAACAGAGGATGAGATGGTTGGATGCATCACCGATTCGATGGACATGAATTTGAGCAAGCTCCAGGAGTTGGTGATGAACAGGGAAGCCTGGCGTGCTGCAGTCCATGGGATCACAAAGAGTCAGAAAACACCGAGCAACTGAACTGAAGTGAACAGGCCCCATATCAAATTTCAAGTTCTCATCCTTCAAGCTTTCTTTTCATCCTGTTTTTACCTTTCCTTTCCTCTTCCCATCAATCTCTTGAGTTCAGTGCCCCCTTTTCCCCTGTCTTTGGTCTTTTTTTCCTTCCCCTTCTTCCTCATTGCCCTTCCTCTTGGTTCTCTGTTTTTCTCATTTGCTGTTTGATCTTTTCTCTGTTTGTGTCTTACAGAAGCTAGTATCTTTCATGAACTTTAAAGGAAATGTGAAATCTCAATCATCAGAGACCTCTGGAAACATTTAAATTAGCCTCTACCTGGTGCTTTGGAACAAGAACCAAAAGATCATGAAGCTCAGACAAGTATCATGTGAAGCAATCACTTCTTTGGGAAGGGTGCTAAGTTTGTTGTTAATGTGGCGTTTTTCTGAGAGTTATCCAATTAATTCTCATGCTTTTTAAATAAAGAAAAGCAATAGGTATGGGATGTAACATTGACAGATATGGTCATTAAATGATTTAAGCAAATGCCCAATGATTTGATCATTATCACAAGCAATAAGAAACAGTTCTAAGCCAAAAAGTTTGTAATTAAATTAGGATAGAGGAGACCTAGGAGGGACCCCAATTGAATTATATTCTCTCACTAGTGACCTGAGGTCACCTTCAAAATTTTACATAGAGATCTTTATATGACTTTTTAAATAATGAGTTAAGACTTTCTACAAGTCATTAAATATGCTCATATGATATAGCATTTATCCATTTTTTGAAATCTTTAGAAAGGTCTGAAATGAACCTGGACTCAGATGGCCCTACTGTCGTTCCAGAGAAAATAACTTTTTTTCTTTCTTCTTTTTTTAAACTGAAGTATAGCTGATCTTTTTAAATTGAAATATAGATCTGCTAGAGTGCCTGAAGAACTATGGATAGAGGTTTGTAACAGTGTATAGGAGGCAGGGATCAAGACCATCCCCAAGAAAAAGAAATGCAAAAAGGCAAAATGGTTGTCTGAGGAGAAAAGAGAAGTGAAAAGCAAAGGAGAAAAGGGAAGATATAACCATTTGAATGCAGAATTCCAAAGAATAGCAAGGAGAGATAAGAAAGCCTTCCTAAGTGATCAGTACAAAGAAATAGAGGAAAACAATAGAATGGGAAAGACTAGAGATCTCTTCAAGACAATTAGAGATACCAAGGGAACATTTCATGCAAAGATGGGCAAAATAAAGGTCAGAAATGGTATGGACCTAATAGAAGCAGAAGATATTAAGAAGAGGTAACAAGAATACATAGAAGAACTATACAAAAAAGATCTTCACAACCCAGATAATCACGATGGTGTGATCACTCACCTAGAGCCAGACATCCTGGAATGTGAAGTCAAGTGGGCCTTAGGAAGCATCACTATGAACAAAGCTAGTAGAGGTGATGGAATTCCAGCTGAACTATTTCAAATCCTGAAAGACGATGCTGCGAAAGTGCTGCACTCACTATGCCAGCAAATTTGGAAAACTCAGCAGTGGCCACAGGACTGGAAAACGTCAGTTTGCCTTCCAATCCCAACGAAAGGCAAAACCAAAGAATGCTCAAATTACCACATGATTGCACTCATCTCACACACTAGTAAAGTAAATCTCAAAATTCTCCAAGCCAGGCTTCAACAATACATGAACCGAGAACATCCAGATGTTCAAGCTGGATTTAGAAAAGGCAGAGAAACCAGAGGTCAAATTGCCAACATCTATTGGATCATCAAAAAAGCAAGCGAGTTCCAGAAAAGCATCTATTTCTTCTTTATTGACGATGCCAAAGCCTTTGACTGTGTGAAACACAACAAACTGTGGAAAACTGCTGGGAGCCAGCATGGGGAATCCCGCCCGTGGCAAAGGTCATGAGGAAGGGGGTCTGCAAAAAGTAAAGGCTGAGATAAAGCCTCAGGGGTACCCCTGGATTTTCCTGAGCATCTATCCCCCAAAAGAGTCTGCCTGCTTTATTGCACTATGCTTTCCACCTACTCTTCTGACAAAACAGGGGGCTATCCCTGACCACCTTTCTCTGGAAAGAGTTAACTTAGAGCTCCAGTTAACATCTCCTGCATATAAAATGAGTGTCTCAGCTCAAACCCCTCTGATGGCTCTCTAACTTGCCTGACAGTTATAGACTTTTACAACTTGTGATTGTTTACAGCCCCCCAACTGTGAGAGGCAGGCAGATTAAAACATCTTAAAGATATAGAGCCTTTTCTAAAGAGTTTCCCAGGTCAGTCAAGGTGAAGTCGAGGTGAAGTCGCTCAGCTGTGTCCAACTCTTTGCAACCCTGTGGACTGTAGTCTACCAGGCACCTCCAACCATGGGATTCTCCAGGCAAGAATACTGGAGTGGGGTTAGTAGGTGCCCAATATGCTACTGGAGATCAGTGGAAAAATAACTCAGAAAGAATGAAGGGATGAAGCCAAAGCAAAAACAATACCCAGTTGTGGATGTGACTGGTGATAGAAGCAAGGTCTGATGCTGTAAAGAGCAATATTGCATAGGAACCTGGAATGTCAGGTCCATGAATCAAGGCAAATTGGAAGTGGTCAAACAAGAGATGGCAAGAGTGAACGTCAACATTCTAGGCACCAGCGAACTAAAATGGAATGGAATGGGTGAATTTAACTCAGATGACCATTATATCTACTACTAGTAGATATAGGAATCCCTCAGAAGAAATGGAGTAGTCATCATGGTCAACAAAACAGTCCAAAATGCAGTACTTGAATGCAGTCTCAAAAACAACAGAATGATCTCTGTTGGTCTCCAAGGTAAACCATTCAATATCACAGTAATCCAAGTCTATACCCCAACCAGTAATGCTGAAGATGCTGAAGTTGAACGGTTTTATGAAGACTTACAAGACCTTTAGAACTAACACCCAAAAAAGATGTCCTTTTCATTATAGGGGACTGGAATGCAAAAGTAGGAAGTCAAGAAACACCTGGAGTAACAGGCAAATTTGGCGTTGGAATGAGGAATGAAGCAGGGAAAAGACTAGTAGAGTTTTGCCAAGAAAATGCACTGGTCATAGCAAACACCCACTTCCAACAACGCAAGAGAAGACTCTAAACATGGACATCACCAGATGGTCAACACCAAAACAAGATTGATTCTATTATTTGCAGCCAAAGATGGAAAAGCTCTATACAGTCAACAAAAACAAGACCAGGAACTGACTGTGGCTCAGATCATGAACTCCTTATTACCAAATTCAGACTTAAATTGAAGAAAGTAGGGAAAATCGCTAGACCATTCAGGTATGACCTAAATCAAATCCCTTATGATTATACAGTGGAAGTGAGAAATAGATTTAAGGGTCTAGATCTGATAGATAGAGTGCCTGATGAACTATGGATGGAGGTTCATGACATTGTAGATGAGACAGGGATCAAGACCATCCCCATGGAAAAGAAATGCAAAAAAGCAAAATGGCTGTCTGGGGAGGCCTTAAAATAGCTGTGAAAAGAAGAGAGGTGAAAAGCTAAGGAGAAAAGGAAAGATATAAGAATCTGAATACAGAATTGCAGAGAATAGCAAGAAGACAAAAGAAAGCATTCTTCAGCGATCAATGCAAAGAAATAGAGGACAAGAACAGAATGGGAAAGACTCGAGATCTCTTCAAGAAAATTAGAGATACCAAGGGAACATTTCATGCAAAGATGGGCTCGATAAAGGACAGAAATGGTATGGACCTAACAGAAGCAGAAGATATTAAGAAGAGGTGGCAAGAATACACAGAAGAACTGTACATTAAAGATCTTCATGACCCAGATAATCATGATGGTGTGGTCACTCATCTAGAGCCAGACATCCTGGAAGTGAAGTCAAGTGGGCATTGGAAAGCATTGCTATGAACAAAGCTAGTGGAGGTGATGGAATTCCTGTTGAGCTCTTTCAAATCCTGAAAGATGATGCTGTGAAAGTGCTGCACTCAATATGCCAGCAAATTTGGAAAACTCAGCAGTGGCCACAGGACTGGAAATGTCAGTTTTCATTCCAATCCCAAAGAAAGGCAATGCCAAAGAATGCTCAAACTACTGCACAATTGCACTCATCTCACATGCTAGTAAAATAATGTTCAAAATTCTCCAAGCCAGGCTTCAGCAATACGTGAACCATGAAATTCCTGATGTTCAAGCTGATTTTAGAAAAGGCAGAGGAACCAGAGCTTAAATTGCCAACATCCGCTGGATCATGGAAAAAGCAAGAGAGTTCCAGAAAAACATCTCTTTATGCTTTATTGACTATGCCAAAGCATTTGACAGTATGGATCACAAAAAACTGGAAAATTCTGAAAGAGATGGGAATACCAGACCACCTGACCTGTCTCTTGAAAAATCTGTATGCAGGTCATGAAGCAGCAGTTAGAAGTGGACATGGAACAACAGACTGGTTCCAAATAGGGAAAAGGAGTACGTCAAGGCTGTATATTGTCACCCTGTTTATTTAACTTATATGCAGAGTACATCATGAGAAACGCTGGACTGGAAGAAACACAAGCTGGAATCAAGATTGCCAGGAGAAATATCAATAACCTCAGATATGCATATGACACTACCCTCATGGCAGAAAGTGAAGAGGAACTCAAAAGCCTCTTGATGAAAGTGAAAGTGGAGAGTGAAAAGGTTGGCCTAAAGCTCAACATTCAGAAAATGAAGATCATGGCATGTGGTCCCATCACTTCATGGGAAATAGAAGGGGAAACAGACTTTATTGTTTGGGCTCCAAAATCACTGCAGATGGTGATTGCAGCCATGAAATTAAAAGACGCTTACTCCTTGGAAAAAAAGTTATGACCAACCTAGATAGTATATTCAAAACCAGAGACGTTACTTTGCCGACTAAGGTCCATCTAGTCAAGGCTATGGTTTTTCCTGTGGTCATGTATGGATGTGAGAGTTGGACTGTGAAGAAGGCTGAGTGCTGAAGAATTGATTCTTTTGAACTGCGGTGTTGGAGAAGACTCTTGAGAGTCCCTTGAACTGCAAGGAGATCCAATCAGTGCATTCTGAAGGAGATCAGCCCTGGGATTTCTTTGGAAGGAATGATGCTAAAGCTGAAACTCCAGTACTTTGGCCACCTCATGCGAAGAGTTGACTCATTGGAAAAGACTCTGATTCTGGGAGGGATTGGGCGCAGGAGGAGAAGGGTATGACAGAGGATGAGATGGCTGAATGGCATCACTGACTTGATGGACGTGAGTCTGAGTGAACTCCAGAAGTTGGTGATGGACAGGGAGGCCTGGCGTGCTGCGATTCATGGGGTCGTAAAGAATTAGACATGACTGAGTGACTGAACTGAGTTGAAGAATTATATTGGTGATGGGTTTCACTGCTGAGTCAATGACTGCTGCCAGGCCTCCATATTCTTTATCTTTTAGGCACCTGAATGTAATTTCTGTATCAATGTAATTGGATATAGAAAAGGGAATATAGTAGGTTTAATGTTAGCAACACTAGACGTTTGAATTAGTGTACTTTCTCTTTGTTATAAATCACTGTACTCCCCTTTCCTTGTTATAAAGCGTTGTGTCCTTGCTATGTAAGAATGTAACCTTAATTAGTGCTTTCTGAGAGTGGCACCAGACTTTGGAAAGAGCAACACTTTTAAGGCAAATAAGTTTTCTGGTTGACAGACCCTTATCAGAAAAGGGCCGTAAAATGTTAATAGGCCTCCTGGCCAGAAGATGATGTAAATCACCTAAAACTTGTGTATACAGCTAGGTATGCAGAGAGAAAGCCTGGTCTTGATAAGAATCAGGGCTGCTGATGCTGCATAACTTTGTATTATCCATTGATCTCTATGTACAACCAAAAGTATAAAAAGCTTTCCCAGACAATAAAGGATGGACAATTTTCTTAGACCAGCTTCTTCAACTGGTTTCTTGGAAATCTGGCTCCCCTTATGTTGACTCTCTCTCTCTCTTTCTCCCTCTCCCTCCCTCTCCTTTTCAGGCTGACCCCTTGGAACCAGGAGCCCAAGGCAGGGCACCCTCTGCTATTCAAGTGGGTGCCGGTGGCCTACATAGATGGTGCAAGGTCCTTGTCTTGGAACTTTATTTTCCATGTAAACCTAGTTATTCAGCCTCTTTTCTCCACTAATTTTCCTACTGCATTATTCTTTCTTAATCTCTCTTTATATTTCTAAATAAATAAGTTTTTCCTTGTCAACTCCGTCCCTGCTTCAAATTTCCTGGATCCACCGGGGCTGGACCCCGGCAGAAACTCTGAAAGAGATAGGAATACTAGACCACCTGACCTGCCTCTTGAGAAATCTGTATGCAGGTCAGGACACAACAGCTAGAACTGGACATGTAACAACAGATTGGTTCCAAATAGGAAAAGGAATAAATACATCAAGGCTGTATATTGCCAACCTGCTTATTTAACTTACATGCAGAGTACATCATGAGAAACGTTGGGCTGGAAGAAACACAAGCTGGAATCAAGATTGCCAGGATAAATATCAATAACCTCAGATATGCCGAGGACACCACCCTTATTGCAGAAACAGAAGAAGAACTAAAGAGCCTCTTGATGGAAGTGAAAGAGGAGAGTAGAAAAGTTCACTTCAAGCTCAACATTCAGAAAACTAAGATCATGGCATCTGGTCCCATCACTTCATGACAAATAGATGGGGAAACAGTGAAAACAGTGGCAGACTTTATTTTCTTGGGCTCCAAAATCACTGCAGATGGTGACTACAGCCATGAAATTAAAAGACGCTTACTCCTTTGAAGGAAAGTTATGACAAACTTAGACAGCATATTAAAAAGCAAACTCATTTGGTTTTTTAGAACTTGATATTCATGGGCCAATGAATCACTGTCCTTCCTCCCACATGCTGTTGTTTTCTGTGGTTTCAAAGGGCATCTGCGCATCCATCTGATGCTTCACTAGGAAGTAGAGAACAGCCAAGAGAGGACAACACAAAAAAGAGGAGAATGAACGGTATGGTACAAAAGGCTGTATGGCAGTGAATAAGAGATTAGCACCATTTTGTAAGGTTAAATGTTATTTGTTTAAAGTCTACTGTGACAAGCATGTGGAAAATAGATCAAGAATGAGTAATTTAAAAGGATTTCAAGACAAGCCCCAATAGAACCTAGCAGCATAGATGTAGAAATGGAAATAAAAATGAAAATGAGGATTTAAGGAAGTTAAGTCAGCAGAAAGGAATTAAAAGTGAGAGAAAGAAAACATAAGTTCTTAAATTAAAATGATTTAATAAAAGACTAAGTCCTAACAGTGATGTTTTGCTTACTCTGTGACTCCTATTATAAACCAATATAACAAATGAGCTCTCACTGAAATAGTTGTTTCAGCTTTGATGTAGTATCTGTGGTATTCAGACCAATCTGTCAGATCCCACAAAAAGGAAAGGAAAATACGTTCTTCTTGTACTTTACTGAATCTCCAATGGGGGGAGGGGGCGGGGAAGGAGCAGAGGAAGAGGAGAATGAAAATCAAAAGAGGCATGAAACATTTAGTTAATTTCTTTGCATGTTGTCACATTTTAATCCTCAGCCCAAACACACAACTAACTATGTTATAGTTGGTATTATTGAGGTATAATAAACTGATATTAAGCTGCACAAATTTAAATTGTACAAATTGATGAGGCTGATAAAACAAGCTAAATTTATATTATGAGCATATCCATCCACAGAAATTTCTTCATGTTTCTTGGTAAACCTCCTCTTGCCTCTTCTAGCAATAAATTCCCCCTTTCCTATGAAGGCAACTTCACTTCCATTTTGTCATATGGATGCACCATTATTTTATCTGTTCACCTCTTGATGGGCATTTGGGTTATTTCAACTTTAGGTCTATTATAAACAAGCTCCTATGAATGTTTCTGCATTTTCTTTCTGTGAGCATTTGCTTTCATTCTTCTTGGGTAAATGCCCAGGAGTTTAATTTCTGGGTCATAGGGATCATGCATATTGAAGTTTTTAAGAAATAGCCAGAATGTCTTCCAAAGTGGTTATTTCATTTTTCATTCTAATCAGCAATGTATGAGGAGTTCTGGTTGCTTCACAGCCTGCCTACATTTGCTTGATCAGTTCCCTCTATTTTTGCTCTTATAGTGAGTATGTAGTACTATCTCTGTGTAATATTTATTTGCATTTCTCTATGATTTATGACGCAGAGTATCTTTCCATATGCATGTTGGCCATTTGTGTATCTTCCTTGGTGAAGTATTTGCTCAAATATTTTGCTCACTTTTAATTGGGATGTTTATCTTTTCTTATTAAGTTATGAGTTCTGTATATATTAAATAAAAGATTTTTAGATACAAGTCTGTGAAGACTTGGATTAACTTTTCATTTTTTGACTGTATCTTTGAAGAGCAAAATTTTTTTAAAACTTTGAATATGTACGGCAAAACCAACACAATATTGTAAAGTAATTAGCCTCCAAATAAAATAAATAAATTTAAATTAAAAAAAACTTTGAATAAAAACAACTTACTGATTTTTTTTTCTTTTACCATTTGGACTTTTGTATTGTATCCACTAAATCTCAAATTCACGATTACTGAAATATTCTCCATTCTAATGGCAGAAAGTGAAGAGGAACTAGAGAGCCTCTTGATGAGGGTGAAAGAGAAGAGTGAAAAAGCTGGCTTAAAACTCAACATTTAAAAAACAAGATCATGACATCTAGTCCCATCACTTCATGGCAAATGGAAGGGGGAAAAGTGGAAGCAGCGACGGATTTTATTTTCTTTGTCTCCAAAATCAACTGTGGATGGTGACTCCAATCATGAAATTAAAAGATGCTTTCCCCTGGAAGGAAAGCTATGAGAAACTTAGACAGCATATTAAAAAGCAAAACATCATTTTGCTGATAAAGGTAGATATAGTCAAATCTATAGTTTTTCCAGTAGTCATGTATGATGTGAGAGATGGACCATAAAGAAGGATGAATGCCAAAGAACTGATGCTTTTGAATTGTGGTGCTGGATAAGACTCTTGAGAGTCCCTTGGACTGCAAGGACAGTCAATCCTAAAGGAAATAAGTCCTCAATATTCATTGGAAAGACTTATGCTGAAATTAAATTTCCAATACTTTGGCGACCTGATGCAAAAAGTGGACTCATTGGAAAAGATACTGATTGTGGGAAAGATTGAAGGCAATAGGAGAAGATGGTGGCAGAGGATGAGATGGTTAGATAGCATCACTGACTATCAATGGACATGAGTCTGATCAAACTCCAGGAGATAGTGAAGGACAGAGGAGCCTGGCAAGCTGCAATCCATGGGGTCTCAAACAGCTGGACATGACTTAGCAACTGAACACCACTACCGACAACAACATAATATTGTCTTTGTTTTTCTTCAAGAAATATTGTAATTTGAGCTCTTAAATTTGAGTCTAATGTCAATTTTGAGTTAATTTTTGTATACAGCGTTGTGAGGGCCAAGGTTTAGTTTTTATTTTGATGTCCATTTGTTCCAGCACCATTTATTAGAAAGATTATCTTTTCCCTATGGAATTACCTTGGTATTTTTGGTCAGTCAATCTCAATCAGTTGGTTATTTCCATCTCTTGAATGATGGGATAGATAAATGTTTCTGTTTTTCTTTTGCTAAGCACAGCTTAAAATTCAGCAAAGGTAACATGATAGTTAGTTACTTGAGTTTTATTTTTGCCTCATATATCCCAGACTAAAAACTGGAGATGCTGGAAACCCAGAAACAACAACTGTCACAGAAAAAACACGAAAGAAAACTTTATTTCTAGGCAAAGAATTAGAACCTTGCCAGAACAAAAACTTTTAGAAAATAAACACTTTACTGGGGCCACACACTACAAAATTAAAAAAAAAAAAAGTGAGGCCCCCCCCCAACCCCTCCATCACCAGCAAATATAGAATGAAGAGTCTAGGTTTCTTCACTTGCATTCCAACTACTCTTCCCCTACCAGAGTGGTGTCAGGACGGCCAAGCAGCGAGCCAGCTCATCACTCCCCCACAGTGTCAGTGGAGGCCATACAGGGAGCCTAGACTTCCACTTTGACTCATCCAGTGCTGAGGAAGCAACTCTACCCCTCCATACGGGGCTAGCATAAGAAACAGCCTAGATAAAAATCAGAACTTTCTCAGATGTTCAGTGGTATGAAGGCCACATCCACACATAGTTTCAGTGGAGGGTTTCAGTCACAGGAGGGTCAGTAACAAGATGTCCCACTCCTTCCCAGCTAGAGATGTACGAGTAGAAGCCTGATGGCCTCTGGTACTCCCACAAATAGCCTGCAGTAAAGGATAGTCATTTCCTCAGGTGTCAGTGGAGGCCAAGTAATAAATCTATATTTTTCTCCCATCTGACAGGAATGAGGTGGCTGCCCTTCTTCCCCTGCAAAAGTGATGTCAAAGAAAGCTAGTTAAAATGGAAAGTTTAAATAAGATCCACAGTTTCATAACATGATAACCAAAATATCCAAGTTTCAATAAACAAATCACTTATACCAAAACCCAGGAATATCCCAACAGCAGAGTAAGAAGAAGACAGAAAAGAATCAATGAACTTGATGACAGAAGAGAAGAAATTACTCAGTATGAACAATATAGGGAAAACCAGATTGAAAAAATAAAAATAAACCTCATAGACATTTGAGACTATAAGAAAAATAATTTCAATCTTTGTGTCTTTAGAGTCCCAGAAGAATATAATGTGAGTGGAAGAATTAATATCTGAAAATTTTGTAAACATTGAACACTATAAACATTGAGATTCATTAAATGGAGAGAACCTCAAGCAGGATAAACCCAAATTAGTCTATGCCAAGTCATACCATAGTAAAACAATAGAAACTGAAAAACAAGGAAAAAATCTTGAAAACAATCAGAGAAAAATGATGCATATGTGTAGGAGGAAAACAATTCAAATGTTCGAAGATTTCATTTCACATCAGAAACCACGGAGGCCAGGAGGAAGTGGTGCAACATTTTTCCAGTACTAAAAGAAAAATATTTTAAACCCAGAGTTGTATATCCAGTGAAAATATTCTGAAATGAGGGGGAAACCATTCTCATATGCATGAAAGAAGCCATCTCCATAATATAAAGTGTAAATCACTAAGTTGTGATATAGAAGCTGCAGCAAGTTATCCAGAAGATCTAGCTAAGATAATTAATGAAGGTGGCAACACTAAACAACTGATTTTCAATGTACATGAAACAGCTATCTATTGGAAGAAGATGTCATCTAAAATTCATAGTTAGAGAGGAGAAGTCAATGCCTCACTTCCAAGCTCCAAAGGACAGGCTGACTCTCTTGTTAGGGGCTAAAGTATCTGGTGACTTAAACTCAAAGCCAATGTTCATTTATCATTCTGGAAGTCCTGGGACCCTTAAGAATTATGCTGAATCTACTCTGCTAACTTGGCCTATGTGCTCTAAATGGGACAACAAAACCCAGATAACAACACATCTGTTTACAACATGGTTTACTGAATATTTTAAGCCCACTGCTGAGATTTACTGTTCAGTAAAAAAGATCCCTTTGAAAATATTACTGCTCATCCTTAGTCACCCAAGAATGCTGGTGGAGATGTACAATGAGATGAATGTTATTTTCATGCCTGCTAACACAATATCTATTCTGCAGCCCATTAATCAAAAATTAATTTCAACTTTCAAGTCTTATTATTTGAGAAATACATCTCATAATGCTGTAGCTGCCATAGACAGTAGATCTGGGCAAAGTCTATTGAAAATCTCTAGAAAGGACTCATCATTCTAAATGCCGTTAAGAATATTTGTGATTCATAGGAAGAGGTCAAAATATCAAAATTAACAGGAGTTTGGAAGAAGTTGATTCCTACCCTCATGGAAGACTTTGAGGGGATCAAGACCTCAGGGGAGGAAGTAACTGCAGATGTGGTGGAAAATAAAAGAACTAGAATTAGAAGTGGCGCCTGAAGATGTGACGGAATTGCTGCAATCTAAAGATAAAATTTTAATTTTCTTTTTATGGATGAGCAAAGAAAGTGATTTCTTGACATAGAATTTCCTTCTGATGAGGATGCTATGAAGTCAACGGAATGACAACAAAAGCTTTAGAATATTACCTAAAATTAGTTGACAAAACAGTAACAGATGTTGAGATGATTGACTCCAATTATGAAAGAAGTCCTATTGTGGATAAAATGTTATCAAACAGTATGGCATGCTGCAAAGAAATCATTTGTGCAGCAGACTTCACCATTATCTTATTTTAAGAAATTGTCACAGCTACCCAAACCTTCAGCTGCCACCACCCTGATCAGTCTGCAGCCATCAACATCAAGGTAAGATCCTCCACCATTAAAAAGATTATGACTTTCTTAAGGCTCAGATGGTTAGTACATTTTGGCAATACAATATTTTAAAATTTGTGTATATATATATATTATATATATATGTGTGTGTATATATATATATACACATTTTTTAGACATAATGCTATTGTGCACTTAAGTGACTTCAGAATAGCATAGGTACAACTTTTGTGTGTACTGGGAAAACAGAAATATTCATATGACTACCTTTTTGGCAATACTGGTTTTATTTTGGTGGTCAGGAACTGAAGTGTAGCTGTATGCTTTCTGACCATAAGAGAACAGAACTATAAATCAATAACAGAGAGGTAACAGGAAAACCTCAAGACCTAAAAAAAACTAGCACACTCCTCAATATTCTGCTGGCTAAAGAGGAAATTTCAGAATTCCCTAAAGTTGTGACTGAATTGCTATAATATAAAGATAAAATTTTAATTTTGTTCTTATGGATGAGCAAAGAAAGTGATTTCTTGAAATAGAATTTACTTCTGCTGAGGACGCTGTGAAGTCAATAGAATGACAACAGAAGCTTTAGAATATTACCTAGAATTAGTTGACAAAACAGCAACAGATGTTGAGACGATTGGTCCAGTGGATGGGAACCTGCCTGCCAATGCATAGGTTGGTTTCCTGGTTTGGGAAGATTCCACATGCTGTGGAGCAACTAAGCCTGTGCACCATGACTACTGAGCCCATGTGCCCGAGAGCCAGTGCTCTACAACAAGCAAAGCCACCACAATGAGAAACCCATGCACCACAACTACAGAGTAGCCCCTATTTGCTAGGTGCAACTAGATAAAAGCCTGTATGCAGCAATGAAGACCCAGTGCAGCCAAAAATAAATAAATATATATTTTATAAAAGAAGAAATTTCATAGAAATTTTAGAAATACATTGAACTTAATATAAATATTGGAAAAGGAAATGGCAACCCACTCCAGTATTCTTGCCTGGAGAATCCCAGGTAATCCCCTCTGGACAGAGGAGCCTGTTGGTCTACAATCCATGGGGTCACAAGAGTCGTACATGCCCTGGCAACTAAATGAAATGAATAGAAGTGAAAATAGAACACATGAGAATTTGTGAAACTCAGCTATTCAGCAAGAAGAGAGAAATTTATATCATTAAATACTGTGAGAAGAGGAAAAGTCAAATCAATAATGTAAGCTTCCACCTTAAGAAATCACAAAAAGGCCAAAATAAGCTCAAAGTAAGCAGTAGTACTGATCATGGTGTTCTCAAGGCAAGAATACTGAAGTGGTTTGCCATTCCCTTCTCCAATGAACCACATTCTGTCAGACTTCACCACCACGACCTGTCCATCTTGGGTGGCCCCACACGGCATGGCTTAGTTTCATTGAGTTAGACAAGGCTGTGGTCTGTGTGATCAGATTGGCTACTTGTCTGTGATTGTGGTTTCAGTCTGTCTGACCTCTGATGCCCTCTCTCAGCACCTGACATCTTACTTGGGTTTCTCTTACCCTGGACGTGGGGTATGTCTTCACAGCTGCTCCAGCAAAGTGCAACTGCTGCTCCTTACCTGGGATGAGGGGTATCTCCACTAGGCCGCTGCCCCTGAAGCTTGGAAAACTCAGCAGTGGCCATGGAAAAGGTCATTTTTCTTTCCAATCCCAAGAAAGGCAATGCCAAAGAATGCTCAAACTAATGCACAATTGCACTCATCTCACATGCTACTAAAGTAATGTTCAAAATTCTCCAAACCAGGCTTCAGTAATACATAAACCATGAACTTCCAGATGTTCAAGCTGGTTTTAGAAAGAGAGGAACCAGAGATCAAATGCCAACATCCGCTGGATTATTGAAAAAGCAAGAGAGTTCCAGAAAAACATCTATTTCTGCTTTATTGACTATACCAAAGCCTTTGACTGTGTGGATCACAATAAACTGTGGAAAATTCTGAAAGAGATGTGAATACCAGACCACCTGACCTGTCTCTTGAGAAATCTGTATGAAGGTCAAGACACACATCTAGAACTGGACATGGAACAACAGACTGGTTCCAAATAGGAAAAGGAGTGTATCAAGGCTGTATATTGTCACCCTGCTTATTTAACTTATATTCATAGTACATCATGAGAAATGCTGGGCTGGAAGAAACACAAGCTGGAATCAAGATTGCCGGGAGAAATATCAATAACCTCAGATATGCAGATGACACCACCCTTATGGCAGAAAGTGAAGAAGAACTAAAGAGCCTCTTGATGAAAGGGAAAGAGGAGAGTGAAAAAGTTGTCGTAACGCTCAACATTCAGAAAACTAAGATCATGACATCTGGTCCCATCATTTCATGGCAAATAGATGGGGAAACAGTGGCTGAGTTTATTTTTCTGGGCCCCAAAATCACTGCAGATGGTGATTGCAGCCATGAAATTTAAAGACGCTCACTCCTTGGAAGAAAAGTTATGACCAACGTAGACAGCATAGTAAAAAGCAGAGACATTACTTTGCCAACAAAGGTCCATCTAGTCAAGGCTATGGTTTTTCCAGTAGTCATGTATAGATGTAAGAGTTGGACTATAAAGAAGGTTGAGAGTTGAAGAATTGATGCTTTTGAACTGTTGTGTTGGAGAAGACACTTGAGAGTCCCTTGGACTGTAAGGAGATCAAACCAGTCCATCCTAAAGGAGACAAGTCCTGGGTGTTCTTTGGAAGGACTGATGTTGAAGCTGAAAGTCCAATAGTTTGTCCACCTGATGCTTTGGTGAGCATCAAAGAAGACGTATTTGAAAAGATCCTGATTCTGGGAAGGATTGAGGGCAGGAAGAGAAGGGGACAACAGAGGATGAGATGGTTAGATGGCATCACCAACTCAGTGGACATGGGTGATGAACTGGGTGATGATGGACAGGGTGGTCTGGAGTGCTGCGGTTCATGGGGTTGCAAAGAGTAGGACACGACTGAGCAACTGAACTGAACTGAAGCAGAAGTAAAAAATAATAAAGATAAAAGAAGACATCAGTAAAATTAAAACAGAAAAACTGGGAAAATCAAAAGAACCAAAATCTGATACAGACTGTATGAAACTACCACAACTTACCCAAAGTGAAGTAATTATTTGAATAGCTTTATTATAGAGTCAGACATGACTAAAGTGACTTAGCATGGATGCATGCATTAGAGAAGGAAATGGCAACCCACTCCAGGATCCTTGCCATGAGAATCCGGGGGACAGAGGAGCCTGGTGGGCTGCTGTCTATGGGGTCGCACAGTGTTGGACACGACTGAAATGACTTAGCAGCAGCAGCATTGTTATTAAGAAAAGTCAGCATAATTTTCAGTTCAGTTCAGTTCAGTTGCTCAGTCATGTCTGACTCTTTGTGACCCCATAGACTGCAGCACCCCAGGCTTCTCTGTCCATCACCACTTCACAGAGTTCACCCAAACCCATGTTCATTGAGTTGTTGACGCCATCAAGCCATCTCATCCTTTGTCGTTCCCTTCTCCTCCTGCCCCCAATCCCTCCCAGCATCAGAGTCTTTCCCAGGGAGTCAGTTCTTCACATCTTGTGGCCAAAGTATTGGAACTTCAGCTTGAGCATCAGTCCTTCCAATGAACATTAAGGACTGGTTTCCTTTAGGATGAACTGTTTGGATCTCCTTGCAGCCCAAGGGGCTCTCAAGAGTCTTCTCCAGTAACACAGTTCAAAACCATCATTTCTTCAGCGCTTAGCTTTCTTTATAGTCCAACTCTCACATCCATACACGACTATTGGAAAGACCATAGCTTTGATTAGACGGACCTTTGTTGGCAAAGTAATGTCTCTTCTTTTTAATATGCTGTCTCTGTTGGTCATAGCTTTTCTTCCAAGGAGGAGGCATCTTTTAATTTCATGGCTGCGGTCACCATCTACAGTGATTTTGGAGCCCAAGAAAATAAAGATTGTCACTCTTTTGTCATCTATTTGCCATAAAGTGATGGGACCTGATGCCATGATCCTTGTTTTCTTGAATGTTGAGTTAGCGTTAAGCCAGCTTTTTCACTCTCCTCTTTCATTTTCATCAAGAGGCTCTTTAGTTCTTCTTCAATTTCTTTCATAAGGGTGGTGTCATCTGCCTATCTGAGGTTATTGAAATTTCTCCCAGTAATCTTGATTCCAGCTTGTGCTTCATCCAGCCTGGCATTTCGCATGATGTACTCTGCATATAAGTTAAATAAGCAGATGACAATATACAGTCTTGATGTATTCCTTTTCCTATTTGGAACCAGTCTGTTGTTCCATGTCCAGTTCTAACTGTTGCTTCTTGACCTGCATACAGATTTCTCAGGAGGCAGGTAAGGTGGTCTGGTATTTCTATCTCTTAAAGAATTTTCCATAGTTTGTTGTAATCTACACAAAGGCAGAGGAACCAGAGATCAAATTGCCAACATCCGCTGGATCATCGAAAAAGCAAGAGTTCCAAAAAAACATCTATTTCTGCTTTATTGACTATGCCAAAGCTTTTGACTGTGTGGATCATAATAAACTGTGGAAAATTCTGAAAGAGATGGGAATACAAGACCACCTGACCTGCCTCTTGAGAAGTCTGTATGCAGGTCAGGAAGCAACCGTTAAAACTGGACATGGAGCAACAGACTGGTTCCAAATAGGAAAAGGAGTGTGTCAAGGCTGTATATTGTCACCCTGCTTATTTAACTTCTATGCAGAGTACATCATGAGAAACGCTGGACTGGAAGAAACACAAGCTGGGATCAAGAGTGCCCAGAGAAATATCAATAACCTCAGATATGCAGATGACACCACCCTTGTGGCAGAAAGTGAAGAGGAACTAAAGAGCCTCTTGATGAAAGTGAAAGAAGAGAGTGAAAAAGTTGGCTTAAAGCTCAACATTCAGAAAACGAATATCATGGCATCCAGTCCCACCACTTCATGGGAAATAGATGGGGAAACAGTGGAAACAGTGTCAGACTTTATTTTGGGGGGCTCCAAAATCACTGCAGATGGTGACTGCAGCCATGAAATTAAAAGACGCTTACTCCTTGGAAGAAAAGTTATGACTAACCTAGATAGCATATTCAAAAGCAGAGACATTACTTTTCCGACTAAGGTCCATCTAGTCAAGGCTATGGTTTTTCCTGTGGTCATGTATGGATGTGAGAGTTGGACTGTGAAGAAGGCTGAGTGTGGAAGAATTGATGCTTTTGAACTGTGGTGTTGGAGAAGACTCTTGAGAGTCCCTTGGACTGCAAGGAAATCCAACCAGTCCATTCTGAAGGAGATCAGCCCTGGGATTTCTCTGGAAAGATGATGCTAAAGCTGAAACTCCAGTACTTTGGCCACCTCATGCGAAGAGTTGACTCATTGGAAAAGACTCTGATGCTGGGAGGGATTGGGGGCAGGAGGAGAAGGGGACAACCGAGGATGAGATGGCTGGATGGCATCACTGACTCAATAGACGTGAGTCTTAGTGAACTCCGGGAGTTGTTGATGGACAGGGAGGCCTGGCATGCTGCAATTCATGGGATCACAAAGAGTCGGACATGACTGAGTGACTGAACTGAACTGAATTGAGCACAGTCAACGGCTTTAGTGTAATCAATAAATCAGAAGTAGGTGTTTTTCTGGAATTCTCTTGCTTTTTCTCATAATCTTAAACGTCCCCAAAACAAATTTCTAGGTACAGATTATTTCACTGCAGAATTCTACTGAAAACTTAATGAAGAAATAATACCAATTCTACACAATATTTTTTAGAATATTTGTTAGCTTATATCATAAAGCCAGTGTTGCCTTGCTACCAAAACCAAGCAAGCGCAGCTCAAAAAGAAAGTTATGGGCCTATATCCTTCACGAATATAGACACAAAAATTCTTGTAAAATTATCAAATGTATTTCAGCAATATATAAGAGCATTATAAGCCATAACCAAGAGGGAGTTATTCCAGTGATTCAAGGTTTGTTCAATATTTGAAAATTATCATATCAATAAACTGAAGAACAAAAATCACATGATCATGTCAATTCAGGCAAAAAAGCATCTGACAAAATTCAATAAACTTTTTTGTTACAAACCCTCACAAATATAGGAATAGAGGGGAACTTCTTCAACTTATTAAAAATCATCTACAAAATGTTGAACTAATATCATCTGTAATGATGAATACTGAATTCTTTTTCTAAGGTTGAGAATAAAGTAAAGATGTTCACTCTTGCCACTGCTGTTCAACTTAGTACTCAAAGTTCTAGCCAGCTCAGTAAAGCAAGAATAAGAAATTCAAGCTATGTACATCAGAAAGGGAGAAATAAAACTGTTCTACTTGTGTAAGTCATTGTCAATCTCAGAGAATATACTAAACAGCCCTAGAACTGAGTTCAGCGAAGTTGTAGGGTATTGCAAACATAAATTGATGAATAGAAATTCTTAAAATTTATTTTTTTTTAATCTGGGAAATACCTTGTTAAAAATATGAGATGAAGACTGGAGAATGTATTCCCAAATCATGTATATGACAAGAGAATCATATCTAAAATATTTAAAATGCAATACTGAAAGACAAAGAAACCAGTCAGGAAATGAGCAAAAGACCTGAAGAGACGTTTCACTTAAAAAGATATACAGATATATATAGATGGCAAATAAGCACATAAGATGTTCAACATCATAAACTATTAGGAGCTTCCCTGATTGCTCAGCTGGTAAAGAACCTGCCTGTAACACAGGAGACCCCAGTTCGATTCCTGGGTCAGAAAGATCTGCTGGAGAAGGAATAGGCTACTCACACCAGCATTCTTGGGCTCCCCTTGTGGATCAGCTGGTAAATAATCTGCCTACAATGCAGCAGACCTGGTTTCGATCCCTGGGTTGGGAAGATCCCCTGGGGAAGGGAAAGTTTACCCACTCCAGTATTCTGGTCTGGAAAATTCAGTCCATGGGGGTCACAAAGAGTTGAACATGGCTGAGCAACTTTCACTTTCATCATAAGCTATTAGGGAAATGAAAATTAAGATCACAATTAGATATCATTACATACCTATTGGGCTTCCCAGGTGGCACTAGTGGTAAAGAACCTGTCTGCCAATGCAGGAGACACAGGAGAGGTGGGTTTGATCCTTGTGTTGGGAAGATCCCTGGAGGAGGGCATGGCAACCCACTGCAGTATTCTTGCCTGGTGAGTCCCATGGACAGAAGAGCCTGGTAAGCTATAGTCCATAGGGTAGCAAAGAGCTGGACACAACTGAAGCAGCTTAGCATGCATGCACATATATACCTATTAGAACAGCTAAAGTAAGGGGGGGAAAAAGTGACATTACCAAACCCTGCAATTTATGCAGAGAAACTGAATTTCTCATATGTTGCTGGTAGAAATGCAAGATAGTACAACTACTATGGAAAACACTTTGACAATTTCTTTAAAAAATTGATATAGATATATACTACCATACAATGCTTAGGATTTATCTCAGAGGATTGGAGACATATTTGCACAAAAATCTGCACATAATTGTTCTTAGCAATATTACTATATTGTAATAGCCCCAATTTGGCAACAATCAAAATATTTCTAATGGGTGAATAGCTAAACAAATTAGAATAAGTCCATACTATGGAATACTACTTAGCAATAAATGGAATGAATTATTTATATAATAACTTGGATATATATCAAGCACATTGTGCTGAGTGAAAAAAGCCAACATCAAAAGGTTACATACCATATAACACCATTTATTTATATATCACATTCTTGAAATGAGAGCAAATTATAGAGATAGCAAACAAACTACAGGTAAGCAAAATGTAGGAAAAAAGTTATCTTGGTAGTAATGGAAAAATTCTGTCTCTTGTATGTGATAATGGTTATAGAAATGCACATATGCAGTAAAATGACATGGATTATATGCTCACATCATATCAATGTCAAATTCTTGGACTTTTTTTACACTGTAATCATGTAAGATATGACCATTTGGGGAAATTGGGTTAATGGTACATGAGATATTTGTACTGCCTTTGCAACAGGGTACAAATTTTAGCTACACAATGAATAAGTTCTGAGCAACTATAGTTGATAACACTGTATTGTATAATTGAAATTCCTTGAGGGAGTAGAATTAAATGTTCTCACCAAAGATATGTAGTGATGGATGTGTCAACTAAGCAGATGAGATGAATCCTTTCACAATGCATACATGCACTGAAAAATCACAATGTACATTTTAAATATCTTATAACTGTATTTGCCAATTATATCTCAGTAAGATGGTGACTGCAGCCATGAAATTAAAAGACACTTTCTCCTTGGAAGAAAAGTTATGACCAACATAGACAGTATATTCAAAAGCAGAGACTACTTTGCCGACTAAGGTCCGTCTAGTCAAGGCTATGGTTTTTCCTGTGGTCATGTATGGATGTGAGAGTTCAACTGTGAAGAAGGCTGAGAGCCGAAGAATTGATGCATTTGAACTGTGGTGTTGGAGAAGACTCTTGAGAGTCCCTTGGACTGCAAGGAGATCCAACCAGTCCATTCTGAAGGAGATCAACCCTGGGATTTCTTTGGAAGGAATGATGCTAAAGCTGAAGCTCCAATACTTTGGCCACCTCATGCGAAGAGTTGACTCATTGGAAAAAAAACTGTGATGCTGGGAGGGATTGGAGGCAGGAGGAGAAGGGGACGACCCAGGATGAGATGGCTGGATGGCATCACGGACTCGATGGACGTGAGTCTGAGTGAACTCCAGGAGATGGTGATGGACAGGGAGGCCTGGCGTGCTGTGATTCATGGGGTCATAAAGAGTCAGACACGACTGAGCGACTGAACTGAACTGAACTGAAAGCTAAAAGTACATAAAAACAAGCAACATTGCATTATAAAATTAGAAAATTATGCAATAAAAAATCAAAGATACCAATATTATGGAATTAAAAATATCATGATAACAACTTTTCAAGAGATTTTAATTGTTGACATTAAAGTAATGAACTAAGGGTATAAATTGTAGCAAAAATATATATAGCCTTTTTTGTTGTTGGTAAAACTTTTATATGGAGTTGATAGGTTTATATTATACCGTTAATATCAAAGAAAGACCACTTTTGTTTTTCCAATTGTGGCTTTCTGCTTCAATTTTGGATTATTCCTAATTTGTATATGCTTCTCACTTTACTGGGTTTAAAAATACAAAATAAAGTAAGTAAAATAAAACTCTAATTCTACATTTAAATAACAGGCAGATTGTTCAAAAAAAGTAAATCAGACTCAGCTCTCAGTTCTACCACCATCCTGACCCACTGAATAGCAGAGACTCAGGAACTGCTTTGTTAATTAAAGTCTGAGAAGCACTATGCTCATTGTCCAATGTGTTGTTTCTATCAATTCCATATTCATTGTATATGACACTATGCATGAGATAGAGTTGGTATATTAAAGTATGAATGAAAGTCACTTGGAACAGCAGATCTTGAAAAAAGTAATGGAGATGGTTTGAAATTTTATGTTTTTGGATACTTGTGTAAAAGTGCTTGACTAAATCTTATGTTTTGTAAAGAGGTCTTGGTGACATTCTTTGCTGGAGGGAGGTAAGAATTGGGTAGGTGAGCAGGTGGAACGTGGCATCTACTCTGACAAAAGCAAGAACAGCCCTGCTGTTTTACACTTCTGGCTTTCACACATTGAATTCTTCACTTTGGCTTCTATGACTTCAGAGGACAAATCCATTGTTATTCAAATTGCTTTCCCTTAAAAGCAACATGTCATTTGCTTTGAAGCTTTGAAGATTTCTCTTTGTCTTAGGTTTTCAGACATTTAATTATGATGTGTCTTGGCATGTCTTTGGCTTTATCTTACTTGAGGTTCATTCAACTTCTTGAATCTGTAGGCATGAGGGACTGACAAATACCCCCCACCCAAAAAATATCTATGTCAAACCTTGGGGAACCAGTCAACAACACCTTAATTTGAAAACGGATCTTGTCAGGTAAAGCAAGATGATTGGCCAAGGGAAACCTGGAAGAAATGCCTTACATAAATGATTCAAACAGCCATGAGGACATGACTCTCTCTGAGCCCACCTATATGTGCCTATTCACATGTACTATTTTCCTCCTAATAAACACTTGACTTGTTTCACCGCTTTCTGTCTCATGAGAATTTATTTTTAAAAAGCTGATAGCTCAAGGCCTCGTCACTGGCCACTGGTCTTGGAGGTCAAGTGGCTAGGACTCAGAACTCTCCTGCCATGACCTGAGTTCAATCTCCACTCTGCTATTCAATTTATCCAGGTAGCTTTTTATTTTAGTTATTATATTTTTTCAGTTCTGTAATTTGTACCTGATACTTTTAAGATAACTATTTCTTTTCTGTAATTTTCCATTTCTATTTGTTTCAAGAGAATCAGTAAATGCTTATTAAAACATCTTCATGATGTTTGCTTTAAAATCTTTGTCGGAGAACTTCAACATTTGGTTTGGTCTGTTGATTGCCTTTTCTCATTCATGTTGTTATCCTCCCAGTTCTCAGTTTGATGCATGACTTTCACTTGTATCCTAGCCTTTTGGGATATTATGAGCCTTGATCCTACATGATCATCTTTTTTTTAATATAAATTTATTTATTTTAATTGTAGGTTAATTACTTTACAATATTGTATTGGTTTTGCCATACATCAACATGAATCCACCACAGGTATACACGTGTTCCCTATCCTGAACCCCCCTCCCTTTTAGCAAGTATCTGCCTGTAGAGGTGAAACACAGAGGTGCAACATCCTCCTGGGTGTATGTATTCATCCTTCTTTTTTATTTATTTATTTATTTTACTTTACAATACTGTATTGGTTTTGCCATACATCAACATGAATCTGCCACAAGTGTACATGAGTTCCCAATCCTGAACCCCCCTCGCACCTCCCTCTCTATACCATCTCTCTGGGTCATCCCAGTGCACCAGCCCCAAGCATCCTGTATCCTGCATCTAACCTAGACTGGCGATTCATTTCTTACATGATATTATACATGCTTCAATGCCATTCTCCCAAATCATCCCACCGTCTCCCTCTCCCACAGAGTCCAAAAGTCTGTTCTATACATTTGTGTCTCTTTTGCTGTCTTGCATACAGGGTTAAGTTATCATTACCATCTTTCTAAATTCCATATATATGTGTTAGTATACTGTATTGGTGTTTTTCTTTCTGGCTTACTTCACTCTGTATAATTGGCTCCAGTTTCATCCACCTCATTAGAACTGGTTCAAATGTATTCTTTTTAATGGCTGAGTAATACTCCATTGTGTATATGTACCACAGCTTTCTTATCCACTCATCTGCTGTATTCATCTTTCCACTGAGCCCTGCCAATGCTTCACTACAAAAGTGGAGCACACTGACTCACTTGCTTCCCTGTGAGGATGTAGGTGAAAGTTCAACCTTCCTTCTGCTATTGACCCCTTCTGGGTGAAACATTTTATGACACACCAGCACATTGCCTCCAAGTTGAGAAGGTGGTGGTATAAGTTCAGCCCCTGTTGGCCTGAGGGGAGGGAAGCAGAGGGCTGACTCACACTGTTGGGGTATCAGTCACTCAGTTGTGTCTGACTTTTTGTGACTCCATAAACTGCAGTTTACCAGGCTCCTCTGTCCATGGGATTCTCCTGGCATGAATACTGGAGTGGGCTGCCATTCCCTTCTCCAGGGGATCTTCCTGACCAGGGATCAAACCCAGGTCTCCTGCTTTGCAGGCAGATTCTTTACTGTCTGAGTCACCAGAAAAGCGACAGGCAGCTTATTCTGAAAAGATTTTGGTGAGGGAAATTGATGTCCACCCATGTCTCTGGTAAGAGAGTGAGCTCACCACTCAGCCCCAAGACAGGAGGACTGTCACCTGCTCCATGGTGCAGGGAGTAGGTGGAAGACCAACTGAAGCCAGGGAAGGAGCAGTTCTCTCCCTTGGCACTTGGCTGATGGAGGATGGATAGCGCCAAATTATTTTCCATCCTTAGCTCAGCCTTCCTGGCTATTGGCTTGGAGGGCCAGCCTGCACAAGGCTCTCTGTGTCTGTGCTTGCAGTGGCTCAGGGGAGGCTCTGCAGCCCTGCCAGGATGCTGGGGAGCAGCAACACTTCTCGTACTTGCCAGTCCTCCCAGATACGTTTGTTGGGTTACATCCAGGGATTTACAGTTGTGAGGGGAAGACTTGGGAGCAATGGGGTTGCTCTGCTTTGATGGGACCAGAAGTAATCAAGTGCTGACATTTAAAAATTCCATCTGGGACTAAAATTCTCAGTCTTTGACATTTCAGCTGGGTTGGAAACAAATCCCTTTCTTCATTCATCACATTCTAGAACTCTTTGTGCTGCAATCCCAGATTGGGGGTGGGGGCAGTGGGTGGTTTAGATTAGAATGTCCAGGTCTACCTCCTGGCCTGTCCACTTACTTGCCTGTGACTTTAGGCAAGTTACTTAAGCTATCTTTGCCTCAATCTCCTCATTTGTAAAATGGGGATAATAATGTTTAAAAATGCTTGATAGAGTAAGTATTATAGCTTAATTGCCATTATTATGATTGTTTCTTGGCCTCTTTGTGTGTTAGTCGCTCAGTCGTGTCTGACTCTCTGCGACCCCAAGGACTGTAGCCCACCAGGCTTCTCCATGGAATCGTCCAGGCAAGAATACTGGAGTGGGTTGCCATTTCCTTCTCCAGAGGAACTTCCCAACCCAGGGATCGAACCCTGATCTCCTGCATCACAGGCAGATTCTAAATATGAATACTTTCTTCCTTTCAGATCCTCTTTTAATCCCATGACCCTCTAGCCTCTCATTCCATTACTACTTTGCCTCTTTCCTCTCTAAACTAACACAAAGTCTGAGCCAGGAAGTATCAGGTGAAATAAAGCATGAAATCAAGGATATTTTATTGTCAGAAGCAGGAGATTCTCAAAAACAGCCTGGAAATTGATGATGGGTCACCACCTTTGTCCACTTGGATGTTTGCATTGAGCAATGAACCTCATGAAGACATTTGACATAAATAAATAAGCTTTTCATCTTTATAATGTTTTCTCCAACAGACCTTCATAAATACCTTTCAACTTTTTCATCCACTCAGCAAAATCCAGTCTTCCAGAAGTGAGCAGCTAAGTGAGAATTCATCATTTCTCAGAAACCTTCATAAATGACTGCTCAGTAAATGCTGTGGAGGGAAATAGGTATTTGGACTTTCCACCATCAGCTGTGATGAGTGATCTACAGAAAGCTTTTAGCCCAGAGGTTTAGCTTAGCTATTTTAGAGGTATTAAAAGTAAACTATTTGCATAATTTTTTCATACATTTATAAGAGCCAATGTTTGCCAATTTCTTCTTAAACAAATTTTTTTAATTTTTTAAGTTGAAGTATAGTTGATTTACAATATCATGTTAGTTTCAGGTGTACAGCAAAGTGATTCAGTAATGCATATATATACATATATTCAGATTAATTTTCATTATAGGCAATTAAAAAATATTGAGTACATTTCCTCGTGCTATACAATAGGTCCTTGTTTGCTATCTACTTTATATATAGCAGTGTCTATATGTTAATTCCAACCTCCTAATTTATTTCTCCTTCTTCTTTCCTCTTTGGTATCCATAAGTTTGTTTTCTGTCTATAAGTTGATTCTTGTTTTGTAAAGAACATCATTTGTGTCATATTTTAGATTCTACATATAATATTTGTCTTTCTCCTCTTGGCTTGCTCCACTTAGTATGATAATCTCTATCATACCAATAAACTTTTCATCTGTGTTCCTGCAATTGGCTTTCTTTCATTCTTTTAAACTAAATTCTTGTTCTCATGTTTTTGATTATGGGAAAGGCAATGGCCCAAATACTTTTTAAAGCCAAGTTGCTTTCTGCATATAATTGATGTGCAGAAATGGGCCTTTTGTATCAGTATAAACAAAATGCAATAGGGTATTTCAGAGTCCATCTTTAACACACTAGATGAAAGACCAGAGACTACATAGCAAGTTCCAGTGCTCTTTTGGGAATAAGCATTAGAATGCACCCATGTTAGCTCTTTCTATCAGCTTATTGAAAAACTGCTACCATCAGAACAGAACAGGATTTGGAGGTATAAGAAAGTTCTGGAAACTTCTAGGTAGGATTGAGTTTATAGGGAAGGCTTCTTTGCATCCACTCATAGTGGCAGTCTCATCCCTCTCTTCTTGCCATACCTCACTTTTTTTTTTTTTTTTGGAAGAGGGCACTTTAATATTTTAGAATTAGAAAATATATTCTTTTGAAATAGTAAAAAAATAAAGCAACAGATAAAACTATTTCAGTGATTTGGTGTGTGTCCTCTCTTTCTTTTTTCATTTACAAACTTTTCATTTTGTATTCAGGTATAGCCTGGAGAATCCCTATGGACAGAAGACCTTGGTGGGCTACAGTCCATGGGGTCACAGAGTCAGACATGACTGAGCAACTAAGCACAGCACAGCGCATAGCTGATTAACAATGTTGTGACAGTTCCAGGTGAACAGCAAAAGGACTTGGCCATACACATATATGCAGTCTCCCCGGGACTACTAGGAAAAAGACAGGTGATGTTACCCTCAACTGGACATCTCAGCAGAAGCATATTTCCCTGGTGAACATATCTTGAAATAAATCTTACTTTGCATAAATCTTACTTTACGTTTCTCCCTAGAGCTGCTAGATATTTCTCTGAACACAACTGCTTCTTGATACCTGTTAATTATAGCCAACTAAGGTCCATCTAGTCAAGGCTATGGCTTTTCCTGTGGTCATGTATGGATGTGAGAGTTCGACTGTGAAGAAGGCTGAGCACCGAATTGATGCTTTTGAACTGTGGTGTTGGAGAAGACTCTTGAGAGTCCCTTGGTCTGCAAGAAGATCCAACCAATCCATTCTGAAGGACATCGGCCCTGGGATTTCTTTGGAAGGAATGATGCTAAAGCTGAAACTCCAGTACTTTGGCCACCTCATGTGAAGAGTTGACTCATTGGAAAAGACTGATGCTGGGAGGGACTGGGGGCAGGAGGGGAAGGGGACGACAGAGGATGAGATGGCTGGATAGCATCACTGACTTGATGGACGTGAGCCTGAGTGAACCTTGGGAGTTGTTGATGGACAGGGAGGCCTGGTGTGCTGTGATTCATGCGGTCACAAAGAGTCAGACACGACTGAGTGACTGAACTGAACTGAAGCTTAGCACAGTACACTGTGGCCACACTGGTGAATTCTTCACATTTCTAGCAATTCTATTTCTTCTGGGGTGTTTTCACAGGCTGTGATGTGGGTAGTCACACAGAGTCCACCCTAGATTTAAAACCTCCAATTAAAATAAATAAATTTAAATAAAAAAAAAACTTTCCTGTCACCATCTTGAAATTCTAAATAATTTTTAATGGAGGGGGGTGTGGTTTTCTACCTCTTTCACTCTGCACTGGGTAGCACAGATTTCTTAATTTTTGGCTGGGTCTCACTGCACGCAGGCTTTCTCTAGCTGTGGCAGGCAGGGGTGACTCTCTAATTGCGGGGCATGGACTTCTCACTGCAGTGGCTTCTCTTGTTGCAGAACAGGGCTCTAGGGCACACGGCTTCAGTGGTTGTGGCTCTCTGGGCTTAGCTGCCCTGCAGCACATGGAATCTTCCAGGACCAGGAACTTTCCCAAGTCCCCTGCACTGGCAAATGGATTTTTAACCACTGGATTGCACCATACAAATTATGTAGCCAGCTTGACAGTGTTTGTGTTCATACATCAAGATCATCTCTCTTAAACAGAATTATTGCCCATGTGTTTCCAACACTCATGCATCTGGAGACCAAATATCCCTCCATCAGTCTTTCCTTTTAGTCATTAAATTTCTGGAGAATAGAAAGTACAAAGTGGTTTCCCACGTTATCTCCAAATTCTGCCAGAGCCCTCCACCCAGTCTGGTCTCAGACACAGCAGGAAGTAGGAGCAAAGGCTCCTTGGCATCTTTATCTGCTGCTGTTACCAACCCTACATTCTATAACTGTAACCCTCCTGCCAACCCCCCACCGATATACAACTTTCCTCTGCTTTCTAGGTCCTTAGATCTAGTAATATAATATCTAAAAATAAAATCTGGCTTGTTGGAAACACAGTACAAAACTCTTTAGGGAATTCCCTCCCAGTCCATCGGTTAGGACTCTGCTTTCACTGTGGAGGGTGTCCTCCAATCTCTTGTCAAGGGAACTCAGATGTTACAAGCTAGGGAGGGTGTGGCCAAAAATTATATACCTATTCAGTTCAGTTCAGTTCATTTCAGTCACTCAGTTGTGTCCAACTCTTTGTGACTCCGTGAAACGCTGCACACCAGGCCTCCCTGTCCATCACCAACTCCCAGAGTTCACTCAGACTCACATCCATCGAGTCAGTGATGCCATCCAGCCATCTCATCCTCTGTCATCCCCTTCTCCTCCTGCCCCTAATCCCTCCCAGCATCAGAGTCTTTTCAAATCCTTTTAATTCATAGGCCATCTCAATCTATGCCCCCAAACTATCACTTGTTCAATCATGCAAAACAGTAGCAAATTCACAAAACATTTCCAAATGACCTTAGAGGACATGACACAATTCGGTTTTGTTTGCCCAATCAATGATATTTGACTTGGACAGTTAAGTTTCCACAGCAGACCATAGCCAAAAATGTGGTGTGTGGGCCTCCAGGTCAGGCTGGGGCAGAGCTTGGCCCCTGATCTGAGTGCTGGGGGAATGCCTTCAGACACAGTAGGGGGAGCCTCAGGAGGCAAGAGGGCGAGGGGAGGGGACGGCTTCCACCTATTGAGAGAGTCATTTCCTAGGCAGGTTGATAGGAAGTCTAGGGGTCCCCAAGGAGAGAGGGGTCTGGAATTCTCAAAGAGGAAGAAAGGACAAACATTTTTCCTTCTATACATGCCTTCAGTTCACTTCAGTCGCTCAGTCGTGTCCAACTATTTGCGACCACATGAATCGCAGCACGCCAGGCCTCCCTGTCCATCATCAACTCCCGGAGTTCACTCAGACTCACGTCTCGAGTCACTGATGCTATCTAACCATCTCATTCTCTGTCGTCCCCTCCTCCTCCTTCCCCCAATCCCTCACAGCATTAGAGTCTTTTCCAATGAGTCAACTCTTCCCATGAGGTGGCCAAAATATTGGAGTTTCAGCTTTAGCATCATTCCTTCCAAAGAAATCCCAGGGCTGATGTCCTTCAGAATGGATTGGTTGGATCTCCTTGCAGTCCAAGGGACTCTCAAGAGTCTTCTCCAACACCACAGTTCAAAAGCATCAATTCTTCAGCACTCAGCTTTCTTCACTGTCGAACTCTCACATCCATACATGACTACAGGAAAAACCATAGCCTTCCTTCTTTGGAAGGAATGATGCTAAAGCTGAAGCTCCAGTACTTTGGACACCTCATGTGAAGAGTTGACTCATTGGAAAAGACTCTGATGCTGGGAGGGATTGGGGGCAGGAGGAGAAGGGGACGACCCAGGATGATATGCCTGGATGGCATCACGGACTCGATGGACGTGAGTCTGAGTGAACTCCAGGAGATGGTGATGGACAGAGAGGCCTGCCGTGCTGCGATTCATGGGGTTGCAAAGAGTCGGACATGACTGAGCGACTGAACTGAACTGAACTGAACTGACTAGATGGACCTTAGTCAGCAAAATAATGTCTCTGCTTTTGAATATGCTATCTAGATTGGTCATAACTTTTCTTCCAAGGAGTAAGCGTCTTTTAATTTCATGGCTGCAGTCAGCATCTGCAGTGATTTTGGAGCCCCCCAAAATAAAGTCGGACACTCTTTCCACTGTTTCCCCATCTATTTCCCAGGAAGTGATGGGACCAGATGCCATGATCTTCGTTTTCTGAATGTTGAGCTTTAAGCCAACTTTTTCACTCTCCACTTTCACTTTCATCAAGAGGCTTTTTAGTTCTTCTTCACTTTCTGCCATAAGGGTGATGTCATCTGCATATCTGAGGTTATTGATATTTCTCTGGGCACTCTTGATTCCAGCTTATGTTTCTTCCAGTCCAGCATTCCTCATGATATACTCTGTATATAAGTTAAATAAGTAGGGTGACAAGATACAGCCTTGACATACCCCTTTCCCTGTTTGGAACCAGTCTGTTCTTCCATGTCCTGTTCTAACTGTTGCTTCCTGACCTGCATACAGATTTCTCAAGAGGCAGGTCAGGTGGTCTGGTATTCCCATCTCTTTCACAATTTTCCACAGTTTATTGTGATCCTCACAGTCAATGGCGTTGGCATAGTCAATAAAGCAGAAAGAGATTTTTTTCTGGAACTCTCTTGCTTTTTCCATGATGCAGAGGATGTTGGCAATTTGATCTCTGGTTCCCCTGCCTTTTCTAAAACCAGCTTGAACATCAGGAAGTTCACAATTCACATACTGCTGAAGCCTGGCTTGGAGAATTTTGAGCATTACTTTACTAGCATGTGAGATGAGTTCCATTGTGTAGTAGTTTGAGCATTCTTTGGCATTGCCTTTCTTTGGGATTGGAATGAAAACTGACCTTTTCCAGTCCTGTGGCCATTGCTGAGTTTTCCAAATTTGCTGGCATATTGAGTGTAGCACTTTCACAGCATCATCTTTCAGGATTTGAAAGAGCTCAACTGGAATTCCATCACCTCCACTAGCTTTGTTTGTAGTGATGCTTTCTAAGGCCCACTTGTCTTCACATTCCATGATGTCTGGCTCTAGATGAGTGATCACACCATCATGATTATCTGGGTCATGAAGATCTTTTTTGTACAGTTCTTCTATGTATTCTTGCCACCTCTTCTTAATATCTTCTGCTTCTGTTAGGTCCCTACCATTTCTGTCCTTTATCAAGCCCTCTGTGCATGAAATGTTCCCTTGGTATCTCTAATTTTCTTGAAGAGATCTCTAGTCTTTCCCATTCTGTTCTTGTCCTCTATTTCTTTGCATTGATCACTGAAGAAGACTTTCTTATGTCTTGCTATTCTTTGGAACTCTGAATTCAGATGCTTATATTTTTCCTTTTCTCCTTTGTTTTTTGCCTCTCTTCTTTTCACAGCTATTTGTAAGGCCTCCTGAGACAGCCATTTTGCTTTTTTGCATTTCTTTTCCATGGGGATGGTCTTGATCCCTGTCTCCTGTACAATGTCACGAACCTCTTTCCATAGTTCATCAGTGCTGGGGTCCAGCCCCAGTGGATCCAGGTAATTCGAAGCGGAGACGGTGTTGACGTCTGAGGAATTAATTGCTTAATTAAAGATATGGAGGGAGATTAGAAAGAAATAGTGTAGTAGGAAAATAAGTAGAGAAAAAGATGCTGAATAACTTGGTTTACGTGGAAAACCAATAAAACTCCAAGACAAGGAGTTTGCACCATCTATGTAGGCCACTGGTGCCCACTTGAATAGCAGAGGGTGCCCCACCTTGGGCTCCCTCTCACGTGGGTCTTAGAAGCCAGGGCAAGTAAGTGACATGGCGAGCCGCCATGCTCCAGATGGGAATTCAGCCAGAGAAGAAGAGAATCGAGAATAGCCCATACGGGGGAAACCAGTCTTTCCAGAAACTGGTCCATTTTATTTTCCAGGTTTGCTTATATATATTTTTTATACATAGAGATAGAATACAAAGTCACGCGGGGTCAGCAGACCTGACCTTTATCAAAATCAGGTGCTTCATATAAATGTATACAAAATTTCTTAGGTGGCTTTACATCATCTTCTGGCCAGGGGGCCTGTTAACATTTTCATGGCTCTTTTCCTAGATAAATGTCTTCAACCAGAAAACTCTTTTTCCCTTGAAGTGATTTTTCTTTAATCTGCATCACCCTCAAAGTACTAAATAAAGTTACATTCCTGTAGAAGAAAGGTGCAATGGGTTATAACAAAGAAAGTACTTAACTCAAAGATCTAATGTTGCTAATGCCAGGGCTACCACCTGTTTTTTCTATATACCAACTATATCTACAAATAAAAGATATGAAAACTTGGCAGCAAGTATTGGCTCAACAAATGAAACTCTTAATCAGTCCTATTCTAATGATTTTGACCAGAAGCCCCTATATTCCTAGGATGTTATAAGCTTCCTGTGCCTCTCGCAGTCAGGAGGCCGCAAACAATCACATGTGCAGCTGTAAGAGTCCAGCAAGCAGGCTAGAAAGCCATCAGAGGGGTTTTTGGATTGAAACACTTTAATTATGTCCAGGAGATTTATTATCTAAAAGATCTAAATTAACTTTTTCCAGAAAAAGGTGTTGGGGGGACAGCCCCCTGTTAATGTCAGAAGAGTAGGTGGAAAGCATAACACAGTAAAGCAGGCAGACTCTGGTTTTGCGGGTAGATGCTCAGGAACAGGTGGTCTCCTGAAGCTCGATCCCACCTTTGCATATGCTGAGCCTCCTTCCTCATGACCTTTGCCATGGGTGGAGTTCCTCACACTGGCTCCCAGCACATCAGGCACTCTATCTATCAGATCTAGGCCCTTAAATCTAGTTCTCACTTCCACTGTAGAATCATAAGGGGTTTGATTTAGGTCATACCTGAATGGTCTAGCGGTTTTCCCTACTTTCTTCAATTTAAACCTGAATTTGGTAATAAGGAATTCATGATCTGAGCCACAGTCAGCTCCTGGTCTTGTTTGTGTTGACTTATAGAGCTTCTCCATCTTTGGCTGCAAAGAATAGAATCAATCTGATTTTAGAGTTGACCATCTGGTGATGTCGATGTGTAGAGTCTTCTCTTGTGTTGTTGGAAGAGGGTGTTTGCTATGACCAGTGCATTTTCTTGGCAAAACTCTATTAGTCTTTGCCCTGCTTCATTCCACATTCCAAGGCCAAATTTGCCTGTTATTCCAGGTGTTTCTTGACTTCCTACTTTTGCATTCCAGTCCCCTATAATGAAAAGGACATCTCTTTTGGGTGTTAGTTCTAAAAGGTCTTGTAGGTCTTCATAGAACCATTCAACTTCAGCTTCTTCAGTGTTACTGGTTGGGGCATAGGCTTGGATTACTGTGATATTGAATGGTTTGCCTTGGAAAAGAACAGAGATCATTCTGTCATTTTTGAGATTGCATCCAAGCACTGCATTTTGGACTCTTTTGTTGACCATGATGGCTACTCAATTTCTTCTGAGGGATTCCTGCCCACAGTAGTAGATATAATGGTCATCTGAGTTAAATTCACCCATTCCAGTCCATTTTAGTTCACTGATTCCTAGAATGTAGACATTCACTCTTGCCATCTCCTGTTTGACCACTTCCAATTTGCCTTGATTCATGGACCTGACATTCCAGGTTCCTATGCACTATTGCTCTTTACAGCATCGGACCTTTCTTCTATCACCAGTCACATCCACAGCTGTGTATTGTTTTTGCTTTGGCTCCATGCCTTCATTCTTTCTGGAGTTATTTCTCCACTGATCTCCAGTAGCATGTTGGGCACCTGCTGACCTGGGGAGTTCCTCTTTCAGTATCCTATCATTTTGCCTTATCATATAACAATAATGTATCCTGACTGAGGACAGTCTCTGGATTAAACCTTCTGGCTAATTCTGTAAATTATGGGAGTAGATCTTCTCTTTACAAGGATTATATAACAACAATGTATTCTGCCTGAGGACAGTCTCTGGATTAAACCTTCTGGCTAATTCTGTTATCTTAAAATGTAAATTATGGGAGTAGGTCTGGTGAGATCTTTACAACCTCCAGACATTCTTTGGATTCATTGGAGAGTATATAACTTCATTGCTAACACTAACAAGGGGGTACTCTTTCTGCCCTCCTCTGATGCCTACGTCAGAAGCTTTCTCTATCTCCTTTATACTTTAATAAAACTTTATTACACAAAAGCTCTGAGCAATCAAGCCTCGTCTCTGGCCCCGGATTGAATTCTTCTCCTCCGGTGGCCAAGAATCCCAGCGTCGTGATTCAACAACCTTTCACTATGAAGGGCGCCTCCAGGTGGCCGATGGAACCCGTCCTGTAGGAGCGAGATTGGTAGAGTGGCAAGCAGGGTTCCTTGACTGGGGAGGGCGAGACTCCTAGTGCTGACCCTTCCTGGGAAAGCCTGGCCCTGCAGCTAGGCAAGGGCTCCTATGGGAGAGAGCCCTTCTACTCCCTGGCACCTCTCCCTCTGAGTCTGATAAAATCGGTTTGAAATGAAATGATAATATAGACGCTCTTAGGCAGCTTGCACATTCACTGGGGCCTGAGGGCGCAGACAGAGCTACGGAAAGCCTTCTCTCAGAGGGGAGGGTCTGCATCCCTGCGGTGCTGGTGGGACACGCTCGGGCTACATCTCCCGCACTGCCGCGCAGACCGCAGCGCGTGGGGTGGGGGGTGTGATAGCAGAGCTGGTGTCTGGTGCCTGGGAACACCAAGGACGTAGAGACCATGCAGTGCCGGCCCATTAGTGCATCTGGACTGGCTTGAGCCAGGAGAGGCGTGCTGGGGGTGAGCACAGACTAGCCTTGGCCATGTTAGTGCCCGGAATCCACAGCCTTTGATTATGGGTTTCACAAGCTAATTTGTAGCTCTTGTGTTTATGGATTTCGAAATTTGTCTGCAAAGACAGATACTAGAAGACCAAAAAGAGCCCCATCTGACTTCTGAGAAGTCACTCCCCAAAACCCCCATTAGAATAGAACTGATTAAATACACACAGGACTCCCCGGAAAGACCGTGGGATTTAAATGGAGTGGATGCAGAGTTGGGTGAGAGAATATAGTCCAAGTAGTGCTGAATTCTGTCCCCTGTTTAAGAAAGCTGTGATGATGGAGGAATAACTTTCATTTAGGATAGCTTGTCTGCCTTTGAGGACATTCCCGGATGTGTGAGGATTTTAGGTAATTTTTGGAAGAGAGGCTGCCTGAGAGAACGTCCTCCTGAATCATGGAGACAGAGGTAGGTGTGTGTGTGTATTCACACAACAATTGGGGCTGCAGCAGAGGATTCTAGGTTTTCTTTCTGCTACCTAATTCTGTGGCTCTGAGCAGCATGTTCATATTAGTGATTCCAAACTGAGAATGAAAATAGAAAGGGACAAAGTGCCGGGAGCCAGCATGGGGAATCCCGCCCATGGCAAAGGTCATGGGGAATCGTGCTCATGGCAAATGTCATGAGGAAGGGGGCCTGACAAAACACAAAGGCAGGATCGGGCCTCAGGGCCCTCCCCTGGATCTTCTCAAGCATCTACCCCCCAGAACGAAAATCTGTCTGCTTTACTATATTATGCCTTTCACCAACTCCTCTGACATTAACAGGGGGCTATCCCCCCCCCCCACCTTTTTCTGGAAAAAGTTAACTTAGAGCTCCAGCTAACAGTCTCCTGCATATAAAAGAAGTGTCTCAGCTCAAACCCCTCTGGTAGCTTTCTAACTTGCCTGACAGGTCTGTCTGGACCTTTTACAACTAAGCATGTGATTGCTCACAGCCTCCTGATGGCGAGAGGCACAGGAAGCTTAAAACATCCTAGGAATGTAGGGGCTTCTGAGGAGTCAAAATCATTAGAATAGGACTGATTAAGGGTTTCATTGTTGAGCCAATACTTGCTGCCAAATTTTCATATCTTTTATTTGTTGATATAGTTGGTATAGTTGGTATATAGAAAAAACAAGTAGCAACATAGATCTTTGAGTTAAGTACCTTCTTTGTTATAACCCACTGCACCTTTGTTCTACAGGGATGTAACTTTATTTAGTGCTTTGAGGGTGATGCAGATTAAAGAAAAACACTTCAGGGGAAATGAGATTAACATTCACTAAGGAAGAGAGCCATAAGGTGTTAACGGTCCTCTTGGCCAGAAGATAATGTAAATCACCTGAGACCTTTTGTATATGGAAGGATATGCAGAAAGAAAGCCTGGTATCGATAAGGGTCAGGACTGCTGCCCCTGAATGACTCTGTATCTTCCATTATGTAAAACTTAGGGTATATAAGCACCTTTTGAAAATAAATTATGGGGCTTTTGCACAAGCTTGGCCCCCCTCGTGTTGACTCTTTTTCTCTCTTTTTCCCCTCTCACTCCCTCTCCTTTTCAGGCTGATCCCTTGGAACACAGAGGCTCTCCGTGTCTACTTATTTGCCTGGGCTTCTAAGACCCATGCGAGAGGGAGCCCAAGGCGGGGCACCCTCCGCTATTCAAGTGGGCGCCTGTGGCCTAACGTAGATGGTGCAAGTTTCTTGTCTTGAGACTTTATTAGCTTTCAGTGTAAACCAAGGAATATCAGTCTCTTTTCTCGCCTATTATTTCACTACATCATTCTTCTCCAATCTCTCTTTAAATTTCTAATTAATCTCTCTTCAATCGCCGACTCTGTCCCTGCTTCAAATTACCCTGGATCCACTGGGGCTGGACCCCAGCAACAGAGACCGGATCATATAGTAAAAATAAAACTTGGAACCACAGCTTAACTAACCAAGGCCCTGGTGGACTGGGACCAGCCCAAGAAGCAGCCTGCTCTCAGTCAGACTTTCTGGAGTCCAGACTGCCATCTCTAGTTACTGTGACAACCCAGGAAGCTGAACAACTTCTGTAACACTCAGCTAGCTAAAATTGGCCAGGCCTTGATTAATAACCAGCAGTTTCCCTAATTTTTGTCCCCAGTTCCAATTCAGAACCATCCAGAGAAAACCAAATATGTACCCCTATGCAACCACACAGTACACCCCACTTCCAGTGAACCCACAGCCTCCCCTGGCCAATAAGGCACCCCTGAAGCCCTCTCTGTTTTCCATTATAAATCTCTTCTCCTCTTCTGCCTGCCTTTGAGTCTCTGGCAAACTCAGATGATGGTGACTCACAGACTCCTTTGCTATAGCCTTTGCTTTTCTCATTTGGTTGGTCTTCACTTATTTTCTCAAAGCCTGCAGCTGAAAGGCTGGGACATAGCCATCACTTGGTGTTCTGACCCACCTCCATGAAGTTGGTAAAGAGTCTGCCTGCAGTGCAGGAGACCCGGGTTCAATCCCTGGGTCAGGAAGTTCCCCTGGAGAAGAAAATGGCAACCCACTCCAGTGTTCTTACCTGGAAAATCCCATGGAGAGAGGAACCTGGCAGACTATAGTCCATGGAGTGGCAAAGAGTCAGACATGACTGAGCGACTTCACTTCACTTTATGCATGGTAGAGGGTTTCCCCCATGGGACTACTCGTAAAGATTCTGCTTGCCCATGCAGGAGACATAAGAGATGTGGGTTCAATCCCTGGATAGGGAAGATCACCTGGAGGATAGCATGGCAACCCATTCTGGTATTCTTGCATGGAGAATCCCAGGGACAGAGGAGCCTGGCAGGCTATAGTCCATAGGGTTGCAGAGTGTTGGACACAACTGAAGTTACTTGGTACACACACATGCATGTATGGTAGGAAGACACATATCGCCTGTTTTGATTTATCATAAGGGATATAATATTTATGGAGTTGTAAAAGGCACAAGAAAGTTAGTCATCTGCCAATATTTAGTTAGAGGCTCCTGCTGTATGCCCGACACAGGAGTGAATGCAGGATGAATGACCTTGCTCTGTGCCACCACCATGCTTATGGTGTTCAGTCTCTAAGGGCTGCCAAAGTGTAAACAACTGTTAGACCTCAGCCTCCCAGCAGCACAGACAGAGGCCATGGTGGGGGGTGGCCTTGGGGAGTTCCTGAAGCCTTCTTCAAGGGAGTGGTGCCTATGTGAGATCTCAGAAGATGCTCACAAAGAGTCATGCTGGAGAAGAGTCAACTTGTGAGAAATTGAATTTGTCATTCATAAAACCAGTTTCTTTTTCAGTTTGTCTTGCCTTTATTAAGGTTGCAAATAAATACTTCAAACTTGGTGGGCTCAAGGAGATGGGGCAGCCCTGTTGTCTAGGGCAGTCCAGGAAAGAGGACCCTTCTCTGTCAGAACAGACCTTCTCCTGGACACCCCTGATGAAAGGAGACTAAGAATTTCTAGAACTTCTAGATCCTGCCCTGGATGTGAAACCCCAGAAATGGGTTTCAAGGGACTATGGGGAGCTCTGGTTCTTTATGTGTCAGCCTAGAAAGAATTTAGTGATAGGCAAAGTCATGGGGTCACAAAAAGCCAGAAAAGACTGAGCAGCTAACACTTTTCACTTTTCAAATTGATAGATAAGAAGTGACTTATTAGAATAGGATGCATTTTGAGGTTTACAAGTGAGTGGGCAGGAGAATGCTACCCCAAGAACTTAGTGAGCTACAGTTTCATAATCAAAGGACACCTGGGGAGGGGGAGAGGGCTACTTTCTTCCTCCTTGTTTTTGAAATAAATTTTTATCAGAATATAGTTGCTTTACAATATTATGTTAACTTCTGCTGCACGGCAAAGTGAATCAGTTATAAACATTTACCTACTCTTTTGTAGAGTCCTATCCCATTTAGTTCCTCAAACTAAATTGGAGCAGAAAAAGAGTCAAGAACCACTGATTAAGGTGCCAAAGCAGATAAAATAAAATATCTGTCAGAAACCATAAGAATAAGAAATATGTCTAGTGATGCGTTACAGGGAGGTGGAACAATGCTTCTCAAATCCTAGAAAATAAGACTCTAGGGGCTGCTTGTACACATTTAGACTCAGGGATCAGGACTGTGAGTCATGGGACATCACTTAAGGATAGCTTCACGAGGGAGCTGGAGTGAACATATCCCCCAAGGAGGCAGTTTGGAGAGGGCCCTGGGCTCAGGACTGGGACCATGCCTGACCTGCCCAGGACGGGTCAGTTTGGGTTCCTCAAGCTGCTTCTGTTCCTCCCAATCCCTTCTAGCTCCAGGAGCTTCTGATCCCAGCTGCCAGGTTGCTGGAATAGCCAGTTGTCCCCCAAGTCCCCACTCTCTATTGCTACCAATGTTCCCTTGAATCACGAGGGCGCTGGCTATGTTTCCACTTTCCTGGCTGAGCTCAGCTCCTGCCAAGGATCTGAGTAACCCTCCTTCTCCCCAGTCCTTGTTGACAGTTTGGATTTCCTGTTTCTCCCTGTCTTTTCCTTGTGGGCTCAGAAAGCCAGTGAAAAACAACCCTGCTTGGAAGAAAGAATTGGAGTGGCAAGGGGATTCTAGAATAGGGCATCTTCCCACCCAGCCGTCTATGCACCCTTTCCCTGAATCATTTCAGATTTTCTTCCAGTAGGAAGTGTGTGCTGCCAAAGGCAGTGGCGGGTTGTGCTTTGCACTCACGAAGGTGATGCAGGGAGCATGATGATTCTGCTGCCTCAGCACGAGGTGCACCAGCACTGGGGGCTGCCCGGCCTGCAGAAAAGGCTCAGGCACCAGCTGCATTTTCCATGTCTAGACAGGAATGTGCACAGGAGCACAGAGGTCTGTGGGGCTGCTGCCTCCATGTGTCAGGGACGTGCGTGGGCTCATGAGTATGCATATAGCAGGCTATGCAGTGGGCATCCAACATACATAGTGTGTGAGGCAGTGTGCTGAGATCCAGGCAGACTGCCCATAGTTAGAATGTGGCCTTGAGCAAGGAAACCTACTTGACCCCTGGTCCTTTTACTGCCATCTGAAGATAGATGGTTATATGTGTGTGTGTGCATATTTTATTTATATGTGTGTGTGTGTTATATACACACATGTATATTTGCATACACATGTGCTATATGTGTATATGTATACACACACACACACATACATACATACATATAAGCTTACCAGGTGGCACTAGTGGTAAAGAACCCACCTGCCAATGCAGGAGGCATAAGACAAATGGGTCAGGAAGATGCCTTGGAGGAGGGCATACAACCCACTCCAGTATTCTTGCCTGAAGAATCCCATGGACAGAGGAGTCTGGTGGGCTACAGTCCATGGGATCACAAAGAGTGATTGAAGCAACTTTGCAGGCAAGCATATGTGTGTGTGTGTGTCTTTTAATTTAAAACAAAACTCCAAAGCAATAGTCCCCAGGTGCCAGTCCCTGTGTGGTACCCAGCACTGATGAAGTTTTCCTGGGCCCCTGTCAAAACAGACAAAGCAGGACAATGGAATTGCAAAAACAAAATATAATCATGTTGAGATTATGTCTTCCTTACTTTTTGGTGGTAAAATATTCTTTCTGTAATCAAATCGTGGTGACACTAAAGGATATTTTTTTAAAATTATTTTCTTATTGGCAAAATTGAAAGATACCATTCACCCCCTTTTAATATGCTGCTTTGCAAAAATGTGGAAACTACTAATGTGATGGGTAAAATTCCATTAGGGGGTAATGTGTTTGGATTTTATACTGTGTGGTTTTTGAGGCCAGGGAAGTTTTTTGTTTTTGTTTTTGTTTTTGAAGCAAGCCTTTACTCGGGCCCCTGCTGCAGGAGGGGTGTGTGTGTGTGTGAGAATAACCAATTCCCTTGCTGCTTGCTCCCTGAGTGTTATCTTGAATGGAGAGCATTTTCTTTGTGTGACCTATGGCCTTGGGATTCAGAAGTGTCCCAACAGGATGGTCCCATGTTTGCCCTTCAAATTTCATGAGTTCCAGACTAGTAGATATATTGAATTTTCAGTGTATGGTTTCTGCATCTTATGATGCAGAACTTGGATTCACTCCTGTAAATGATACCAGTTTGGGATTTTGATTTCTGTGAGGTGACATTTTTTTAATTTATTTTTTATTGAAGGATAATTGCTTTACAGAATTTTGTTGTTTTCTGTCAAACTTTAACTTGAATCAACCATAGGTATACATATACCCCCTCCTTTTTTGAAACTCCCTCCCATCTCCCACCCCATCCAACCCCTCTAGATTGATACAGAGCCCCTGTTTGAGTTTCCTTAGCCATACAGCAAAATCTTGTTGGCTATCAATTTCACATAGGGTAATGTAAGTTTCCATGTTACTCTTTCCATGCATCTCACCATCTCTTCCCCTCTCCCCATGTCCATAAGTCTATTCTCTGTCCATAAGTCTATTCTCTATGTCTCTTTTTCCATTGCTCTCCTATAAATAAATTCTTCAGTACCATTTTTCTAGATTCCATATATATATGTTATAATATGATATTTATTTTTCTTTCTGACTCACTTCACCCTGTATAACAGGTTCTAGGTTTGTCCACCTCATCAGAACTGACTCAAATGCATTCCTTTTTATGGCTAATAGTCCATTATATATATGTACCACAACTTCTTTATCCTTTCATCTGTCGAAGGACATCTAGGTTACTTCCATGCTCTAGCTATTGTAAATAGCACTACAATGAACAATAGATATCTGTGTCTTTTTCAATTTTGGTTTCCTCAGAATGTATGTCTAGGAGTGGGATTGTAGGGTCATATGGTGGTTTTATTCCTGGTTTTTAAAGGAATCTCCATACCATCTTCCATAATCACAGACAACTAGCTAATCTGATCACACAGACCACAGACTTGTTTAATACAATGAAACTAAGCCATGTCATGTGCGGATACCCAAGATGGACAGGTCATGGTGGAGAGGTCTGACAGAATGTGGTCCACTGGAGAAGGGAATGGTAAACCACTTCAGTATTCTTGCCTTGAGAACCTCATGAACAGTATGAAAAGGCCAAAAGATAGGACACTGAAAGATGAACTCTCCAGGTCAGTAGGTGCTCAGTATGCTACTGGAGAAGAGTGGAGAAATAATTCCAGAAAAAATGAAGAGATGGAGCCAAAGCAAAGGCAATTCCCAGCTGTGGATGTGACTGGTGATGAAAGTAAAGTCTGATTCTGTAAAGAGCAATATTGCATAGGAACCTGGAATGTTAGGTCCATGAATCAAGGCAAATTGGAAGTGGTCAAATAGGAGATGACAAGAGTGAACATTGACATTCTAGGAATGAATGAACTAAGACAGACTGGAATGGGTGAATGACCATTATATCTACTACTGTGGGCAGGAATCCCTTAGAAGAAATGGAGTAGCCATCATAGTCAATGAAGAGTTCAAAATGCAGTACTTGGATGCAGTCTCTTAAACAACAGAATGATCTCTGTTTCCAAGACGAACCATTCAATATCATGGTAATCCAAGACTATGCCGTGACCAGTAACCCTAAAAAAGCTGAAGTTGAACAGTTCTATGAAGACCTACAAGACATTTTAGAACTAACACCCAAAAACAGATGTCCTTTTCATTATAGGGGACTGGAATGCAAAAGTAGGAAGTCAAGAAACACCTGGAGTAACAGGCAAATTTGGACTTGAAGTACAGAATGAAGCAGGGAAAATGATAACAGAGTTCTGCCACGAGAACGCACTGGTCATAGCAAACACACTCTTCCAATTATGTGTAGAGAAGACTCTACACATTGACATCACCAGATGATTGACACTGAAATCAGACTGATTATATCCTTTGCAGCCAAAGATGGAGAAGCTCTATACAGTCAACAAAAACAAGAGCAGGAGCTGACTGTGGCTGAGATCATGAACTCCTTATTGCCAAATTCATACTGAAATTGAAGAAAGTGGAGAAAACCACTGGATCATTCAGGTATGACCTAAATCAAATCCCTTATGACTATAAAGTGGAAGTGAGAAATAGATTTAAGGGACTAGATCTGATAGATAGAGTGCCTGATGAACTGTGGATGGAGGTTCGTGACATTGTACAGGAGACAGGAGTCAAGATCATCCCCAAGAAAAAGAAATGCAAAAAAAGCAAAATGGCTGTCTGAGGAGGCCTTACAAATAGCTGTGAAAAGAAGGGAAGCAAAAAAAAGAAGAAGAAGAAGAAAAGGAAAGACATACCCATTTGAATGCAGAGTTCCAAAGAATAGCAAGGAGACACAAGAAAGCCTTCCTCAGTGATCAATGTGAAGAAATAGAGAAAACAACAGAATGGGAAAGACTAGAGATCACATCAAGAAAATTAGAGATACCAAGGGAACATTTCATGCAAAGATGGGCTCGATAAAGGACAGAAATGGTACAGAACTAACAGAAGCAGAAGATATTAAGAAGAGGTGGCAAGAGTGCACAGAAGAACTGTACAAAAAAGATCCTCATGACACAGATAATCAGGATGGTGTGATCACTCATCTAGAGCCAGACACCTGGAATGTGAAGACAAGTGGGACTTAGAAAGCATCACTACAAACAAAACTACTGGAGGTAATGGAATTCCAGTTGAGCTCTTTCAAATCCTGAAAGATGATGCTGTGAAAGTGCTGCACTCAATATGCCAGCATATTTGGAAAACTCAGCAGTGGCCACAGGACTGGAAAAGGTCAGTTTTCATTCCAATCCCAAAGAAAGGCAATGCCAAAGAATACACAAACTACTACACAATGGAACTCATCTCACATGCTAGTAAAGTAATGCTCAAAATTCTCCAAGCCAGGTTTCAGCAATACATGAACCGTGAACTTCCTGATGTTCAAGCTGGTTTTAGAAAAGGCAGAAGAACCAGAGATCAAATTGCCAACATCCTCTGGATCATGGAAAAAGCAAGAGAGTTCCAGAAAAAACATCTCTTTCTGCTTTATTGACTATGCCAAAGCCTTTGACTGTGTGGATCACAATAAACTGTGGAAAATTCTGAAAGAGATGGGAATACCAGACCACCTGACCTGCCTCTTGAGAAATCTGTATGCAGGTCAGGAAGCAACAGTTAGAACAGGACATGGAACAACAGACTGGTTCCAAATAGGAAAAGGAGTACGTCAAGGCTGTATATTGTCACCCTGCTTATTTAACTTATATGCAGAGTACATCATGAGAAACGCTGGACTGAAGAAACAAGAAGAAGTAGAAACACAAGCTGGAATCAAGATTGCCGGGACAAATATCAATAACCTCAGATATGCAGATGACACCACCCTTATGGCAGAAAGTGAAGAAGAAGTAAAAAGCTTCTTGATGAAAGTGAAAGAGGAGAGTGAAAAAGTTGGCTTAAAGCTCAACATTCAGAAAACGAAGATCATGGCATCCGGTCCCATCAGTTCATGGGAAATAGATGGGGAAACAGTGGAAACAGTGTCAGACTTTATTTTGGGGGGCTCCAAAATCACAGCAGATGGTGATTGCAGCCATGAAATTAAAAGACGCTTACTCCTTGGAAGGAAAGTTACGACCAACCTAGACAGCATACTGGAGAAGGCAATGGCACCCCACTCCAGTACTCTTGCCTGAAAAATCACATGGACAGAGGAGCCTGGTAGGCTACAGTCCATGGGGTCGCTAAGAGTTGGAGACGACTGAGCAACTTCACTTTGACTTTTCACTTTCAAGGACTGGAGAAGGAAATGGCAACCCACTCCAGTATTCTTGCCTGGAGAATCCCAGGGATGGCGGAGCCTGGTGGGCTGCCATCTATGGGGTTGCACAGAGTCAGACACGACTGAAGCGACTTAGTAGTAGTAGTAGTAGTGGAGAGCATATTAAAAAGCAGAGACATTACTTTTTCAACAAAGGTCCATCTAGTCAAGGCAATGGTTTTTCCAGTAGAAAAATGTGAGAGTAGAAAGATGTGAAAGTTGGACTATAAAGAAAGCTGAGTGCCAAAGAATTGATGCTTTTGAACTATGGTGTTGGAGAAGACTCTTGAGAGTCCCTTGGACTGTGAGAAGATCCAACCAGTCCATCCTAAGGGAGATCAGTCCTGGGTGTTCATTGGAAGGACTGATGTTGAAGCTGAAACTCCAATACTTTGGCCACCTGATGCAAAGAGTTGACTCATTTGAGAAGACCCTGATGCTGGGAAGGATTGGGGGCAGGAGGAAAAGGGGATGACAGAGGATGAGATGGTTGGATGGCATCACCAACTTGATGGACATGAATTTGAGCAAACTCTGGGAGTTGGTGATGGACAGGGAGGCCTGGCGTGCTGTGATTCACGGGTGCACAAAGAGTCGGACACGACTGAGTGACTGAACTGAACTGAACTGAACTGAACTGAACTGATAGGTGCATGGGTTTGTTTCTAGGCTTTCTATCTTGTTCCATTTGTCTATATTTCTGTTTTTGTGCCAGTAACATACTGTCTTGATGACTGTAGTATAATCTGAAGTCAGAAAGGTTGAGTTCTCCAGCTCCCTTCTTTTCTCTCAAGACTGCTTCAGCTATTCAGGATCTTTTGTGTTTCCGTATGAATTGTGAAAATTTTTGTTCTAGTTCTGTGAAAAATGCCATTGGTAATTTGATAGGGATCACATGGAATCTGTAGATTGCATTTGTTAGTATAGTCTTTTTCACAATATTAATTCCTCCTATCCAGGAACATGGAATATCTCTCCATCTGTTTATGTCATCTTTGATTTCTTTCATTAATGTCTTATAATTTTCTGTGTACAGTTCTTTTGTCTCCTTAGGTAAGTTTATTCCTAGATATTTAATTTTTTTTGTTTCAATGGTAAATGTGATTGATTCCTCTTTCTGATTTTTCATTGTTAGTATATAGAAATGCGAGTGATTTTTGTGTATTGATTTTTTTATCCTGAAACTTTGCTAAATTCACTAATTAGTTTTAGTAATTTTCTGTTACTATCTTTAGGGTTATCTATGTACTGTATAATGTCATCTGCAAACAGTAAGAGCTTACTTCTTCTTTTCCGATCTGGATTCCTTTTATTTCTGTTTCTTCTCTGATTGCTGTAGCTAGGACTTTCAGACTATGTTGAATAGTAGTGATGAAAGTGGACACCCTTGTCTTATTCTTGATCTTATGGGGAATGCTTTAAGTCTTTCACCATTGAGAATAATGTTTGCTGTAAGCTTATCATATATGGCCTTTATTATGAGGTAGGTTACTTCTATGCCTATTTTTTGAAGAGTTTTAATCATAAATGAGTGCTGAATTTTGTCAAAGACTTTTTCTGCATCTATTGAGATTATCATATAGTTTTTATCTTTTAATTTGTTAATATGGTGTATCACATTGATTGATTCATGTATATTGAAGAACCCTTGATTCCTGGAATAAACCCAACTTGATCATGGTGTATAAGCTTTTTGATGTGTTGCTGAATTCTGTTTGCTAAAATTTTGTTGAGGATTTTTACATCTATGTTCATCAGTGATATTGGCTTGTAGTTTTCTTTTGTGTGTGTGTGTGTGTGTGTGTTGTCTTTGTCTGGTTTTGGTATCAGGGTGATGGTGGCCTTCTAAAATGAGTTTGGAAATGTTCCTTCCTCTGCAATTTTTGGAAAGAGTTTTAAAAGGAAAGGCATTAGCTCTTTTATAAATGTTTGATAGAATTCTCCTGTGAAGCCATCTGGTTCTGGGCCTTGGTTTTCTGGGAGATTTCTGATCATAGCTTCAATTTCAGTGTTTGTAATTGGGTTGTTCATAATTTCTATTTCTTCCTGGTTCAGTCTTGGAAGATTGAACTTTTCTAAGAATCTGTCCATTTCTTCCATATTATCCATTTTATTGCCATATAGTTGTTCATAATAGTCTCTTATAATCCTTTGTATTTAAGCATTGTCTGTTTTAACTTCTTTTTCATTTCTAATTTTGTTGATTTGATTCTTCTCTCTTTTTTTCTTGATGAGTCTGGCTAAAGGCATGTCAACTTCGTTTATCTTCTTAAAGAAACAGCTTTTATTTTATTAATATTTACCATTGTTTCTTTCCTTTCTTTTTCATTTATATATGCTCAGATATTTATGATTTCTTCCCTTCTACTGATTGTACAGCTTTTTTGTTCTTCTTTTCCCAGTGGTTTTAGGTGAAAAGTTAGATTATTTATTTGATTTTTTTTTTTTGTTTCTTGAGGTAGGATTGTATTGCTATAAAATTCCTTCTTAGAACTGCTCTTGCAGCATCCCATACATTTTGAGTTGTTGTGTTTTCATTGGCATTTGTTTCTTGCTTTCTTCAGTAACCTATTGGTTATTTTTAAATCTGTTGTTTAATCTCCGTGTGTTTCTGTTTCTTATAGTTTTTTCTTGTAATTTATATTGTCTCATAGTGTTGTGGTCAGAGAAGATCCTTGATATTATTTCAATTTTCTTAAACTTACTGAGGTTTGACTTGTGACCAAAGATATGGTCTATCCTGGAGAATGTTCCATGTGCACTTGAGAAGAAGGTGTATTCTTCTGCATTTGGATGTAACGTCCTGAAAATATCACTGAGATCCATCTCATCTAATGTATCTTTTAAGACTATGTTTCCTTATCAATTTTGTTTTGATGATCTGTCCATTGGTGTGAGTGAGGTGTTAAAGTCTACTATTACTGTGTTACTGTAAACTTCTCCTTTGACATCTGTTAGTGTTTGTTTTATGTATTGAGGTGCTTCTATGTTGGGTGCATCAGTTCAGTTCAGTTCAGTCGCTCAGTTGTGTCCGACTCTTTACGACCCCATGAATCACAGCACACCAGGCCTCCCTGTCCATCACTAACTCCCGGAGTACACTCAGACTCACGTCCATCAAGTCAGTGATGCCATCCAGCCATCTCATTCTCTGTCGTCCCCTTCTCCTCCTGCCCCCAATCTCTCCCAACATCACAGTCTTTTCCAATGAGTCAACTCTTCACATGAGGTGGCCAAAGTACTTGAGTTTCAGCTTCAGTATCATTCCCTCCAAAGAAATCCCAGGGCTGATCTCCTTCAGAATGGACTGGTTGGACTTCCTTGCAGTGCAAGGGACTCTCAAGAGTCTTCTCCAACACCACAGTTCAAAAGCATCAATTCCTCAGTGCTCAGCCTTCTTCACAGTCCAACTCTCACATCCATACATGACCACAGGAAAAACCATAGCCTTGACTAGACAGACCTTTGTTGGCAAAGTAATGTCTCTGCTTTTCAATATGCTGTCTAGGTTGGTCATAACTTTCCTTCCAAGGAGTAAGTGTCTTTTAATTTCATGGCTGCAAACACCATCTGCAGTGATTTTGGAGCCCCCCAAAATAAAGCCTGATACTATTTCCACTCTTTGCCCATCTATTTGCCATTAAGTGATGGGACCAGATGCCATGATCTTCGTTTTCTGAATGTAGAGCTTTAAGCCAACTTTTTCACTCTCCACTTTCACCTTCATCAAGAGGCTTGACGTACCCCTTTTCCTATTTGGAACCAGTCTGTTGTTCCATGTCCAGTTCTAACTGTTGCTTCCTGACCTGCATATAGGTTTCTCAAGAGGCAGGTCAGGTGGTCTGGTATTGCCATCTCTTTCAGAATTTTCCACAGTTTATTGTGATCCAGACAGATCCAAAGTTTATTGTGACTTTGGCATAGTCAATAAAGCAGAAAGATATTTTTCTGGAACTCTCTGGCTTTTTCCATGATCCAGCGGACTTTGGCAATTTGATCTCTGGTTGCTCTGCCTTTTCTAAAACCAGCTTTAACATCTGGGAGTTCACTGTTCACATATTGTGGAAGCCTGGCTTGGAGCATTTTGAGCATTACTTTACTAGCGTGTGAAATGAGTGTAATTGTGCGGTAGTTTGAGCATTCTTTGGCTACTACATTTCTTTACAATTGCTATGTCTTCTGCTTGGATTGATCCCTTGATCATTATGCAGTGTCCTTCCTTATCTCTTGTAATCTTTTTTATTTTAAGATCCATTTTGTGTGCTATGAGGATTGCTACTCCAGCTTACTTTTGCTTCCCATTTGCATGGAATATATTTTTCCATCCTCTCACTTTCAGTGTATAGGTGTCTTTAGGTCTGATGTGGGTTTCTTGTAGACAGCATATATATATATAGGTCTCACTTTTGTATCCATTCAGCCAGTCTGTGTCTTTTGGTTGGAGTATTTAATCCGTTTATATTTAAAGTAATTATTGATATATATGTTCCTATTGCCATTTTATTAACTATTTGAGGTTGATTTTGTAGATCTTTTTTCTTCTCTTGTATTTCTTGACCATATAAATCGCTTTAATATTTGTTGTAAAGCTGGTTTGGTGGTACTGAATGCTCTTATCTTTTGCTCATCTGAAAAGCTTTTTACTTCTCCATCAATTTTGAATGAGATCCTTGCCAGGTCCAGTAACCTTAGTTTTAGATTTTTCCTTTCAGTACTTTAAATATATCTTGCCATTCCCTTCTGGCCTGCAGAATTTCTACTGAAAGATCAGCCGTTAAGCATATGGGGTTTCCCTTGTATGTTACTTGTTGCTTCTCCCTTGCTGCTTTTAATATTCTTCCTTAGTGTTTAGTCTTTGTTAGTTTGATTAGTGTGTGTCTTGGCATCTTTATCCTTGGGTTTACCCTGTATGGGACTCTTTGTGCCTCTTGGGCTGGATTGACTATTTCCTTTTCCATGTTGGGGAAATTTTCAATGATAATCCCTTCAAAAATTTTCTCATACTCTTTCTTTTTCTCTTCTTCTTCTGGGACCTCTAAAATTCAATGTTAGTGTGTTTGATATTGTCCCAGAGGTCTCTGAGACTATCCTTAGTTCTTTCCATTCTTTTTACTTTATTCTGTTCTTCAGAAGTTATTTCCACCATTTTATTTTCCAGCTCACTGATTCATTCTTCTGCCTCAGATATTCTGCTATTGATTCCTTCTAGAGTATTTTTAATTTCAGTAATTGTGCAGTTTGTCTCTGTATGTTTATTCTTTAATTCTTCCTTGCATTATGGATCTTGTTGCATCATTTTCCTTAAATTCTGGTCAACCCTTCATTTTTGTAAGGTCTCTCGCCTTGTAACTTACATCAAGCTTAACTTATATTAAGACTTACTTCTCAGAGAGTTTGCTCACCCTGTCTGTGTGGCCCTGAGGGAATTTCCTTACTCTCAGAGCCAACATTTCCAGTCATGCAGTTGAGTTAATTGTATCACCTGATGAGTTTATCTTAATGATAGGATGAGACAGTATATCTGAGAATTCTCTGTATGTTAAAAATGCTCGTAAATAGGAATGCAAACTGATACAACCACTTTGGAAGGCAGTTTGGGGAAATTTTTAAAATAAAACTAGACATCCTCATACTGTACAATCTAGCAGTTGTGCCCCTTGGTATTTACTCAAAGGAGCTGAAAACCTATGTCCACACAAAAACCCACAGCTGAATGTTTATATAAGTTTCATTCATAATTGTCCAAAACTTGAAGGCAACCAAGATGTCCTTCAGTAGATGAAGAGATAAGTAAACTGATGCACCCATACATGCTGTCTTTTCTGTCACGTCTGACTCTTTGGGACCCTGTGGACCATAGCCCATCAGGCTCCTCTGTCCATGGGATTCTCCAGGCGAGAATACTGAATTTGGATGCCATGCCCCTCTTCAGGCATCTTCCCCACTCAGGGACTGAACCCGCATTTCTTACATCTCTTGCATTGGAAGCCAGGTTCTTTACCACTAGTGCCACTTGGGAAGCCCAAATACATTCAGATAATGTAATATTATTCAGTGCTGAAAACAAATGAACTATCAAGCTGTGAAAAAGCATGGAGGAGACTTGAATGCATTTTACTAAGTGAAAGAAGCCAATTTGAAAAAACTATAAATGATTTCAACTCTATGACATTTTGTTAAAGACAAACTATGGAGAGAGTAAGAAAGATCAGTGATTGCCAGGAATTGGGGGGAGAGATAAACAGGTGAAACATAGAGAATTTTTAGGGCAATGAAACTGCTTTGTAGGATACTATGATGGTGGATACATGGAACCATATATTTGTTGAACCCATAGGATGTACACCACAAGAGTAAACCCTAATGTAAACTATGGACTTTGAGTGATAATTATGTGGTACTGTTGGTTCATGGATTGTAGCAAGTGGTGGGGGATGTTGTTAATGGGAGACACTATACATGTGTGTGAGTAGGAGGCATATGTGTACAGAAATCTCTGTATCTTCCCCTCAGTTATATGGTGAACTTGAAGCTCATCTAAAAAATAATGTCTCTTAACTTAGAAAATGTGCAATGTTGATTAATTATCATTGTTTCATATCCACAATGAGGGACTGAAGTCAGGGACACAGATGTGAGCCAAGAACGGGAGTGGCAGGTGTTGGAATGGCATCCATCC